>NC_134266.1:34378570-35073570 GCF_031893055.1 Leptodactylus fuscus | reverse complement strand
GCTGTCTCTGTCTCTGTATTCCTGGTCTTTGTGGCGCTGTCCTCTGCCTGAAGATTCCCGGCTGTGCAGTAAGAGTCGGTCTCTGCCCTGAATGAGTTAATGCTGTCAAAGCATTCCTCATCTGAAGGGCTGATCATTGGCTGCAGCCCCACAGGGACCAGATGCTGAAATCCGTGATGCAACTTGTGTTATTTACCTACTACATCCCCTCTAGTGACACTTCCCCAGGATCAAAGTAGCCACCTCCTTCTGAGTAAGATCATCCTATTCTGCAATCTTAAAAGCTCCCCATCTATCCGTCGGACTGTTTTACCCTCAAGACGTCTTGACAGGCTGTTCATCCTTCTTGCAGCTACCTAAACCAACTTTAATCTTTCTGCCTAGGAGCGGCTCGAGGCTATGATGCGGCGCTCCCAAGAACGCAGTCAACAGCTGGAACAGAAGCAGAAGCGATGGTCCTGGGGTGGGGCCCTGGTAACCGGCTCTGGAAGAGATGGTGAGTCCTTCTTCCCTGCAATGCAGCCATTTAGGAATATTATATGTGTTCATGGCTGTGTCCTCCCAAAGCACACGTCAAGGTTATCTCCTATCTTCCCTGCGGTGCTTATTTGTCCTCCCATTGCAATTTTTTTCTGCTCGTATATTGCTATTTTCTTTAAAAAATGTAAAAATTTATATAATATTTTATTTCACGGGATTTTGTCGTCCGACAACCATTTCGGCAGTGTCTGCTGCTAAAAATAGCATTTTATTACACTGGGCATGAATGTGTTAACCCTCTTAAAGGCACCAGTGGTGAGGTATTATCTGACTGTGCAAATATGGAGGTGATGTAATAAAAGGGAGGCCTTTAAAAGGTTAACTGCTTCACGCCCGTGTTCTTTGTGACAGACCGCTGTAACCTCTATTCTGTATGTTGCTTTATTCTGTTCTCTTATTGTATACCATAGGATTTTATATTTTACCCTCTTGTTGTTTTACTCTGGTTTTGTGCTGTGCAGGTGAATCAGAAATCCCCCAACCCCCTGTGGTAGATTTAACTACCAACACCCCAGACACAGAGCCCGTGACCTCTGCCGATGCTGACGAGTCCTCCAATGGTATTTTATAAGGGGCACAGTCCCGCTGTGTCTTTAAGTGTTCCAGTCACATCCATCACAATCCCAGCGTTCCGGTCAGACTAGTGTCCACAGCCAGTGTCCCGTGTCACATTTGTACATCACTTTGTCTTTCCACGTGGATCCAGAACATGGTGCATGACGCCCAGTTTCATACCGTCTTGTGATACATTCCATATCATGCTCACCATCACCAATATGCGCTTGTTTTTTATGCTGCTTGTACAAAGTTTGACTTTTTTTTTTTTTTTTTGGATCCTATTATTAGGAAAACCTTTCTTTAGATAAAGCATCTGTATAGGGCCCAGACATGGCAGCCATGGGGCCAGACAAAGCTCGCCCCACCCCAGCTTAGAGACCACAAGAGGGCTGTTTGTGAGGGGTCGGGGCTGCAGGAGGTGTGCGTCATCACGTTGAATACACGGTGATGGGGCCCAAATCTTCTTGCCCTATTAGGTTAGCCTTGATACAATGCCCTCCTCTCAAGTAAAAATGGCCCCAAGTATAGAAAAAATATTAAAATGCAAAAAATATATATTTTTTGTTTTCCTATGCACCTTCTTTGCTGTAATGGGGTTTTACTAGTGCCCATATTGTGATGTACCGTGGCATTAGATTGACATAGATCTGAGTCTTAGCTCAATTTTGTATTCATTATGTGTGCCAGGATTTCCTGCCTAGTCATAATCCCCCATCCCCCAATACATTATCTGGGGAATAATGCCGCAAGCTCATCAGTGGCACAAAATCCGGTACATTGTGTCCACAACTGATCTCCTGTTTATTGTGCTTTTTATTAGAAAAATCTCTGTCTGTAGCATTGTAAGAGCCTGCTGCAGTTTAGTCATACTGCAGTTTTAGCCATTCGTGCTTGATTTGCAATAGTCATAGCGGTCTCCGTCACCAGAGCAGTGATTAGTATGATATCTATCTATCTATCTATCTATCTATCTATCTATCTATCTATCTATCTATCTATCTATCTATCTATCCTAATCTATCCTAATCTATCCTAATCTATCCTAATCTATCCTAATCTATCCTAATCTATCCTAATCTATCCTAATCTATCCTAACCTATCCTAACCTATCCTAACCTATCCTAACCTATCCTAACCTATCCTAACCTATCCTAACCTATCCTAACCTATCCTAACCTATCCTAACCTATCCTAACCTATCCTAATCTATCCTCACTTCAATGTATTAGAATATAGTGTAGCCTGCATCATTGGATTAACTTTTCTCTTTACTACTCCATTACTGCTATCCCAAACTGATGAAGTCCCTAAAAAGGACCTTTCACCACTTACACCTACTCAAGTTCTGGTTGTCCTTTAATAGACAACACTCTGCACAGCTGATTTTTTTATTTATTTTTTTTATTTTTTTTTTTATTTTTCCTCTAGCCCTCACCATTCCTGAGCAACAAGAGCACTTAGTTTCAGCACCCGATATGCTAATTAGACTCTCACATGGATAATCTCAAGAATTGCTTAGGAATGGTGAGAGCTAGAGAAATCTATTCCAACTGTGCTGGAATAAGTGGAACCTCAGATTTTGGTGGAGGTGGGGAATTGTCCTCTTTACACATGAAAGATGCAGAAGACAGTGTGCCTTGTATATAGTGTAGTGCACAAGGAATTGGAGGCATCTCAGAAATCTATTTTAAAAACCTATATGTTTACATAAAAAAAAATTCTATACTTGTTGGAAATTGGGGTCATTGTATGCTAGAGGGACACAGAAGGGTTAAGTTTTGTTTGTTTTTTTTGTTTTTTTGTTTTGTTTTTTTATCTTTAGTCTTGGAGAAAAAAATGTTTTCTGGAGATCAGTGTTAATGGGGTTGTCTGGCTACTTTTTTTTATATATATATATATATATATATATATATATATATTATATATATATATATATATATATATATATATACACAAAAAAATTATAGCCCCATCCTTACAAAATCCCTGCCACACCAGTTCTGATGAAACCCAGATCCCTGCTGGTCTCTACTTCCTGGTCCCGCACAATACACAGGAAAAGATTGCTCAGTTGATCACTGGCTAAGGCGGGTCAACATTGCAGACACTGATTGGCTGAGCAGTCATTCCCTGTGTATCAAGAGGTACCAGAATGTAGAACATCAACCAAGCCCTGCAAAGAGTTTAGGGTCACCTGATTTCTCCTTGTGGATCGCAACCTCCGCTGCAGAGATATAACCTCTTTTGCCAATATCCAATGAGGGTGTTGCCGAATTAGCTCATTTGAACATTGACAAGAGCGGCAATACCTTGGCAAAGGAAGCAATGGTTCACAAGGGGAATACACCATTAGGTTAGGGTCGCCTGAATTCATCTATCTGGGGGCTAGGTTCTGGTGACAGACTCTATCTAAGAGAACAGGTAACGTGGAAGTAAGATATAGAACATAGAAAACAAGACGCCCGGCCAGTGTGATCGTTAAACCCAAGGTTCTACGGCTATTATATAAATTACTTTGGATCGAATACCCCTCTAATATAAAATGTACACAGCTGTATACAGATCTGCCCCCTAGTGGTGGCAACTGTCAGCTGAGATTTGTTAAATGCATGAAGAGAGAAAGGAGTGCTGCTCTGAATGTTAGGAAAATCATCCTGTACTATGCATGTCTGTAATGGTAGGTACAATATCAAGGAAAGTGTTTCAGTATTTTTATACGGAAAAATATTTGGTAAACTAGAAAAATGTTCTTTGTTATAGTGTAGGATTGCAAATAAAAGGATTCGCCATATAGAGTGCTTACTGCTTTGCACTGCTTGCCAAGCATTACAATGTTACATGCATTTTCCATGCACCTAGTAGAGTAGAGAAGGATATTGCTAAAACTTTAGACCTCATCCAAAAAAATAGGAGGACGGAGATCTACCGTAGGTGCCATTATGGGTTACATACTGCAAGTGACTTTATTGGTTACTGTGGGAACTACCAATGGGTACATACAAGAGACCCCTACATACATGCTACAGCAGACATGGGTGCTGGTCACGTGCCACACTTCACCTGGACTTATACTGCTTGACACATAGGCAAGTCCAGTGGAGCCTTGGAAATTGGGAACAGCACCCTCATGTTTAATATATTTACCCATAGACCTGTAGATGAGCGCCTCCTACTGATAACCACAAAACCGCGTCCATGTAGCTTAGAGACCATAGTAACCTTTTGGGCTGCTGCTACTTGAACGTTCATAAACCCCTCAGAGAAGAAGTATAAGGTGACGTTCATACTCAGCAGATTTGTTGCAGTAGTCTCTTGTGACTGTCCCATTTACTGCACGGACCTCGCAGACCTACACGGCAGTGTTGCAGGAAACAGGTGTTCAGTTGCAGAAATTTCTGCGGCAAATGTTCCTTAAGAATAGCGTTGTTTGTCCTTGAGCAATTTCTTATGTCAATGTCTGATACGTCTCTCTGCAGCCTGTGACAAACTCTCATCTTCTACCATGAGTCTACAGAGGCCAGTGGACTCGCCCATCAGTAAGAGACTCTCCGCATCCACCGCTGCAATCACACATTCCCCCGACCGAGGCAAGTGTACTGTCTCTGCCCTGTCCATCCTCCCTCGCTGCTTTATCCTTCTTTCTGTCTGCCAGCTTTCTCAAGTGTCATGACTTCATCATATCTGGATTCTTGTACTTTCTTCCCAATATTGTAAAACTGCAGCTCAGTTGCAGCGCCATGTATAGACAGGTGTCTGGCTCGGGGGCCATGTTAGTTCTCCACATTACACTGGATTATAGCAGTGGACACTGTACTGATTAATATGGTATGGTAGCAGAGCACAGGCCAAAAAATAGTATTAGCAATATTATTTATGGGTATGCATTGAACCTATAAGACTTGTCCTACTCCTGACATGTCTATTAATAGCTGTATTTCCCATAGAACAAATCTAATAGCAACTCTACATTGCGCTGTTCCTCTGTTGTTCCTCCTAGAAATGCATGCATACATTGACTACTGGATGTTAGTTATCATTGTCAGAGGGGTGTAGGAAATACAAGAATGTAATGAAACTGGCAAATCGGAATTATGGAGAGGTCCTATGGAAAATGTAGGTTGGCCCCAGGTCTTGGTCTCTGCTCACTTTTGTTTAAAAACGGGACGCAGAAAGAAGGAAGTGGCACATCTTTGGCTCAGGAAAGGGTTCTGCGCCAAAGATGCCTGGCGTAGAGAGAGTAGGGCCCTCCTGGTAAGAATGAAGGGGCAGAAGCCGCCTCTGAGTCCTGAGTACAGCGGCTCCTTCGATCAGGGAAATTGGTGCTATGAACTTTCCTTCCCAGTCATTGCCAAGTAAACATGGCAGCCGTGAGCTAACATATTTATTGCATGGTAGTCTTTTTTTTTTTTTTTTTGTGTGCAGGGCTAACAATCCTGTCTGTTGGCAACCTATCTCCATATAAGCAGGCGGTGCTGCTAACAAACTGTATGAGGACTGAATGTATTAGGATAGTCTGTCTGTGTAATGTACAGTTTTCATTGTACAGTGCAAAGGCTCTGTATTCAATAGGAAAACTTCATTGATTTCAATGTTCTTTTCAGCAGATCCACTAGATGGCGCTGTGCCGTAAAGTACATTAGTTGTATCCAGCAGCGAGAACTAGATAGTCATGGCCGACATTAGGGACTGGGTGAGATAACATGAAAGCTGGAATCATCCCATGAACATGGTAGCCAAGGTGTCTGCAAATTTGCTCCTGTGAGGTTTCTCTAAAGGATTTTCCTTCACCAGATCCCTTATAATACTAGATTCCCCAACAATCAGTGTCAAGGGGGAGAAAGCATTATGGTTAGGGATGTACAGCAAGGTTGGCCATGTGACACATCAAATGCAAAATATTGCAATGTTGCGTTTACTGAAATTGAATGTGGCAGTGACTCAGGTGGGTTTGGGTTTTTGCTGACTGTCATTCGATGCTTTGTGGCAATGTGCAGTTTGCAACTTCTCCATGTTCAATACTTGCAATGGTGGGCGCTACATATTTGGCTGTGACGTGTTGCATGGTCTAGTTCACTGTGTAGTCCTAACCTAATACCTATTAAAAACGCTCTACACTGTGCCCATATCCCAGCCTAATATTCTGAGCTCATATCCCGGCCGGGATGTACCGTACTGGTCACACTGATTTATAGTCTAATAGCGATTAGTTTTCCGACCACAGTCCCCTAATGCCGCCATCCAGGTGTAACTAGGTCTTTGTATTCGCTTCCATGTCTGGCATGTATCTTATGACCTTGAGGAGCGGAGTTGAGACATCTTTCAGAGGCAGATGTGTCGCAGTGCTTGTTATTGTTTGGTGCTGTGCAGCAGACTGGAGCGAGGATTGATCGCAGGGAGCACGTGTAGTGCCAAAACTGCAGTACATCTTCTGGAGCAGATACAAAGACTAGGTGTGCTGCTGGGATGTGGGTTAGCCGTCCGCTCCAGGAAACTTTTGCTGATTCAGTCACTGGATATAAGAATATTCGGTTCTTCTCTGATATGGTTCAGTCTGTACATACGTTTCATCACTAAATCAAACTTGGATAGAGCCCTGTACAGACGGCAAGTCTCCCAATTTATTTCTCCATCTTTATTCATTTTCTATAATCATTTTTTACTTTTATTTTCATCCAAAGCTCATTTAATTTAACCCATTGTGTCATGTTTTTGTTTTGGTTTAACATTCATTACTTTGCTTCCATCCTTTAGCCCATCGCATGTACCTTAGTCCTATGGAAAATTTCCTTGTCAGTCGGTTGCTCACACCGACACACTCTTCCTTAGCCAGAAGCAGGAGTACAGCCATGCTTAATGAGTCCTGTCATTCCACGTCAGGTAATGTGGGATGGAAATCGCAGCGTTCGTGTATAGAAACGGGGGAGAGTTCTTCACAAGGAGTTAGTGGAACATTGGGGTTATAGGTAGTATCAAAAGAAAAAGAAACTCATATGCTATGAAAAATGTAGTTGTAAAGAAATCACCATTTTATATACTGTATATTATAACCCCCCCTTCCCCAAAAAAGGGCGATAGTGGACACCTGGTGATACTACCGGACTCCTGTTGGGGAGTATAAACTAAATTTGTTTTGTACAGGAATTTTCCATAGTAGATAAAGTATTTTCATAGATTATAAACTGGTTTATCATAAGCTTTTGGGCACCATTATAAAAGTCTATACCAGGGCTCACCACCTACCATGTGGCATTGATGGTATTGTTGACTTTGCAGGGTAGAGGAGCTTTGGTGCCATTTTAGACACCAGGGTCCTCCTATAGTTACACCCCCTGGGGTTCACATAACAAAATAAAATGTTAAAGCCGTTTCATTTCCCCCTATAACCTATAGTGAGCCCATATATTATTTATCATGTTCATTTATTCATTCATTTAATTCACCTTTTATTCATCTTTTATGGTTCTATTTCTTTTTGTTTTTATTAATCTTTGCACAGTTCTGGTTCTATTTCTATAATATCCGTAATGGATCCACTTGAGTTATGTTATTCTTACTGATGGTACTGAACCGAATATGGGAACATAAACTAATCGCTTCGTCCACTTCTTACAAAAAGTTTTGCAAATATGGATTTGCCTGAGGACCTGATCTTTAGAAATATTTGTAGTAAATTAGACCTGTTGTCCTCGGATTAGTCCTCAGTAAGACAGATGGTGTAGAATCTGAGGTCAGTAGGTAACTGGTGGGAAGAAATATCTTGTGAGATTCTGTACGTTTCTCTCTAACTCACTTGTTAGCCATGGCATATAATTGTAGGTTAACCAACTTTTTTTTATTTTTTATAAATTAATAGTACAAGTGAATGTTAGAAACTTTGTAATGGAATAAATATTGTTTTCTTCTCCTATTATTAGGCTGTTCTCCACCTATGGAGAGGAGAGGGGGAGGAGGAGGCTGCTGCCAGCTAGTATTTGATTTATTGCCTCATTCTTTATAGAGCCTTGTTTTACAGGGTATTAAAGAGTTAAAACAGCCATCTATGTTTGGCAATCTGTTCTGGGAGTCCGCATGGGGACCCCCTTCCCGAACGGACTACAGAACGCATTAGCAAGTGGCGTGCTGTAAAAGCACACGGACCCTATAGACTAAAATGGGGTCCATGTGCTTGCTGCGAGATCTCCGTACGAGTCATGCAGACAGGAAAGTAGATTATGAACTGCTTTACTGTCCACATGTTCCCTGTGGAGATCTCGCGGCAAGCACACGGACCCCATTATAGTCTATGGGGATCCGTGTTCTTTCAATGCACACCGCTTGCAAATGCCTTTGGTATTCTGTTCGGGGGGGTCCCCATGTGGACTCCCCCGAACGGAATACCAATGCAGATGTGAACGAGAGGTTACATGTGTATCAGAGCTTAGAAGCTGCATTAAGCATGTTTCTTTTCCATTAACCCCTCCTCTCTCCATAGACTTCTATGTTATAAGTAACTTATACTGATAAATGGAGAAGGAAGCATTTTTCTTTAATAACATATATTACAAAGTTTCTTATATTCATTTGTAGTATTCATTTATAAAAAGTTGTTGTATAATGGAAGTCTACTTTTAGGCTGGGCCCCACATGGCATAAACATTGTGAAAATAAAAGCGTTTTTACAGTTCCTGCAATATGAATGGGCTAGCCAACCACACATTGAGGGAAAAATACGTGCAGCATGTCGATTATACTTCCAGAAATGCCAGCTGTTTCCCTGTAGTCATAATAGAAGCGCTGCAGGAAAAACCGTGATGCGATGCCGCCGCAGTTTTTCCTGCAGCGCTTTTTGTGCTGCAGCCACTACATGGGGCCTTAACCCTAAAGTAGATCTGTCATCAGACTACTAGGTGTGTCTGATCTCTTATAAGCCCAAAACATACAGAAATATTGCTGTTGGCTAATAAGAGTGATCGAAGAATACAGGGGACTCATGGCTAGAAGTCCATTCTGATGGAGCCCTCTCCTACCTATCAGGCAGAGTCATGGGCACAGCTCCCCTTGTATACAGCGGACTGATAGCTAGGAGTCTTCTAAATAGTATGATGACCGATCCACTTAAATCCAACCCAGCGTTGCATAAATATTAACTTGATAAGTGAGAATAGACCACAAAATGGAAAATTTAGGCTAAATTGTATTGTCTTGCATGTCTAAAGGGGTTTCCAGGATTTTGTTTTTTATATAGCTTACCCTTAGGATGGGCAACAAAGATCTAACCTGACATCAATGGGAGCCGAGCTGAAGTAACAAACAGCACCCGGGCACTATACAGGGCAGGGAGCGATCTGTTATATGTATTGTATAGTACACAGACTGACCCCACTCCCAAACTGAGCCCTCCTAGAGCCATCCGTCTGTCCTCCACCGATCCTATAAGGATTGGCCATAAAAATAAAATCCTGGACAACGCCTTTAATTCCATAAACGTATCATTTGGTGATGAAACTGCTTATCTGTTCTATTGTATGAGGGATGTTTTACAGCCCTAACCGCTGTTCATAATGTCTCATTGTTTAAGGGCCCGGTATCACGTCCAATATAAACACTATTTATAGGCAATGAGACAGGATAAATAACAAGGTACACTGCGGTTCACCAAGCGAAACACTATATACGAAGCGTTCTGCTTAGTACTAACATGTATTTGCATTTTATGTATTTATGCATTTCCCTTTTTTCTTTCTTCCTCTGTGAACTTCTTCCTGCATGTTCCTTTATTTCTTGCCTTTATACTATAACTCTTTAGTCTTCCATGTGTGTCCTCGTGTAGCCCCTGCTAGCCCTCTTAAATCTCCTTTCAAATCTTCACCTGCTCGGAGCGCCGACAGAAAGAAGACGGTGACGTCCCCTGGTGGAACAGAAGGAAACAAAACCCCTACGTCCCCAGACTCCAAACAAGTAGGTCTAACCACTAACCTGCATGTTGGGTGTCCTCAAATACCCATGTCAAGACTTAGGGAAACTATCCAGTCCTTTATTTAATTTTTTTTAAGGGAGGAGATTATTGCAAGGATAATATTTCTTGTGTCTCCTGAAATGTAAAGATTTCCTTGGCATTACAATGTTCAGCCTATATAAACTTCTAGCAATACATTATGGTGGAATCTAAAACCTCTTCTAGTAAACTGAAAGGGCTTCTTGGGATTTAGAAATTGACCTATGCTCAGGTACACTGTAACCTCATAGTGTGTTTATTTGTATCCCTCCATTGTATTTGGGTCCTGTACAATATCTTTAGTCTTACTGCTCTTATACGCTCGATTTTTTTGTTAATATTTTAGCCAGAAAAATTAAAGAAAGAAAAACGGTCATCAACCCCTGTGCTAGCCTGTGCCCTGGGGACCCCAGTTCGAAGGTCTGAGTCTCCTGCAACATTGTCCAAGAGATCATCTTCTCCTGCAACACCTAAGTATGAATAAGAATACAGTGTATTTGTTATTGCCACAAACTCATCTGTGCTGTTCTACTTCGTTATATTACAAATTAATAAGACTTGGCTCCAAGCATTGTAATTCAGAATGACCAGTCAGCAGAACCATTGCAGAATCTTCTACATCAGAGTATCTGCATCTTTATTACAACGTTGCCTTACAGCTATTCCTTTGTTAGTATATTTCCTCTGAAAATATATTAAGAAAAACTGGCACTATGCATTATGATTTCCCTTGTCTGTAGGGTGTGTTTCTACCCCGTCTTTGACTGCGGACACTACCTTCACCTTTATTAGGATTCCAAGAAGGAGAACAAAGAAAGCACAGTGAGGAGATCTAAATCTAGCTTCACACTTGCACTATGCTTTTTCCTCATCAGATCCGCAAAAAAAAAAAATGGAAACCCAATCCGCTTACAAAGCGGTTACCTGTGGATCCCATAGACTATAATGAGGTCCACTGGGTTTCCACCCAGTGCTTGCAGGACGTTTCTCTCTACATTTTTCAAGTCGTTTTGGGGACAGAATCCCAAAATGGAATTCAATTGCTGGTGTGAAGAATAGAAAAAGAAATACTCTCCATGGTGCTCTGTTATCTGCCGCCATTGCCCTTTCTATCTTTAGCCAGGGAAGCATTGCTGGAAGTCCTGAGCCACGAGTGACAACTGAGATTATTATGGAGAGGGGCCCGTGACATCACTCGCATGGCTCGGGGACGTTCACACTTGCGTCGTTGTCCACCCGACGTGATTCTGCCGAAATTGCAGGAAAAACAGCCTAGGGACAACTTGCATACGGTCAGTTTAAAAACCCATTAATTCATCAAACTGCTGGTGTCCTTATGCAGCCTTTCCGCTGTGAAACTGTTTTTTGTTTTTTGCACAGACACAAAGCCCTACATGTCCGACTTAGTGTTCATGCAAAGAAAACTGTTTCACAATGGAGAGGCTGCATACAGACTCCAGCAATTTGCTTTAATATCCCAGGACTTCCAGCAATGCTGCCACGGCATAAGATAGAAAGGGCGCCAATGATGGACAATTTTTTATATTTATTTTAAACCTCCCTTTGTCCCACCATGGCTTGCTCCAAATCATGGACCATTCATTTTTAAGACTCCCCACCCCCCACCCCCCCCAGTTTATTACTAGGGAACTCCTGCTGCCTCTTATATTGGAGAATGTGTGTAGTGGAGGTCTGTTTAGGTTGCACCCACTTGACATTATCATTCAACACTGCTTTGTAATTCTTTGTGTGTTTTTTCAATATAATGGCCAGCATTTAATGATGCGGCTGGAAAGTTTTGCCCACAAGTTGGTGCATTGGGGCGCATCTCTGCACCCTATTGTCAATGGGGTTTTTTTAGGAAGTGAGCAGGGTGGGAATCTAGATGGATTGAGGCAGGGACAGAAAACTGGCATGAGTTATACCACAAATCTACTCCAGTCCTTGACCTGTGACCAGGCACTAGAATTACTAAGAGACCTTACTAATTCTATCGAGCCGTGCGCCTGGCAGGGAATGAACTAAGACCGGCATAAAGTTTGCCAGTCTAAATAAATTTCCCCATTGTAACTCCGTTATCATGTGTACGCCGTATTCCACCCATTTACTAACTTCAGTCTTACTTGGTTTCTTTTCGCTTTCAGATCACTTTCCAAATCTTACTCACAGTCCCCAGCTCGGAACAAGCAATACCCAGCGTCCCCTGTCAAGCATAAATCTAGTCCAAATCCCAGCCAGGATACACTGAAAAAGAAGGCGGAGAAACATCAAACAACCCCAAAAACAGAAGAACATCCAGTGGAGGCGAAAACTGAACCTGCCAAACCTGACAAAACCACTTCCCCGGGAGAGAAGAAAGAGGCAAATGAAAGTTAGTGTTCAAGAAACTGCAGTCAAGATATAACTTGTTTCCTGTAGGGAAATTACAATATAGTAGGTATAATGGATGTGGTTAGATGAGAGGTGGGTAAGGGTCCCAACCCATACGTAGTATAATAAAAAGTCCCACCAAAAGTAACTTCTTTAGTGTGAATGCTTTAATATCGGAAGTTTTTGTTTCCTGTAGGGGGCAACACAGTGGCTCAGTGGTTAGCGCTGCAGCACTGGAGTCCTGGGTTTGAATCCTGCCAGGAACAACATCTGCAAGGAGTTTTTATGTTCTCCCTGTGTTTGTGTGGATTTCCTCCCATTCTACAAAGACTTACTAATAGGAAAAATAAATAAGTGTACATTGTGATCCCTATATGGGGCTCACATTCTACATTAAAAAAAATAAAAAATTCCTGTAGTAAATATGGTTCTTTCATATGTGGAATACATATGATTTGTTTTTAATGTCTTCACTTCCATTCATTATGTAACTGCTGAAGTGAAGGGCAGGTGTGCACAGGCGCCTATCAGGGCTCGTTCACATCTGCGCCCGGGAGTCCATTCTGCAGGTTTCCGTTTCCTGCACAAAACAGAGCAGGAGACGGAAACCTGCCGGCATCTCTCCAAACCCATTCATTTGAATGGGTTTGAAAAGTGTCTGGCCGTGATCGCCGATGAGTGTTTTATGCTCTCCGCGGCAAAACCGTTTTTTTTTTTTTTTTGTTTGTTTGGTTTTTTTTAAACCGGACGCTGAGTCGGCCATGCGGTACTCTGTACTCTGTAAAAAAAAAAAAAAAAAAACGGTTTCACCGCGGAGAGCATAAAACGCTCACCGGCGCTCACGGCTGGACTCGGCATGACAGGTTTCCGTCTTCTGCATGCACTCTTCTAATCTATTGGAATAGTTAAAGGGGTTGTAAATTGTCTACATTCTGACTCCGACCATTACTGAGGACATTGTCTTCTTGTCTTAGGCCTCAGCAAGATGACAGCAGGTACAACTGACGTGGATGAGGCAATAAAAATCCTAGCTGAGAAAAGACGCCAGGCTCGTCTTCAGAAGGAGCAGGAAGAACAGGAGAGACGTGAACGTGAGGAACTAGAGAGGTACGTGAGTAGTAACTCATGAGCTTATTATATTGCTTGTATATTTTTGTTCACTCTGTTTCTGAGGCTGGCTGGTCCTAACCTGCGACTGCACGTTCCTTCTCTTTAAAACTCTCCCCTCCTTTGCCATCCCCTTTTCCCTACAACTTGTGGCCCCTAAAAATTCACTGTCTCACTGGGAGCTCCTGAGAGCCTTGATCTCTTCTGGCATTACTATGTGATCATCCACATGGAACTTTTTGTTGATTTAATTCTGCTACATCTTTTACCTGTTTTGTTTTGTTTTTCTTAAGTTCGTCCTCAGTATGTTTTTCAGAAGTGCTAGAATTAACTATTTGCTGACTTCCCCTTTTTAATTGCATATTAAAAAAGAAAAAACATACAAGAATGATAAAAAATTAAATCCCAATGTAATAGCCTTCAAAAGTACTTGTACCAGAAAAATCATTGTGTCCAGTCATGAACCAGGGAAAATGGCCAGGTCATGAAGTGGTTAAACAACTCTATTTACAAAAAAATTTAAAAAATCTGACCCACATTTAATGCTTGCATACAGGATAAAAATGGAGGAGGAAAAAAGGAAGGCTGAAGAAGAGAGGCTTCGTTTAGAAGAGGAAGCCCGACTTTTGGCTGAGAGAAAAAAACAAGAGGAGGAGGAAGCCAGGAGGAAATCTGAAGAAGAGGCAAAAACCAGAGCCGAGGAGGAACGTCTTCGTAAGGAAGCACAAGAAAAACAATTGCAGGCCTACTTAGAAAAACAGGTGAGCAAGAAACTGCTATATATATAGCCCGTAACAAGGCCGTAAGCGTGTCAAAGATGACCACATATACACCCCCTAACAAGGTGGTAAGGGTGCCACTCACAGCTATACTGGGATATTAAATCCATTACATTCTTATATGCAAATTTTTCCTTATATCATTAATGCACCACATTATGAATTTTTCAGAAAGAAGAGGCTGAACTAAAGGCAAAAGAAGCAGCAGAAGCCTTGAGAATAGAGAGAGAACAGATCATACAGCAGATTGAACAGGAGCGCCTGGAGAGAAAAAAGGTATGTTATACAGGTAGTGGATGAAAGCGAACCAGTCACCAGGTCTGATAAGCCCAATAACCTGCATCAGGGGTAGGGAACGTACGGCTCTCCAGCTGTTTTAAAACTACAACGCCCAGCATGCATAATTGCTCTGCTGTTCTTGGAACTCCCATGGAAGCGAAAGAAGCATGTTGGGAGTTGTAGTTTCACAGCAGCTGGAGAGCCGAAGGTTCCCTACCCCTGACCTACATCAACTGGCAGTCACCCTGAGCATTTTGGGGTTTTGTTTGACCAACTGTTAAGCTGTTCCAAAGGTAAACTAACAAAGTGGGCGGTAACACAGCATGACCCACAACACAGAGAATCCACAGTGTTACCACCAACTTGTCTAGTATACCATAATTTGCAGCAACACTAAAGGTGCTTATATCTTTGCAATAGCTGAATGGATTTGGACAAACAAAACTCCAAAGTGCTCAGGATGACCGCACTGATCAGATGATGTCATTGGGCTTTTCAAACCTGGTTAACCAGTTAGAGGGGTTGTCCAGGATACGAAGATATTTGATACCGATGACCTGTCCACAGAATATCAGTATCAAATTGGTCGGAGCCTGACTCCTGAATCCCAAATCAATTACTTAAAGTGTGTGAGAGTGGGGTTGCAGTTCCCCGGTGCCACCACTAACTGTGCAGGGAGCGCTGTACCCTGTATGGATCTTCATGTCTGTACAGTGTGGTGGTTTGCGCCTGGAACTGCAACCCTATTCTTTATTCACTGAAATAGGAGCAGACCAACATTCATCTGTATACTTAGTATATGGCTTCTGGCAGCCACATCTGCTAGTCAGTATGGGTGCCAGACCCGGACCAATCTGACACTTATGACATAGTCATCAGTATCAAATTTCGTCATATCCCCAATAACCCTTTTAAATGACATTTCTGACTTTTACGTTTGCTTAAAAGAATGTTCTGTTTGTGTGTGTGTGTGTGTGTGTGTGTGTGTGTGTGTGTGTGTGTGTGTGTGTGTGTGTGTGTGTGTGTGTGTGTGTTTATACCTAACTTTTAGAACAGGTGGGAATGGAACTGTCAGAAAAGCCCTTTAATATATTACCATAGTGGTCAGAGCTAGGTTTTTCTGGCGACACCAAATTCCTTGCAGTTTTCAATAATAACCTTCTCCCACCACTAGAGGGAGTTTGTTTTTTTTTTTTTATCTTGCTGTATACTGTTTAACCCATTAAAGACCCATTTCAGACCTTTAAATTTCTTTAAAGGTCTTTAAAAGGAAAAAATGTAGAATGCTTTGAAAGGTTAAAAGAAATAAAAAAAAAAAAAAAAAAAAAATACAGATGGGCAGTATGGAGTAGTTTCAGAAGCTGAGCCCCTTGGTACATGGCGGGTTCCAAATGTAACAGAAATGAAGGAATTTTACAATATACTGCCATACATTAGTATTTCATGAGTGATGAGACTCCTTTCGGGTTCGTCTAAAAATATATATATTTATTTTTAAGTTTTAAAGATATTGTATAAATTATAAAAATTCAATTCACCCCTTCCTTTCCCTAGATTACATGTAAATATAAATATAAACGCATTTGGTATCCCTGAACTAAAAAAAATATATATATATTTTATCCCATACGGTGAATGGTGTAGCAGATAATATTGAATTGCCAGATTTCACTACTTTGTGTCATTTTAAAAAAAATTGTAATAAAAAATGATCAAGAAACTGGATGTTCCTCAAAGTATCAATAACTACAAAAAAAAAAAAAAAAACTCCTTGCACAGCTCTGTACACTAAAATATACAAGAAAGCTACGATTGTCACAATAGGGTGACACAAAGAAATTTCTGATGTTCAGCGTTTTAATGGTATTGAAGGACAAAATGTCGGTATAAATTTTGTATATTCTAAGGGTCGATATGATCCTAGGGATAAGTTTCACGTCACAGTGATTGTCCTAAACTTGAAACCTATAAGAAAATGGCACAATTGTAGGGTATTGTTTGTGGCCCTCCCTAATGCAGGGAGGGAAAGACAGCAACACAAACATTAAAACTGGTTCCGCTCTGAAGGTTTAAGCTACATAATATAACTAAAAAATGAATACTGTGTATATACAGTAATAGGTTTTCCATGTTCTGTCCCTAGAGGATTGATGAAATCATGAAGAGAACAAGGAAGAGTGAGATCATTGAGCCCAAGGTAGGTGTCTCTTATTACTCATCTGAAGCAGTGCAGTGTAATGGCAGCTTGTGCTTACCCAGGTATGGCGGAATCACTGTCACGATCTGATCATTGCAAAAATCATTCTGAAAAAAAAAATGGTTAAAATAGACTCTTATTGTTGCTTAAAATTGCCAGCAGTAGAAGATTGCATTGGATAAAAGGAAGATTATATGCAGTCTTCAGAAGGAACGCTGAACAGGTTGAGGGAAGACGCAAGAAGCGGAGGCTGATGTAGAACGGGTGTCATGACAGTCGTATACGGAATATTGCATTATCTATACATTGTTAGTTATGGAATCGTCCCGTTCCTGCCAATTAGAAATGATCTTTTCTGTACTTATTACTCGCAGCATTCATATATCTACACTAATGTGACAGTAACCTTACCCGACATGGAATGTGTATATAGCACATACGGCTAAAGTCCCATCATGCGAATTACCTAACAATAAATGGTTAATGTTTATTTGTCTCACTGTTCTTTTGGAAACTTTTTTTTTTTTTCATTCACTCGGCTTAAGGACCTGAACAGATGTGGTCATGTGACCACGTAAGAGCAGGTCCTGCACACATTTTGGGTCCCTGCCCTCAATCCTTATTGCGAGGTGATGACGTAGCTTTGCTTACACCTCATTCTAATGCATGTCTTGCTATATATTCACAGAAGGAAGAGACTAAAACAGATGTCGAGCTGCCTTTAAAAAGTGAAAATATAGAAGAAGATGAAGATAAAGGTAAGAAGTGTGTTGAAATCTTATTATTTGTGCTCCGTGAAAGTGGAGGCGGCCTCAGTTTAGTGTGTGAAGCTCTGTTCACAATAGCATTTAGAGCTTCAGAAAGTGTCCTAAAAAAAAATAGGACACTGCCCATCCCAGCAGATTGTATAATAACACGATAGTAAGTCAAGGTGTGAACAGTGTCTAATATTTATTCTTACGAAGAAAACTCATAAGACGCCTCTATAATAATTACCATGACTGCAAGACACAACCTTGAGTCGGAAGTAAGTGGAGTCCAACAGTACCAGACCCCATTGATGGGGAGAAGTGCTGATGAAGGGCTTTTCCCAATCGGAGAGCTGTGTGTGCGCCTGCACCCCTATCCCTCACTCCCAGCCCCAGATGGATGTGTGAGATTTGGGCACGGCAGGGAGAGGATAGTTGAGCTGGCCAGGGAATGTGAATGGGAACACTGATCAGCTGTCTGGTCCCTTGCCACCATAATCACAGCGACCGCGAGAAATGCTCTTCCCCCCTGACTACTGCCCTGTATTATTAATATACTACTACAGTGGTAGCAGGAATTGGTCATTTTCCCTGCTGCCCGTTACACTTGTGTGCAGGACAATTACTGATTTCTATTGCCGCTATAGCTGGTGCTTCATTTACTTCTATGGGGCAACGCCATAGAGAATGGAATGCCAGTCACTCAAATACACTGATTCTCCATTCCGCCGCTTCTGCCAGCACCTATGCAATAAAGCTTTATTGTACAGAAGATGCCACATAACAAAAAAGTGCCTTAAAACACACGCTATGCTAAACCAGCGCTTCAATTGCAGGCTACGTAGAATAGGCTGCAGTAGGAGTGAAAGACCGTCAGGCCGGGGACCCTGCGCAAGGCTCCCGGCTGCCATAGCAACGTGACGCCGGCCCCGGCGCTTGGTCCGGGTGTTGGCGCGGAGAAGGAACATAGCAGCGCCAAGGGGGAGGGGCACTTTAGTCATCCGTTATGGTGGTAGTTTCTTAGCACCTGCCTTTGAGCTGAACGTGAGTTAAAGATTGAAGAAAGGAGTTCTTTATTTAACCTCGTATTTCTCTATGTAATGACTTATTAGGTCAACTCAATGGATTTTCCGAACATGTGGAAAATAAAGGACCAGTTGTTACAATCATTGAAGCCAAGCCTCAGGAACTGTTCCCAAGTGGCTTGAAGACGAATGTGGGCACCATCCATCTGGATGTCCTTGAAGGGAAATGTAACAGCTTGGATGACTCCACTGATGAAGTTCAGTCAATGGATGTGAGGTATAATAAACCTAAAGTCTCGTGCCAATGAAATGAGCGCTGTACTGAACAGTCTAATTCAAGATGGATGTTGCACAACACCCAACATGTACATCTCTCTTACCTCACACGTCTGCACCACGCAACCTCGGTATCTCTTTCTAAGCCTCTGACGCACCAATAAATACAGGAATCACTTTGTAAGCCACACCACCAAAACTACGTCTTCATTTCTTAGCCTACGTTATCAGACACAACCACTTACTGTATCCCACCCGCTTTTATACTTGCACACATACGCAACCTAATATAGTTATAAATCTCTTCCTGTCGCTCGCATTTCTTTAAATTGCAGCATGTCAATTATATCTACCGAAACGCTGGCGTCTTCCGTATAGGTATAATAGTGGTAGAAAGTCTGCAGAGGAAAAGTCTGCAGACTTTCTGTGAAAAATGATGCGGATAAAAACTCAGTGTTTCCATCTCTGTCTTTTCCGCAGTGATTTTAGGCCACGGCTCGCTACGTGGGGTCTTGGGCCTTGGCCTCTGAAAGGCTCTCATTATGTGTAACTATAAAGATATTGGGGTAGATTTATGTAGACTGGCATTATTCTCATAACCCCTGAAATGTGACAAACAAGGCATGGTAAATATGCCCCATTGTTTGTGGTTGCATTTGGAGGGCACCATTACTCTAAAATCCATTCCTCTATCTAAGCGTCTGTTCACACGGCAGAAGATGAATAGGAATTCTCTTTATTTTCCGCAGTGGTCTAGCTGTGACGGGATGCTGATTCGGCATCCCGTTCCTGACTAGGCCTGGATAAATGGGGCTAGTCAGGTGGGAGTCTCGGGCCACAGACAACGTGGGCAGAATCCGCCGCAGTATTGAGCAGGATGCTTCATTTTTCCACATCCTGCTGTAGGATCTGCCTCCATTGAAAACAATGGGAGGTGGGTTATGAGAGGCATCTGCTCTGGATTTAGGGGTGAAATCTGCCCCCAAATCTGCTGCAAATTCCTCCGTGTGAACTGACCCTGAATATCCCAATGTATAACATATACTGTAAGTATTAAAGAACTTCTATTTCTATCCGCAGCCCTGCGTCCAAGGAAGAACTTATATCCATCCCAGAATTTTCACCATTGAATGACCACGTTCCCGGTGTGTCATTGGATCAGAACGGGACTAATAATTCTAGAGCTTTAGAGGATCTGCTGGACTTCACTGGCCAAGCCACGTACTCCAAGATAGCCAGTGAAAGCATACATATCGATGACTGTAATAGAAATCTTATTGATGGATTTAGCAGTCCAAGTCAAGAACCTAAACTGAATACTATCTGCTGATTTGCACAATGTAATATGGGTGAGCTAAAAATCTTACTTTCTTGAGTAGTCCATGTATCTTAACCCTTTCTTGACATCCGACGTAATAGTACGGCACATGCCGAGTGTGTAACTATGGCGGCTGCCCTGAAGCTGGACGGCCGCCATAGCCGCCGGGTGTCTACTGCTTTACAAAGTAGACAACCGGCGCTAATGTCTCCAATCAGTCTCCGGACCGATTGGAGGCATTAACTCTTCCGGCACCTCGGTCAAAGCTGACCGAGGCGCCATTTTCCCAGCGGCGCGTGGGCGCCGCCATTGTCTTGGTGATCGCCGGCACCCGGAGTAAGCTCCGACGTCACGTTATTATGACAGCCGGAAGCCTTGTGAAGGCTCCAAGGCTTATCATTACATTGCTTCTATTGCAGGCTATGCTACATAGCCTGCAATAGAAGTGCCGATATTTTGCATCCAAAATCTGTCCTAATCTCACAGGCCTAGGATATTTCTGGATTATAGTCAGGGCTGTGGAGTTGGTAGGCCAAACAGTTTCCACAGCCCAACGCCGACATTGTAAATGACTGACAGCCATGATGGAGACCGACCCAGGTGAGCTCCTCACGATAAAGCTAATAAATATGGATGCAATTAATTTACCGTAATACAATTTATTTTGAAGCAGAGTCTGGTCATTTTTTTTTTTTCTTTTTCCCAACTATGACTCCACTCAAAAGTCCCGGACTCTGACTCCACAGCCCTGACTATAAAACTATTCATTTCCAGACTATAGGAATATCAAATGGTGGATTAGATTAGTATAGCAGAGTATTTTCTGCTCAGTCACTTTGATCAGGAGGAAACCTCCTTTAGGACCCCCACCAATCCTGAGTCCCCCTGCCTTTTCATTACAAGTTGTGCGGGTGAGCTGCAGCACAACTTAGAAAGTATATGGAGCTAGCGGCAATTTTCTTTGACAGGGACTGACCCTACGCAGTTAAAAAGCTAAGAGGAGACTACAGCACCGACTTATACTCTGCCGCCTTGAGTCTCAGGATTGGTGGAGGGGTCCCAATCATAAAGTGGTGGCATGGAAAGTCATTGGTGATCCCTATATTAAGATGGGAGTATCCCTTGAAGTACAATGATTGGGGACATGTAGACTATGTAAGGATTTGTGACCTTTAGAGATGAGCGAACAGTGTTCTATCGAACTCATGTTCGATCGGATATTAGGCTGTTCGGCATGTTCGAATCGAATCGAACACCGCGTGGTAAAGTGCGCCATTACTCGATTCCCCTCCCACCTTCCCTGGCGCCTTTTTTGCTCCAATAACAGCACAGGGTAGGTGGGACAGGAACTACGACACCGGTGACGTTGAAAAAAGTAGGCAAAACCCATTGGCTGCCGAAAACATGTGACCTCTAATTTAAAAGAACAGCGCCGCCCAGCTTCGCGTCATTCTGAGCTTGCAATTCACCGAGGACGGAGGTTTCCGTCCAGTTAGCTAGGGCTTAGATTCTGGGTAGGCAGGGACAGGCTAGGATAGGAAGGAGAAGACAACCAACAGCTCTTATAAGAGCTAAATTCCAGGGAGAAGCTTGTCAGTGTAACGTGGCACTGACGGGCTCAATCGCCGCAACCCAGCTTTCCCAGGATCCTGAATGGAATACACTGTCAGTGTATTCCCGTATACCCGATATATACCCCCGATACCCGTTCCAACGGTGTGCCCCCCCACCTTCACCCCAGAAATACCCTGCAAGTCCCCTAGCAATAGGATTGGGGCTATATACACCCACTATTTTTGCTACTGGTATACAGTGCCATTGTCTGACTGGGAATTCAAAGAATATATTGGGCTTACATATAACTTCAATTCCAGGGAGAAGCTTGTCAGTGTAACGTGGCACTGACGGGCTCAATCGCCGCAACCCAGCTTTCCCAGGATCCTGAATGGAACACACTGACAGTGTATTCCCGTATACCCCATATATACACCCCAAATCCCCGTTCCAATGGTGTGCCCCCCCACCTTCACCTCAGAAATACCCTGCAAGTCCCCTAGCAATAGAATTGGGGCTATATACACCCACAATTTTTGCTACTGGTATATAGTGCCATTGTCTGACTGGGAATTCAAAGAATATATTGGGGTGACGTGCACCCACAATTTTTGCTACTGCTATACAGTGCCATTGTCTCACTGGGAATTCAAAGAATATATGGGGGTTATGTGCACCCACAATTTTTAATACTGGTATACAGTGCCATTGTCTGACTGGGAATTCAAAGAATATATTGGGGTGACGTGCACCCACAATTTTTGCTACTGCTATACAGTGCCATTGTCTCACTGGGAATTCAAAGAATATATGGGGGTTATGTGCACCCACAATTTTTAATACTGGTATACAGTGCCATTGTCTGACTGGGAATTCAAAGAATATATGGGGGTTACGTGCACCCACAATTTTTAATACTGCTATACAGTTCCTTTGTCTCACTGGGAATTCAAAGAATATATGGGGGTTATGTGCACCCACAATTTTTACTACTGGTATATAGTGCCATTGTCTGACTGGGAATTCAAAGAATATATGGGGGTTATGTGCACCCACAATTTTTACTACTGGTATATAGTGCCATTGTCTGACTGGGAATTCAAAGAATATATGGGGGTTATGTGCACCCACAATTTTTAATACTGCTATACAGTTCCTTTGTCTCACTGGGAATTCAAAGAATATATGGGGGTTATGTGCACCCACAATTTTTACTACTGGTATATAGTGCCATTGTCTGACTGGGAATTCAAAGAATATATGGGGGTTATGTGCACCCACAATTTTTAATACTGCTATACAGTTCCTTTGTCTCACTGGGAATTCAAAGAATATATGGGGGTTATGTGCACCCACAATTTTTAATACTGGTATACAGTGCCATTGTCTGACTGGGAATTCAAAGAATATATGGGGGTTATGTGCACCCACAATTTTTAATACTGGTATACAGTGCCATTGTCTGACTGGGAATTCAAAGAATATATGGGGGTTATGTGCACCCACAATTTTTAATACTGCTATACAGTTCCTTTGTCTCACTGGGAATTCAAAGAATATATTGGGGTTATGTGCACCCACAATTTTTACTACTGGTATATAGTGCCATTGTCTGACTGGGAATTCAAAGAATATATGGGGGTTATGTGCACCCACAATTTTTAATACTGCTATACAGTTCCTTTGTCTCACTGGGAATTCAAAGAATATATGGGGGTTATGTGCACCCACAATTTTTAATACTGGTATACAGTGCCATTGTCTGACTGGGAATTCAAAGAATATATGGGGGTTATGTGCACCCACAATTTTTAATACTGGTATACAGTGCCATTGTCTGACTGGGAATTCAAAGAATATATTGGGGTTATGTGCACCCACAATTTTTACTACTGGTATATAGTGCCATTGTCTGACTGGGAATTCAAAGAATATATGGGGGTTATGTGCACCCACAATTTTTACTACTGGTATACAGTGCCATTGTCTGACTGGGAATTCAAAGAATATATTGGGGTGACGTGCACCCACAATTTTTGCTACTGCTATACAGTTCCATTGTCTCACTGGGAATTCAAAGAATATATGGGGGTTATGTGCACCCACAATTTTTAATACTGGTATACAGTGCCATTGTCTGACTGGGAATTCAAAGAATATATGGGGGTTATGTGCACCCACAATTTTTAATACTGGTATATAGTGCCATTGTCTGACTGGGAATTCAAAGAATATATGGGGGTTACGTGCACCCACAATTTTTAATACTGGTATACAGTGCCATTGTCTGACTGGGAATTCAAAGAATATATGGGGGTTATGTGCACCCACAATTTTTAATACTGCTATACAGTTCCTTTGTCTGACTGGGAATTCAAAGAATATATGGGGGTTATGTGCACCCACAATTTTTAATACTGGTATACAGTGCCATTGTCTGACTGGGAATTCAAAGAATATATGGGGGTTACGTGCACCCACAATTTTTAATACTGCTATACAGTGCCATTGTCTGACTGGGAATTCAAAGAATATATGGGGGTTACGTGCACCCACAATTTTTAATACTGCTATACAGTTCCTTTGTCTCACTGGGAATTCAAAGAATATATGGGGGTTATGTGCACCCACAATTTTTAATACTGGTATACAGTGCCATTGTCTCACTGGGAATTCCACAAATAATTTGGGGATTCATTCACCCTACATCTCAGGCTCTTGCCATATTCACCCAGGTTGTCAGTGCTGCACCAGCTCGTTCCCAGACAGCTCGGCCCGAAAAACGCGTTACCTATATAGAGGATTTGGACAATGAAGACAACATGTTCTAAATCTAATGTCTGCACCTTCTCCAGAATTAAAATAAAGGCAGCGTTTAACTTTCAAATAGCACTGCACAAAGGAAGAGCTTATCAGCTTGTCTCATGACATGCTACTGAAAAGTTTCATTTGTGTATCTTAATGTAAATATAGTTGTATAAGCTTTTTGGGTTTTAGGCACTGCCAAGTTATTTATTACCACCCGCTCCCTTATAATGATGATGACGCCAAAGTCACTGTGGGTGTTCAGAGCTCACAGCTTTGGGTGACATTTGTCTTGCTCTCTGTCGGTACCAGCTGTCTTTTTGGATACCGTAAAGTTATGTTGACTTTATTAACAGCTATAGAAGCTTTAGCCAGGTTGTGACGGTGTGTAACCCTAACAACACTAAGTGGGATACACATTAATAGTCAGTCTATGTACGCTAAACGTATCACTGAAGTAATTTTTTTTCCCTCTCCCCTAATATAAGAAAGGAACAGACATTAGACCTAGACCGGGGTTCGAGGCTTGAAAAAATCCAGTATTATTTGTTCTTCATGATGTGAAATATGTGTTGAAAAGCAACCCAAGATGAAGTCAGCCATGTGTGCCAGTGTGTTACTTGGCATGCCTTTGCTGGCCCCAACTGTAAGGGTCACTCTCCATTTCCTCCATTTTCCACTCCCCTTCACACCATTTGTGGTGAAGCAATGGGATGCACTGAAGTGCACCCTCTAGCCTCGTGTGGGATAGGGACATCAGATGCCACTCCAACCCCCTCGTCTTCCTCCGCCAGCCAACGGTGCGAAGATGAGAGGAGTGTGCTCTGAATGTTTTCTGCCTAGCAGAGGCTAGTTCTCACTTACGAAAATGGCCCCACTTTGACCTGTATATCAGGCACAATGGTGTAGGTTTCAAAGAAACATGGCACCAACAAGTTGGAAAACGTGGGCCATGCGTGGACCGTGTTTGAGTCTGGCAAGCTCCAGATCTGCTACCAGGTTCCAGCCATTATCACAGGCGCAAAAATGCCAGGCCCCAGGTGTAGCAGGGAAAAAAAAATGCCATCTCAGCCAGGATGGCATCCCTGACCTCGGAGGCACTGTGCTGTCTGTCCCCCAAGCTGATCAGTTTCAGCACGGCCTACTGACATCTCCCCATGCCAGTGTTACAGTGTTTTCCGCTAGTAGCTGGGGTGGAGGTTGCAGCTTCGTAGGGTTTCAGTCTACTCCTGCCATGAATTTTGGCCTGGGAGAGGAGATAGGCCACCCCAGTTTGCACCCGGGGAACAGACTCCACCACATTCACCCTGCCTGTCATTAAAGATAAGCACTGCAGCATCCCTGACCACAGGCGCTTGTCCATGTGTCGGTGGTCAAGTGGACCTTGCAGCAAAGCGCAGAGCTCTGGGCCCGACTGATGTTATGGGACACATGCAGGCGCAAGGCAGAGACAGCACACCAAGAGAAGTAGTAACGGCTAGGCCCAGCATAGGGAGGTGCCCCAGCTGCCATCTGCTGACGGAAGGCCTGGGTCTCCAGAAGCATAAACAAACACCAACATCTCCAGGGCCAGCAGTTTATCGATGAGGCTGTTACAGGCTTGGGCATGGGGGTGGGTTGTATTGTACTTCTGCCTGCAATGAAAAGCTTGGGAAATGTGGAGTGGCTGGGAAGAGGCGCATGATGGTGCAGGCCAAAAGGGCGCATGAGGGTGAACTCCCCAATGTGTCAGAGATAGGTGTGTAGGTGTCCTTGCATCATATACTTGCACCATATTTGGCTTTGGAAGTTAATTTTGTGCCAAAAAGTGGTTAAGACAGCGATCCCTCAGCTACTCCCGTTACACTGTCTATTGAAGTTACCATCTGTGGAAGTGGACCACCATTTCTAAGATCCCAAAGGAAGCAGGCAAGAGATGTGCAGTTCAGAAAAAAAGATGAGAAAATAAGTTTAGGCTGTAGAGCACAGAGGGATCGGAGAGGACAGAGCTGGTGTCGGCCAGGTATTCCCACAACATGCGCCTATACTTGTCCCTCCTGGTGACACTAGGCCCCTGAGTGGCAGTAATTTGTCCAGGGGGGCCATTAACGTGTTCCAGACCTAGGAATAAGTCTTCCAACAGGGTAGAGTTTTGCATGCCTTTGCTTCTACCCACTGTTTTTGCTGCTTAGCTTCCCTCCACATCTACTCTGCTTTCACCCCTAAACATCACCCCAGTTTATGCCTTTGCTTCTACCCAGGTTTTTTGTTGATTTAGCTTCCCTCTACATCTACACTGCTTTAGCCCCTAGACATCACCCCTGTCCATGTGGGGTCGGTGGCCTCGTCATCCACCAACTCCTCTTCCAATTGCGCACTGCCCCCTTACTGCAAACCGCACATGACCACAGCTTGCCTTGATGGCAACTGTGTCTCATGATCCCCACTTAGGTCCAGACAAGTCGGTGGCGGGTCCAAAACCCCAAAATTGGAAGGAAATGGCAGATGCTGCAGTATTTCTAACACCTGTTCCTGTGCTCGGGCCTGGTCTGTGTTGTACCCTGCACCCTGCTTAACGCATCTGCCATATCCGAAGTTGTGCTGAGCGCATGCTAATGTTTCGTGTCCAGTGCAATGGATGGGATGGGATTTCACATAAGTCTGCCACCCATGGCCACTCATGGTTGAGCAACTGAGGGAGTTGACTTTGACGAACCCGAGGGTTTTGGAGTTGGAACTACATCAAAGGTCTGTGCTGCTCACACACTCTGCTCAACACATGATATGTTTAGTGCCAGCAGTGTGGAGACGTCGCACAACAGCCGTTGTTCCAGCAGGTACAGGCGTTGTAGGAGTGCATAGAGGCTAGCAGCGGCAACTATACACTTTAAAAACTATCCGCACAAGCGCCACACTTTCACCAGTAGCTCAGGAACATTGGGGTACCTTTTTCAAAAGATTAGCAGCAATGAGTTAAAAACGTGGCCCAGGCATGGAATATGTTGCAGGCTGCCAAGCTACAGAGCCAATCCCAGGTTATGGCCATTATCACACATGACAACATGCCTGGGCCCAGGTGCAGTGGCAAAAACCACATTGCCGTCTCATCGAGGATGGCATGACTCACTTTGTAGGCAGTGTGCTGTCTGGCCCCCAAGCTGATGAGCTTCAGCACGGCCCGCTGACGTCTCCCCACACCAGTGTTGCAGCGTTTCCAGCTCGTAGCTGGGGTCAATTTAACAGCGGAGGAGGGTGGTGTTTCAGCCCTCCTCCCAGGAATGTTGTGTGGGGAGACAAGTCAGGCCACCACATTTTGCGACCCGGTCCACGCCTCAACTACATTCAACCACTGTGCCCAAATTGAAAGGTAGCGTCCCTGTCCGCATGCACTTGTCCATTCGTAACTGGTCACATGGAACTTTAGGGCTAAGCGCTGAATTTAGGGACCGCCTCATGTTTGGGGGAAAGTGCTGGTGTGGACGGCACAGTGCGGTGGCGCAGTAGACACTCTGCCCAAAAAGGGCAGAGTGTCCCCCAGCCGGGATTCCAACATCTCCTGGGCCAGATTTCTTGAGATGAGGCCGTTGAAGCCTTGGGCATGTGGGTGGGTTGCGCTGTACTTTAGCATGAAATGAAAGGCTTGGGAGATGGGGAGTTGCTGGGAAGAGGCGCATGATGGCGCGGGCAAAAGGAGAAATGGCAGGAAAAGGTGAGGATAAGGGTGAACTCCCCAAAGTGTCAGAGGCAGATGTGGAGGTGTCCTGGCTCCTGGTCTGGACTGCAGCGCCAGCCCTGTCAACAGTGGAAGAGGCAGTGGCCGCCAGGCCAAACGACGATTATCCTGCGCTTGCTCTCACCCACTGAGCCCAGGGCTTGCCTTCCAAATGATGGCACCCGCAAGAGGTGGTGAGATTCCTCTCCGCAGATCTCCAAACCATCTTGGACTTGCAAATTGCACTAAATTTGTCATGTAACTGACATGTATATGATGAGTCTATCCATTGTCTGTTCATTTTGGTGAAAGTCAGCCTGTCAGCTGACAGACAGCTGTGCTTGTCAGTGATGATGTCACCGGCTGCTTGTACCCCCAGTTTTTGCTGCTTAGCTTGCCTCCACATCCACACTGCTTTTGCCCCTACACATCACCCCTATCCATGCCTGTGCCTCTAGCCATAAGTCTGCCACCCATGGAAACTCATGGTGCAGAAAGTGAGGGAGCTGACTCTGAGGAACCCTTGGGTTTTGTAGCTGGTACTCCATCAAAGGTCTCTGCTGCTCACACACCCTGCTGAACATACGGTATCTAGGGTTAGAGCGTGTGGTGACCTCGCACAACAGTAGGTGCTTCAGGCAGATGTAGGCCTTGCTGGAGTGTATTGCGGCTAGCTCCAGGTACTGTAGACTTGGGAAAGTGGGTGTCCAAGTGCCGCACTTTCACCCTTAGCTCAGCTAATTTGGGGTATGTTTTTAAAAATCACTGCACCACTACATTGAACATGTGGGCCAGGCATGGAACGTGTTGGAGGCTGGCAAGCTCCAGAGCCCTCCAACAAGCTAAAAAACCTGGCCCCAGGGGCAGCGGGGATAAACAAATTGCCATCTCATCCAGGATGGCATCCCTGACCTCAGAGGCAGTGTGCTGTCCGTCTCCCAAGCTGATGAGCTTCAGCCCAGCCTGCTGACGTCTCCCCACACCAGTGTTGCAGCGTTTTCAGCTCGTAGCTGGGGTAAATCTAACAGCGGAGGAGGAGGAGGGTGGTGTTTCAGCCCTCCTCCCAGGAATGTTTTGTGGGGAAACAAGTCAGGAAAATTCTTGAAACGGGAGAGTTTTGCATCTTTGCCCTTGCTGCCTATGGACATCCCTTTGCCTCTAGCCACCATTTTCCCTGCTTTGCTTGCCTCCACATCCACACTGCTTTTGCCCCTAGACATCACCCCAGTCCATGCCTTAGCTTGTACCCCCAGTTTTTCCTGCTTAGCTTGCCTCCACATCCACACTGCTTTTGCCCCTAGACATCACCCCAGTCCATGCCTTAGCTTGTACCCCCAGTTTTTCCTGCTTAGCTTGCCTCCACATCCACACTGCTTTTGCCCCTAGACATCACCCCAGTCCATGCCTTAGCTTGTACCCCCAGTTTTTCCTGCTTAGCTTGCCTCCACATCCACACTGCTTTTGCCCCTAGACATCACCCCAGTCCATGCCTTAGCTTGTATCCCCAGTTTTTCCTGCTTAGCTTGCCTCCACATCCACACTGCTTTTGCCCCTAGACATCACCCCAGTCCATGCCTTAGCTTGTACCCCCAGTTTTTCCTGCTTAGCTTGCCTCCACATCCACACTGCTTTTGCCCCTAGACATCATCCCTATCCATGCCTCTTCCCCTAGCCATAACTCTGCCACCCCTGGAAACTCATGGTGCAGAAACTTTGGTTGCTGACTTTGAGGAACCCTTGGGTTTTGTAGATGGAACTCCATCAAAGGTCTGTGCAGCTCACACACCCTGCTCAAGATATGGTATTGTAGGGTTTCAGCGTGTGTGAATGACGGACAACAGCCTGTGTTTGGACAGATGTAGGCCTTGCTAGAGTGTTTTTAGGCTAGCAGCGACTCCTGTGCACTTGCAAAAGTGGGCGCACAAGCGCCGCATTTTCAACAGTAGCTTCGGTACATTTGGGTATGTTTTTAAAAAACTTTGCACCACTAGGTTAGACGTGGGCCAAACATGGAACGTGTTGGAGGCTGGCAAGCTCCAGAGCCGCTACCAGGTTCCAGCCATTATCACAGGCGTAAAAATGCCAGGCCCCAGGTGTAGCAGGGAAAAAAAAATGCCATCTCAGCCAGGATGGCATCCCTGACCTCGGAGGCACTGTGCTGTCTGTCCCCCAAGCTGATGAGCTTCAGCACCGCCTGCTGACGTCTCCCCACACCAGTGTTTTAGCGTTTGCCGCTAGTAGCTGTGGTGGAGGTTGCAGCGTCGTAGGGTTTCAGTCTACTCCTGCCATGAATTTTGGCCTGGGAGAGGAGATAGGCCACCCCAGTTTGCACCCGGGGAACAGACTCCACCACATTCACCCTGCCTGTCATTAAAGATAAGCACTGCAGCATCCCTGACCACAGGCGCTTGTCCAAGTGTCGGTGGTCAAGTGGACCTTGCAGCAAAGCGCGGAACTAAGGGCCCACCTGATGTTGAGTGACACGTGCTGGTGCAAGGCGGGGACGCCACACCGGGAGAAGTTGAGACGGCTAGGGACGGCATAGTGAGGTGCCACAGTTGCCATCAGGTCCGGGAAGGCGGGAGTTTCAACAAGCCGGAACGCCAACCTCTCCTGGGCCAGCAGTTTAGCGATGTTGGCGTTCTAGGCTTGCGTGGGTGGGTGGTTAGCAGTGTATTTCTGCCGGCGCTCCAATGTCTGAGAGATGGTGGGTTGTTGTAAAGAAGCGCCTGATGGTGCCTTTGATGGTGCAGGAGAAGGAGATAAGACAGAAACAGGGGAGGATGAGGGAGAAGTCAACAAAGTGGCGGAGGCAGATGAAGTGATGTCCTGGCTCGTCCTCTGGAGTGCATCGCCAGCACTGTGAGCAGAGGCAGTGGCATGAACGGCGGGCGACGTTTGTCCTGCCGTTGCTGCCTGCCACTGATTCCATTGCTTGGATTCCAAATGACGGTGCATTGAAGTGGTGGACAGGTTGCTCTTCTCAGGGCCCCTACTCGATTTCGAGAGGCAAATTGTGTAGACGACACTATATCTGTCCTCGGCGCATTCCTTGAAAAAACTCTACACCTTCAAGAAACGTGCCCTCGATGGGGGAGTTTTTCTGGGCTGGGTACAAAAGGGAACATCTTCGGACATTCCGGGTCTGGCCTGGCTTCGGCAAAGCAGCTGACCTCTGCCTCTGGACATGTCTCTGCCTCTAGCTACCCTTTTTGGTGCTGCACCTGCCTCAACATCCACACTACTTTCCCAGCTTGACATCTGCCTTGTCCAGGTGGGGTCGGTGTCCTCGTCGTCCACCACCTCCTCTTCCAACTCCTGTCTCGCCTCCTCCTCCTGCACAATGCGCATGTCAACTGGCTGCCCTGACAGCAACTGCGTCTCATCGTCGTCGATGAGGGTGGGTTGCTGGTCATCCGCCACCAAATCGACCGGAGATGGAATGGAGGAGACTCTAGTGTTTGAGCATCTGGACACAGATACTCGTCTGTTAGGTCCGTGGAATCGCGAAATGGAGGGGCAGGTTGCGGTACAGTCAAAGGAAGGGAGAACAGCTCTGGGGAGCAGGGACAGTTGGGGTTATTGTTCTGAGAAGATTGGGAATTTTGGGTGGAAGGAGGACAAGACTGTTGGGTAAGAGGAGGTAGAGGCTGACTGGCTGGTGGACAATGTGCTTTAAGCGTTATCCGACAGCCATTGCAAGACCTGTTCCTGGTTCTCGGGCCTACTAATCTTTGTACCATTCAGCCTAGTTAATGTGGAACTTTTGTGCAAAGCGCAGAACTTAGGGCCCGCCTGATGTTAAGGGACACACGCTGGTACAAGGCTCAACTCACCCTAAGTGCCAAAAACACTGCTGGTGCAAGGCTCTACTCATGCCAAGGGCCTCAATCTCTGCTGGTAGCTCAGCTTAAGGTCATGTAACTTTGTTTGGAAGGGCTCATGTTAAGGGCTAGAAAAGTGAATTTTGGAAGGTCTTACCACATCACACACACACACACACACACACACACACACACACACACACACACTCAAAATGACAGTTAAGGGTGAGGGCTTTTGGAATTCCCATTGCCTATTCCATTTGTGGTTGTCATGGGGAACGTGATTTAAAGGGGTGGTTGTTACTGTTTGTTGAGCTTAAATTGGGGTTTGTGTCCATCCATTTGGGGAGTAAAGAAGGTTTCCAGGTATTTTCCCACTTTGATAGAGGTTTTTTTGAATGTGGAAAGTGTGTAGTTGTTAGGCAGTGATGTTGGGGTAATAGAGGGTCTTTGGTGTGTTAGATGCCCCCAGACATGCTTCCCCTGCTGTCCCAGTGTCATTCCAGAGGTGTTGGCATCATTTCCTGGGGTGTCATAGTGGACTTGGTGACCCTCCAGACACGGATTTGGGTTTCCCCCTTAACGAGTATCTGTTCCCCATAGACTATAATGGGGTTCGAAACCCGTTCGAACACACGAACATTGAGCGGCTGTTCGAATCGAATTTCGAACCTCGAACATTTTAGTGTTCGCTCATCTCTAGTGACCTTATTTTAGCTGGTTTTTGTGGGTTTTTTGGTACGTACCTTACACTAATTGGGGAATTTTCTGTATCTGGTATTAGAACGGATAGGCACTTCTGGATATTCAGAATAATAGTATGGGGTTGAATGCAGTCCTGGGAAATTTGATCCTGCACAACTCTGCAGTCAGAGTCTGACCAGTGAAGTTTCCTAACATGGCCTCACGCCTCTTGTTGTACAATACTTATGGTTCATGGCAGGAAGTAAATCGTCCCAATACACAAATCTGGAGCCTTGTATACTCCGTGTATAAAAATACACCAAACCTTGTTATTCTATTAACCTCAGTATTCAGGTGTTCTAACTTTTTTTTTTTTTCTTTTTTTTTGTAAACAGATGCTGCAGAGTAACTCTGCAAGAAATGCGCTTTGGGCCAACGAACACTGCTGGCAGTCCAACAACAAGAGCCAAATCCTGGATTTTATTATCAGAGCTGAATATCTCCTGCAATTCTTCATCTATACTGTTTAGAAAAAGTTCTGCGTCGGTAAAAGGAAGCTACAGCAGCTGCACAGTTTTTGGAAACCTCTGGGGCACCAAGTTCATGAAATGCTGCCCTTGGTATCCGAGTGGGTCGCTTGCTGTAAGATTGGTTTTCTGCTGTTTTTGGTCTGTCTGTACTTTGCCGTTTTATTGCAGGAAGTGTCATTTTTTATTTTTATTTTTTTTATGTTTTACAAAAGCAAATCAGAAACCGGGAACACTGGGTAAAATGGAAGTGTCTGCTTGCCGTAAATATGGAACGTATCCATAACCTGTCACTACTGAGCTGTGTAAAAATGAGAAATCCTAGATGCATACATTACGTTGGGATATAATGTATAATGTCATCTTAATGTGAGACAGACGTCGGCCATCTTATCCAACCAGTGAGGGGGATTAAAGTTCAGGAAGTTTAAGGCCAGTCTTCAATAATAGTTACTTTTACTTTATACATTACGTGGAATCCTGATGGAAAATAATTGGTAATGGTCATAATAAACATAACATTGTCAGATAGTTTGTCTTTGGGGACAGTATGGCCCTTAAAGAGGAGCTCCAGACCTTGTGGTCTGCATCATATAAGATATAGTCAGTGTAAAGTAAGGACAAATTCTTCTCAAATATAACCAAGCTTTAAGATGTAACACCTGGACCCACCTGAGGTGCTACTAAACACCATAGATCTATATATTGTTACATTATGGACAGGATATGGACAGTTAAACATTGGTACAGTACGCCTGTCTGACTGTGACGTAGAGTTGCCCCATAAGAGTTCCTTTCATCACCAACTCTACTGAACCCATCTTGTAGCACTATTTGGATCTATGGTATAAGTACGGTTTGGTAGGACCTCCTGTTACATCCGAAATATGGACAGTTGCATAGAGCCTGTCGCCAGAACCCAGCATATCAACCCAGCCCCACAGATAGGGTTAGGGTCACCTGAATGATGAATTGGTGCTCCCATTGTCCAGGCATCGCTGTTATTGTGACTATGCTCTTTGGATCATAAACGGCAATCCCTCTATAACGGAGGAAGCGATTCACTAGGGGGAGACACTGCTTGCTTCAGGTGACCCTAACCTATCTATCTGCAGGGCTGGGTTATTTCTATTCTATATTAATCAATGAAATGATGGCCAAGTCTGTGATCCAGAAAGGATTTCCATATTTTTATTTTTTTTTAATTTTAGATTTAAGCGCTTGACAACTCAACAAAATGAATTTATTTTACAATTTCCTTTGACGCTTTGTGTTTTTTTTATGTATTTATAATAATGTATATCCTATGCAGATAAATGAGCTACATGACCGTATAGAGACGGCAAGTTGCCCTTTGACTTTGTTCAGCATTAGAGAACCTTTCACCGCCTAGTCCAGCTCGTTGCATCCTTCACTAGGTGCCGCTCCTGGAACCTTCCATCTGTCAGCGAAAAGCATACCTGTGCGAATCCTGACCGCTCCGGAATCAGCGGTGCGGCACCTATGAACGAGGCAGAGAGTCGGAATTGGTGGAGGTGGTGGCATTTCTGTCCTGTACCCGACCTCCATGAAGAAGCGTACTTTGTCAGTGACTACTTTTGGATTCTAACTATTAATCAGTTGTAAATACTGAGATGTGAGAAATAAAGGCTGCACGGTCGGACTGGTAAAGCACTACTGTAATGGACTATGTAAGAACCGGTCTACTGCGCAGCACATTACAGGTACTTATGTTACTGCCCAAATTTGTGTATAGAGATAATAATAAGAAGAATGTAATCTGTATAAAGATGAAGTGCCATACATTGTAAATGTAACGTTTCTGTATGTGGACGACTTCATTGTTATTAAGCTGTACATATTCAGTTACCATTTGTTTTAAAAGCCACAGTACATGATGAGAAAGTGACGTCTTCTAGGTAAGTGGGTGGTGTTACAACTAAAGCAATGTAAACCTTAGAGCATACCTGAATAAGATAGTTATGGGATGGTTAATTCCTTTCAACACTACTCTTCAGTCTCTTGTGTCTAATATCAGCCCCTCAATTGGCGATCAATGAAAAAACGCATCAATCTGAATACACAGGCCGATGCATAGTAAATAGGGGAGGAACAATCTCAATTGCAATTGTTTCTCCCCCATGGGGCTGCATGGATTATCGCCAGCACTGCCCGGATTACACAGGATGATTGATCCTGCATAAAAGATGCGTCCAGCCGTCCAGAATTTGCACGCTGGTCACCTGATCGGCAGCACTATCGGGCAGCGGCAACAGTCTGGTGACCACTTCCTAAGAATCTTTTATCCGGGTTCACCAAATTGTGTCTAGGCTAAAGGTAGACTTTTAATTTCCAGGGTAACTAAGCAATAAAAATAAAACCTGACGGATTTATTTATGATTTTCCTAAAAGAGACAGGGATGGATTTAAACAGAAGATAATGAGAATGAAAGTTCTAGTACTGCAGGTCTCGCACCAATCCATAGTGCTGTCTGTAGTACAGAGAATATTCCGTGTGTCTCCGTATAACAACACACATTGCGCCGTTATATCCACGCCGTTGGTATCGATCTTGCTGAATGTGCAATAAAGCTTTAGCATGTTTCTGTGACTTGCCATCAAAACTAAACACGTGATGGTCATATGTGTTATATTGTACTTTAAAAATGTCCATTGAGATGTGATATTTTATTACAAATTGTAGATTCATAATTGGCATGACATGTATAGCATGTATAGATCAAAGTGAAATACATTTTTGTTTTGAAACCAGTATGTTGGCGGTGTATTATTATTTCTTTTGTATTCTTGCACATACATATTACTCATTCTTGTTCAACTATATAAAGAAATGAATGTATAAAGGTTACAGCAAATCCCATAAAGTGCCTGTTTCCTCCAAATTTTGTAGTAGATGGAAGCATGCATGGAGAAGTCTAATCCCCCTCCCCCCCTGCAGCTTCTGTCCTATGTAAAATATTTCACGCCATTATAAAAGATGAAATACAGAAGTATAACTGATGACCAAGATGGATTCCTAAACGGTGTGCAGGGTGAAGAGTTCACAATCCTTGCAGCTGATCAGCACTGGTCCTGGGCCTCAGACTCCCACTGAGTTTTATATGTAGAGGACTAATCCTGAGGACACTGTAGGTCAATAAAAAGGAGTAGGATGCCTCTTTAATAAGGGACAGATACACGAAGTCCTAATGTCAGCAGTGGGGCTGCATCATGACATCTTTTTCTTCCTTGACTGTGTAATTCCTGCAATGAAAATGTAGTGCCTCATATTCTACCCATGTGCTGCCTGCTCACCCCTGTAGGTAAAAACAAAAAGTTGAGCTGTCTTTATGCCCTTCATATTTGCAACCACCATTAAGACCAAGTGCACAGAATGGCAGCTGCTAACATGGGGCACGTACTCAGCCTCACATTACAATGGCTGTGTTGCACTCTTTAATACTTAATAGAGATGAGCGAGTGCCACTAGCTATTCGAATGGAAAAGTTCGATGCAGAACCAGCATTGATTGGCCGAATGCTATACAGTCGGCCCACTTGTAGTGCAGACATGTGCAGTCGGCTCTGCCCAGGCCTGATGCCTGGCAGAGTGAATTCAGAGCCGGAAGACGCCGCGGGGACGCTGCAAGGAGAAGACTGCACGGAGGATCCAGCCCGACCCTCACTCGTGGACTTGTTAAGTATAATTTGATCAAACATTGCCTACCCCTGAAACGAGCATTTTCTCCCCATAGAGTATAATAGGATTTGATTCGAGTAGTCAAATATTGAGTGGCTACTCGAAACGAATATCGAACATTTTACTGTTCGCTCATCTTTAATACTTGACTTTTACATGGCACTTTTTATCTGAACATCTGTTTAAAGGGGAAGGGGTGGAGGAGATCTGAGATGACCCCTGTCTCAAATTTCCTTAGCATTCCCCTGTTTTAAAATAGCCTCGTGACTGCATTTAAAACGTGTGAATATGGCCTTGTGTGGACAGGAAGTCAGTTTCTCCATTCATCGCCATGAATCCTTTGATGTAAGTCTCAGAACTAACCAGTCTCATTATTACCAGACCACATAGTGACTAAAATCTCCATATTAAAGGGATTCTATCACTAGAATCTCTTTTTAAACTAAATGCACATAGGAATAGCCTTAAAGACTGGGGGCATTCCCTGTACTGTCTGAAAACTCTCCAGCGACAGCCTCTCTCTTCTCTGCCTTCTTCTTGTGCTCTTTCCAAAGTGCCGACTGCAAGTGTCCATTGGCCATTTTTCCTGTGGCCTCTCCCATTCGGCCATAGAAAGATGGTCGACGGACTTACGCAGTCGGCCCTTTGGAACAAAGAGAAGAGGATGGCGCAAGAAGACAGAGGTGGTTGCTGGAGAGTTTTCAGGCAGGTGATGGAGGGCGCTCTAATTCACTTTGAGAGCGCTGGAGATAGTGGAGTTCTGTACTTCAGCTGTCTGCGGCACTTCCATTGACATTAATGGGAGCACTGTGCACCACCTCTCACGACTACTATCAACCTGGCTGTGGTCAGGCAGAATGCACAGCAGGGGAAAAAGACCCCTATTGTCAGGAACAGTGCTCAGACCCCACCGATCAAGTCATTTATCTTCTAGCAATAAAGGATAAATACTTTTCATGGCTTTTCTTCTCCTACCTTTATTATTCTGATTCGTGCCACCATTCCGGTGTAATTTCGTTTTTCCTCCCTAGGCAAATGAGTCTTCAGAAAGCACAAGGGGCGTCCGCTGCGCTGTCTGAAGACTCTCCAGTGACGCCTCTATCTTCTTCGGTTGATGCCTCTCCACTGCGTCCTCCTCAATGTCATCTCGCAGCGAGCCTGCGTTTGGGATCGAAATCCCACACATGCTCAGTCGGCTCTACCATCGGGCTTTGGGCTGAGCAGACTGTGCATGTCTGTTGGCCATTTTACTGTGCCTGTAAGCGTTTTGACAAAGGCATCTCTTGTTTGGTTTTTCTAAATTAAACTTTACAAATCCAGGTATGGAATCGAAAGTTTTTTAAGCACCCATTTGTTTTCCCCAAAATTGATAATATACTTGACATGACATTTTGAAACTTCCATATGAAGAGACTATTATTGGAATTTTAAAAAAAAACGGATTTCCAAATTCTCACTATATTTCTCAAACCTGGAGATGTACCACACAGCAAAGTTGTACTCGGTCACACAGGATGCAATAGTTCTTCCTCTAAATGTTATCATTCCTGACTTCCTGGGGGGCCGCAGATTTCAATACTCAATTCCATCTTTTGCAAACCAAAGCAACGTTAAATCTAGCCTTGTCTCCAAGGTAAAGAAATATGTTTTGCAGGTAGGTTTTTGGCAAATTGTTCCAAATGTTTTGCACATCCATGAGCCTGGTGGAAAAAAGAAATTATGCTGTTTGGGCCCTATGGAGGATAATTGAGACTGATGGTTATCTGCGAGTATGTGCAATGTATGCTCATATATAAGATCTAGATGTCTTCTATACGAGAATAAATATAGCATCAATTTATCCTGCAAAGTGTAACAATATTGTACATAGTAAAGCTGGGTTCACATCAGTCAGTGCTTGATCCCCATTTGGGAATTCTGTCCCCCCATTCCACTTTCTATGCATTTTTTGGGTAGAAACCTGGTGGATCTCATTACAGTCTACAAGGTCCACGGGTCTCCACAGGTATCCACTTTTTAAGCTGATAGGGTTTCAATTTTTCAGGTCCCCAAGCAGACCCAAAGGATGGGTCTGTACAGGTATGAACCTAGTGTGATGGATAAATCATTCTATAATCTATGGTTTCATGTTAACAAGTCCAGACTTCACAGGCTACTCCGTTCTTTATATGACAAGTCCCCCTTTATAGTTTTTGCTTGTCCAATACACTACCTCCACACACAAAATCCTCCTTCGCAGGTTTCCAATGCTCTGTCCTTGAGAATATATTATTAAATACATTAGGGCGATATGTATAACATACTCTCATTCTCAGCCTCCATCATTTGCCAGAGCAGAAAGTATAAAAATAGGCCGCACTCCAAAAAACGTAGTAAAAAGTGAGGGGGGGGGATTCATACCCACGGCATTTCAGCTCAGTATTGAGTATACACCTCTAAACCAAAATCTAGTGCTCGGCAAGAGGGACAGAATGTGTTTTGTTTTGTTTGTTTTCTAAATAGAAATGGGAGTTGGTGGTTCCCTGGAAGTAGAACATTGTTCATGGGTTTCCCAAAAGTACATTTAGCGTTAGGGGGCATTCACACGGTGTTATGCTGGGTGTGTATCACAGCCGTACACACCGGCGTTACGGCAGACTGCCAAACACTTCCCATTCACTTCAATGGGAGAGCTTGTAAATGCCGCTGTTACGAGCACTCCCATTGAAGTGAATGGGAAGTGTTCGGCAGTCTGCCGTAACACCGGCGTGTACGGCTGTCATACACACCCGGCGTTACTCCGTGTGAATGCCCCCTTAAAGATAAAGTATGTCACAATAGTAAAGATTTTAGGCTAAATCCCCCCCCCCAAAAAAAAAAAAAAACCACCACAACACAAAAGCTGCGTTTCCTCAACATGTGGCCCTAACCTAAAGCCGGGGCCGCACATGGCGGAAACAGCGCAGAAAATAATCGCAGAGTTTTACAGTCAGAGCAAAGTGGATGGGGATCCCATGCCCACTTTGTGGTAAAAATCGCGGTTGCGGACAGGTGGCAATTTCTAAAACCAGCGCGGTTTTAGAAATCACAACATGTCAGTTATAGCTAGGGAACCACAGGTGGTTTCCCCATAGATGTAACTGAAACCTCTGCAAACTTTCTGTCTAAAGCGCTGCAGGAAGAACCACAATGCATTGCTGCCACAGTTTTTCCCACAGCACTGTTTTTTTTTGCTGCAGCCTGCTATGTGGGGCCTTAGCCTAAAAGGGTTTTTGGTAATTATTTGGGGTCCGCCACTTGGCACTACGACTCAGGTGAGTGCTGTTTGCGATTCAGAGGTCAGTGACATTATGTTCATTTGTCAAGTGGCCTTTGTGTAATTCAGTTCCAAGAACTGGAGTCTGTCACCAAAATCCAGCACATAAACCCAACCCCGGAGATAGGTTAGGGTCACCTGAAACAAATGGTGTTTTCCACTAGTGAATCAATGCCCCCATTCCCCAGATATTAACATTTTTGTCAGTATACAAATGAGCTGTTTGGAACAATGACAACATTCTTGTTGCTCCAAAAAGATGTATATCAACAAAAAAGGCAATATCAGATGGGGAAAACTCTATAAGGGCTCGTTCACACAGCGGAAATTTTTTCCGTGTGTGTTTTTTGCGCAGCTAGCCGCGACGGGATGCCAATGCAGTGCAGTTTTGGCATTGGCATTCCATCGTGGCATCCCGCTCCTCATTAGGCTCTAATGAATGGGCCTATATAGGAAATTGTCTCGAGCCGCGGCGGAATCCGCAGTGAGGACATATTGCTTCTTTTTTCCGCTACTAGTTAGTGGGAAAAAAAAGCGAGCGGCTTTCATTGAAGTCAATGGAAGCCATTTTTGCAGGTGGATTTTGAGGCGGATTCCACGTCAAAACCTGCCTGCAAAAAAACTCTGTGTAAACATACCCTTAGAGTCGTCTGAATCAATCTGCGGGGCTGGATTTGTATGCTGAGTTCTGATGACAGAATTCCATTAAAATAGTACAATACTTGGCGAACAGTGAAGAGATCACGGCATTGTCCGAACACTGTCGTCTCTTCAGTGTTGTACCCAAAGGTCAGGTCATCAATATCTTATGTTCAGAAATCCCCTTTAAGATTCTGATCAAAGTTCCAAAATGTATATTTGCGTGAATTTCTGAAAGCAGCCAAAAATATTACACTATAAAATCAGGCTCCAGATTGCTCATTTGCATATTCCAAAATAAATCAATATATCTCTACAATAGAGAGGAGAAAATCCATGGGAAAAGGCGTTACATTCAGGTTAGTCTGTGTTGCTGGTTTAATAGGCCTCATCTTGTTGATAGACTCCCTTTAAGGTTGGCAGCTTACCTCTGATCTTGATTTTTTGTTGGTTTTCTTAAATGTGAGGTTTATACGACTTATTTATATGACTTCTCTGATTATTTGCACATCCTTTATGGCAATATCATTTTCACATCATTCTGCCACATAGTAACTCTATAGAGGCATCTAGTCCCATTATGGATAAAGTTATATACCAGACATACATATCCACTATTGGTCCTCATATACTAATACCAATACGCTAAGTTTTAGAGGATTATTCTTTATTTCAGTGATTGAGCCACTAGAGGGAGAGAAAGTATAAAAAACAGCAGATGCAAATTCAATTGCAAAGCATGTTAACCCATAGACTGGCCAAAAACACACCACATGGAGAAATGTATTGGGACAGGTACACATGAAAAAACAGACCAATGGATGAGAAAGAACTGCGCTTGCTCCAGATCCGTAAATTCAACACGTTCTTTATTATGGTTCTTAATACACATGGCACCTACAGGAGCTTATATGACATCCCATTCTATATCCATAGGCATTAATATATGGAGTTGGCCCCCCTTTGCAGCCAGAACAGTTTCCACTCTTCTTGGAAGGCTTTCTACAAGATTTTGGAGTACAGTCATGGCCAAAAGTTTTGAGAATGATACAAATATTAATTTTTACAAAGTCTATTGCTTCAGTTGTTCTAATGGCAATTTGCATATACTTCAGAATGTTATAAAGAGTGATCAGCTTAACAGCAATTATTTGCAAAGTCAATATTTGCCTAGAAAATGAACTTTATCCCCCAAAACACATTTCAACGTCATTGCAGCCCTACCTTAAAAGGACCAGCTAACATTGTTTCAGTGATTGCTCCATTAACACAGGTGTGGGTGTTGATGAGGACAGGGCTGGAGATCAATCTGTCATGATTAAGTAAGAATGACACCACTGGACATTTTAAAAGGAGGCTGGTGCTTGGCATCATTGTTTCTCTTCTGTTAACCATGGTTATCTCTAAAGAAACACGTGCAGTCATCATTGCACTGCACAAAAATGGCCTAACAGGGAAGAGTATCGCAGCTAGAAAGATTGCACCTCAGTCAACAATCTATCGCATCATCAAGAACTTCAAGGAGAGGGGTTCCATTGTTGGCAAAAAGGCTCCAGGGCACCCAAGAAAGACCATCAAGTGCCAGGATCGTCTCTTAAAAGTGTTTCAGCTGTGGGATAGGGCTACCAGCAGTGCAGAGCTTGCTGAGGAATGGCAGCAGACAGGTGTGAGTGCATCTGCACGCACTGTGAGGCGGAGACTCTTGGAGCAAGGCCTGGTCTCAAGGAGGGCAGCAAAGAAGCCACTTCTCTCCAGAAAAGACATCAGGGACAGACTGATATTCTGCAAAAGGTACAGGGAGTGGACTGCTGAGGACTGGGGTAAAGTCATTTTCTCTGATGAATCCCCTTTTCGATTGTTTGGGACATCTGGAAAACAGCTTATTCGGGAGAAGACGAGGTGAGCGCTACCACCAGTCTTGTCTCATGCCAACTGTAAAGCACAGTGGCGGATCCAGGTTTTGCGGGGCCCTGGGCAATTGACTTTGGCGGGGCCCTACTTACTGGGGGTCTCGCACTTCTAACCTGTACTTCCCAACTGTTGAAGACTAGAAAGAGGGAACAAAATGTGCGGCGCGCCGCAGCAAATTAGGCCCCGCCCACTTTTATTTTGACTCCACCCATTCTCATTCAATTTTCATGTGATTCCACACAGTATAATCCTCCTACAGTCAACCGTAAATTATATCTCCCCCATTTTCATATACACCCTTCATCTGCCATTCTCCCCCTTTATCTGCCCACAGTTTCATTTCCCCCCCCGTCTCTGCCCCAGTGTCATGCCGTTCACACCCCTTCATCTGCCGCAGTGCCATGCCGTTCCCCCCCCTTCATCTGCCCCAATGTCATGCCATTCCCCCCCCTTCATCTGCCCCAGTGTCATGCCATCCCCCCCTTCATCTGCTTCAGTGTCATGCCGTTCCCCCCCCCTTCATTTGCCCCAGTGTCATGCCGTTCTCCCCCTTCATCTGCCCCAGTGTCATGCTATTCTCCCCCCTTCATCTGCCCCAGTGTCATGCTGTTCTCTCCCCCTTCATTTGCCCCAGTGTCATGCTGTTCTCCCCCTCTTCATCTGCCACAGTGTCATGCCGTTCTCCCCCCTCCATCTGCCCCAGTGTCATGCTGTTCTCTCCCCCTCTATCTGTCCCAGTGCCATGCCGTTCTCCCCCTCCATCTGCCCCAGTGTCATGCTGTTCTCCCCCCTTCATCTGCCCCAGTGTCATGCCGTTCTCCCCCCTCCATCTGCCCCAGTGTCATGCTGTTCTCCCCCCTCCATCTGCCCCAGTGTCATGCTGTTCTCTCCCCCTCTATCTGTCCCAGTGCCATGCCGTTCTCCCCCCTCCATCTGCCCCAGTGTCATGCTGTTCTCCCCCCTTCATCTGCCCCAGTGTCATGCCGTTCTCCCCCCTCCATCTGCCCCAGTGTCATGCTGTTCTCCCCCCTTCATCTGCCCCAGTATCATGCTATTCTCCCCCCTTCATCTGCCCCAGTATCATGCCGTTCTCCCCCCTCCATCTGCCCCAGTGTCATGCTGTTCTCTCCCCCTCTATCTGCCCCAGTGTCATGCCATTCTCCCCCTTCATCTGCTCCAGTGTCATGCTGTTCTCCCTCCTCTATCTGCCCCAGTGTCATGCTGTTCTCCCCCCTTCATCTGCCCCAGTGTCATGCCATTCTCCCCCCTTCATCTGCCCCAGTGTCATGCCGTTCTCCCCCCTCTATCTGCCCCAGTGTCATGCTGTTCTCCCCCCCTTCATCTGCCCCAGTGTCATGCCGTTCCCCCCCTCCATCTGCCCCAGTGTCATGCTGTTCTCTCCCCCTCTATCTGTCCCAGTGCCATGCCGTTCTCCCCCTCCATCTGCCCCAGTGTCATGCTGTTCTCCCCCCTTCATCTGCCGCAGTGTCATGCCGTTCTCCTCCCTTCATCTGCCCCAGTGTCATGCTGTTCTCCCCCCCTCCATCTGCCCCAGTGTCATGCTGTTCTCCCCCCTTCATCTGCCCCAGTGTCATGCCGTTCTCCCCCCTCCATCTGCCCCAGTGTCATGCTGTTCTCCCCCCTTCATCTGCCCCAGTATCATGCCGTTCTCCCCCCTCCATCTGCCCCAGTGTCATGCTGTTCTCCCCCCCTTCATCTGCCCCAGTGTCATGCCGTTCTCCCCCCTCCATCTGCCCCAGTGTCATGCTCTTCTCTCCCTCTCCATCTGCCCCAGTGTCATGCCATTCTCCCCCCTTCATCTGCCCCAGTGTCATGCCGTTCTCCCCCCTCTATCTGCCCCAGTGTCATGCTGTTCTCCCCCCCTTCATCTGCCCCAGTGTCATGCTGTTCTCCCCCCTTCATCTGCCCCAGTGTCATGCCGTTCTCCCCCCTCCATCTGCCCCAATGTCATGCCATTCCCCCCCTTCATCTGCCCCAGTGTCATGCCATCCCCCCTTCATCTGCTTCAGTGTCATGCCGTTCTCCCCCCCTTCATTTGCCCCAGTGTCATGCCATTCTCCCCCCTTCATCTGCCCCAGTGTCATGCCGTTCTCCCCCCTCCATCTGCCCCAGTGTCATGCCATTCTCTCCCTTCATCTGCCCCAGTGTCATGCCATTCCCCCCCCTTCATCTGCCCCAGTGTCATGCCATCCCCCCTTCATCTGCTTCAGTGTCATGCCGTTCTCCCCCCCCTTCATTTGCCCCAGTGTCATGCCGTTCTCCCCCTCCATCTGCCCCAGTGTCATGCCGTTCTCCCCCCCTCCATCTGCCCCAGTGTCATGCTGTTCTCCCCCCCTCCATCTGTCCCAGTGCCATGCCGTTCTCCCCCCCTCCATCTGCCCCAGTGCCATGCCGTTCTCCCCCCTCCATCTGCCCCAGTGTCATGCCGTTCTCACACTCACCATTCCTCGTTTCCCCGCAGCTCTCTCCCTCATACACATATTGTAGCCGTGATGTGATGACATCATCACATCGCGGCTACAAATGCCGGAGCTCAGCGTTAAAGCAGGAGCTGAGCTGTGACAGCTCCTGCTTTAAACGCCTATGTTGTCAGCTCATCGGCGTCCTACCACCGATGAGCTGAATACATAGGCGTTTAAAGCAGATGCTGTCAGCTCCTGCTTTAACGCTGAGCTCAGTTGGAATTGGGACATGCCGACCGGGACCATTTTGTTAGGTTAGGTGTTAGGCTAAGCGCGGGGCCCCGGGCGGTTGCCCGGCTCGCCCAGCCCTGGATCCGCCCCTGGTAAAGCATCCTGAAATCATTCATGTGTGGGGTTGCTTCTCAGCCAAGGGAATCGGCTCTTTCACAGTCTTGCCTAAAAACACAGCCATGAATAAAGAATGGTACCAGAATGTCCTCCAAGATCAACTTCTCCCAACCGTCCAAGAGCAGTTTGGCGATCAACAATGCCTTTTCCAGCATGATGGAGCACCTTGCCATAAAGCAAAGGTGATAACTAAATGGCTCAGGGAACAAAACATAGAGATTTTGGGTCCATGGCCTGGAAACTCCCCAGATCTTAATCCCATTGAGAACTTGTGGTCAATCATCAAGAGACGGGTGGACAAACAAAAACCTACAAATTCTGACAAAAAGCAAGCATTGATTGTGCAAGACTGGACTGCTATCAGTCAGGATTTGGTACAGAAGTTGATTGAGAGCATGCCAGGGAGAACTGCAGAGGTCCTGAAGAAGAAGGGTCAACACTGCAAATATTGACTTGCTGCAATAACTCATTCTAACTGTCAATATAAGCTTTTGTTACTCATAATATGATTGCAATTCTATTTCTGTATGTGATTTCTGTATCTGACAAACACACATAAAAACCAGAGGGCAGCAGATCATGTGAAAATATAAGATTTGTGTCATTCTCAAAACTTTTGGCCATGACTATATGTCTGTGGAGTCTGTTGCCTGTTCATCCAGAAGAACATTGGTGATCTCAGACATTGATAACAAGATGAGAGGACCTAGCACTAAGTTTCTGTTCAAGTTCCTACCAAAGGGAGTCTTCACACAGAGTTACGCTCCGCTCATTCTAAATGTAAAACTCGTTCAGAATGAGCACGTAAAAACCAGCTCCCATTGATATGAATGGGTGCCGACATACGCGCGGATCACATTGAATGCAATAGGTAAAAAAGCCTCCCATTGATTTCAATGGGTAGCGCTCGTATGACGGCATCCATTCAAGTCAATGGGAGCTGGTTTTTACGTGCTCATTCTGAACGAGTTTTACATTTAGAATGAGCGGAGCGTAACTCTGTGTGAAGGCTCCCTAAGGATGGAATTGCGTTCAGAATGCTGTGTGAGCCAGTCAGTCACACCAAACTTACCCAACCATGCCATTATGGACACTGCTTTATTCCCTGGTGCACAATTATGATGGAATACAACAGGGCATTACCAAATCTGTTCTTACATAACCGAAAGCATAAAATCGTCTTCGTATACTGAAGCATTAAGATACCCCTTAACTGGAACTAAGGGTCTTACACTAGGTTCACACTAGCGTTTGGCTCTCCGTTATTTGGGTTTACATAAGGACTTGAAAGCCCACAGACTCCCACCTACAATGGGACCAGTAGAGAAAACAGTGCAAGACTATTCTCTCCACCGATTATAGACGGAGTCTGCGGCAGAGTCTCCTATGTTGACGCCAACGCAGATATGAACTTAGTCTGAGGCCAACCCATGAAAAACAACTGTTAGCCCTCCTCAGTATGGACTTTGTAAGCTGGGGTGTAGTCCTGCTGGACTATAGAAGGGTCTTCCCCAATTTGTCCCCACATACAATTGTCTGATATGCGCCGAAACCTTAGGATTTACCTTCACTGGAGATTTACACCACTCCATCTGATGCTTACCAGTGTGTTTGGCGATGTAAGGCTTGTGTGCAGCTGCTTAGCCATGGAGACTGGAAAGGGAAGCGTGCATATACTGTACATTTATACATTAATATATACATTTATATATTAAAGTAGATATATCATCCCCCCACCTGGACAGAACTGGTTTGCCTCCCACACCTTACATTCTTGTGAGATTCCTGTACTCGCCCAGGAGGGATGTAGACGGGTGTCATACAACCCAAAGTGACATATGGCTTTGTTTACTACTTCTTTTATGCACCAGAACAACAAAGAGCAGGTCTGCCAGGAGGTGGGATAGAGGACACAGGGAATTGATCAGTATCTAATTCTTTTGAATAGGAGAACAAAGACTTGGGAAGGTGTCTGTGGCCAAACCATAAAAGTCAGGATGAAAGGCCAACTTGCCTTATCTGGGAATATACAAAGACATTCCATGGGAGAAGTACAATTATCTGATGGTTCCACCAATTAGGATGTGGAGGCTTCATAGTCAATGGCTATAATGTGGATAAAAAGACCTGTCTACCCCATACCCACTGATACCCAAACTAGAACGAGGAGACCCTAAAGACACTCAAACCCTCAACCCACGAACCCCGTACCCATCCCCCTCCACCACCTCCAACCTTCTTTTTGCTTTGGCAACACCAAACGTTTTATTCTTTGGTAATGCTAATAAAGCTCATTTGTATCTTCAGAGGACATAGAACTGGTTTTTTTAGAAGCTCCTCACCACCAGAAGTCCTGAGTGCAGACCATCTGACTACTCCAATATAAGCAGGCCTAGTATATCCCTTTAAAGGTCCATTCACACGGAGTAAACGCGCACTCATTTTTGCATAATACACATGTAAAAATAAGACTCCCATTGACTTCAATGACATTCTTTACACGTGTATTATGCAAAAATGAGCACGCGTTTACTCTGTGTGAATGGACCTTTACAGCTACCTATAGCTCTGTCTGGCTCTTCAGACCCACATCGCACAGACATAGAAGTCTCAATAGTCTGGACATTTGTATTGTCTTATATATAACATTTAGTATATTAGTGCTAGTTAATAAACATATTGTATTATCCTACACTGAGTATACATTGTCATATTGTGGAAGGTAATAGATGGGAAAAGGTGAAAATAAAGGAACAATATTGGTTATTGATATTGTAATTAAATATTAATAACCAATACTGATCTCCTTTTACAGAGACCCTCCTGGTAGTTTTGATGGAAGGAAATCCAATCCAGGAACTCCGGGAACTGAAATTTCCCCAAGGTGGGACTATTAAAGGATTATCTTATCTTATCTTATCTTAACTGACTTGTTGCATTGGTGACATCCCATTGTATTATAATAGAATTCAGTGAATTCTTCAGAATGAGTCACTTTCACAGATTATAAAGGCGACTGCATGGCTAGGTGCTGGATGTTATACTGCCAAGACAATGGGGCTAAATAAAATGTAAGTACTTTATTTTAATCTGCGGCATGTGAGCGCAATCTGCTGTAAGTATCACCATACTGAAGTCTGAATGAATAAAGTTGATGTATAAGCTAGTTTAGAGAAACACACAGAGCTATGGTGTATATAGCGGGTTCTGCTTTAACGGAGGGAGAGGTACTAGCTTATCTCAATACATTAGAATATCATCAAAAAGTTGGTTGTTTTTTTAGTAATTCAATTGAAAAAGTGACCCCCATATATTATATTGAATCATTACAAACAGAGGGAACTTTTCCAAGTGTTTCTTTGTTAATGTTGATGGTTATGGCTTACAGCCAAGGAAAACCCAAAAGTCATTATCTCAGAACATTAGAATATTATATAAGACCAAGTGTAAAAAGATTATTTAACACAGAAATGTTGGCCAATGAAGTCTGTCCAGTAAATGCCCTGAATACTTGGTGGTGGCTCCGCCAGGAACAACATCTGCAAGGAGTTTGTATGTTCTCCCCGTGTTTGTGTGGATTTCCTCCCATTCTACAAAAAGACATACTCATAGGTTAAAAAAAAAAAAAAAGTACATCGTAATCCCTATATGGGGCTCGCAATCTACATTTAAATTAAAAAAAAAAAATAATACTTGGTGGGGGCTCCTTTTACATGAATGATGGAATCAATTCGGCATGGAGGGATCAGCCTGTGGCACTGCAGAGGGGTTATGGAAGCCCAGGTTGTATGACAGCAGCCTTCAGCTCGTCTGCATTGTTGGGTCTGGGGTCTCTCATCTTCCTCTTGACCAGGCATGTCAAACTCAGGGTATCTCGAGGGCCACATGAGTAACAAGAGGTTGTTGCGAGGGCCGCACACAGCAGCTAATGGCTAGGACCTAGGGGACTGATCACTAATACCATGCATCGCAAAAATCCGGCATTTCTATTGCAGGCTACATAGAGTAGCCTACAATAGAAAGTATAGAATGACAGGCTGGAGCCTCACAAGGCTCCCGGCTGCCATAAAAATGCACGCAGGCCCTGAATCTTGCTCCGGGTGCCTGTGATTGCCGGTAAAATAGCACCTCAGTTAAAGCTGGCAGACACCATTATTGTGTTGGAGTGCTGGGGAAGATTGGAGTGCTGGGGGAGGGGGTTCTTCTGGATGTCTGGCCCTTCCTTGGGCCTGAGGACTGTTTTTTTCCCACCCACTTGCAATTCTTGCACTTGGGGGTTAATAGGAGCACTACAGACTGTAATGCTCCAATTAACCTGCAAGTGAAAGAATTACAAGGTGGGTGGGAAAAAAAACAGTCCTCAGGCCCAAGGAAGGGCCAGACAGACATCAAAAAGCCCCCCTCCCCAGCACCCCAACCCTTCCACAGCACTCCAACACCCCCCCCCCCCCCATCATCATAAATCTAGTATTTATCCCCCCACAATTTCTTCTGCAGAAGCTTACCTGCTTCTGCTCTTCAGCCTGCGCAGCCGTCTTGTGAGGCCGCGTAGGACGCAGGCACACGTTGGGTGCGGGCCTGATTACGTGGCCACGTCACCCGGCGTGTGGGGAGGAGGGGGCGGAGCGGAGCAGGCAGGGAGACCTGCTCTCTGCGAAGAGTGAGGGGCGGCCGCTGGAACAGCGCTGTGCCCAGCAGGATCGCCCCAATCCACCGCTCACTTTCCTTGTCGAGACGGTGACACTAAGCCAGTCCAGGACAGTTTGTCCTGGACTGGCTTAGGTCAAAAAAAGCCATCCCCCCCGGCGCCCTGGCATAGTGCCGCCTGAAGCGGTCACTTCATGAGAGGTGCGGCGCTGCATATCCCTGCATATGACCTGCTTACGTGAACAGCAGCCGCTGATCACATAAGCAGGTCATATGCAGGGATATGGGCCAATGAATGAAGAGCTAGAAGTGCTGATCATGAGTTTTGTACATCTGCGGCCCGCACAAAAGTCTCAAACTTTGTCTCTAAAGTTTAGAGCCAAAGTTTGAGACTTTTGTGAGGGCCGCAGATATGCCTGTAAAGGGTCGCATGCGGCCCTCGGGACGCATGTTTGACATGCCTGCTCTTGACAATGCCCCATAGAAGTGAGTTTGCCGGCCAATCAAGCACAGTGATACTGTGGCTACTAAACCAGGTCTTGGCACTTTTGGCAGTGTGGACAGGGGCCAAGTCCTGGTAGAAAATGAAAATTCCATCTCCAAAAAGCTTGACGGCAGAGGGAAGCATGGAGTGCTCTAGAAATTCCTGGTAGACGGCTGCGCTGACTAGAGATGAGCGAGTAGTATTCAATCGAATACCTTGCTGTCATAGGAATGCGTGTAAGCGGCCAATCACCAAGGGGTTAAGCGCATTGAATCTTGTTCGATGCGCTTAACCACTTGGTGATCAGCCGCTTACACGCATTCCTATGGCAGCAAGGTATTCGATCAACTACTACTCACTCATCTCTAGCGCTGACTTTGCTCTTGATAAAACACAGTGGACCTACACCAGCAGATGACATGGCTCCCCAAACCATCACTGACTGTGGAAACTTCACACTAGACCTCAAGCAGCTTGGATTGTGTACAGCGCCCCCTCCGCTCTTCCTCCAAATGAAATGCAAAACTTTCTTTCATCTGAAAACACCTTTGACTCCTGAGCAACAGTCCAGAGCTTTTTGATGATATTCTAATATTGAGATGCACTAGTACGTTAAATACATTGTATAGACAAAGAACAGGTTGGATTAGTATAATTAGCATAACGATTTGTGGTGGCAAAGTTGTAAAATAGTCCCTGGCAAATGGCTTTTGGATAAGAATAGGAGATAAGTGGTATCCCATTAAGGCTGAGGGGGGATGTGAGCTCTCTAAACAAAGAGGAATGTAAAATGGCTACAGGCATGGCCCTGGAATCCAAAATGGAGGTTACACAAGCTAATATCCTCCACAAGCAAACGGGGACCCATGCAGGACTGATCATGAAATAAGCTCAATAGGCTGTTGCAACCCCTTCAGAATGTCCGCTGTAATAATACTGCAGATGTCGGGACTTCAAACCAGACTAATATACAAAAAAAAACATTTGGTCAATTGTGATCTCCGAGCAACATCCCGGGACAGTGATCCATATTCATCACAGCCAGGGGCCTATTGAAGGCTCTCAGACCTGTCATTATGCAGTAAATGGATCTTTCAATATAATGCAGGACATGAGTATTGCAGTATATTGTACTAGTGATCAGACCCCCCCCCCCCCCCCCAGGGTTCAAGTCCCTAAACCACTCCGATGTTGCCAGGTTCACACTTACTGAGACTCTATTGTCCTGCACTCATGTGATGCTGTAAATCAGTATACTGCTATAACTTCAGTTCCCAGGAGCAGCGGTCATTTCAGGAAATATGGCCGACAAATGGACTAATATGGTCATGTGACATGGCCCTAAGGGGGCACACTGGATCTATTTTCCTTAGAAAACTTTCTATTGCAGATTTTGCTACAATTACATGGAAAAATCTGCAGCAAAATACATATGTATCTAAATTTAGTGTGGCTCAAACACAGAATGTACCCTCCTCAAAGGGTTAAATTTACTCAGTAGGGGCTTATTCACATGCCCGCGTTCCATGTACGTAGGCTGCCCAAGTTTTTCACAGATGGCATATATATCCATTCAATTCAGTCCATGCCAGGTCCTACTTACTGCAAATGATCAGCACCCCTTTAGTGGTAGCCTTTACACCAAGTGTGACCATCATACAAGGGCGATTTCACATGCAGAGGGAGACTTTTGGAATTTTTTTGAGCCAAAGCCAAAAGTGGATTTAGGCTAAGGACCCATGTTGCGGAAATGCATTTTTTTTTGTAGCGTTTTTTTTTAGTGGAAACCAAACAGATCCCATTATAGTCTATGGCAGACCTGGGCAATGTGCGGTCTGCGGGTCACATTCGGCCCTCTGACTGCTTCTATCCGGCCAGCATAGCTAGTGGAAGTTTGTTCAAGGACCTGTGATGTCATCACAGCATATTACAAGGATAGGCTATGACGGGACTGTGTGCTTCCTGCAAGCTGCCGGCAATGGAGGCTGCTGGATGATAAAGAGAGAAGAGACAGCATGTGTGAGCAAGAGGGGGGAACTAGGGGCAGATGTAGGGGGGCAGTTCAACTTAATGCACATGGAGGGGAGAAATTAAACTAGGGGGAAATGGAGGAGGATTTTAGACCATGGGGGGTAGCTGGAGGGGGACATGTCTGCCTCTAGTTGCCCCAGTTTAATGTCCCCTTTAGTTTCTGCTGGTTTATACTGGGGCACCAGGAGAGGGACTTAATTCTGAGGGACATTTGGAGGGAAACGTTATAATGTGGGGACATATAATGTACGGGTGACTTTAGAAGGATTATACTTTGTGGGGGCACTTGGAAAGATGATTGAGAATGGGTGGAGTCAGCATAAAAGTGGGTGGAGCTAAATTTGTCGCAGCATGCATGGCCCTCTAGAATCGTTTCAATTTCTCAAGAGGCCCCATGGGAAAATTAATTGCCCACCCCTGGTCTATGGGGTCCACGGGTTTCCTAAATTAACCGTTTTTGTTTTTTTTTAATGCAGATTAGTAAACAGGAACCTGTACACAGATGTGACCCTAGCCTTAATCCACCTATGGCTTCTTTTAGTGTGTGTGAACCGACCCATAGAAATACTAGTTATGAGCTTATGGATATACAGATGCCAGAGCTGCAGTGTAAAGCAGGAGGGACAGAGTGGGCTTGGCTATAGATCCCTGCACGTGTGAGGTGAGCAGTACAGCCAGTGCCATGTCATGTGCTATAGGGGCAGCCACTACTGCAGTGTCCCAGTGCCCGGCCGGCTGTGCCGCATGTGCGGGGCTGAGCTCAGCTTTCACTTCCGGGGGAGGACACAGCAGATCGCAGGCGGCAGTAGGAGCCCGTGTAGTAGTAGCGGCACAGCTGCGGATCGCATGGGCTGAGGAGAGCGCCGTCCTGTCCCGGGGATTTGCCGCCGCCTCTCCCGCCAGCGCACAGGTAAGTGTCCCGGTCACACGTGGGGAGGGGGTGTGTGAGGGCTCAGCACTGGCCACTTTATTATGGGGACCCCCCTCACCGGAGCTCTGCAGCAGATGCTTCTGCATTGGTGAGACAGGACGAGTGCTGCACCGTGTGCCCCCTCCTCACCGGCCTCCTGTAATCGCATTACAGGGTGGGTGGGGGGCTGCTGTGCTATTATTACAGCCATTGTAATCCCCTCCTCCACTTCCTTCTGTCTGCTCTTCGCCCCTTCTATGGCCATGGTCCGGGGTCAGCCCTCCATGTGCAGGCTGCTCATGTGGGATTGCAGTGACCACTACTCCTATTAGATGGCAGACATGCTGGGAGTTGTAGTCCAGTGACCACTGCTGAGGAGAATGGCTGGCTGGGTGTCATCTGTGAATGCCGCTCATTGTTTTGTAGGGGAGAAGTTGTTTTTTGGGGCTTGGATGGGATCCCATGCCCTGGTAGGGTTTGTGTCTCGCCTCAGTCGCCCCTTTATGTCTACATTGCTTGCAACTGAGACATAAACGTGTATAGTCATAGTAATGTAAAGTGTTTAAAGGGGAACTCCACTCATAAGATCTGTAGTGTGATGAGATCTGTGACCCCTGATCACCTGGGGCCGAGCGCAGTCATGAAGCATGCATTGGTGTGACCAGCCTTTCTAGGAACCGAAATCTCTGGTGCCAAAGGGCCAAATCTATATGGTAAGGCAAAAGAAGAAATAGGCTAACACCTCCCCTTTAAGAAAGGTCCACCATAGATATCCAAGAGCACAGTGTGACCCAGGAATCCAGGGTGCTGAAATCTAGATACATCCAAAGGAGAAGAGAAGGTCCTGGCCAGGATAATCCTCCATACTGTATTAGGGCAGTGCACGCACAGGTCGCGTTCTCAGCGATGGCTTCTCTGGAAATCTGAGCCTGGTCACTGCATTGTAACTTCTCCCATGTGTTTAGAAAGACGCTTTGATTTCCGTAATGTGGGGCCTCAGACTCAATGTGGTTTTCTATGTTAAACATGCACACTTTTGGTGCCTCCCATTGTTATTGTTATTGTTGCTGCTTCTGCTGATCTTCTGTTATGATGGTCAGGATTAGATGGATAGATAGACACACACGTGCCCACACTAGACAAGGCTCTTTCTGTTCAGTGCTCTGAGTATTCCGAAAGTTTACAAAAACTTCCTTAAAGTTTACACTGTGTATGTTCTCATGTGCAGGGTAAACCGTGAGCTGCGGAGATGGAATGGTCTCATGGCTGCATCTCGGAGACACATGGATCCACCTAGGGATTGTGGAGACCATATAAACAAACAATAATTTGTAATGCCCATTACTCACAGGGGACTCAGTGACTAAATATATGTTAGTATGTGCCCCATAGAGCCCCCTGTATGAGCCGTACTGGAAACCTGCTGCAGGGGATATGTAGTATATTATATGGCATATGACGTATCATTTACATTACATCTACAGGAACTTGTATGGCATCATTCTAAATCCATAGATATTAATACGGAGTGGTTCGCCCCTTTACTTCTAAAAATGGCTTACATACATCTGGGAAGACTTTCTATTAGATTTTGGAATTTGTCCATGGGAATTTTTGCCCACTCATCCAGAAGATTATTTATTTGCTTATTTTTTTCAGCACCCAGTTGCAATCTTTGCCTCTTATTGAAAACAATGGGAGGCAGGATCTGGGTGGAATCTGCCCCCAAATCCATGGCAGATGCCTTCGAGTGAACTTATCCTAAACGGAATGAGCAGGACTGTAGCTCGTGTGTTAGATTTCTTTGTTTTCCTCCTATTTATTATGTAACTGTTTTGCTTGTATGTCAGAAAAGAAAACATAAATATGGTATCACTTATGATTAGAGATAAGCGAACACTATTCGAAACAGTCGTTTCCAATAGCACGCTCCCATAGAAATGAATGAAAGCGGCCGGCACGCCAACTTTGCCCCTGCGTGCCGACTGCGTCCAAAAAGTTGGTATGTATATTTTTAATGCAAAGTGAAAAAAAAAATCAAAATCACCTAATTCTCCGCCCAAATGTTAATCAAAGTGAAACAAAACATTATAGGCTGGTTTTGCCCCTTGCTCTTAATGGAGCATTGGTCAGGATGATATTGTTAGTGCACGTCCATCCCAACCACCGTTCCGTAGTATGCAATTGTGAAATCTGTGTGACTCCTTGAACAAAAATCTATTTTGATGTATTCCACAATGGATCCATTGACTTATTAATAAAACAGAGCCAAAAGGATTTATGTTTGGCAACTGTTTTGCTTGTTTTCCATTCCTATATGTTATGAGGCATGGATTACGAGATGTCTGTGTGCTACTGATACACACCAAAAGCACATGCGCTCATTGTGGGTGACACATTGAGATGCTCAGGGTGGGGACATTTGTACATGTCACCCGGTTACATAGTCTTACAGATAATTTTGGGTTGTTGCTTATGTAATATTATGACTATTATTATTATTATTTATTATTATTATTTATTTATATAGCACCATTAATTCCATGGTGCTTTACATTTGGGGGTTACATACAATACACATAATATACAGGTAGATATAATACTAACAATGACTGACTGGCACAGTGGGGTAGAGGGCCCTGCCCGCGAGGGCTTACAATCTATGAGGGAAGGGGGTAGAGACAGAAGGAGAGGGGGGAGACTGTACAGATGGCGGTGTGGTGACAGTAGTGTTATTGGAGGTTGTAGGCCTTCCTGAATAGCTGAGTCTTCAGGGCCTTCTTGAAGCCTGTGATTGTGGGGATCAGTCTTATGTGTCTTGGTAAGGAGTTCCAGAGTATGGGGGATGCACGGGAGAAATCTTGGAGACGGTTGTGTGAGGAGCAGATGAGGGCAGAGCGGAGTAGGAGGTCATTGGAGGATCTGAGGTTACGTGTGGGCAGGTAGCGGGAGATTAGGTCAGAGATATATGGAGGGGACAGGTTGTGGATGGTTTTGTATGTTAGCGTTAGTAGCTTGAACTCAATTCGCTGGGCTATAGGTAGCCAGTGGAGGGACTGGCAGAGGGGAGCAGCCGATGAAGATCGGGGGGTGAGGTGGATTAAGCGAGCAGCGCAGTTTAAGGTGGACTGGAGGGGGGCGAGGGTGTTTGCTGGGAGTCCATGGAGAAGGGTGTTGCAGTAGTCTAGGCGGGAGATTATGAGGGCCTGGACGAGCATCTTGGTAGTTTCCTGGGTGAGGAAGGGGCGAATTCGGTGGATGTTCTTGAGCTGGAGGCGGCAGGAGGTGTTGAGGGCTTGAATATGTGGCTTGAAGGATAAGTCAGAGTCCAGGGTTACCCCAAGGCATCGGGCCTGAGGGACAGGGGTAATTGTGGTTCCATTAACTTTGATAGATGGGTCAGGTGGAGGGGCCATACAGGATGGGCTGAAGATGATAAACTCTTTTGTTTTCTCCATGTTGAGTTTGAGAAAGCGGGAGGAGAGGAAGGAGGCTACGGCCGCTAGACAATCTGGAATTCTGGCCAGCAGGGAGGTAATGTCTGGTCCAGAGATGTAGATTTGGGTGTCATCGGCATAGCAGTGGTACTGAAAGCCATGAGATTCTATGAGTTGGCCCAGGCCAAGGGTGTAGATGGAGAACAGGAGGGGTCCTAGGACGGAGCCCTGGGGGACACCTACAGAGAGAGGGCGAGGTGAGGAGGTGGTGTGCGAGTGAAGTTCTTCATCCTTTCACTTGTATATTACACAACTGGTCTCTTACTAGACAGTCTGGTATTTGTATTCCTTTTCCTTTCTTGGCAGTTTGGTTCTAGACCAGGGATAGGCAACCTCCGGCTCTCCAGCTGTTGTAAAACTACAACTCCCAGCATGCATACTTGCTCTGCTGTTCTTGGAACTCCTATAGAAGTGAATGGAGCATGATGGGAGTTGTAGTTTCACAGCAGCTGGAGTGCCAAAGGTCGCTGACCCCTGCTCTTCTGGACTATGAGTATCCAGTTGTACAAGCACATGAGCCCACAACCACAGGTATCCCCCAATCCCAAAAACAGATTGGAGTTGATCCTCTCTGGTGCATACAATAGATTTCTCTACTTTGAAAGGGAAAGTTATTAAACCGCATTATCACTAGGCCAGAACAATCTATATACCGTACATATATTATAAATGAGGAACTTTACCAATAGGTTTAAAGGGGTGTTCCTGTACATAATTTTGCTGGTTAACAAAGCTTAACATAACGTGGTCAGGGATTTAGGGGCGAGTCTCCATTCGGGTCCTCAGGGTTCCTGACTTATAGCAGGCACAGTGGTTCAACGGTAACCTTACTGCCCAACCACTGACTGACTAAAGTGCTCGCCAACTGGCGGAATGTCATCAACGACCGAGGACCCGAATGCAAACTCTCCGCTGGATCTACAGCCTAAAGGGGTTCTACTAAATAAAAACAATATTGTCTATCCATAGGATAGTTGATACATAACTGATTGGTGGGGGTCTGACCACTGAGACCCCCCTATCCTGATAACAGGAGCTCCTTCCTCTCCATCTCCCCTGCATATTCATCCTGACAGCTTCACGACCAGACTAGCACAGCATGGAGATCTATTCTTGCAGTCATAACAGAAACCTCATTGGACCCAAAAATGAGTCAGTGGTGCAGTCTGAGTCTGTCATACTTTGGGTCTGAACAGTGTCATGACCTCAGAGGTGACTTTCAGTCATGATGAATTGTGAGCCCAGCCTTCCTAATATATGGAGATTTTCCGGCTTTAGTTAGGTTGGAAATGTTTCTATACTCTCATAACTCTCTGCAGCTTTTGTGGTCCTTATAGATGAAGTAACGTCCTGTAACTATGTTGTACGCCGCTTTTCTGCCTGGTTGCAGGTTTTGCAAATACTTTTTAGTATTTTAGTTCTTTCTAAATGAATACTTTCATCTTTTTATAGTGAAAAGTTGTCTTATGCTAGATTCACACCTGCACTTGGAAACCTGCTTGGGGGCCCAAAAAATGGAAACCGAATCCACTTACAAAGTGGTTACCCGCGGACCCCACAGACTATAATGGGGTCCGACCGAATGCAAGTGTAACGCCGCCTTATCGTGGTGCCAGAATTTGTCACAGACTTAGTTTTTGTGGTTAGTGGAGTATCTTATTTTCATAGATTGGGATTAGAGATGAGCGAACACTAAAATGTTCGAGGTTCGAAATTCGATTCGAACAGCCGCTCACTGTTCGAGTGTTCGAATGGGTTTCGAACCCCATTATAGTCTATGGGGAACATAAACTCGTTAAGGGGGAAACCCAAATTCGTGTCTGGAGGGTCACCAAGTCCACTATGACACCCCAGGAAATGATACCAACACCTCTGGAATGACACTGGGACAGCAGGGGAAGCATGTCTGGGGGCATAAAAGTCACTTTATTTCATGGAAATCCCTGTCAGTTTGCGATTTTCGCAAGCTAACTTTTCCCCATAGAAATGCATTGGCCAGTGCTGATTGGCCAGAGTACGGAACTCGACCAATCAGCGCTGGCTCTGCTGGAGGAGGCGGAGTCTAAGATCGCTCCACACCAGTCTCCATTCAGGTCCGACCTTAGACTCCGCCTCCTCCAGCAGAGCCAGCGCTGATTGGTCGAGTTCCGTACTCTGGCCAATCAGCGCTGGCCAATGCATTCTATTAGCCCGATGAAGTAGAGCTGAATGTGTGTGCTTAGCACACACATTCAGCTCTACTTCATCAGGCTAATAGAATACATTGGCCAATCAGCGCTGGCCAATGCATTCTATTAGCTTGATGAAGCAGAGTGTGCACAAGGGTTCAAGCGCACCCTCGGCTCTGATGTAGCAGAGCTGAGGGTGCACAAGGGTTCAAGTGCACCCTCGGCTCTCCTACATCAGAGCCGAGGGTGCGCTTGAACCCTTGTGCAGCCTCGGCTCTGCTACATCAGAGCCGAGGGTGCGCTTGAACCCTTGTGCACACTCTGCTTCATCAAGCTAATAGAATGCATTGGCCAGCACTGATTGGCCAGAGTACGGAATTCGGCCAATCAGCGCTGGCCAATGCATCCCTATGGGAAAAAGTTTATCTCACAAAAATCACAATTACACACCCGATAGAGCCCCAAAAAGTTATTTTTAATAACATTCCCCCCTAAATAAAGGTTATCCCTAGCTATCCCTGCCTGTACAGCTATCCCTGTCTCATAGTCACAAAGTTCACATTCTCATATGACCCGGATTTGAAATCCACTATTCGTCTAAAATGGAGGTCACCTGATTTCGGCAGCCAATGACTTTTTCCAATTTTTTTCAATGCCCCCGGTGTCGTAGTTCCTGTCCCACCTCCCCTGCGCTGTTATTGGTGCAAAAAAGGCGCCAGGGAAGGTGGGAGGGGAATCGAATTTTGGCGCACTTTACCACGCGGTGTTCGATTCGAACATGGCGAACACCCTGATATCCGATCGAACATGTGTTCGATAGAACACTGTTCGCTCATCTCTAATTGGGATATATATATATATATATATATATATATATATATATTGGGAATGTTCAGCTTCAGAATTGCCAGCAGAAAACCTGGATCTTTTTTCCTATTACTATTATAGGACCAGCCTGCACTCGCTCCCCCCTCCGCTACAGCAGCTGCCGAAACATCTGCTCTGTCTGACCCCTCAGATCACACAGTATTGGCCTATATTGTGGATAGGTTAGGAATAGAAACAGTCAATTTTGTTGTCGGAAAACCACTTTAGGTTAATGCCATAAAGCTGCAGTAACTCATTTTTTTCTGTTGGTGCAAATTTTAATGCGTTTTTTTTTATTGGAGCCATAGCCAGGAGTGGATTAACCATAAGGAAGATGTATAAGAACTTCTTAGCTATTTCCTATTCCTTTTGTAGCCTATCTTGGCTTTAGCTCAAAACACCACAACAAAATCTGCAACAAAAAAGTGGGGCCCGTGCCTTAAACAGTTTTGAGGCTTCTTTTCTACTGGACATAGAACGTATTCGTCCTTAAGCTGACTTATAGGATTTCATTATACTGATGATCTCCAAAAGACTGTATTTTTGGCATAAGGCACAAGGATGTTTTTCTGTTTAGTTTCACGGAATAGCGCAGAAGAGTGTTCTGGTCTATACAGAGTCATTCACCATAACAAGGCCTACTCTCATCCTCTGTTGTGAATGGAGTGCTGGTTGGGCAGCGTGTGCACCACTCTGATCATTTCAATGGGTATAAAGAAGAAAATGTTTGTTTTTGTACCGTGTTAGCCAGTGGGTATGAAATATAAAAAAAAAACAAAAAACTTGCGAGTCTTCAGTAGGTGATACCTTTTTTAATGGCTAACTCATAATGATGACAGAATATAATGTTTCGAAGCTCTTTGGTTTCTTCTTCAGATATAACTAAGAACATATTCTGAAGGCTGCATATTTATGTACAACAGGACACATAGGGATAGGATTTCAGGAGGGAGGGGGATGAGGAGAAGAGGCTTATTTGTATAAACATGTAAACAATTCACAGTTCCCAGGTTCTTATCTTTATGGCTGTCTTAGTTCAGTGATTTCTATAGAATGACATGAACCCATGTGAGACATTCATTCCATTCTCCAGAGTGTTAAATAGGGTCATGCACTTGTACTCATAAATCCGTCTCTGTTTCCTTGATTTAAAATTCCCTCTTAAAATAAGAATTTTCATGTCATTGGTGATATTATGATCTTCATTGCAGGAATGTCTCACATGGGTTCATATCATTCTATAGAAATCACTGAACTAAGACAGCCATAAAGATAAGAACCTGGGAACTGTGAATTGTTTACATGTATATACTAATAAGCCTCTTCTCCTCATCCCCCTCCCTCCTGAAATCCTATCCCTATGTGTCCTGTTGTACATAAATATGCAGCCTTCAGAAATTGTTCTTAGTTGTATCTGAAGAAGAAGCCAAAGAACTTCAAAACGTGACATTTCAATGGGAGCACTGGAGATAGCCGAATACTGTACTTTCTATACTAACCTCCATTGTAATGAATAGAGCAGGGTGCACGCTGCCCATCCACCGTTTCATTCACAGCAGAAGACGAAAGTCATAAAAAAAAAAAAAAAAAACTGTATATAGTAGAGATGAGCGAGTAGTGAAATATTTGAAATTCGATTTGAGTATTCCGCAACATTCGACTACTTGATCGAATACTACTCGCTCATCTCTAACGGTGACCATTGCAGCACGATCTTATGACCCGTGAAAATTCACATCTGTTCCGAAATCTTGCAATAGAAAGCCGAAGCAGAACTTTGACCTTTCACCGCAGCTTTCACACAATGGTCTTGGTAAGCAGAGTGTCCCACACCATGGGCACACATTTTTTTTTACCACCCAGTTAAGACGCTAGGCTGTAAGGCCCAGCCTTCTGACACTGGGGAGATATCAGTGCCAAAATTAACAGCACCAATATTTCCAACACCAGGGGACATACCGGGAAAGCAGTATATAGAATTTCACATTCACGAGGACATCCCTTTTAAATTTAGACCTTTTTTTTTTTTTTTTTTTTTTTTTTTTTTTTTTAGATGACACTACAATGATCTCTAAATGGATGATCCTCTGATTTTCTATTTCTGCATCCGTACACGGACCTACTAAATGGGTGTAGTTAATGTGATGTGAATGGAGCCTTAAACTCTCAGAGATGGGGTGCTGTGGATTTGGAAGAATACTTCAGCATGTCCTGGCATACACCACATTACGTGACTGCAAAGATTTCACAAATGCAGCCAAATTCAGAAATGTTTCCAAGACGAATACACAGTCCCATAATCTGTATGGGTTTAGGGATTATCTAACTGATTACTTTCTCCCGATGATTTGCTGGTTATGTAATTTTTTTTCATAGATGTAACATAATACATGACTTCATATGTCTTCATACGTGCCGCCTCCACCCCTCAGTTCTGTGTCTGCGCCTAAACGTTGCATTAATCCGTATATTCCGCGGATTCCTTTGATATTGTAATGTAACAGGTCATTATTTTTAGATCTGTTAAGTGCAGCAGCACAAAGGTCGCTTGGCAGGTTGGTAAGGAATAGACGGAAGGTGAGAACATTCAGCACTGTATACAAGTTACTCTGATCTGTGTGGGGGCGCTGGTTCTTAATAGGAGTCTTTCATCAGAACTAGCATAGCTACCCATCTCCATGTACTGTGCTGTACTTCTACTATTGAATGAATGGGGGCGCTGTCCACCACCAGTCAAGCTGAATGTGTCGTGGTGGTGGGGGGATCCTCCGTTGTCGGGATCAGTAGGGGTCTCGTTCATCAGGCATGGTATGGATAGAGGATAGAAACTTGGGCATAACGCCTTTAAGATTGGAATTCTCTCTAACGTGCACCGATGTAGTTTCTTTTCTTTTTAAAGTGAAAGTGAAGTTAGAAATTCTTGTGGTTTCCTGTTATGTTCTTTTCCAGTGAGTTGTTTGGTGTATACACCCCCATATACAACAATCGGAGCCTTAACCTGGCAATACACATGAGATATTTATCTGCAGATCCAGGTAGACTTGATGAATTCTGCTATGAGTCTGATCTGTGTGTTGGTCATATACATAATATATACCTAGTAGTATAATAGTATACATAATTTATGGCACAGCTGCTACAAAGCCCAATCCGCCGGTGATTTACAGATAAATATGTCATCTATATGGACGGTTTTTGGCTCCGATTTAGAAGATCGAGGCCAAAAGAGTGTTTTGTCCTTCATTTGGATGTCATTTCTTGGCGTAGCTTTCTTCCAAGGTTTCTGGTGAGACTGCAGCGTGGAAGGAATGGACATTACTATGGCAGAACATGTTGTAAGCACTTCCGTGATAGTCAAAATTCACATAAACTGCACCAAAAATTCAAATTAAATTTTTACTTTAATTTTGAATGGAAATGAAAATTGTATATAAATCAGTCTGGTCAAATTATTTGCAAAGTATACATTTTACAGCCGGTCTTCTGTGCTGTGACGGCGCAGTCTACGTGACTTGGTGCATCTAAATCCTTTTTTTATAGAGCTTATTGTTTGTGTTTGTGCATTTTTTTTTCCAGTTTTTGGAGAACAATACAACAAGATTGACAGAACATTTTTTGTCGTCATTCATGGTTGAAATTTTTTTTATAAATTCATGTCCGTTCAATGAGCAAAATACCACATCGATCTGTAGCCTCTAGAAAAGAGTTCATCTGGAATTTCGTAGCTGCAGAACCTCTTTCAGTGATATTTGCTTCTATTGTTCTATTGAGCAGAGGTTACCGTAAAGCCTTAGTCTTGGTTTTATTGTTTTTTCTGTTTATGATAAACCCTGATTGTGAAATGTCTTTTGCCGGTCGGGGCTGTGACTCACTATTAAATGGCGCGGTGTGTCAAGACATTGATTTTGGAGCTTAAACTTTAAGAACATGATTCTGGTTAGGCTACCAATGTGCGTGTGCTTGAGATAAGGAGATATAATTCTGAGCTCCACTGACGACAGGGATCAATATACGGCACTTTGGATTATGTCAGCAATATGTAAATGATGGGAAATAAGAAAATATGCAGCTCATTGTCAGATTGATAAATGAGTTTATGACGACTCTGGAACCGGTTCCAATAGTTTTTTTCCCTCAATCCTATAATAACCTTTTCTGCCTTTTGAAGGTGGTGTGACACGGGTGACAGATTGCGTGTACTCTTGTAATAACACGTGTGCTAAGGAATGGCTCTGTATCAGGTGCATATTTGTACATTTCATTCAGTAAAAGTAACATGTTGGCATTTACGGTTTTCTTTGTTTTCCTCTCTAGTAGGTTTGACCTTTCCCAGTTTTGTTATTCTTGTAGGTTTGCAAACTGTATAACTTATAACCGTATGACAGCACAATTCTGCTCTCTGATGTCAGGTGGGTGGTCCTTGTCTGTCTGGTCCGCCCACCTGACACTTAAAGAGCATAATTTGTGCTGAAACTGAGAGCACCAAAAATCAAACTACTCCAGATTCAGCGTTGCAGCACCTATTAAAGGGGTTGTCCAGGATAAAATAAACTAAACTCTCTCCCCCCGCCTAACTTTTAATTTACTTCCATTTAAAAAAAATCTATAATCACCCATATCCCTGGAGCGATCACTTGACCCCCTCCCCCCCCCATCCCCTTCAATACTTACCAAGCCTTCCTGTGTCCAGGAATGGCTCCTCCCCTCTTCCTCTCTGCTAGTAGTGGTGGAATAGGAGGGGCTAATTATGGGCGGGATCGCTAGGCTAGAGAGACAGGGAGGGGGAGTGTAATGGAGTGAGAGAGGAGGGGGGGCTGAGTGAGAGGGAACTAGTGTAGAAACTACACAGGAAGCTGCACAGCAGGAAGCTAACACCAAGTAAACAAAGGCAGAGGATGCAGCAGCTCCCAGAGAAACCCAGAAATCACTCCAAACACTGCTAAAGGTATATGGGGATTCTACTTAACCCATTACTAGCACTAACAGACCTTTCTAAAAAAAAAATCTGGCCGGAAAACCTTTTTAAGGCTAAGGCTCTAAAGCGCTGTGGGAAAAACCGCAGCAAAAAAGCAGCACAGTCCTTCCCGCAGCGCTTTAAACAGAAATTTCACAGTTTTCCTCCGCGGACTTTGTTACCATTATATCTATGGGGAAGCCGCCGGCGTTTCCGTAGATATAATTGAAATGCTGCGATTTCCAAAACTGCGCCGGTTTTTGAAATCTCAGCTGCGGTTTTTACTACAAAGTGGGCATGGGATTCGCATGAATCCCATCCACTTTGCAACCACTGTAAAACGCTGTGATTTTTCCCGTAGTGTTTCCGCCGCAGCCAAATTGCGGTGCCTCCGACTCGTGGGGCCGTGGCCTAAAGGATGCAAAGAATTGGGGTTGGTGGAGATGGTGAAATATCCTATTTAGTGCTTAACTTACTTGTAACCAAAATACTCAAGTCCCTCACTTGTCCTGTTATCCCCAGTTTTATTTATACTGTACTATCTAGTCATTTATTCTACTTTTACTTCAAGCAGATAAAGTTGTATTTGCACATGGCGGTGCCCGGTACTAAAACAATTAATCTTAATCTAAGTCCTATGAATGACTAATCGGATAAAAACAGAGGTCACTCTGCATTTTTCCAGCTGACGGTTTAGACTAGCGTTTGGGTTTCTATTCTTTGGACCCGAAAAAACAGGAACCCTATCCGCTTAATAAGTGGTTATCGGTGGATCCCATAGACTACAGTTGGGCCTACCAGGCTTTCGCACGAAAATTGTGGAGATAAAAGTCCACATATTTTAAGCAGAAGGGAGGACGGAGTCCCCGAACAGTCCCCGAATGTGATGATGACTGCAGCCAAAGTAAAAATACTCCCCTTAGCATGTTTGAGAAGTATTTGCAGCCAAGGAGGTGAATGAAATTTGCTGTTCTGCAACTAAATATTATATAGGTATACATAACGTGAAAGGGGTTGTCTAGGTATAGGCCATAAATATTGATAGTGGTAGGGCGACAACCAGACCTTGTGCTTCTGGATCCCGCAATATAACCCCTGGCTTCCTTTTCGTCCAGCGATTTCAGAAAAGAAAACAAACCCTGATGTAACCCATAAAAGTCAGTAGGATCTGTGTATGTCTGTCATTAGAGGGACCATTTGTCTGTTCTTTTAGTCCTGCGACAGACCCGTAGAACAGACTAATCTGCCGCAGATGTGAACAGTATTTTTACAGGATTCGTAAATGGTTGCGTCATTTTATTTAGGGTAAAAAATATGCAAATCTATTCTCCAGGTTGTAATTAGGAGAACGGTGCCTCTGTATGCCGCCCTCATAGCTGGGAATCTGTTCCTTTTGGAATAGAAATACTAATTTGGCAATTAAATCCGCATCATGATAGTAGACTTTATAACTGAGTCATGCATGATGTTAAGGATGCTGCCCTCTAGAGGGCGGCGTACAGAGTGCACGGTTCTCCTAATTACATCCTGGAGAGTAGATTTGCATATTTTTTTACCCAGAATCCCTAGCGGAGCAGGAATGACTTGTAAGTCTCCGTACGACCTATGTAGGCACACACTCTCCCTGATGTGTACGATTATCCCCTGACCCTCATTTTATTTACAAAGACTATTCCGGTTAGGAATTTCCTTGTAATAAAATATGTAAATGGACATCTTAACGTCATAACTTTTTCGTAAGTCACATCCGTGTTATTGGCCTTAAATACCCTGGTCTGCAATGACGATAAGACCGACCGTCCTCCCGTCATCAAGCAGTAAAACGTAAAATTCCGCCATCGTAAAAGTCTTAACTTAGTCATTATCAGCGCAATAGTGCTTAAGATTAGATAAAGAATGGAGAATCATCTCTAGAGTTATTTACGGTTTTGATTACTTTACGCCATCTTTGGTGCTAAGGTTACATTGCCCCTAATTTTGGTCTAATCTTGTGTGAAGACGGTTTGTTATTGCATCACGTACAACCATTGTCAGCGTCATACAGTGTATGCGTATGTATGTATAGATTTCTGTATATGTACGTGTAATGAAAGGGATCGGTAAGCTTATTGATGATTTACATAACAAGCTGTTAATTTTTATATATGAGCCTCGGGGCTAAGACTACTTATATGACGCTCTCATATAAGATACGGCGGCAACAGGACTGACAGCTTAAGTAGCTTCTAGAGAAGGGATGGTCAAAGTGTTGCAGACTTTACGAGACAGTTAGACCAGTCCAGAAGCCAGATTAATTTTTAGTAGTACTAATAATAACTGTCAGTAACATCAGCAAACGCTCATCAGCAAATTTCTTGAAGCTTTGGCTTCCTTGGATTTCTCAAGCCCTTTCTTATATAAATGGGAACATTGAGTTGGCACGTCTGTCAGGTAAGATTCGGTTAAGTGTGTCGTTAAGGACTGATGTTATACTTGGTGTACTTGACTAACACAATCTACTCAAGTTTTGTGAACCTTTGGCTATGTTCTCCTATACGTGACCCTTCTTTAAGTGCCTTTTAATGTGTAACTAAACGTTTCAACAACATAGGTTTAGGGGCAGCATTTGATTGATTTTGTAACATTTTGTCTCCTTTCTGTGAAATCCTGCATTTTTAAAAATTTGTTTTTTTTTTCTTTTGAAATGCAGATTGTGAGCCCATATAGGGATCACAATGTACATTCTTTTTTTTATTTTTTTATTTTTTTCATTTAAGTATGTCTTTGTAGAATGGGAGGAAATCCACGCAAACCCGGGGAGAACATACAAACTCCTTGTAAATGTTGTTCCTGCCGGGATTCGAACCCAAGACTCCAGCGCTGCAAGGCTGCACTGCTAACCACTGAGCCACCGTGTTACCCTGTTTCCATGTTTCTTTATTGAATTGCTTCTCATTGTGCATTGGATTGTCCATAATGCAGGGAAAATGAGGGTGGGGAAGGGTCACATCAAACCGATATATCTCAGGCATTATAAAACCTAGAAATTTGATTCAGGTGTCATATGAAAGAGGACATTGTCATCCTCGTAAATAACACACTGCCTTGCACATAGACATATCCCTGTTTGGAAACACGATAGGGATTAAGATATTTGTATACAGCTGTGACTGCTCCAAATATCTCTGGAAATAATAAAAAATATAAAAGACCCTGCACAACGATGCAATAGAAAAATAAGACTTACTTTATTAGGGGCGTTTCAGCTTTTCTCAAGAACAAGGTTCTTTTAGAGATCTGAAACATTGCAGATATGGGCTAATAAAGTATGCCTTATTTTTCTAATATTTTTTTTTTTTCGGAAATGATAGAGAAAGAACTGCAACTGCCTAGAAGCTCTGCGTTATTTTAAAGGTGAGAATTTCCTCTTTCATATAACAGTTCACACAGAGTCAAATGGGCCGGAACCCGCGTCAGAATCCGGCTCAAAAAACCTCCTCCCATTGAAATCAATGGGCGCCGGTCATTACCTTTTTCCGCAAGCGGTTTGTTCCCGCTGAAGCGAGCTGCCTTTTCATCAGGCATATTCCGCAGCTGATTCAGCCGCAGACATCCGCCTCGCGACACCTCCCTCCCGACTAGGTCTATTCATTTGGGCCTAATATGGAGCGGGAAGCGGCTAGCTGCGGCAGGCGCATTTTGGTCCAGATTCTGAGGTGACTTCCCGCATCAAAATACGGATCATTTTATTCTGTGTGAACGAGCCCTAAAACCAGGTTTCTTTTTTTTATGATGGCTGAGATATAACAGTTTTGAAATGACCCCCACACCCTTACCTTCCCCGCATGACCCACAAGCCCATATATTGTACAAAGTGAGAAGGGAAAGGATAAAGTAATGCAGGATTTCACAAAAAAAATTGTTATTAAAATATATTATAAAATATATTAACGACACACATACTGCCAGAAAATGAAAAGTTTAGTTTCTATTTAAGATTGGCTGGTGTAAAGGCGAAGCTGTGTTCAGCTTTGTGACGCGTTGTGTAGTCGTTACAGATTCATCCTACACTAATGGGAAAGGAAAGATGTTGGCATGGACGTCTATGACACACCACATTTGCAGGCAGAACACACCATAAACATTGCTATTAATTGTCCTATAAACATGATGGTGTGTTACAAAAGCTCCAACAAATTGCTGAGTTGCAGTGTCCTAGTTTCCAGAATATCTGGTATACTTTGTGCTACGCTGTTTTATTGGCATCCTAATTTCTTTGATTTTTTTTTTTTTTTTTTTTGGTGGTCAGATTTGGAGGAGGGATGAAACCTTAAAGCGATTTCCCCATCTTATAAAGTCATGGGACATCCCTAGGATATGCCTTTTATTACTTTATATCGCTTTTTTTCCACCACTATCAGTATGTCTTTGGAAGAAGGAAAAAGTATGTTTTTGTACCGTGTTAGCCAGTGGGTATAAAATATAAAAAAAAAAACAAAAAAAACAAAACAAAACTTGAGTCTTCAGTAGTTGATACCTTTTTTAATGGATGACTAATAATGAAGACAGATTAGAAGCTTTCGGGATAACTCAGATCCCTTCCTCAGGTATAGTATAAAAACAGTTTCTGAAGGTTGGATATTTATGTACAAAGGGGACACATAAGAATAGAATAGAAACTGATGGTCCTTGGTAAACTATTATCAGTGCACAAGGTCCTTATCAGCTCAGAGTTGTCTTTTATGGCTGCTTTGATCAGTGATGATTCCTATAAAAGGCCATAAAACCGTGTGACAGATTCAGCCCCCCTGGAGTGTGTTGAACAGGGTCATCAACTTGTATTCATAAATCCTTCTGTCTTTCTTTGATTTGAAGTTTCCCCTTACAATCAAAATTTTCATGTCATTGGTGATATTCTGATCTTGTTTGCAAAAATGTTTTTGAACAGGAAGGTCCATTCTCTTCTCTCTACTTGTGTGGCGATGTGAGTTTATTCGCATTCTAAGTTTTTGACCGGTCTCTCCAACATACAGATTTTCAGAGGGGTATTTGGTGCATATTATTAAATAGACTACATTCGTTGTGTTGCCAGTGAAGGTACCTGGTATCTTGTAGTCCTGGGTAGAATCGGGGATCTTTATCTTGTCGGTGGTCATGATATGAGGGCAGGTTTTGCAGCTTTTCTGTCCAGACGGGAACATTCTTGTTGTGGTAGGAGGTGACAGTGAGCTGCTAATCACCATATTCCTGAGGTTTGGTGGCTGTCTGTAGCATAGGAGAGGGGGGTCTAGAAATATGGATTTTAGATGGTTGTCTTTTTGCAGCAGTGGATGAAACTTGCGTGTGATTCCTCTCAGCGTCTCCAGGTGGGGGTTATATGTGACAACCAGGGGCACCCGATTGTTTTCCTGTTTGGTATTGTATTTTAATAACTCCGATCTTGGTATCCTGGTGGCTCTGGTGATTTGGTTTTCAACTGTTCTTGGATGGTAACCCTTCCTCCAGAATGTGTTTTTGAGGCCCCTAAGTGTTTGTCTCTATCTGTAGGGTCTAAACATATGCGATGGTATCTGATGGCCTGGCTGTAGACAATGGAGTTCTTATGTGCTTGGGATGAAAGCTATCCCATCTTAGGTAGGTAGGGCGGTCAATCGGCTTCCGATACAGCGATGTGTGAACTTGGTTGTTCTGTGTCTTGATAACTGTGTCCAGGAAGTTAATTTCAGAGAAGGAGTGACTGAGTGTCAGGTTGATGGTGGGATGGAACTGGTTAAAATGTTCATGGAAGGTTTTCAGTTGTTGTTTTTTTTTATATGTCTTTGGAGTGTGGGAGGAAACACAGGGAGAACATGCAAACTCCTTGCAGATGTTGCAGGATTCGAACTCAGGACTCCAGCACTGCAAGGCTGCAGTGCTAACCACTTATACTACTTTTCGTTTAGTGACGGATCAATTTTTGAGACCCTAACTAATTCTTAAACCCTAAAAGTCCCCTTCCCCTATTCTCCCACACAGTGTCACCCTGTAGTATACGTCAGCTGCAGTTTCTTGCAGTTAGGTGGCCAGGAAGAACATATAGCCACTAGAGCATCCACTTTTGTCAATATGCCTTCTCTTTATAAGGTGGATAGATCCCTTTTAATCCTGACTTCAACCAAAAATGCATTTATAACTAGTGGAATTGATTTCCATTTATTTGAGGGGGCGTTCACACTATCGCCTGCTGTGCGTCCCGACGATCAGCTTTAAATCCCATTCGTACATGCAGAACTTTGTGTCCATGCCAAAAAAATAAAACGGTTTCCAGGTGGAGAGGCTGCACACGGACATCGGCAGTCACCTTTAAAAATCCTTTCAAATGAATGGGGTGTAAGGCTGACCGCTGGCAAGTCATCCCCTGTCCAGTTTTCCTGGGGTTTAGGATGGAAACCCCAAGGCGGACAGCAGCAGTAGTGTGAATGACCCCCTTACACAGCCCCCTACTCCATACACAGTAACATTCAGTGAGAGGCAGGAACAGCTCCCAATACAGAAACAAGGGGAAGAGTTAAAAATGCAGGATTTCACAGAAAGGAGCCAAAATCTGTTAATAAAGTATATTACATAATGTATTAATGACACAAATACTGCCAGAAAATCAAGTTTACTTCCGCTTTAACACATGTCATGTTATACACTACGTACAGTTTTTCCCCATTCTCTCTGGGGTATACGTGGTATAATAGCAGCAGCCATTTGTTCTGTCATTTGAGTAGAATTGTGTTTTCCTCATACTCTGCTGACTAAAGATTTACAGTCGTCTCCCCCCACCGTATAGGATGCCTGTCTGACCTCTGCAGAAAGACAATGAGCTTGTGTGTCTTGTGTGTACTCAGCGGCTTTTTTTATGCCTTTTCTTTTTTTGTTGATTGTGATAAAATTCCCGGCACACATTTCTGAAGTGTCCTTGAAGTGCTAATGTGAAGTGATCTTTAACGCCAGTGGTGGCCGCCGCTGCGAGTAATTTCGCCGTCCCCATTACCATAATCCTTTTTTATGTTTTTAAACCTTTCTAAAACTTTAATTGCTCAATTTCGCTAAGTTTTTTTTTTTTTTTTTTTAAGTAACCTCTCCCTTCTATGTCAGATAATTGTATGGCATAGAGATGTCTGAATTTATACAGATATTTCAGAATATCTCAGCTTTTCCTTTATAGTTTCTATGTTTTGCCATGCTGTATGTATTTAATGAGAATGGGGGCGATCACGTTCTAACGATTAACCCTTCACTTGACATTGTATGAGCAATGGAATTGCAAAGGATTGGATTGCAACTAGACACATTTGTAAAAGACATTCCTTGGTTGCTATGGTTGGAATGCGAAGCCAACCCTAGCATGGGTATAGGGGTTGTATATTGGGTGATGTTTAGATGGACGTTCTATAGAACGAGACTATTGTTCAAGGGGTTTTTTCTTTTATATGTAAAATGCCTCTATATTTCAAAACGGTTAAAGGGATTCTATCATTAGAATCCTTTGTTATTATTAACCTGTAGGAATAGCCTTAAGAAAGGCTATTCTTCTCCTACCTTTAGATGCCATTCGTTAGATATTTCCAGGTTTCTTCGGTATGCAAATTATTTTTCTCGCAGCACTGGGGGCGGTCCCCTGCGCTCAAACAGTACTAGGGGCGTCCAGTGCCACCTCATCTTCTTCTGTAACACCTCTCCACCACGTCCTCTTCTAAAATCCAAAACGTGCGCAGTTGGCTCTGCCATCGGGCTTTGGGCAGAGCTGACTGCGCGTGTCCGCGGCCATTTTCTTGTGGCCGCTTACACGAGCGTACTGTGCATGCAGTGCCTGAATTTATTTTTCATTGTATTTGTATAATGAATTACGGTATAGACATAGTTTGTTACATATTTTTCTTTCTTTTCTGAATTGGAGAATCTGCTACTGTTATCAGCCATTTATGATGTCGAAATCACTGTAAGATTTGGGTCTGATTCCCGAATCCACAGCCCTGGAAAATTCCACCATGTTAACATTGACCCGTGGGACCCACTTTAGATATTCAAGGAGCAGGTGGCACCAGGTAGATGATTTCAATATTCCATCTTCCACCATATGTCTTCGTCTAGTGGGATAACATGGATACGTCTACCTATGGAAATTAGTATTTCTTGACATTTTTTGAACATTAGGTTTGCAAGGTCTTGTAGGCGACTCTCTAAAAATGTTAGCATCTAGTATTTTCATATTGCTATTCTCTTATGGTGGAATATTTTTCTATTTCTAGATCATTTGGCTTCTATATTTGCTATTTCTTCCTTTTATAATTTATTTTACTTTGGTATTCATACCCCTTACCATTCTTTGCCACATCTGTTTATATTTATGGAATATTCTACATGATGAGAAGTCCTTGGTCAGCGCTTCTTTTAATATAACACTGGAGTTTATTTCAGCAATCTTTAGATTCCACAGATCTCGCCCCATCGCCTTCCAAATACTTTGGGAAATGAATACATGATGTTTTATCTTCACCAGCGTTGTACAATCCTATTGTCTTTTTTTGTGTGTGTAATTGAAAAGGTTCTTCACGAAAAATGACTTGTATTAGTAACACTAGGAACTGAATGAATTTGGCACGTTACTTTTGGTGACCCAGTGGCGATTAGAATGTGACAACCAAGTTGGCTGCACTGCTTGTTCTAACTTTTGCAAACATTGCCATGCAAGAAAGCAAACAAAATAAACATAATACCGTAATCACCTTTGGATAACTTGTTCTAACTTCTGACTTCCTAGATTTATAGCTGTTTTTGGGTGCTTTCCAGTGCGTTCCCTGCCTTATTACTGATATACACCTTCGTCCCCTGGGATCCTGTTTAGTAACTTTGCAGAAGGACGCTGAGGAGGCCAGAACTCTAGTTCTTCTGACTGTCATGAAGCCATTCTGAGCCACTGACATCAGATCAGTAAACTGGACTCTGCCATGTGACAGAAGCGGCCCTCTGCAAAGACAGTAAATGGGGGCTGAGGTGTATACTAATAATATAGCCTAAGCATTGCAGGAAATATACAGATAAATTGTTATATTTGCAGATAACCCTTTAAAGACTGGGGACATCTAGGCAGTACTAATGGGTTAACAAAAGTGACCTCCGCTGTGGATTTTAAGCCTTCATGTCAGTTATTGCTGCAGCTTTCACTTGTTTTTCACCTTTGCAAAACAGAAATTGAAAGCTATAGGAGACCTGCAGCAGTTATAGCAAGGTGACCTGAGTCCAGGTGGCTTTCAGGGTAGTGTGATCGTCCTGTGTGTCCCCAGGTTAAGACCGGCCCTTTTGTACTGATCTGTTTCCCAATGCATGTGTCATGCTGTAGCAGGTGTCTGACATTAGAGGAGTAGTTGTCAGGTTGTGCTTTGCCTGAAATCTGCCAGTGCAGGTCTGAAGTAGTCATACAGGGTGTCACACCTAACAACTGTCTTGTTATTTTATAGTCAGTCTGGCAATGAGATGAGAATGGGAAAACTATTCTGGTATTGCCCTGCCATTCATATTGCTATCATTTAATATAAAAAATATACCCCCTCCTTCCTCTACGACATCTAGATTTGTCACCAGGGGTTGTCATGCTGAGACATTCCCTTTAAGGCTGATATGTCATGCATTTATGTCATGGTGTTGAAATTAAGAGTATTCCCATCTCAAGGATCCCATCCAAACTGCAAGCTTAAGTAACGTTTAAGTTTTCCCAAATCCATTTAGCAATGCTGCTTTGTTTACCTGCTATGTGATATCCTCCCCTTGTTTACACATCGTTTCCTTGGTCCCTGGCCTGTATCTCTTTTTATCTAGCATTATAGTACATGTGACGTGATTCACTGCTCTCTGGAGGGGAGGGAGGCTGAGTTCTCAGACCATGGTTGCTCTGAGCTGTTGTGTCCTGCAACAAGGTCAGCTAATTGTAGTTTGCTACTCTAGGTAAACACAAAGAAATCATTGCATTTACTGCTAGTCCGTTTTCTGTTGTGGCAACAAGTAAGTTTTTTGGAAAAAAAAATATATTTTTATTTACTTCACATATTTGATCTGCAATTTGAGCTCGCCCACCATCTTGTTGTAGAATACATGAAGTAAGAAGAAGAGACAGCAGGCAAACTCCTGCTCGCAATCCAAAAACCACATCTAATTTGTCATTGAAATGCAAATATGTTTTTTTTGATGGGATGATGGGTGAATTTCATAACCACACACACACCCCATCCTAATAGCTTAGAGAGTACCTCCACTTATGTGGAAAAGTAGTCCGCAAAATTCCATCTGCTAACCCAGCCATGTATAACTAAACAAAAATAGACAGCCGGAAACAATTATACTCGAATTCTGGAACCAGGAAGAAAATAATAATTTAAGGTGTGCCGGCATATGTCAGTTCTCTCCATATCATTACCCAACCAGTAGTGAAGTCGTTGTCTCTGACATAAAGGTGTGGAGCTACTACAAACAGACGTGTTCAGATCTTTGACCTGCACAAGATGTTTACGTCGTCTTCATTGTTCAATATCTTTTGGCTGGCTTGTGTGATGTTCCCTGAACTCTAGAATTACTCCATTTATAATTTAAAGGGGAAATGTAGGTGACTGTAGACAGTCCTCGGTAATACAGGAGTATATCTTACTACAGGAGACCTGCTGCCTTTTCACACGCAAGAGATCTTAAAGGGGTTCTCCAGGGAGTCTGTGAACACTTATTTCGTCTGGGGTTTTTAGGGGTTCCAGGCTGGTTCTGACCCAGAGTCACTTGATCAGAACCAGAACCTGGCCCCCAAGTCATTCCACAGCCTTCTTCCTCTCCTGTGTTCAACACTGGTTAACTGTATCATGGGAACTGGTTTTACTATTGTCATGATGTGTTCAGCCGGCCCCCAAACACATGTACCTAGCAGTGAACACAGGAGAGGTGGAGAAGACAAAACCCCAGCAAAATATACAACAAAAATGCTGCGTTTCCACAACATGGGAACTTAGGCTAAAGAGGTTTTTCTAGGTTAAGGGCCAGTTAAAACGCAGTAAAATGGCGTGTATTATAATATTTTTGTATTTTGTATTTTTTGTTTTGTTTTTTACATGAAGTCAATGGGAGTCTATGGGAGTCTTATTTTACACGTGTAAAATTACATTCCAAAATACACACCATTTTACTCCGTGTGAACTGGCCCTAACGATAATGATAACTCATCATTTGGATAGGACGTTGATATCAGCCATGCAAAGAGGCCATCAGCATTGGAACAAATACAGAGAATCTAGTCAGATGCGCAGCTCTGTTGTGTGTGTGGTGGCTGAGCCTTGTCACAGCAGCCCAGCTCCCATTCACTGTAGTGCAGTGCCGATAGCCAAGAGTAGAAGATTTCGGATGGGAACCAACTTTGTTTGAACCAGCAGTGGATTTCTTCCTGCACCTGCTGTTCACGCTTTCTTCTGCTGGTGCTAAACTCTTCCAAGGGTCTTCTTAAATTGTGTCTTTAGTGTACTTTTACCATATGTCACAGGAAAGCTATTGGGCATACATTAAATTAACCTACAGGCTTTCCATTATGCTTTCCATTATGCCAGCGGAGGCCCAGAGCGTTGTTTTGCCTCTGTTCATTAATACATGGGTTCCCATCTTTACTGTATGGAAAGTGCAACAGACTGCAGTGTGCCATAAAGAAGCATCCTAAATACATCTATACCATACAGTATATACTTAGGCTATGTTCACACTATATTAATGTCCATTGCTGTCATCTAACATAGGTAGAGTTAATGGACATAGAGCCCCCTCTATCTGTGTCTGATCCTTTCCAACATGATGGACACAGTCTTCCATCATGTTTGTTCAATTTTGTAATGGAGGAAAAAGTTCTGGATGCGTGTTTTTTTTAAAGTTTTTTTTTTACATGGAGTGAATGCAGTCGGACACGTGACGGAGGGGGCTCTTTCTGCATCGCTCTCCTCTTGCGACGGCTGAGAACAACGGACAATAAATAACATTAGCGTGATCCCACCTTAAGTCCACTTTATTCAGATATCCGTGGCTAATACAAGTTAGGAGTTGCTACTGATTTGTCCCGGCCAAGGGCATGTTGTGCTTAGTTCTATTACTCGGAAGGATGGTATATGGTAAGCTGTCGTGAGCTCTCGGCCATCTGTGCTAGGTCGTGTCACTGGCTGTAATTTTCCGGTGCTTTGCTTTAACCCTTTAATGGCTGGGGTATTTCAAGATTTTTAAGCAAATCAATGCAGTGTGATGATCCGCATTCAACGCACTTGGTAAAGTGGATTTCCAAAATTATGGAGTGTATCGGACATGGCATAGAAGTGCGTACAGATGTGTATTTATACCGCCATTGGGACATGTTGACTGTCATCTTTATACCAGTCTACGTAATAGTTGTGTGGTTTGTTCCAAAATAAATATAAGATACATTCCTCTTAATACATTTTTCACCCACCTGACATAAGGAAAATAAAATGTGCAAAAAAATAAAAATAATAATAATTTAAAAAAAACGTCCTCCTATTCTATTTAATATGATCTAGTTGGTGTCTCCTTGCAGGTCTCATCCACTTTCATCTTGCTGTTTATATGCCAGATATTGTTTGATGTTTCTTTAAGAAGCAATTCCCTAAACGCTGTAAAATAGACAGACATTAACCTGCTGTGGAAACTTGGTCAGTCTAAGTGCTGTATTACTTGTGGTTTTTTCCCCTGGACAGTCTTTTGTCTTGATGGGGTGCAAATAGATGAATATAGAAAGCTTCTATGGTCTGGCGCTTGTCACAAACCCAGGCATGATTTCCTTAGGCTGTGTTCACACTACCGTTATTTATATCCATCCTGTCATCCATCATAGGATAACAGCAATGGACATTAATGACATTAACTATTGCAAAGTAATGAACACGTATGGAACCCCCTCTGTGTCTGTGTTTGTTATATGGGGGTCTGTGTGGTTTCCGCCCTGTTTCTGCACAAAATAAGCGGAGAGAACAGTGCTGCTTGCAGTTCTATTTGTTGGTTTAGTTTACGCCACTGTTGTTAGTAAATCTGCTCTAATGTTACTAAAAACTACTGTCTGAGAAAGGACAATCTCTCTTAATTTTTTTTAAATCTTTCTCTCTTTGTAGATTTTATTGAGAAAACAATATGACCCATGTGAATCGTCTTTCTAAACCTGTGACTGCTTAGGAGCGAAGGATGACATACAACACAACCTTGGGATAAGAGCCGCCGAAAACCTTAAATGCGTTTTGACATCCTTGAGGGTTGTACATTAGTGGTAAGATGATCTAACTAACTTAGTAATACAGACTGAACAGGCCCTGGCTGCCACCTCTACTGGCAAGGCTGTTCAAGTCAATTCCCCGTAAAATAACAATTCTGGAGCATCTTCTCTTAGAATTTTGAAATTGACTGTTCCAATTTTTCCATTCCCCTTTATTCGTAAGTGTCACTGACAGGCGCCCCTACAAAGTCTGTGAAAGAGAACTGTACTACTTGTTAATTAAGTTGTTCATTTCCAGGAGGAGTAACAGAGAGCTATCATAATGCAGAATGGTAACAAAGTATAATCTCTATCTAGCGGGCATATATAATTCAACGGGAATATAACGCCATCATTAAGTGTTACTCCCCAGAATACAGCGCCTACTTCTCTTGGAATATTTTGTGCCAGTAGGCTGACGCCGCATTTAGGACGGGTTCACACCTGCGCCCGCACCGCTTTCGAGTTTCTGTCTTCTGCCGAGAGAAACTGGACAAGAGACGAAAACCCGGTGATCAGTTTTCAAACCCATTCACTTGAATGGGTTTGCAAAGTGACCGCCCGCGAGTGTCTTCTGGTCTCCACGGCAAAACTTTTTTTTTTTTTTTTTCTTTAACCAGACACAAAGTCGGACATGCAGGACTTTGTGTCTGGTTAAAGAAAAACAAAAAACAGTTTTGCTGCAGAGAGGAAGAAGATGCTCACGGGCAGACACTTTGCAAACCCATTCAAGTTAATAGGTTTGAAAACTGACCTCCGGATTTCCGTCTCTTGTCCAGTTTCTTTCAGTGGAAGACGGAAACCCAAAAGCAGAAACCGGGCGCAGGTGTGAACCCGCCCTTAGCTTAGCAGAGCTACAACTGTCCAAGCAGTACATTTATTTCAGAATATTCCTTACAATAATTTCCTTGCAAAAAGCCAACCTGCTATAGTTTTCTCAGCCATACCAGCTGAACTCTAAGGACATATAATGGTATTTTTTTCTTCAGTTATAATTCTTGCCTATGCTTTATTGTAAATTGAATTATGTAAAAAAAAATTAATAATGTTTACTCCTTCTCACATCAAATTAATTGTTCTTTACTTACTTTTAAGGCCACCATTAAAATATGGCAAAATCCCGCTCCAGATCACCCAGGTGGAAATCCAGGTTAGTATACAGCTATAACAAGCCATGTAAGCCAATTGGAACAGTGTGATTATATCTTCTTTGTACTTCAGATTAATGCCCAGTTCTCTTAAAATGTAGTAGTATTGCAGCATGATGTCTACCCATATGTTATATTCTTATGTATTTGTGTGTAGACCTCCTCCATACAGAAGTCCAGAGCACAATAGGCACCGACACTTTCAAGACCATTACCAAGATGGTGAAGGGTTCCATAGAAACCCCAGAAGGCCCATTCATTGGGAAGAAGAAAGACATGGACAAAACAATTCAAGGATGACTCCGTATAAGCGCTATAATGATAAAAGCTACGAGCACGATTCATTTTCTACAGACTTAAGGAAATTACCTTTCGATTCGTCCAGTCGATTTAAGAGACTACATTCTCCAGATAGGAGAGGAGATGGCAACCGGAGATTTCCAACAAAATATCCCGAGGATCATAATAGACATGGTCACAGAGAACACCGAGATTATCACCACAGAAGTCAAGAACCTAATGCACACACTGAAACCAATGGTTTTAAACCTGCAAGACGAGAAGAGACTTTTCACAGACCTTACCACAGAGAACCTGATAGGGATTGGAATGGCCATGACGGTCACTGGAACCAAGATCATACAGATTCTTATTTACCACCACCCGGCAGAAGATCGGAAGAATTTGTGGATCGAAATTCGTTTCACAAGAGGTAGAGATTGTTTTAGTGTCATGTTAGATTTTGGTATATATTTGTATTTGTATTTGTATTATACTAGGTTTTAGACCTCTACTTTGTTTTAGGGCTAGTTCACATGGGGAGGGGGGGGGGGATTGTCGCGGCTTCCCCCTCCGGAGTCTGCTCAAATGAATGGGCCGATTCCGGAGGTTGCTGCCGCCAGGCGGACGTCGCAGCACGACGAGCCTCGGAATCCGTCCGAAGAAAGGGCAGCTCACTTCTTTTTTCCGCTAGCGGTCTCCATAAGGGCTAGTTCACACGTGAACAAAGGGGCGGATTTTGACAGCAGATTTCGCTTCAAAATCCGCCCCTTTACAATGGTGGTCTATGTAGACCACCGGGCTTTTTTTTTCCCGCTAGCGGCGGGCTGCCGCTAGCGGAGAAAAGAAAGGACATGCCCTTTCTTCAGGCGGAAGCCACGCGGCTTCCACCCCCGGCAGCTCCCTCCTATGTCGGCTCATTCATTTGAGCTGACAGCGGAGGGGAAAGCCGCGACCGCGATGGTCGCAGCAGGCGGGTTTTGACAAGAGAGAGACGCGGCTCACCGCGTCTCTCTCGGTGTCAAAACCCGTGCGGGCAGTTCATGTGTGAACTGACCCTAAACCACCATTGTGAGGGGGCGGATTATGATGTGGATACAGCGCCATAATCCGCCCCCTCTGTGCCCGTGTGAACGGGCCCTAACAGTTGCGTATTGTTAGATCCATTGATAGCTACGTAAGGACCTGTTCGCACCTCAGTACAGTATATTTTTTAGGTCTTTGTTTAAAGTGTACCTCCAGTTAAAAATAAAGCACTTTTCATAAATGAATAATACAGGTAAAGAGATATATGTAAAACTTGTAATATATCTTCTTTAAGAAATATGTATGCTTCCAACTTGTCAAGCAGAATTACTTTGTGCATAGTAGTCTATGGAGAGGGGAGAGGGGAAGAAGAGGCTGCTGGTTAAGGCACACTGTAAGTCATTGAGCTCTTTTACTACCGCCTTGTTTCAAGATAACAGTGTCCCATTGCACAGAATATGGCAATACATCAATTATCCCCTTCCCAATAACTGAAGTAACAGGACAGCGGATATGGTCGATGCTCAGAGCCACAAGCAATACTGACCAAGGCGCTATTTTTTTGGTGGTGCATGGTCGCTGCCTTTTGGAGAGGATTGCCAGTCCTCCCCAGGACAAGATCTGAAGCTTGCAATCTGTTGCCATGATAGTTCAGAACCTATTGAAGGCCCCCAGGATTTCTGGCCTTACGTTCTATTACAGGCTACATATGAGTGTTCGGCATTTTGCAGTAAATTAGCATTACTTAAAATAAAGCACGTCTGTAAATAAAATTAAACCCATACACATTTGGTGTCCGAAAACACCTGGTCTAAAAACTTATTTAAAAAAAATTCTCATGTGAATACAAAAATCAAGAAAGCCAACCTGTTGTTTGGGGGAGGGGTGGGTTTGCTCAGCAATCAAAGCAATAGACATTCCCCAAGATAGTATTACTAAAAATTAAATCTGGTGCCACAAAGAATTTTCCAGAATTTATTTTTTTTTTTTGCAAAGTTTTTTATTTTATTTATTTATTTTCTGGATTAAAACCTAAATAAAACTCTATAAATTTGGTATCCACAGAATCCTACCGACCCATAGAATACAGGTGACATGTTATTTTGGGTGCACAATGAATGCTGTAAGAACAAAGCCCGTAAGAAAGTAGCACAAACAAAGTTTTTTTTTCCAATTCCACCCCATTATGAATTTTTCTCCCGCTTCCCAGTACATTGTTCAGAATACTAAATAGTACCATTATGAAGTACATTTTGTCCCCACAAACTTTAAGCCCACTTAAGGCAGCACATTGGCTCCGTGCTTGCAGCACTTGGAATCTTGGGTTCAAATCCTGCCAAGGACAACATCTGCAAGGAATTTGTATGTTCTTCCCGTGTTTGCATGGGTTTCCTTCCATAATCCAAAGACATACTGATAGGGGGGGGGGAAACAAAAATTAAAGCCCATAAAATGGGAAAAAATAAAAATGGGATTTGGAATGCAGGGAGTCAAAAAATGGAACAATTCCTGTGGCAGGAAGAGGTTAACAGCCTCCTCTTCTCTCCATAGACTTCTGTGTGTGTGTTGGTTATGAATAGAACTACATGTAAATTAACAGACTGGTTGAATATAAGGAGGTAAGCTGCTTAATAACAGGAGAAGGAAACAGATTTCCTTAATCGGAGGTATTCTTTAAGTCATGTAGGCCGGTAATAGATTTCTCATCTGCTTCTATTTTCCCCAAAAATTCTAATAAATATTTTATCTCAACAGGCATCCAGAAAATCATGACTACAGAGAACATGAGCCACTTCCTAAGAGAACTAGAGAAGCGGATAGACACGACTACCGACCTCCACCTCGACATTCTCACTGGAATGACGATCATACGTCACAGCCATATCATGACAAGGCTTGGTCAAAAGATACAGATCTGAGAGATCCTAGTCCTGTTGTGTTCAAGACACATTCGGGAGAACTCGCCAAGATCCAGTATGACTACAGTCATAGGTCTCCGTCATACGTACACGCCGAGTCACACTTTTCAGATGACCGTTCCGAGAGACAAAACCGTTACGAAGAGAAAAACTGTCCCGCCAGAACCTCTCAGCACAACAGGTCAAGTACGAGTAACCGAGAAAGGGGAAAATTTTCTGAAAGACAACAAGAACCATCTACTAAATACAATGAAAGAAAGGCTCCGGATAGGGACATGTTCCAAACGGATAACAAATACCCAAATCATAAGCACAAGGAAAGCGTAAGAAAAGCTGAATACAGGAGGGAACCAAATTCTAAACGTCATATGGATAACCACAGTCCAAAATCTTCTGACCCAACCACAACCCCGAAGATTAATTCTGAAAAGGAATCCCTCATGGCTAATTTGGATTTGAAGAAACCTATGGATAAGTATAGGTATTATTTTTAATTACTCTCGTATTTTTTTTATATATTTATTTTTATATTTTTTTTTAAACATGGTTTTCTGTGAGAGCGAGGTAAAAGTTCATGCTTCTTTCACCCGTGGAAACAAGAGGATGACGTGAAAGAAGTTACTCTGAAAAATCCAGAAATTTTCATGCGTGAACCAAATTTCAATGGCGGAATTCCAGAAGAAATGTAGTAGGAAAAAAAAAAAAGTTATTGTAGGATCGTTTTATAATGGGGGGAAAAAAAAAAAAAAACCTAAAACCTGACGACATAAAATAGAAAAGAAGAAACCCGAAAAGTAAAAAATAAAATGGAAAACAGGAACATCCAAATATTTTCTTAAAAGGTCACGCTCCCTTCATACATGACAGCCGTGCGGATCATATGCACTCGGTTCTTCCAAGCCTAATATTTTTCGCAGAATGGCTTACGCTCTCGGTGACTTCACACACCAATTAATCTTTGGAAACGAGTTAGAACATTTGGTGATTGAAGAAATGTTGTTTTAATTCCCTAAAGAAAGCAGGGGGGAAAATTTACGAAAGTTTCCATGGGACCTACTTTACTGGAAAGAGAAATCGTAGCCTCTGTCAATCAAAAGTAATCTGTATGTTATGTGAAACTTTGGGAGACTTTATTAAAACAACAAACAAGCTGCTAAGTCGAAAACAGTCAAATCAGAGCTAATTAAGTTATTTTTTTTGCTTGGCGGTGCCATCGACTAATGTCCCGCGTAATGGGCGCTAACCGCGTTATGAAGACATTCCTATATACAGGATTTATTAACCTTAACGGTCTCGAATATCAAGAAATACGACCATCGCGGAACACCAACTATGTGGAATCCCATATAGAGACCACGTATGAACTGAAAACTTTCACTTTTATGAATTCTATTAACGATCGGCCTAAATTTTAATGATCAATTTAAATTTCTCATCTGGAGCAAACGTCAGATTTATGGGCCTCGTTCTCCAGCAAATCCTTAAATCACGTAAGAATATCGTCTCTAATCTAAAACATGTGAAAGAAATTTACAGTGAAAATGATGAAAATTCTCAAAGCCGAGGTCTCCCCTCGCCATAATGTGCATTGAAATCAGCGTCTACCAAATCGCATTAATATGTAAAGTCGCATGAAATTTTTCTCGCCTCACAAATCTATAATAGCACAGGATAATATAACATGCAGGTGACCCCCCCCACCGCTGAAATGTGTAATTCAAGAAAAATCTGAGTTGTGTAGTATTTCAGGATTGGGTGGCTTCATATATTACTATGTAGATTTACAACAACAATGTGGATCCTGTTTAGGACCTGAAAGAACAAGAATTATTTACCAGGTAAGGGGATACTTCTATGTCATGTCATCTCTATCTTCTTGTTAAAATTCAGCATATGTTATCATTTATTGAGAGTATTTTATGTGTATTATTATTTATTTATTTTTAATTTTTATTTTTTATAAAAATTGTCAAAGACCAGATAATAACCCTGTTCTGATTTATAACGATTTAAGATAGATGAGGCCTTCACAAATCTCAGTTCCTAGATTTTTCTTAAAACGTGCTAGGTGATTTATTTTGCACATTTACGGTGTATGAATGAGGTAATTTCCTAAGTTCTTCTTATCTAGACAACCTCATGAACATTGGAATATCTCCAAAGACATTAAACCAAAGTCTGACGTACCCCAGGGGAAGAGGAATTATGAAGAAAAGAGGTGCTCTTTTAATCCCTTTTAAAATGTTTTTTGGCTACATTGTCATTGTGTAAAATTGCACCAAGCTATTTACTGCATACATTTATTTTTTCTGCTTTATAAATCCTTAGTGCAGATGACAATAATTTTTGTAACACAATTTTGATGAAAAATGCCTGTCTGTCTCTTGCCGCCTGGTGCTACTGATACTTTAGTACAATACATACAATAGCTGTCTGGGGCAACACGGTGGCTCAGTGGTTAGCACTGCAGCCTTGCAGTGCTGGAGTCCTGGGTTTGAAGCCCTCCAGGAACAACATCTGTAAGGCGTTTGTATGTTCTCCCCGTGTTTGCATGGATTTTCTCCCATTCTACAAAGACATATTGATAGGGAGAAAATGTACATTGTGATCCCTATATAGGGCTCACAGTCTATATAAACAAAAAAAAAATACAATAGCTGTCTATGGAGAGGGGAACAATAGACAATAGATGTCTATGGAGAGGGGAAAGGAGAGCTCCTCAAAGCAGAGAGACACGTGCACTATAGAGAGACAGTTTTCTTTCACAACACAGCTGGGTTATCAGGAATTAGTCTCCGCCTTCTCCAGACAGAAATGTCTCATGTAATGCTCTGGACACCGTCCCATCTCTGTCTCTCTCCTTCTCCAAAATTGCAAGGTGTCAGTTTTTTTTTTTTTCCTTTTAGGTTGAGACATGAAAAGTTAAACATAAATTACACCAAAATCTTAAAGAATACATTTCATATAAAATAAACAATTGGTGATTTTTCTAAAGATACAAGTTCTTAGACCCCCATGCATGCCATTGAAAAGAGTTGGATGTGTAAAACCATCTATATTCTTGTTTTTTTATAACATAGTATTAGATACTTTTATATCATTTTTGTCTCGCACTAGACAGAAATCTAAATGTGGACATATTGTGTAGAAACATAAATGAATATTGACATTGAATCTGCTTCACCATTGCAGGAGCAATACCACTTCCAATGAGAGACAAATGTCTGAAGACCTGGTAGCTGTAGCTGGAAAGGAGACTTATCATCCTGTGTTTGACCATTTAAGTTCTTCAAAGCATGCGGGAACGAATCCTCCAAGTACTGTATTTACTCAGGAAATCATAACCATCATCCACGAAGTGAAAGGTAAGATGAAATGGCAGAATGCTGGTGTTACGTATGTCCGTGGTCATGTCATGTACAGTCCATTCTCGTGGGATGTAGCGGCCGTGGGATGTACAGTCCGTGGTCATGTGATTTACAGTCCGTGGTCGTGGGATGTACAGTGCATGGTCATGTGATTTACAGTCCGTGGTCGTGGGATGTACAGTGCATGGTCGTGGGATGTACAGTCCAGGTGTCTGATTATTGTGCTGTGACTAGAACGAGCTTTGCACCTGTGTGTCCATCATATGATGCTGGATTTTTCATACATATGTCCTATATGTCCATACATATGGACGTCTAACACCCGGGCCACTCACAGATCAGCTGTTCTTGGCAGCCTCCAGGAACTGGAAGCTGCTGTAGTGGGTGTGGAGTGCATAAAGACTGTTCCCATATCAAGTATTACTGTAACAGCTTCCAGAACCTGGAGGCTTCTGGAATAGCTGATCTGTGCGGGGTCCAGGTGTTGGATCTCCGTAGATCACATGCTGATGTCCTATTGTCTGGATAGGTCATTTAGTATGAAAACTCCCAAAAAGTCAACCAAATCACCAATTTTTATAGAAATCAGTTTGAGGCTCTGTGTAGGGACTACTTCTGGCTCTCTACTGATGGCAGATGTTGAGGTAAAGTAAGAGTTGACATTTTAGTTTTCAATCTGCAGAATCCTTTGGTACTATGTGAGGTTAAGAGCTTTAAGCCTCCCATACACATAAGATGGTCAACTGGTTTGGCTAACATTAATCTAATCTGTATTGGGGTTTCCCGACATTTAACCTTGTATTACTGATACTAAATAGAGATGAGCGAACACTATTCAAAACAGCCGTTTCGAATAACACGCTCCCATAGAAATGAATGGACGTAGCCGACACACGGGGGGATAAGCGGACGGCTGCCGGCAAAGTCTGCGTGCCGGCTGCTTCCATTCATTTCTATGGGAGCTTGTTATTCGAAACGGCTGTCTCGAATAGTGTTCGCTCATCTCTAATACTAAATCCTGCAGGACGATCCCATAATAGACATTATTGCAGCGACTTCACCAGTAGACTATTAGACTGTTGCTATGTTTTGTATTCTTTACATTTATATATATATATATACTTAACATAGATCTATATTTTTGTCCTTTATTTATAGCAAACCATTTCAAGTCTCCTGAAATGTCGCTCCATGAACGTTTTTCCAAGCTGCAGCAAACAGAAAGCAATAAGGAGGAGATCCATCTTATGAAACCCACAGCACAGCTCAATCCGGAGATCCACAGGTGAACCGATGTGACTGCGCTCATGTCCATATGACAGGCAGCAGCGTGTTAATACGAGTCTGAGATATTTAGTGACATCACAGGATCCGTCTGCCCTCACTTGTTTTTATGGTTTATGAAAGCAGTTTTGGCTGAGCTAACAGTGGAATAGGTTTCGGTTCTTCGAGTCCACTTGGGGACCCGGAAAATGAAACCCAATCCGCTTAAAAAGCAGTTACCCACAAACTCTATAGACTGTACTGGGGTCTGCCAGGTTTCTGCCCGAAAAATGTGGAGAGAAAAGTCCTGCTGCATTTTTCAAGCGGAAAGCGGAACGGGATTGCAGAAGTGATCGTAGCCTTAGGTGGTTGCCCATGGTCTGTATGAGAGATAATAAGTTAACTATTAACCTTAAACCAAATTGATAGCTTAGCCATAAGCTCAAGCCTCTGTACAACGCGTCAGATGGCCACTCATTTTCAGTGAGCAACTATCCCCTTCTAAATATGGCCGTGACCTAAACAAATACTATTGAACAGGAAGGCTGGGCCTAGTCACAGTACTGGAGCCTGACCGAGACCTGCACAGAATTATGACGCAAATGAGACACCCCCCCCCCCCCTTTGCCTAGTTAATTAATGGATGCCGGGGCACAAGTTAAATTTTCCTACCCGGCAACCAATTAAATTTGTCACCTGGTCAAAGGGAAAATCTTTCATTTGACTTTGGTTCACAAAGACGTCACTGGACAAGAGAAGTTTACCTGGTATCAATTTTTTTTCCTGCGAAATTATCAAACGTAGGAACCAAGAGAGATCCGTAATTCCATGGCTCACCTCTCTGAGGGTCCGGGCTTCCATGTTACTGTAATTTGTTAAAACATTTTGGTTTACCAGTTTTGTGACTTGAGCAAAAATGACAGAATATTTTTGTTTTCTTCTTATCTGGTAGGAGAATTGATATCTCTCTGGAAGATCTTCAGAACAAGACGCTCCACAAGACAGAAGTCAAACTGGTAAATATTACTCAGATTCATGTAGAAGACTTGTGTGTGCTTGTGTGTGTTTGTGAGGAAATCTGGGCCGTACAATGAGGTCATTGCCTGGCACCGATAATGACATACTGTGAAATTATTCTCCATATCTTCTGTCATCATCTGTCAAAGAAATCTTCACATTTGGCCAAGGCTTTGTTGTTTTCTGCACCGATTTCCATATTGCTTGTTCAACTCTAAAAATAACCTTGAGACCCAGTGAACAACCGATCACTACAGTATATACACTGTCTACCAATACGTATTGGGACACCTGTGGTAGAATAGAAAAACAACATTTCTTCCTATCCAATAGTTGGTAGAGCCAGCAGACGCTTCCTTACGGATGGTATTGATGGACACAATACTCCTGGATGCCTGGTGATACTCCTGGTGTATGTGAGCCATCGGTTGGGTGCGGTTTCTCTGGCCAGTGCCTGTCGGTCTCTCCAAGTTTCGGGGGTCTGCGAACTCAGGCATATTCCGACAATCACCGTTCCACTTCGTAATCACATAGGCCACTGTCGATTCTGGGTAATTCATATCGCTTGCTATGTCCCTTAAGGATCAACCATTTCCATGGTACCCGACAATTACCCCTTTCTTGAAATCTGACAACTCTGCACTTGGCATCTTGCATGTGACTAATGCCAATGCTGTTTCCTATTTATCTGCGTAAGGCGTGACGTACATCACTACCGCAGATATCTTCATGTGCATGGGTGTCCAAATACTTATTGGTAGACAGTGTATGTCAGCATCATACAATATATTTACACAACCTGTTCTAAAATTTATTTGATGTAGTTCGGCCACTTTTTCGTAAATCCTCCTCGCTTCAGTATTAAGATTTTGATCGTGGTGTCATCACTTGCATTCTTGAACTGAATTGTATTTTTTTTGTTTTATAGTGTTCTCTGTTGTCTTGAATTCTCTTTTTAAAAAGTTGCAATCTGCTATAAACATTTATTCCTTAAAGGAGTTGTCTGGCCCCAAATCGATTTTTCATGTCGATGATTTATCCACAGAAGAGGTCATCAGTATGTGATCTGTTGGGGTCCGACACCCAAATGCTGCACAGATCAGCTTTTCCGGAGGTATCAGGGCATAGGAAAATATAGCAGTGGATGCAGAGTACCAACACTATGCAGTGGACTGGGCTGCTGCGCCGTTACTATTAATTGAACAGGAGAACCTGCGCTCGCTCGCCCTCCACTGCTATAGCTACCAGCACACAGGCACTACTGGAACAGCTGACATGTTTGGGCCCGGGTGTCTGACCCCCAGAGATCACATACGGATCTATGGATAGGTCATCAATATGAAAAATTGATTTGGGCCGGACAACCCATTTATGGAATAAATATTTAAAGGGGTTGTCCAACTTTTAAAAAAAAAAAAATCCAGACAGTAGGGTCACTATAAAACAAAGAAAAAATGTAATGCAGTTCTAGCCCCGGTTAGAATGGAGGTTACGATCACAGGTCACAAGACCACTCGGCTGGCCTCAGTGCTCACAAGCCATTCATGTTTAAGTATGCCAAATTGGCATGTCATATAGGAACAGTAAGTTGTAGTTGCCCAATGACCTACCTATTGCTGAGCCGTGGACCAAATAGTTGAACAGATCACTTGGTATTACTGGATAGAGAACCCTTATAGCTAATAGGACATAAAATACCAACATCAGAAAACTAGAACTTCTATCACATTTCCCCATTGAATTGCAGAGGAAAAAACTTGGCACTTAAGAAAATGGAACTGTGTGGCCCCATTAATGCAGGATTAAGGGGATTTTACTCCCGCCTAATATTTTAGGTATGTGTAATCCATGACCTTTAATGTCTTCTACAGGCCAGTCAGAGAATAATTGAAGACCCTAATGATCTGCGGCATGATATAGAGAGGAGGCGAAAGCAGAGACTGCACAGCGAGGAAGACAGCAACGCCAATGTCGGCTTTTCTGACAGGTTGGTTGCCTTTTCCTCCTTTTTAGACTCATTTGGCAAACTCCTATGCACAGACACATAGTTAGTAAAAGGACTGGGAGAAGTGGAATAACTGGTCATCACTTGAGGGTGGATCTTATATTGGTCTCTATGTAATTCTGCATTATCTTAAGGAAAACTGTTTGTCTGTATTTTTATCGTATGGGTGACATTGATATTGAATGTAAAGATAATCCTTCTCTCTTTGTATTGTGAAGCGACGCTCCTGGCAGCTATTACAAACCACATCATAATGAAACTGGAGAATTTCAGAAAATGTCAAGAGGGGGCAGAGCGCCTTTCCGAAAGTCAGCAGGCAGACCTCCAGTAAGTGACTTCATTGCTCCCTTTAAGTTTGGGGAACTTTTACTTTTTTGTTTCTCTGTTTTGGCTGAGGCCTGACGTTTCATCTGCTGTGTTTTGAGACCACAGAGTATGTAAAATAAAGGCAACCGATCAGCAATAAAATAGGAAACAGAATTTACTTGAATGTGTCATCATTGAGGTGACATAGAAGGTCTGATTGTGGGCACTCGGTTGCTGGAACCCTCGCTTTCTGTCAGCCCGTCCACCACTAACCCTGTCGAATACAGCCAAAAGAGCACTGTGCCTCCCCATCCTGATCAAAGGGTTGCAATGGTCTTTTTGAGATGCCGAGAGTTTACGGAAAATGCAGAAAAAGGAGTTGTGCGTTAGATATAAAGGGAACCGCTTGGATGGCATTGAGAGTATTTTCTATATTCATCTTGAAAGGTCCTGGTGCAAAACAGATCTTTATGGTGTCTAAATGCTTTGTTGCTTGGGTAGTGTCTAACCCGATATATTGGCTGTAAACACATCAGCATCCCCGATATATTTGCCCTATCCCATCATAGAAGGAACACTTTTGGGACATCTATTTTTAGCCAGTGGATGGAGCTGGTGCAAGAAAGCCTCATATATCCCCTGTTTAGTCCCCTTTCATATCAACCAATTGTTAGGTTTGTCGGCTGTCGGTCCTACAGCTGACATCCTTAGGCCTTGTCCTCATGGCACACTTCCTTATCTGCAGCAAATAATCCACAAGTAAGATCCTCCTCAGGCGTCGCTGTGTCTGTGCAGGGTCCACCATTTATCCTCTCAGCATCCTACAAGACTAGCAAGTGCTTGATCTCTGGGCTCTCCTACACCATAGTTATGTCAGACTTATTACGCACCCTTGTGACATTGCCCGGAGACATAAAGCTCTTGTCTTTGAAGTCGCATCCAATATTTCATTTTGTCCAGTTTATCCGCCAGTAAATCTTGTTTTCCTCGGAGTTTATGTCATCTTCGTCCGCCCGTGGAGTATTGCATTAGATCACCTGTGTTTTTGTACGTTTCATGGTGTAATGCTCACAGTCTAAAACAAGAAAGTTCATTGTGTAGAAGAGAGGTTAATGAAGGATTACTAATAAACGCCGGAAATTTTCATCCAATTCTTCAAGTCTGAACACTTGACTTTGAAAGTAATCGGAGCTGGATCTGATAACTACACCCAGATACATCCTCCAGTGTGAATGACTACTAATAAGTCCTCGTCCTGACATCTGACCAGCTCACACTTTCCTATTTTGTGCACATTTTTGTGTGTTTTATGATGGAGAAATCATTACTTGGATTAGTCTGTAGGAGAAATGAAATCGAATCCGCCTCCCGCCTTTATGAGTCACAGCAGGGTTTTTTGTCTTTTTCTTTAACGCTTAAACCTTCAAGACAAGAGTAGCTGCTCAACAATAACAGAAGTCTAAAATTGCCCTTATAAATTGTAGTACCCCAGCCCGCCACAGGAAATTTTTCGGTTTTTCATCTACCTCCCAAAAGCAATCAATGGAATTTATTTTGGGGTTATATACTTGTAGGAAGACTTGATTTTTGTGGGACAAGTTGTTTTTCTAATGGCACTTGTGTGTAAACCTGCAGGCTGGTTAAAGTGAAAGCTGGGAGTTTATGTAGCTCTGCTTTAACCTGTGATTAGGGTTGAGCAATAGTGTTCGGAAAAAATCGGATTCCGATCGGCGATCGAGAAAATTTCACGATTGGAATTCCGAACACGATCTTTTTAGGTGGGATCGAGATCGGTAGTATTTCCCACAATGCCTTCACACTGAGTAAACAGTGTATACTCAGTGTGAAGGCTCCGCTGCGGTTCCATAGGAATGAATGGAAGCAGCCGGTACACAGCCTTAACCCCCTGAGCGTCGGCTGCCTCCATTCATTCTAATGGGAGACTAAAGTAACATCTCTAGTAGCTACTTACCTCCAGAGATGGCTGCTCCGCTGCTCTTCGACTCGCTGCCGCTCCAGCTGCAGTCTTCTTCGTCTCGCTGCCCCCTGCTTGCCAGGTTAGTAGAGTGTGGGCGGGTACAGGGCGGGGAGACATGACGTCTTCCTTCCCAGTACCCGCCCACACTCTGCTAACCCGCCCACACACTCCTAACCTGGCAGGGAGAGGGCAGCGAAGGGAGAAGACTGCAGCGTGGAGCGGCAGCGAGGCGAAGAACAGCGGAGCAGCCATCTCTGGAGGTAAGTGGACACCAGGGGGGACTAAGTAGCCAGAGGATTTTAAAAAAATCCTCTGGCTATTTAGGAAGAATATGCAAATCTGTCTCCCAAGATGTAAACAGGGAGACAGTGCCTCTGTTTGCTGCCCTCTATAGCAAGCAACCCTGAACAACATGCCCGACTTCCCAAAAGCCTTTGCTGCATGATGCGAGGTTATAACCAAATCAGTTTTTTGGTTATAACCTCGCATCATGCAGCAAAGGCTTCTGGGAAGTCGGGCATGTTGTTCAGGGTTGCTTGCTATAGAGGGCAGCAAACAGAGGCACTGTCTCCCTGTTTACATCTTGGGAGACAGATTTGCATATTCTTCCCATGTTCCTTTGCAGTGGAGCAACTATGGCTATAAGTCTCCACACACCTGAGAAGGTGGTCTCTCCCTAAGGAGTGACGTTATCCCCACAATCTGGCTATTTAGTGATTCACTACACAGCGTAGATTCTAACAATTCTTAGATTCCATGCTGTATAGTGAATAGGATTGCTTTTAAAATCCGATAAAAAAAATCCCATTGACTTGCATTGGGATCGGAATTGGGATCGAGATCGGGTTCGAATGAAAAATGATCGGAAATTGGATTTTAAAATCGATCATGAAAAGTCAGGATCGGCTCAACCCTACCTGTGATCTATCAAAATCTAGGTTGGCTACCTGTAAGACCAAGTCTTCAGAGCAGAAGGCTTTTAAAGCGGTCGCGTATATTGTACACGTTCACCAATGCTGTGGTATTTAAAGCTTTTCTTATTCATTGTGTTTGGACTATTTCAGGGTGAAAGCTACGGAGGAAACTCAACTCAATTCTTCTCTTCAAGGAGCCATTTTGAATATTCAGATGAGGTCAGAAAGCCTTATAAGGTACAATCTATAATCTTTAAGGAGTTGTGTGGTTCAGTAGCCGCATGCAAAGGACTAAATGATTCTTGGCAGTGGTTTATTAGTCATATCCAGGGCTTTGGTGGCGAAGTCACAGTTGTAAAAAAGTTACCGACTCCAACTCCAATCTTCAAAATAAAGTGATTATTTATTGTATAATTAGATTTATAGTTTGTTACATATTTATGTTCATAGGAATTCACTCACTTGCATTTTAATGAATTTGAGGATTTACTGCTTAGGACTATTATGAAGGAGTCAGAGCAGGAGTCAAAGTTGGATTGTGGAAAAAATAGAAAAGTCAGAGTCTGTGATTTGGCTTACTGATTCCAAAGTCCTGGTTGTAGTAGCCACTTGCTTATATTTTTGCATAAAATGACATTGCAATATACATATTGTGTAATAGGTTTCCCCATAGCGATTGTTTGTCATCACAGCCACATTTTTTTCTGAGATTTTTAAATGGGGTACAGTCTAATAGTTGAACATTGTTGACTTAGGCTAGACTGTTTGTAAAATGCACCAGATTTATCACAGTGGCTGAATCTGGTGCATCTACAGACTGTCTAGTATTAACTGTACCACAGTTATTTGTTGGCTTTGTGCTAACAAGTTCACCCAAATTTTGGCACATTTTTGGCGCGCCACGTTGCTTCTGAAGCCTTACCCATAGTCAGAGAAGTTGCAAAAAGTATCTAGATCAATAAATAAATGTTTTAGAGGTCTTTTTGTCACAAACGACATCAGATTTCTGTCACATTTTTAGTAAAACTGTCCCTTGTGCGATGTGCAGGAAATGGTATGAAATAATACCCCTGAGTCACCGGTTTTATTCGCCACTTCTCCGGTGGTCCCTAGCAGTCGTGCAGCAATGACGTCACCTACATAATTCACGTAATTGATGCGACTAGTCACTGACTTCATCTCAGCCTGTAAAATAAGAGTTACGTTTCTACATTACATTGTATCATGTACAGGGTAGGAACAGATTACACAATAAAGGCTGATCAATTCTGCGACGGGCGACGAATCCCAAGGGAACCCTTTTGACTCTAATGGGGCCCATCTGGTATCTATAGTTTTCTCTTGCTTGCAGGTCTTTTTCGTCAGTGATTTTAGACTGACTTTGCGCCGATGGGAATGTACCCCAAGTTCTCATACGGCTGTGTTGACTGAAATATAAATATGTTATTGGAAGGCGGGAAGGAAAACAAATATGAAAAAAAAATAGAAATTGACCGTGTCCTTACGGGGGTTAATGAGCGAGGTGTGGACCACCAAAATATGTCTTGGAAGGGGGTAAAAACATTCTTCTTCACATTTGAGCTTCTTAGTTTTTCGTCCACACCCTCTGGTAACCGCACAGACATTACGTTCACCTGCTTAGACGCTTTTCACGCTTACTTTCGGCTCAATTTAACTTCGTAATGATATAACCATCTACATTTTTATTTTTTTATTAGCTGTTAGCTGTCCACAATAAGTCTGGCATTACATGGAGGGGGTGATTCATGGCACTCTTAAGGGCACGGGCTGTTACTCCTGTCATAACCTTCGCCAGGAAGGGAAGGAAAAGCCCAATGTTAACTCATTAAAAAAGTTTAGAGACCAACATGACACTTATGAATGACTTGTAAACCCAAGTACTGAGTGAATGAAGGAATCGTGGATAAACTGACTCGGGTAGACTGAAAGCTGTCCTGTGCTCAGAGATGTGGTTTATACATATTTTATAGATTTCGCCGTCTGTTATGTATCTTGTTGGATTTTTAGCTATTTTGGTCACTGAGCAAGAGCATTTGCGAAATAGTCAAGGTGTCGGATTCTCCTTGTCGTCTTCTGTGAACCTTTTGTAGAACAGTGGCCCAAATTTACTGTTACTGGTATCTAACCCCTCCACCTGGTGCATTGTAAGCACATAATGGGGCAGCTCATCTGTCACTTTTTTAAGACCGCAGACAAGATTTTGGTGTAGTTTTGAGTCCAGGTGCATGGAACCTTCCGGCTTGTCTCAGAACTTAGAGGTTAGCACCTCTAGTGCGTGTGGGGAATGGATTAAGACTGACCTAAGGAACGACTTCTTAATAAATTCCCGGCACTATCTTGCTTGTCACCCTACACTAGGGAAAAACGGACACAGGGATTTTGGTGGAGACTAAACTCGACTTGACTAACCAGTATCAGGTAGCTGCTGCCAAGGCAAATTATATCATGGGATGCATCAAGAGGAACATGGAAGCTCATGCAAAGCCATTAACCAAACTGCAAATGAGTCTGGTCATGAACAAGGGTGTCCTAAAGTAGTTAGAGCATGTTCACATTGAGTTTTTTTTGTAAGGCAGTAAAAATCTACTTTGTTTGAAGCAGATTTTGGAAGTTTTTTGTCAAACTCTTTGTGGTCTTTGATGCTTTTTTTTTTTTTTTTCTAACGTGGTGCTTCGGAGGCTCGGTTCAGACCTGCACTGGGCTCATCATTGTTCGGGTCTGTCGGTTTCCACCGTTTTATTATCCTGAAACCGTCAGAGAAAAATGTCCTCCATGCACCCAACAAAGACTCCAGTTCACTTCTCCCCCTCCCTGCACATATGACAGAGCATGCCCACTACATTCCTCCATAGACGTGATTGAGGTGTAAGATACTGAAAAATAATGGAGACCACCTCCATAGACACAAAAGAAAAATACAATAGGATGCACAACGTCCTTTTTTTTTTTTTATAGGTCTCGAAATGAAACGTTCATGTGAAAAAGGCCTAAATGTGAATTTAATTTTATGTTTTTACTTCAGATGGCAAATTTGCAGTATTGTAGAAAGTTCCAAGTGTTGCCAGTAGATGGCACCGTGTCCAGTATATCTGATTTCCAATTAGGTATGACGGCACCTTATTATATATGGAACTTTTGGCTATGAAATCTTTCCCACTTGGCAGTCGGATTAGCCCTCCATCAGTATGTGTGTGGGTGAGGATATAAGTTTACACTAGCACATCATATCCTGCATATACCCCACATGTCTCTTCCCAATTCCAGCAAAAACAGAGACAGATGGCACAGAAAAGGAAAGGGACATTTAGGTCATTTATATTGATTATTTTCTCACTGAATATAGCAAATCTGTCAAATATTACAAGCGTCTCTCCAGTGTCACCTATGCATGTCATCTAGTGTGAACAGAGTCTTATTTTGTCCTTTCAGCTCTATGGGACTGATGAAGAGCTGTACTCTGCTTCTGTCTCGCAGTTATGGGGATAATATCTCTCCTTGAGGAGAGAGCACCTTGACAGGCGTACGGAGTCTTACAAAGCCATTTTTGCTCCGCTGGGGGATTATGGGAAAAAACAAAAAAATTCTGTTTTCCGAGATGTAAATAGGAAAACACTGCCTCTGTTTGCCTCCCTCTAGGAGTGTCCCTCTTAAACATCATGCATGGCTTTTTCAAGTCTATAGCTATGAAGTGAGCAGGGGCATAACTAGGAACGGCGGGGCCATGTGGTGAACCCCCCCCTGTATTCCTGCACTCTCTATTATGCCCCATAGTGGCCCCTGCACACAGTATTATCCCCCATAGTGGCCCCTGCACACAGTATTATCCCCCATAGTGGCCCCTGCACACAGTATTATGCCCCATAGTGGCCCCTACAAACAGTATTATGCCCCATAGTGGCCCCTACAAACAGTATTATGCTTCACTGTGGACACCCATGAACAATTATTATACGCTGGGGTCTTTTTAGACCCCAGAGTATAATAGTCGGAAGCCGAAGGGGGGTACCAGGCTCCGCTGTAGTCTTCGGTGGTGTCGGCCATCTTCCCAGGACGTCAAATGACCCGGGATGCAGGCCTGGGTCATGTGATGTCAGGGAGAGGTCACAGAAGTAGGTCCGAACCTGCACGGAGAGGTAAGTAACACAGTTTTTATGTTAGCTTACCTCCCCTGGACCTCCGATCATTATACTCAGGGGTCTGAAAAGACCCCTAAGTATAACAATGATGTGTGTGGGGCCCGTGGTGTCACTTACCAATCCCGTCCCCTGCCAGGATTAGTAAATAAATAGGACCCATTACTGGCTGGAGTAACTACAGCCAGTAATGGCCTATTAAGAAAAGAAAGAAAAAAAACGCAGCGGTAGCGGCTGTCGCCGGGCCCCTAATGTCCCGGGCCCTGTGGCAGCCGCTATACCTCATTAGTTACGCCACTGGATGCCAGGATATGCCAAACCAATTTATTCTATTCCAAAAGGAACAGAATCCCAGCTGTGGACAGCGTTGTTTCAATCTGGGTGGATCTCTTCAGCACAACGTAGGGAAAACTGACTTCTGGACCAGGTCATGGGGATAATATCTCTCCTATCTGTCCCATAGAGATGAATGGAGAATTGCTTTTCCTATGATTTCATTCATATGAAGGACACTGGCCCCCTATTGATAATATGAATGATACAAGCTTGGCAATGTATTCATCTACTCCGATGTTTCTCTCTACAGGCATGGAAGAATCCCGCCACGAGGATGTGACTGACTTCCACAAGCTGCAGGAAGACTCTTACCCACTAGGTCATCTACTTGTAGATACTTGACTTTCCAGGGCTTCTTTAAGAGCATCGGCACTAAATAAATAAATAGTCTTGATAAAAAAAAAAGATTATTTTCTCAACATTGGACTGCTGCACAACTTTTGTACGGTTTTCACTGTTTTTTAATGACCATGTTCAGATGGAAGATTGCTAATTTCTCATTTCCATTTTTTGCAAGAATAAAATGCAAGGCTGAAAAATATAAAGAAGAACTTCCCATAGACGGGAGGTGTCATATTTATTACACTTTTTCCTTAGCATACGCATGGTTGGTTTGTCTGTTTTATTTTTGTTTCTGTTCAGGTTTTAGTTTTAAGTTGAGAAATTGTGTATTAATGTAATAAAGTGCCTGAATTGTTTTTAATCTCCTGTGGTGGTATATTACAATGTATACGCTATATGTATATGTAGGTCTGTGTGTGTATGTATGTGTGTGTGTGTGTGTGTATATATATATATATATATATATATATATATATATATATATATATATAGTCATCTGGGGAGGGCAATGGTACAGAACATACAATCCATGTGGTTAGGTCATGTTTCAATCCTTATGGGGCTGAGGACAGCCAAGGATGGTAATGGGTACTGTAGGTCAGTGTTTCTCAACCTTATCAAGCAAAGTACACCCTTGTGAGAAAACGTCCTGACAGAGGACCCCTAAAGTAATTGTCACTTAGAATGAGGCTTTCTTCTGAGCCTTTAACAGGTATAGCCCCTTCAGTGCCCCCGGTCAGTACAATGTCCCCTCAGTGCTCCTACATGTAGTATGATGACAATGACCAGCACAACTTCCCCCACATATAATAAAAGGGCCGCTACAGTACCTTTGCATATAATATGAAGATCCCCTAGCAGTAAACTGCATTCATTACTTACCACCAGAGTGAATTTAAGGGCCTCTGGCTATACAGAAAGTGTGCCCCTCATACAAGCCAAAGATCCCTGTGACAGAATAATAGCAACCCTCCATATAATATAATGTCCCACGGTGGCCTCCACACAGTATAATGTCCAATAGTGGCCTTCATATAGTATATTGTCCCATGGTGGCCTCTATACAGTATAATGTCCCATAGTGGCCTCCATACAGTATAATGTCCCATGGTGGCCTCCATACAGTATAATGTCCCATGGTGGCTTCCATATAGTATATTGTCCCATGGTGGCCTCCATACAGTATAATGTCCCATGGTGGCCTCCATACAGTATACTTTCTTATAGTGGTCCCCTTACGTAATATTCTCATAGAGTGGTCCCTACACTAATAAAATGAAACTAAAATCCCATATACCATAGGGATAACAGCTGGTCCGCGTCTAACAATTTTAAGTTCTGCCAAATCTGAATTTTCTGGATTTGGGATGAATCAGAAATATTGGTGGTTTATCATCCATGAACTACTATTATACTCAGAACTACACAGTATTAGTAGCGAAGGACCAGAGGAGGTAACTTAGTGTGTTACTCGCCTCCTCCTGGCTCCAGCTCGCGGTCCGCGTCCTGTTTGGGCCTCCTCCAGGCTTCTGAGTGATGTCAGTGGTCACATGTATAATCTGCTATTGAACCCACCTCTGCTTGCTGTCTGAATTCTCCCTTCGATCATCTGCTGTAATATTCAATGGTATATAATCCTGTATTTCACCTCTGCCTGATTACTGAACTATATCCTAGCATTTCATCCAGGCTGTATATTTTTTGCACTTCCATGTCTTCTTATCTGCACTAGTGTCAGTCTTTTGATCTTCACTGATTTTATTGCTGTTTCTGGCCAAGTGTTTACTTGGATCCACACTGCCAGTCTCCTCAGGTGTCACAGTTTGTAGATTAATTAGTTAACGACTTAAATTAGTGCTAGTCTGAAGCTGTGCTTTCCTATATAAGTAGATATAGCTTATGGGGTGCATCTCATATGCGGGGGCATCTCATCTGCAGCATGCATCTTAACCAAAGTGCAGATTAACCAAAGTGCACTTATACATGGCACTTAAACAGGGCACGAAACAGGCTAACCATGGCAAAACACCAGGTAAATTTCAACCTAAAACAACAAGTTTTACCACATGGTATCCTGTAGCTGCACTGTCTCTTACTATCTTAGCCATTGTCTTCCTGCAGATCTCTCCTCCATCTCTACCACCAGTACACACCATCCATATCAGTCCCTCTTTTCTTCCTTCTCCCATGTACAGCTCACACACTTTTCACACTCTGTAATCATTCCTTTATTTCTTTTAGCAGTGACACCAAACATAAGCGCCCACATAAATCCCTGAACCACCTTCTGTCTCTGTCCATGTTACTCCTCCTGGCTGCTGGGGACATCTCTCCTAACCCCGGCCCTCCTTCCTTCACTAACTCTTCTCCCTGCACACATAGAAGGCCTACAAACCTCATCAGTATTTACCGTGTTCCTTCTCCTCATCTCCCCTGTCTCTTTTAACTGCTCTCTCTGGAACGCCCGCTCAGTGTGTAACAAACTAGAATATATTAATGACTTATTCCTTAGTAAATCCCTCGGCCTGCTCGCCCTTACTGAGACTTAGATCCAGCAGTCAGATACGGCCTCCCCTGATGCTCTGTCTCATGGTGGCCTACAATTCTCACATACCTCTAGGCCTGATAATAGGCAGGGTGGTGGGGTAGGCTTACTCCTGTCACCACAGTGCATTTTTCAGTCCATTCCCCCGGTCCCCTCACTCACGTTCTCCTCATTTGAAGTCCATGCTATCAGACTTTTCCGCCCACTCTCCTTACGTGTAGCCGTGATCTACCGTCCACCTGGCTCACCCTACCAATTTTTGGACCACTTTGCTTCTTGGCTTCCCCACTTTTTATCCAGTGACATTCCTACCCTCATCATGGGTGACTTTAACATCCCTATTGCCCCCCCTCACTCCCCGGCTGCCTCACAGTTTCTCTCATTAACCACTTCTCTTGGTCTGTCACAATGTTCTTCTTCCGCCACACATATAGACGGTAACACGATTGATCTAGTCTTCCATCGACTCCTCACAGTCTCTAAATTTTCTAACTCTTCTCTGCCGCTTTCTGACCACAATCTTCTATCTCTCACCATCAGTGCTCTCTCCCCTTCACAAGACGCCCCTACCCATCACACATATAGGAACTTGCGTGCTATTGACACCCAGCACCTCTTAGATACTCTACCATCCTCCCTGTCCCCCATCTCTTCAATCTCCTGTCCCAATCTGGCCACCAGTCACTATAATGAAACCCTCAAAAATGCATTGGATGAGGTTGCTCCCCCCTCCACTCGTAAAGTCCCACATAGGAAGCAGCAGCCCTGGCACACGCCACAGACACGATTTCTTCAGCGCTGCTCTAAGTGTGCCGAACGTCTCTGGAGAAAATCACGCTCACCTGCAGCTTTCCTCCACTTCAAGTTTATGCTTAAAACATATAGCTCTGCCCTTCACCTCGCCAAACAAGACTATTTCACCGCCCTCATCTCTTCTCTCTCCAGCAACCCTAAAAGGCTTTTTGAAACCTTTCACTCCTTACTCACACCCAAGGTGCAGACGCCATTCACAGACCTTAGTGCTGATGACCTGACCATGTATTTCCATGATAAAATTGATAAGATCCGTCAGGAAATTACTGCCCAAACCCCAGGTGGCATTGACTCCCACACCTACGATAGTACTGATCCCCTCACCAGCCGCACTTCAGACTGTCCATTCTCATCTTTTGAACCTGTCACAGAAGAGGAAGTCTCCCAGCTACTTTCTTCATCTCGCCCCACAACCTGCAGTAGTGACCCCTTCCCCTCACACCTTCTCCAATCTCTGTCCCCTGCTGTCACTACTTATCTTACTAAAATATTTAACCTCTCCCTCTCTTCTGGAATCTTCCCATCCTCCTTCAAGCATGCTGTTATAACCCCGCTACTGAAAAAACCCTCCCTGGACCCATCCTGTGCTGCTAACTATCGACCTGTCTCTAACCTCCCCTTCGTCTCTAAACTTTTGGAACGCCTGGTTTATTCTCGGTTAATCCGTTATCTCTCTGCTAACTCTCTGCTTGACCCCTTACAATCTGGTTTCCGCGCTCTGCACTCTACTGAAACAGCTCTCACAAAAGTCTCTAATGATCTACTAAAGGCTAAATCCAATGGTGACTTCTCTCTTCTTATTCTTCTGGACCTCTCTGCAGCTTTTGACACTGTTGACCATCAACTTCTCCTCACTATGCTCCGCTCAGTCGGCCTCAATGACACTGCGCTCTCCTGGTTCTCCTCTTATCTCTCAGACCGCACTTTCAGTGTATCATTCGCGGGCTCTGTTTCCTCCCCTCTTTCCCTTGCTGTTGGGGTTCCTCAGGGCTCAGTCCTCGGCCCCCTGCTCTTTTCTCTCTACACAGCCCCCATTGGACAAACCATCGCCAGATTTGGCTTCAGGTACCATCTTTATGCTGATGACACCCAATTATACACATCTTCCCGTGACATCACCCCTGCACTCATACAGAACACCAGTGACTGTCTCTCTGCTGTCTCTAATATCATGTCCTCGCTCTATCTGAAACTAAATCTCTCTAAGACTGAACTACTACTGTTTCCACCATCTAACAGATCTGTCCCTGATATATCCATTGCAGTCTCAGGCCTTACTATAACTCCTAGGCAGCAGGCCCGCTGCCTCGGGGTCATATTTGACGCAGACCTTTCCTTCACCCCTCATATTGAATCACTCGCACGTTCATGTCACCTCCACCTCAAAAACATCTCCAGAATACGCCCTTTCCTTACCAGAGATACACTAAAGACACTTATTGTCTCTCTGATTCATTCTCGCCTTGCCTACTGTAACTCCTTACTAATCGGTCTTCCCCTCACTAAACTCTCTCCTCTACAGTCTATTCTGAATGCAGCGGCCAGGCTCATCTATCAGGCTAGACGCTACAGCGATGCCTCCGGTCTGTGCCAGTCACTACATTGGCTGCCTATTCATTATAGAATAAAATATAAAGTTATTACTTTCATCCACAAGGCTCTCCATAATGCCGCACCTCCCTACATTTCTTCCCTCATCTCTGTCTACCGCCCAACCCGTGCTCTCCGTTCACTCAATGACCTAACACTTACATCCTCTATTATCAGAACCTCCCATGCTCGTATACAAGACTTCTCCCGAGCTGCACCACTTCTCTGGAATGCTCTACCCCGGACAATAAGATTAACTCCCAACTTCTACAGTTTCAAACGCAAACTAAAGACACATCTTTTCAGACAAGCCTATCACAATTCCTAATGCACAAAATTGTCTGAACACTGTATAAGCAATGCCGCCCCTGCTACCTCTTGTGTCACCCCCTCTACCTCATAGATTGTAAGCTCTTTTGAGCAGGGCCCTCAGTCCCATTGTGTGAAATGACGTTCTTTGTTATGTATGTCTGTATCTGAACCCTATAAATTGTACAGTGCTGCGGAATATGTTGGCGCTATATAAATAAAATGTATTATTATTATTATTATGACGCATAACAACATAAGAGGAGGAGGTGAGCTTTACAATGGAGCAGATGTTACTCAAGTAATGGGGGCAGAGCTGGGCTGTAGTTCGGGGTGTTTATCTAGAGCGGATAGTGAACTCCCCTACAGCCGTATTCCGCAAAGATGGGCTGCAGTTTAATAAAGAAACCCCGCCTAAAGCAGAATGAGAAAGGCATCTTTGGAAAGTGTAGAAGCCGCTCTACAAGGTACGGTCATTAGATTGACACTGATTTACCTGCTGACAGATTCCTTGCTCAGGTGCCTTACACAAAGACCACCTCCCCTACTAGCAATGTTTTTAAGGCCTAGTTCACTCGACCAAGTTTTTTGTCTCTGGCGAGGAATAGCCCAAGGACCCATGTCAGTGTGTGCTGCAATGCTTTAGTCTATGCTGAGAAGGTCTTCTAGTTCATCTCCATCTCAGACATAAGGATTGAACACAAGCAAAAACCATCCATTTGGTGCAGATGCAATTCAAGCAATTTTTTATTTAATTTTTTTTTGTAATGCATTGATGTAAACACGGTTTATGGAACATGTTTCTAGACAAACATATTGTATGTGTGTAGTTGTCACTGTGATGTAGGATAAAAAAAAAAAAGTGTATTAACATTGAATTACTCCAGAATACTCCCTACCAAAGTGTTCCACAATATACGGATCACAATTCTATACACATAATATAAGTATATATAATCAACTGATCTTCATATATCTAACTCACCAGTTGTGTACCTCTGGGCATGATAAACTCCCCAAATGACTGGGCACCCAGCTCCGTACACTGCATACAGCTCTGATCAGCCCAGTGTCCGGGTGTCGTATTTTTTCATTGATTTGTGACAGTACATACAACTTTTTGATCATATTTTATTTACTGGAAAGTGAGATGACAAAAAACTGCAGCCCTGGCATTATTATATATGTTTTATGGCGTTCACCAGGCAGGTCAAATAGTGTGACAATTATATAGTTCCAGTTATTTCCGAATTCCTTGTATTCTATGTTCCAACTCCAGCTCCTTTAGAAATGGCTGTTTGTGCTCAACTCTTACCTACAGCAAAGCAAGAAGCCTTAGAAACAGAGATACTTTCTCACCCATCTATTCTGGCCTAAGAGGTGAGAAATAGAAAAGAACTGAGCCAAGTGACCTAGATCAGGGAATAGATATGTTTGGGTTTAAATGAAACAAATAAATGATGATTTATCTCAACAAACTATAGTCGCACCCATACATGTATTGCACAGTAAAAATACATAAGAGGCACACGTCACTGTTATGTTACTCAGTAGTAGGTAGACACCTTACAGTGCTGATGTCATATACAGTTTATAAGGTGTGTGGGCTGAAACACGAGACATATCAGTGATGGTGGAAGTAGGGGATGAATGTGTTATTCACTGATACAGAGCACTGAGTGCTGCTAAGCTTGTAATACAGCTAGGAGTAGGAGAATTAGAACAGAGTTTAGTCAGATTTAATCACATGCAAATTAGTGATAGAAATGCTAGATAGGAGAGAGGGAGACTAGCTATGCTGTATGACCTGTGCAGTAATACAAGCAGGGCAGATTCTGCCTTTGCCAATCTAAAAAAAAAATATAAAAAAATTCTTATTTAAGGCTAATGCCTTAGAGACTTTTTTTGTTGCAGATTTTGCTGCAGTTTTTTTGAGCCAAAGTCAGGAGTGGCTTGAAAAGGAAGGGAACGTATACATAAAACATTTCGACATTTCCCTTTTGTTAAATCCAGTCCTGACTTTGGCTCAAAAAAGTGCAGCAAAATCTGCACCAAAAAAAGTTGCATTTCTGGAATGTGGTAAAGGCTAAGACCCTGCGTCGGAGGTTACAGCAAAAAAAGCACTGTGGGAAAAACCGAGGCAGATTCCACAGCGCTTTTCACAGAACGTAAAACCTCTGGGGACTTTCTTCCATTATACCTATAGGGAAACCGCCGGCCTTTCCTTTAGGTATAATTGACATGCTGCAATGTCCTCATGTGCCGCCCATGCATACGCCGTACTTCCACGGCGCCTTTCATTAAATGAGCCACGGAAACACGGTCCGCAAAATAGGATAGGTATTGGACCAGTTCTATATTTTGTGGCCTGGACAAAATTCACAGTTGTGTGTACAGGCCCATAGAAAAGAATAAGTCACTGTTCTATCTGTGAAATACATCATGGTCATCTGCAAGGGGCCTTATAGATAGAAGCCTTGAGAGTGTTTTCTACACTATGTTTTAAAGGGATTCTACTATTAAAACCTTTTTTTTTTCTCGGATAAGACGTCGGAATAGCCTTTAGAAAGGCTATTTGTCTCTTACCTTTAGATGTGATCTCCGCCGCGCTGTTCCTTAGAAATACCGGTTTTTACCAGTATGCAAATGAGTTCTCTCGCAGTGATGGGGGCAGGCCCTAGTGCTCAAACAGCGATGAGTGCGTCTCCACCGCTGCCAGAAAATTGTCTCCAGTGCCGCCTCCTTCTTCGTCCGCAGTGTCATCTTCAATGTTTTATTCCGGCGCAGGTTCGTAACTTCTAGGCGTTGGGCCTTGAGCAGAGCAGACTGCGCAGGCGCACAGGCCACAGGAAATTAGCCGCTAACATTACTGTGCAAGTGGCCATTTTAATGGTAGACAATTTAAAGCGTGGTTCATACTGAACTTGTTGGACCCAAAATAAATCTTGATCCCGAACCACCAAACCTAAACAAATCTTGAAAGGTACAACTATCTCTAGCAAGGAACTATCCAGAAAATGGTTGACACTGGCCCCGATTTACTGTTTTGGTTACGATTAGACACTGGAATATACATGGCACATTTAGTTAGGACTAGAATGAGAGTGGTGAGCTACAAAATAGGTATACAAACTGAAAATAATAAGATATAACTTTTATTAGTTGCCACTTAGGCTAAAAACGTCCACACATACTACATATATAAGACCCATATATGTGAAAACCACTGTATGGGAGCAAGCTTATATCTCCCTCAGTGAACACTTAGCCTGTTCTGTGTGTATTGATGAGAACCAAAAGTGGATACACTATTATGACACAGTGTTCCACCATAGATATACACTCACAACTATTCAGAACTGGCTGAGAATAAAGTTACATTGACTCATTGTCACATTACTGAGCCAAATTGAACTGGTAACATATATGGTAAATAAAAATAAAAGGAGCGTGATAGCTTTAAATTAGGTGCTCTGAGATCATATGCAGCAAACCAACATTGCGATGATAGTTAGAGACAGTTCTATTGTAACTACCTTCTGTGATTTCCTATAGATTATCACTGCTGCCTCACTTAGTCCTATTCCCACAAAGTCACAGGTATACGATTCTTGTTATTACCCTGCGCTTATTAGTAGGAGTTGGTGGCTAGTTGGTAACTGCTAATAGCACGAATGAGATCCCAGTGATGCAATGTATACCCCTATCTAGGACCTCACGGTTACTACAGACTGGCTCTACGCGTTTCGCCTGTAAACTCAGGCTCATTAGGAGCTGTGTTTTGGGTATAGTAACCCTCAAAGATAAAGGAAAGCACCACTAACGATGTGCAGTAAGAACTGCAGTTCTTGAGGCACTGATGGTGTGCCCCAATACTTAGCGTGTCTGTCGTAAAATTCTTGTTCAACGTAAACCAACTAAAAGGCGGTTAGACTAGACAGACTAGAGATATGCCAGACTTACAGTCCTATGAAAAAGTTTGGGCACCCCTATTAATCTTAATCACTTTTAGTTCTAAATATTTTGGTGTTTGCAACAGCCAGTTCAGTTTGCTATATCTAATAACTGATGGACACAGTAATATTTCAGGATTGAAATGAGGTTTATTGTACTAACAGAAAATGTGCAATATGCATTACACCAAAATTTGACCAGGGCACCTCAACAGAAAAGTGACATTAATATTTAGTTGCTCCTCCTTTTGCCTCTAGTCACTTCCTGTAGCTTTTAATCAGTTCCTGGATGAAGGTATTTTGGACCATTCCTCTTTACAAAACAATTCAAGTTCAGTTAAGTTTGATGGTCGCCTAGCATGGACAGCCCGCTCTCAAATGATCTGAAAACAAAGATTGTTCAACATAGTTGTTCAGGGGAAGGATACAAAACGTTGTCTCAGAGATTAAACCTGTCAGTTTCCACTGACAGGTTTGGCAGGCCAAGAAAGTGGCAGGCCAAGAAAAATATCAGAAAGGCAGAGAAGAAGAATGGTGAAAACAGTCAAGGACAATCCACAGACCACCTCCAAAGAGCTGCAGCATCATCTTGCTGCAGATAGTGTCACTATGCATCGGTCAACAACACTTTGCACAAGGAGAAGCTGTATGGGAGAGTGATGATAAAGAAGCCGTTTCTGCAAGCACGCCACAAACAGAGTCGCCTGAGGTATGCAAAAGCACATTTGGACAAGCCAGCTTCATTTTGGAAGAAGGTCCCGTGGACTGATGAAACAAAGATTGAGTTGTTTGGTCATACAAAAAGACATTATGCATGGCGTCCAAAAAAAACAGCATTCCAAGAAAAACACTTGCTACCCACTGTAAAATTTGGTGGAGGTTCCATCATGCTTTGGGGCTGTGTGGCCAATGCCGGCACCAGGAATCTTGTTAAAGTTGAGGGTTACATGGATACCACTCAGTATCAGCAGATTCAGGGTCGGACTGGCCCGCCGGGGTACCGGGGAATCCCCCGGTAGGCCCCAGCCTGGACTGACAGTGCTCATTTCGTCAATGCAGAAGCACTGGTCAGGGGCCCGATCGGGATGTCAGGGGCTGGTTCAGGCCCCTGTCCAATGCATTTGCATTGATAAACTGAGCACTGCTAGTGGCAGGGGCCCGATCGGTAAGCTCGGGGCCCCAGGCTGCCGGCAGCGCTGTAATTACTAAAGATGCCCGGCTGCCAGTTTCCCAGGGCCCCGACACTTACACAGAGGGGCCTCCTGCCGATGCTGTACTTTCCCTATTAATATAAGGAAAGTATACATCGGACTCCGGAGCACACCAGGGGCAGCTGCTATCCCTGCAATCTTTAGAAGCGATCTCTCTGCAGCCCGGACTTCCTTCCCCTCCCCCTCCCAGCAGTGAGTCATCGCTTACATCGGCCATGTGGGGGCAGAGGAGTCTGCTGCTGTGATGATCCACAAATGTGAGTATATTTACTCCTTTTTTTTAGTAAAATGTAATGTTTAATATGTTTATGTGTACATTTGTTTAACCATTAAGTCCTATCATGGTGTCTATCATACACCACTACCATACACATATCATTATGATAGACACCATGATAGTACTTAAGGGTTAAAGCATGTGTCTTGTATACTGTGTGAGGACTGTATGTTTGTATACAGGTATGTGTGTGTATATACAGTATGCTATAATAATGTGTGAGTGTATGTATATGAGTATATATGGTATATGAATGTACATAAATGGGTATATGCTAAATATATATATATATGTGTGTGTGTGTGTGTGTGTGTGTGTGTGTGTGAGTATATATGAATGTATATGTATGAGTGTGTAGTGTTGCAGTATAGGTATAATGGAAACAGAAAGTCCTCAGAGCAAACCTCTGTGGAGTTTCTGAAAAAAGCGCTGCAGGAAAAACGGATGTGTTGCCACCGGGGGTTTTCCCGCAGCGCTTTTTGGCTGTGGGACGCTGTGTTAGGTCTTATCCTTGTAGTGTGATGTACAGTATATTGAGATGTTACAGAGGACCTTTCACCTCCTGGGGCACATGCGGTTTTATATACCGCTAGAAAGCCGACAGTGCGCTGAATTCAGTGCAGCTTTCCTGTTCTGTGCCCCCAGTAAAGAGCTATTAGTGCCGGTACCGTAGCTCTTCACTGTCAGAAGGGCATTTCTGACAGTCAGTCAGGAACGTTCTTCTTCCCAGCAGCACCTATTGCACTGTACTGTGAGATCGGAAGCGTTCCTCACCGCTCAGCGTCATCACTAGGCGGTAAGCAAAGCCCCCTCACACAGTACAGCGCAATAGACGCTACTGTGAGGAAGGGTGTTACTGATTGACTGACATAAACGCCTTTCTAACAGTGTATTAATCCACATGTGCCCCAAATGGTGAAAGGTCCTCTTTAAAGATTAGGCGCAGACGTGAGACGCAGTGGTTTTCATTCAGCTTTTGCCCCCAGCGCCCCGTTATCCTCCTGCCTGTGTCCGTTCGGTCTCATGGCCTTATTTCTGGAAATCCTGTATCTGATTGGTTTCAGTGGTCCCATGAGGTGCAGGACTCCCAGCAAGGAGGTGCTGGCACGAGACTAAATGGACACTGGCGGCGGACAATGGAGCAATGGGGACAGGTGAAGGCGCTTTTTATTTATTTTTTTATTTTACACCTTCTATCAGGCACATGGGTTGATCCAATTCCTGGACAAATCTTTAAAGGATTTATCCATCTTTATAATATTGATGGTCTGTCCTTAAGATAGGCCATTAGTATTACATCTGTGATGATACAACATCCAGGACCTCTGCAGATCAGCTCTTCCAGGACAGCCTGGCTACAGGTAATGGCAACATTTCTAGGAGCCATGCTGATCACTTTCCATACAGAGTGTAGCAGTAGGTTTAGGTAGTATGCTGTTGCACATTGTATGGCGGGTGAGCAGCATGGCTCCCGAGATGGTATTACCTTTAGCTGCCCTGTCTCGGTATCGCTGGTCTGCAGGTTCCTGGTGGTGGGCCCCTAGAAACAATTCCACTGGTGGGCCCTAGACACCTCAGTCCGACCCTGAGCAGATTCTTGAGAATAATGTTCAGGAATCAGTGACGAAGTTGAAGTTACGCCGGGGATGGATATTTCAGCAAGACAATGATCCAAAACACCGCTCCAAATCGACTCAGGCATTCATGCAGAGGAACAATTACAATGTTCTGGAATGGCCATCCCAGTCCCCAGACCTGAATATCATTGAACATCTGTGGGATGATTTGAGAGCGGGCTGTCCATGCTCGGCGACCATCTAACTTAACTGAACTTGAATTGTTTTGTAAAGAGGAATGGTCCAAAATACCTTCATCCAGGATCCAGGAACTGATTAAAAGCTACAGGAAGCAACTAGAGGCAAAAGGAGGATCTACTAAATATTAATGTCACTTTTCTGTTGAGCTGCCCAGACTTTTGCATTGGTCAAATTTTGGTTTAATGCATATTGCACATTTTCTGTTAGTACAATAAACCTCATTTCAATCCTGAAATATTACTGTGTCCATCAGTTATTAGATATATCAAACTGAAATGGCTGCTGCAAACACCAAAATATTTAGAACTAAAAATGATTAAGATTAATAGGGGTGCCCAAACTTTTTCATAGGACTATATATAAGGGGGCATGCACATGATGTAACGCGGCATTGATTCTGACACGTAAACTCGTGTAATAATCAGCGCTGCAAAACCGAATCCCATTGACTTCAATGGGTTCCATTTAGCACGTGTTACACGTTGAAATCAATGGGAGGCTTTTTAACCCATTGATTTCAATGTGTTACGTGCACTAAACGGAACCCATTGAAGTCAATGGGATTCTGTTTTGCAGCGCTGATTCTGACACGAGTTTACGTGTCAGAATCAATGCCGCGTTACATCGTGTGAATGCCCCCTTAAACCACAAAGCTATCAGCATGCTGAATTCAGCGCACTTTCAGTTATGTCTGTAGGATCTTCGATTCCAGAGATATCATTGCTGTTAGTTTCGGAAACATATATGACTGTAGTGTCAGAACTGCCTCACAGATCAGCGTCATCGCTAGGTGGTCAAGAATACCCCCCTGTCAGTAAATTTGCAAAGTCTTACACTGTGAGACGCAGTCCATCACTCATCACTTTTTCATAGGACTGTATCATCGAGCATCAACCACTGTGATAAATCTGGCATCTGTCTAAGTTTGTTTTATCTATTAGTAAATCTGGGCCATTGTCTGGAGCATCAAAAGATGTCAAGAATCAATATGACTGGAGGTAGCCGCACTTACTACATGAGACTTACTGATGTAACAGATTTATGGCTGAAGGAACATTCGCCTCTTCAGAGGATTACAGCGAGGATCACTTTAGAGTCAATGCCAAATTACAGAAACCTCAGGCTCCAGAAGAGATTTCACCCTATTTCATGGAAGTGAGGACGCTTGAAGACAGACAACACTAGGAAAAACATCAGTTTAAGAGATGGCCAGTGATTTTGGTAACTGTATTAATGTTCCATAATAAAAGTTCTTGGAACTTGAAGATCCATTTTTGTTTTACTCTGTTTTTGTAAATCTGAATATTTTTTTCTAAGGGAGCGTTCACACTACCGTCGGTGTCTGACAGGTTTGCATGCAGGGTTCTTCTGTCTGCTTGAGAAGTCGGACATCTTCACTTGCGGACAGGGAAGGACGGGCACGGAGTGCAAAAGAACGCACCCGATGCCCATTGAAATGAATGACAGGTGTCACGGACACAGCTAGTGTCCGCTCCTAATGTCCGTGACAGATTTTGAGCGGACACTAGGAGTGGACACTACCTGTCGGACACCGACGGTAGTGTGAATGCTCCCTAACTTGTTAGTTAGTAGTAATTTTCATCCTGGTCACTAGGTGTCCTTCAAGCCCAAGATATAGCTAAATTTAACTGTATTTTTCAAGATGTGGAAGATAACTGTCTGTGGTTTTATTTCACATTATTCCAAAATTCAATTTACATCAATAAGGCCGCATTACTCTACTGTTACTCTATTACAGTAACATTTATTTTCTCTAGATCCCTTGCCTGCTGAACACATTTGCAAAAACAGCTGAGAAAGAGGATTTCTGCCTTTAACATCCAAAAGTTTAGTTTATTGTATACATATGTTTTAAAGATTTTTCAGGACTGAATGTTCCAGGACATATTTACTCAATATATGCTTGTACATACACATACATGTGATCACTATATACATACAATGTACACACATAAACACATGTACGGTATTTACCGTATATAAAAAGGCATAACAAGTAACTATCAGGCCCAGGGCTGTAACGCACATTGGTGGACCCAGTGCACAGATTTCAAAAGTGGGCCCCCTATTGCCACCATAGCTGACCCGCACAAATTATAATGCCCCCTCAGTGGCCCCATAGAAATCTAATGCCCCTTCAATGGCCCCATATAAATCTAATGCCCCCTCAGTGGCCCCATATAAATATAATGCCCCCTTAATGGCCCTTCACACATTCCCTCCGCTCCTCTTTCCAACGTAGAAACCTGACTCTTTAATAGCATGACTCTTCCCACCATGGGTAACTTGGACATCACACAATTTCTTGGTGTGTCTATCAACATCCATCACGTGATTGGGCTTTCTAACACCTCGCAGAGCATGATCGGATGACACTCATTACGCAGTACAACTCACAATGTACTTCAGCCATCCCTCAATCAATCCAATCCGCATGTGTGGTGTGAACAGTGGCTGAATTCCTCCGCTGCCTATTGACAGAACTGTTCATACAGACTAAGGGGAGAACAGCCAGCTATTTAAGGCATATGTCTGCCCCACCTTACATGTGCATGGGTACTGAAATAGACATTATCTGTATAATGTATGAGGTGTAGTATAATCGTAAAGCTCATCCAGGACTGTTGGACATGGCCATGTAATACATTGGATGTGGTCCAGACTAATGGCTTCTTCAAATGCCCCATGTTTAAGAGCAGTCCTCATAGTTCTGTCATGTTACATTTGGTCCCCACGGTATATGTGTGCTCAGGGATCTGGGACTCGCAACTGTCTGGTCAGACGGAGGGGGCTCCACCATTACTAACCTATGATGGATGACAGCAATGGACATTAATACCAGTAGTGTGAGGATAGCCTCAGATGTATACAGGGTAAAAAAAATAGCAGTCTGTGTGTAGACACAGGATATAAGTCAGGTGTGTGTATATATGTCAACTATTAGATGTGTAAATACAGCGTAAAATTAGGTTTTCATACTGCAAAAAAATAACTATATAGCTTATAGGACATTATATAGCTAGAAAAATGTATAAAATATTCTTCCTAACATATATTATCCTAAGTATGCAGCAACAGCTATCTACCTAAACTAACAAAAACATGGTATGTTTTCATGTTGTATTTTATATTTTTGTTTTATAAAACCTAAAGTGAACATTCCTGACATGAAATCTCACTACGGTGACAGCTCCGACACTGAACCAAACTAGGTTATTTCATGTGAACTTCCCCGATACCAAACCTAACTACAATGACTGTTCCCTGACACTACATCTAACTGGAGGACTTGATGCCGAATTCCCTGACACTAAACTTATCTGCACTTTGCTTACATATATTTTTTTAAAAAATTTTTTTTATAGTTTGTCGAAAATAAAAAGAAAAAACACAAGAACCAAAAAATGTGGCCCAGAAGACTGACTATCAGCAATATTGGGGATCATTGACTAGATAATTGAGGCAAACAAGGAGGAGGAAACGTGGCAAACAAGGAGGAGGAAACGTTCCAAACACCCGCACTGGACAACTCACAAAACCTAGCAGAGTACAGGGCTGGAAAATACAGTGAAAGTATGTGCACATTAGCGTTGTGGCTCCATTCTTCGTGTACACCTGGAGACCCGAAAAATGGAGACCCAGTCTGTAGTTTAGTGTGTAGTTACCTGCAGTATGGTGTAGACATGTTTCAGACAGAACCTTCAGATCTCTAGTTAGTGGTATTTAGGCCAAGACAGGCTGCCCCGGTGCCATCAGGCTCCCAGAAACTTGATAAGGAAACTTTACCACTGCTTAAAGGGGTTGTCCCATCACAAGGATCCTATCTATACTGCTTGTTAATGTGGATGTAAGACTTTTCCTAAACACACTGCTTCAGCAAAGCTGCTTTGTTTGTCCACTATCTTACTTTATTCAATTCATTGTGGCCACAGCCCTGACTTAGCTGCTCATGAGTCAAGTGATGTATCTGCAGCTCTCAGGGGGGAGGGAGGAGGGGCTAAGTGCAGGGAGCGAGCCTGTGTATCTAGCTATTCCTGTGTCTACACCACATGACCTAGCTCCCTGCACTCAGATAGGGGTGAGGAGCTGCTTTCATTTCTTCTGTTCTCCCAGTTATCAGGTTAGCTAATTCAATTGTGTTCATTATGGCAGAGACAGGCAGTCTCTGTATGTAACACAGAATGGAGTTGCTGCTGCCTGTACTTCATAGTCCAATATGGGTGGGCGGAGCTACGTGCAAATTTGGGAACGGAGCTAAACGGCAGGTTGCATGTGAAACCCCGCCCACCAAATGATGCAAGAAACCAGGAAGAAAGAAGATTTTACAGCAGTGAAGATTGGTGAGTATGCGACGTGGGAATACCCCTTTAACATGGCTGAAAAGAGCCCTACATTTCCCCTGTAGAGGCTGAGACAGAAGACCAAGTCCAGGTGTGGTGGGTGAATTCTCAATGGTGGAAAGGGACAGAAGACTAGAGGGAGAGAAGGGCAGACAGGCCATGTTATAGAAGCCTAAACTGTGCAAATCTTAATATGTTCATTCATTATGTTCTAATGAGGCGGGGTGAGGCAATAGCCTCAGGCGGCATTATGCTGGGGAGCGGCATTTTGAGTAACCTAAGTCAGTCCAGGATAGGCGGCTTTAAAAAAACCAAGATGCATGCGACTTTTCCTGGGCTGGCTTAGTGTTTTCGGCGGGGGAGGAGAGAGATGGCTTGGGGCAACCGTGTGGAGACAGCCACGGCCAGGGGAGGGTGCAGCTGCTTGACACTATACAGCAGCACTTAGACCTACAAGTTTATTAGATCCTGTCTGTGCAGCCTGGACTTCTCCCTCACCCCTCACAGCAGTGTCTGATCGTAGCGTGTAGGGACAGGAAGAAGTCTGCAGTGATGGGACAGCTTCACTCCAGACAAATATGAGTGTGGATTTTTTTTGTAAAATATAATATTTAATATGTATATATGTGTCCATTTGCTTATAGTTTGTGTCTTGTATACTGTGTGAATTCTACATGTTTGTTATGTGTGAGTATATATGCCGTAATAATGTATATGTGCTAGGATAATGTATATGTGTGAGTATATATGCTATAATAATGTATATGTGTAAGTATATATGGTATATGGATGACTGTCCATGTCCCTCCTTACCCCTTCCCCTTATTGCTGTAGATAAGGATAAGTCTACATTCATCTACACTCCATTAGGCGCCTCCATTAAAAAGGTTGAACAACTTATCCCAGCATGCTCTCAGCCAGAAATTTCTAGATACATAATGGCTAGAAGGATTACATACAGGATTCACTGACCACTGCTGGAGTCAGCTCTGAAATCCTTTTATGGCTCGTAGGATTAATCATAAAGTGAGCCATAACACTGTCCTATGTGTACAATATTCAGGAGAAGACCTAATAATTGATAAAGCGAAGTAATGTGCACGTAATCAATACCATAAATTCCCATGACCTCAGATGATCCGCGCACTTAAGGATTCTGTGCCAACTAATGCATTTACGTGTAGAGATAGAGAATGCATATTTAATTCCATGATTTATGTCTGTATTGCTATATTCTTTAAAGTTTAACATCAGCTCTTATTCTGCAGATTCGAGGGGGGATTTTATTATGCACATGGCAGTTTCTGAGATAGTAGGAATATGGCGGTCAGGTCCAGCACAATGCTTAGTATTGGGGTGGACAAGCCGTGGTATTGGAACATGCACCCATTAATCTTTGGTCTTTAATATTCAGTATGAAAGCTTAGTTCATATCACATTGGGACTAGTCATTCAATGCATATATCTGTGTGTACTAGATATAATAGTCAGACTTGTGTCACTATATACCATATAGTGGCATGTGTTATACATAGGCCCATGTTAAAGAACATATTCCGCCTGGCAGGTACCAAAAAGACAGTGTATGGTTATGAAGTTATATAACTCATATAATGTTGTATAAAGGTCATTAAAAAAAATCCAAGTCATTAAAAAATGTTCATATTTTAAAGATTTTCCAAAACCCCAAATTTTCAGCAGTTTGATAATGATCACATTGATCACAGAGAATTACTATTATACCATAACTATTGTCCTGGGCCCAACAACAAAGCATTTGTATCGTCTCTGCCTGTTCAGGTCTCTGCGCCACCCTCCGCCCGCACGCTGCAGAGCAGGAGGCGAGTTCAGTTTGATTCTTGGCTTAGAGTTTTTTTGTGGTGCTGTGTGAACACTGCTCTATTACCTCTCCTTTAATTGAATTTCCACCACACCCATCTCCTGCACCTTGTTTCCCTCTGCCCATCAAATAGTTAATCTTAGTCTTGCCTGTGTGATTGACAGCCTGTCTGCCAATCAAGTCTGGGGCAGGTCTTAGGCCTCCTATATACAGGTCATCAGCCCACACAGGTTTGCTGGCTATAGTGACTCTGTCTTGTGACTTTGTTCCTGCTAAGCTCCTCTTTCTGCTACTATTGTATTAATGACCTCTGACCTTTGGCTTCCCTTGTGATTACTCTTTGGATTAAGATTTTGTACTGCTTTTTTATCTCTGGTTTTGACCCTTGGTTTGCTGACTTTGCTTCTGTGTTGTTTTGCCCTATCTTGTTCTATGTGACACTTATTTCAGAGAAGGGACCGTCTCCAAGTTGCTCCTGTCACTAGGACAGTGTGACAAGCAGGTAGGGACAGGGGCTGGGTCACGTTTAGGACTCACTGTCTCTGTGCTCCCTTCTTCCTGGTTTCAGCAGCAGCACTAGAGAATTGCACAACCAGCAATTCCCTTACAGCAGTATGAAGCCAACATCAGGTAAAATGCGTTGGATCACAGACTGACTGTATGTAGTACCAGAAGATGACTGTGTCTATTCCCAAATATCTCTCAACACCCAAAAACAATTTTGTTAGGTTTAGTCAATTGCAATATGTCCAAGTGAAGCTCAATGTCAGTACATGCTGGTAAAGGTGAATTACTTATTTCTACTTGGATTGAAAAATTTTAGGAAAATGAACGTACACCTTATTACACACAACCCTTAGGGAAGCGCTTACTGGGCTACATTTTTTTTTATAGAAGACTGTTCACACTGCTTTCATGGCTTTCATTTTTTACAATGTAAATGATGGATCCAGTTTATGACAAATCTTAACAGCTTCTTGGAGATCCCATTGAGAGGATTTATTGCTGAGTAGTGGGTATTGATGCAGACAGAGATGTAAGGTGAAGCTCCTGGGCTCCACCTTAAAAATTTGTAACGGGGACCCTACCTTGTGCCATCTAGAATGTTAGTATATTATATGGTGCAGAGGGACCTTTCGGATTTTCTGAGTGTCCAGGACCCGGTATCACCTTTGCTCTCCTTATTACATCCCTGACTAAGTCCTGGTTCACATCTTCATTTGGTAATACGTTCAGGGAGTCCGCATGGGGACCCCCACAAATGGAATACCGAACACTTTGCAAAGCGGTGAGCTTATGAAAGCACATGGACCCCATAGATGATAATGGGGTCAGCGCCGCACCTCCCATGAGGCGACCTGAAGCGAAAGCTTCAGGCGGCGCTATGTCAGGACCCCAGGGAGGGTGGCATTTTTGATTACCTAAGCCAGTCCAGGACAAGCTGTCCTGGACTGGCTTAGCACTGAGCGGTGGTTTGGGGAGGCCACTGGAGCAGCGCTGCTCCAGCAGCCTCCCCTCACGCTCAGGCAGAGAGCAGGTCCTCTCCGTGCCTGCTCTCTGCCTGCGAACAGCGCTAAGCCCCGCCCCCTTCGCTTCATCACGCCCCCTCGCTCTGCCACACCCCCTCCCCTCCGCTGGGCGGCTTTCTGTAGTTCGCCTTGGGCCGCGAAAGGGGTAGGTTCACCCCTGAATGGGGTCCGTGTGTTTTCCACACGGTGTACACACGGAACATGTGGACAGAAAATAATTTAATGAACTACTTTCCTCTCCGCATGACTCATGCGGACACCGCGCAGAAACACACAAACCCCATTATAGTCTATGGTGTCCGTGTGCTTTCACTACTCGACGCTTGTCAATGCATTTGGTAGTCCATTTGGGGGGTCCCCAAGGGTATTTTATTAATGTACTAACTATATAGGATCTTTTGATCTCAATCTGATTTTATCTGTAGAACAGATTTCCAGGATTATTTTTCTCCATGCATGTGAACAATCTGTAAGTTAACCAGCACTGCCCTGATCTGGTGGTGAACATGTCACATATTGTCTCCCAGCATCATAAACCATTGTGCACAATGTATTGTTCCATATTTAGCGGATCTGCTATTGATTATTAAGCCATGGATTCTTCCATGTGGTTCCTATTGCTTTTCAGTTTTGGCTGCAGAAATAAGACAAAAAAAAAGAAAAGAAAAACAAGACTTTATAGTTACAAAAATAGGCGTCAGCGCAAAGTCGCTATACGTGACACCCCAAAAAAATGATAATAGAAATGCTAATTTTCAGATGTTGCAAAATATAACTATTTGTTGTCACATTCCCGTTATTTAGTTCTGGCTTTGTTTGTGACTCGGATCACGTTCTCCACAACAGCCCCATAGATTTGGAATTGTGAAAGCAGAGCAGCTAGGCCGCATGCTGTGTATTCTATGTATTTGCCTCTCACAGCTTATGCGCAACATGTTTCCGAGTCCTCCACATCTGTTCTTGGCACACCACAACAAGCAAATGCTAACCAGGAAATACAATATCCACACAGCGAAATATTCAGTGTGCTCTATGTCAGCCATTGCTTTATTTGTCAATAGCATATGCAATGCAATAAAAATATATTTTATTTCGAAAGGGACGTCCAGAATTTGGAGCAATTTGGGTGGGTTTTTATTTGCAGAATTATAGGCTGGTTGGGGTGATTCTTTAACATAGTGAATGGGAAAATCAGGGATGGCTGGGGTGGGTGTAAAATAAAACATAAAAAATAAAGACGCTCTCACCTTTCTCTTGTTCTGTTGTTCAGTCCTTATCCCCTTTACCTCTCATACTTGGGTTTGCCCTGCCCGAAGCAAAGAGGTTCACATGACCACTAAGATGAATCGGCAGCCTCAGGGGCTGCTGATAAGGAATCTATTACATATGAAAGGGACATCACCAGTTCCTGTCCAGCAAAAACTGAAGCCACTGATTCATCTTAGTGGTCATGTGGGCCTCTCCGCTTCTGGCGGGGCAAGCCCAATTATGAGAGGCAAAGGAGATAGGGACACATTTCTTAACACTGCACCGCTCACCCGATTGCCTTTCACACTCTGTACATTATTCTTTCTTTTGCTCTGCTATCAATCCCAATATGCCTCAGCACAGAATCAAATAGACAGCCCCCTCCCATCTTTAGGTGTCAAGCAGTGGTGTAACTAGGAATGGCGGGGCCCCGTCACGAACTTTGAAAAGACCCCCATGTATAATGATCGTGTTTGTGCAGTTCATGAGCTCGTAGCCTTACTTACCGATCCCGGGTCCTGCTCTCAGCCTCCGCAGAAGGGGAAGCGGTGGCCGTGAGGATAGGTAAGTAAATGGGGTACGTCACCTACCAGAGTTACTCCAGCAGGTGACGGCGTGCTAAAATAAATAAATCCACAGAGGCAGTGGCTGTCATCAGGCCCCCTAATGTCCCTTGCCCTGTGGTAGCTGCTACTGCTGCTACCCTGCTAGTTACGCCCCTGATGCCAAGACCAGGGAGCTAGACTGCAATCTCACAGAGCTGCCCTCGGTGCTCCAGACTGCTCATTTGCATATTGCGAAATAAATTAATATTTCATCAACAATGACACAAATTTCCACTGGGAATACGGTGAGCCTGACCTATCTAAGGGTGCATTCACACTGAGTTTTGTGGCACTGTTTTTGCCACAAAACTCGTGTGAAGTATCTGCACTGTAAAAACAGAATCCCATTGAGTTCAATGTGTAGCGCGCGTAAGACGGAACCCATTGAACGCAATGGGTTCTTTACACAAGTTTTGTGGCAAAAACAACGCCACAGAACTCCGTGTGAATGCACCCTAATTGTGATGCTTGTTTAATATGTCTCACCCTGGTGACAGATATTCCCTTTACTAGACCTGCAATGGTTGAAAAACGGTCCTGGAAAGTCCACTGTACTGTTGTATGGTAATAAGGAAACACAATGTCTATGATATGACTCTAAACATGTCATCCCTACAGGTGCAATACAAGACCGTAGAAGAGGAAGCAGTCCAGCTGTACATGAACATGGGCCCCTTCAGCTCCTATAACATGACTACTACATGCTAGTAACACGTTACTCTATCGCAGTGCAGTCGGGGGTAAGTGTGACTGCTGTGGTTACAGTTACAGAAGAATTTCGGAAGTCCTGGTACTGGTTTCTTAGAACTTTGATAGAATCTTGTTATACTTGGTGATAGTTGAAGTATACAGTAGTATTCGCCTTGACAAATTTACTATACTAAATTGGGTGGAGATTGTTTCAATTTTCACTTTTTGAGTTTGCCTATTTCTGTATTTTCCAACAGTTTCCAGAATATAAAGGAATTAAATGGTAAATCCCTCAATGAATACAGGTGACAATTTATGACGGGGGTTATAACTCGCAGAACAGCTGATTTTCACTAAAATGATGGGAGAATATCTACATAAGGCTGAGGCCCCACATTGCAGAGACGCAGCTTTTTCTGTTTTTGATTTTTCTGCGGATTTTTGAACCAAAGCCAAGAAAGACTACAAAGAGAGTGGGAAATACATAGGAAATTCTTAGGGCTAGTTCACACGTGGGCAAAGGGGCGGATTTTGACAGCGGATTTCGCTTCAAAATCCGCCCCTTTACAATGGTGGTCTATGTAGACCTCCGGGCTTTTTTTTTCCGCTAGCGGCGAGCTGCCGCTAGCGGAGAAAAGAAACAACATGCCCTTTCTTCCGCCCCTGGCAGCTCCCTCCTATGTCGGCTCATTCATTTGCGCCGACAGGGGAGGGGAAAGCCGCGACCGCGATGGTCGCGGCAGGTGGGTTTTGACAAGAGAGAGACGTGGCTCACCGCGTCTCTCTCAGTGTCAAAACCCGTGCGGGCAGTTCACATGTGAACTGACCCTTATACTTCTCCCTTCTGTCAAATTCACTCCTGGGCTTGACTCAAAAAACTGCAGCAAAATCTACAACAAAAAAGCTGCTTTTCCGCATCATGGGGCCTTAATCTTAGGCTGGGGCCCCACAGGCAGAAACGCCGTGGGAAAAATCGCAGTGTTTTACAGTAACTGCAGAGTGGATGGGAGTCAAGTGCATCCCATGCCCATTTTAGCGTTTTAAACCGCAGCGTGGACACAATGCGATTTCCAAAGCCAGTGTGGTTTTGGAAATCGCAGCCTGACAATTATATCTACGGAAACGCCGGCGGCTTCACCATAGATATAATGGTAACAGAAAGTCTGCGGATGAAAACTCCACAAACTTTCTGTTCAAAGCACTGCGGGAAAAAACGCAATGCATTCCCACCTTGGTTTTTCCTGCAGCGCTTTAGCACTGCGGATCGTCCTGCGGGGCCTTAGCCTTAAAGACAAAACAGAAAAATGTATTGATGATTAAAATAAAGACCCAACTATCGGTACCATGGTATATCAATCAAAATCCCACATACAGCAGAACAGAAAGACATTGAGGGTGCGTTCACATGGAGTTTTGTGGTGCTGATTTTGCCACAATAACTCGAGTAAAGAATCAGCACTGAAAAAAAGACTCCCATTGACTTCAATGGGTTCCGTAAAATTTATTGCGTCAAAATCAGCACCACAAAACTCCGTGCGAATGCACCCTGAGCGTTTTGGATACCGAATAACCCCAAATGTGAATATCTGAAAGCAGTACAAATAGACTATGCCAGTGATATGTGGAATGTCAGCAAAAAGTTTTGTTTTTGAGGCCAGGGCCCCACATGGCGTAAACACCATAGTTTGACTAGCAAATCCCATCCACACCTTGTGGAAAAATACGCACTGCGGAGACGCTGCATTTTCCAAAACCACGACGCAGCATGTCAGTTATAAATACGGAAACACCAGCAATCTCTCTATAAAGGCGCTTTCACACCTGCGCTCATCGTCCAGTTTGTGCAGGACTTTGTGTCCGGTTAAAAAAAAACTGTTTCCCCGCTGACAGGCAGAAGAAACACATGGGCGGTCACCTTGCCAAAGTCTAGTCTATGGGTCCGAGAGTAACAAGCATAGTCTATGGTTCCGCGAGTAACAAGCATAGTCTATGGGTCCGCGAGTAACAAGCATAGTCTATGGGTCCGCGAGTAACAAGCATAGTCTATGGGTCCGCGAGTAACAAGCATAGTCTATGGGTCCGCGAGTAACAAGCATAGTCTATGGGTCCGCGAGTAACAAGCATAGTCTATGGGTCCGCGAGTAACAAGCATAGTCTATGGGTCCGCGAGTAACAAGCATAGTCTATGGGTCCGCGAGTAACAAGCATAGTCTATGGGTCCGCGAGTAACAAGCATAGTCTATGGGTCTGCGAGTAACTAGCATAGTCTAGGGGCCGCTAGTAACAAGCATAGTCTATGGGTCCACGAGTAACAAGCATAGTCTAGGGGTCCGCTAGTAACAAGCATAGTCTATGGGTCCGCGAGTAACAAGCATAGTCTATGGGTCCGCGAGTAACAAGCATAGTCTATGGGTCCACGAGTAAACACTCTCTAAGCGGATTGGGTTTCCATTACTCAGGTCCCCAAGCGGACCCAAATAACAGAAACCCAAGCGCAGGTGTGAACCTAGCGTAAAATAAATTTGTCCAAATTTAAGTATGTATGTGTCTAAATATAAAGTAGAAAACAACAAATCAGAGACATAATGCCTTTATACAGTCCAGTCATGATGATGTCCCCATCGTCTGCTGTAGCTACGTCTTCATAATTTGGAATACAAGGCCAATTTGTTTGCAAAAATCAGTGGCAAATAGTTTTCCTTATCAGAGCTCTTCTACTTTCCGCAGCTCATGTATTATTAAATTGTAATTATACCGCTTACAAGGAGGCATGAATGGCTGATTCTATGACAATAATGAAATGTGTCAGTAATTAAAGCTGAACTCCACTTAAAACCTGATCCCAATATCCCACATCCTCTGCCTCGCCCACAGAAGTCCTGAGCTGAGCTACAGCTGAGACAGTGGGCCGAATTACTAATAATTCAGAGAGATTCGCTAAACTGAATACACCAGGATATGGACAAGGATGCAAAACACCGTTTAGCAAATGACCCCTGGTCCTGTTGTGACTGTAATATCCCTTTAGTTCTGGGAATACATCACGCCCTGCACTCCAGAATTCTGCCATCACAAAAGTGCAAAAGGAGGAATTTGCTATTTTTTCTTCTTTTTTTCTATGAGTGTCACAGCAAAGGCTCTGAATACTTATTATGACCATGTGATATTTCACTTTCTTTTTTTTTAAATAAATTTGCAAAAATATCAACATATCGGATTTTCTTATGTCAAGATGGGGCTGAGAGTACAATGTACATTAATGAGAAATAAAATGAACTTTTTTGTTTTAAGCAAATGGTTGCAATGAAGCAAAGAGTGAAAAATTTAAAGGGGCCTGAATACTTTCTGTACCCACTGTATAACTGGTTAAAGGGATCCTATCATTAAAACTCAATTTTTTCTGCCTAACACATAGGAATAACCTTAAGAAAGGCTATTCTTCTCTTACCTTTAGATGTCTTCTCCGCTGCGCCGTTCAGTATATAATCCGTTTTTTGTCGGTATGCAAATGAGCTCTCTCACAGCACTGGGGGCGTCCCCAATGCTGTGAGAGAACTCTCCAGCACCGCCTCTTCTTCAGAAATGGGGTCTTCTTCGTGTCTTCTTCTGGCGGTGGCTTCAAACTTCTAGTCCTCGAGCCTAGGGAAAAGCCGACTGTGCATGCCCGCCGGCCACAAGAAAATGGCCTCTTACACAGTATTGTAAGTGGCCATTTTCTTGTGGCCGGCAGACATGTGCATACCTCCCAACCGTCCCGATTTCCGCGGGACAGTCCCGATTTGGGTGACATGTCCCGCGGTCCCGGTTGGAGGGAGGTATGTCCCGATTTCAACTCAGATCTGCGTCCAGAGGACGCAGATCTGAGTTGAACACATATGCGGCTGAAGCAAGGAGCTGACACAGGTCAGCTCGTCGCTTCGCCGCTGCCCGCCTCTCTCCTTGACACATGCGGCTGAAGCTGCTCGCGTGCTGGCTTCGCCGCTGCGTCTCTCTCTCGCTGACACATGCGGCTGAAGCGAGGAGCTGACCTGTGTCAGCTCCTCGCTTCGCTGCTGCCGCCGGCTCCTGGCTTGTAGACGCGATGTACACAGGTCAGCTCCTCGCTTCAGCCGCATGTGTCAGCGAGAGAGAGAGGCAGCGGCGAAGCGAGCACGCGAGCAGCTTCAGCCGCATGTGTCAGGGAGAGAGGCGGGCAGAGAGCGGCGAGGGAGCGGAGGAGAAGGTAAGTTTAATGTGGAGGTGGAACGTGAATCTGGGGGCAGATGAAGGAGAGGACGGCATGACACTGGGGGCAGAGATGGAGAGGACATGAATCGGGGGGCAGAGATGGAGGGACAGGAATCTGGGGGCAGAGATGTAGGACATGAATCTGGGGGCAGAGATGGAGGGGACATGAATCTGGGGGCAGATATGGAGGGACATGAATCTGGGGGCAGAGATGGAGTGGACATGAATCTGGGGGCAGAGATGGAGGGACATGAATCTGGGGGCAGAGATGGAGGGACATGAATCTGGGGGCAGAGGTGGAGTGGACATGAAACTGGGAGCAGAGATGGCGGACATGAATCTGGGGGCAGAGATGTGGGGACATGAATCTGGGGGCAGAGATGGAGAGGACATGAATCTGAGGGCAGAGATGGGGGACATGAATCTGGGGGCAGAGATGTGGGACATGAATCTGGGGGCAGAGATGTGGGGACATGAATCTGGGGGCAGAGATGGAGAGAACATGAATCTGGGGGCAGAGATGGAGAGAACATGAATCTGGGGGCAGAGATGGAAGAGGGACATGAAACTGGGGGCAGATGAAGGGTGTATATGAAACTGGGGGAGAGATGGAGGGGGGCATATAATTTACGTGTGACTGTAGGAGGATTATACTGTGTGCGGGCACATGAAAAATTAATGAGTGGGCGGGGTCAACACAAAAGTGGGCGGGGCTAAATTTGCCGCGGCGCGCTATGCGCGCCGCACATTTTGTCCCTCTTTCGGTTCTTCAAAAGTTGGGAGGTATGCATGTGTAGTCAGCTGCCCGAGACCTATAAGTTTGAAGCCACTGCCGGAAGAAGATGCAAAATTGAGTTTTAATGATAGGATCCCTTTTAAGGCTAAGGCCCCATGTAGTGAGACACAGCCAGAAAAAGGTTTTTCACAGAAAGTTTGCAGTTTTCTGTAGGTATAATTGACATGAATTTTTTTACATCACAGCAATTCCGCTGCAGATTTTTTTTCTGCAATGTGTGGAAGGAATTAGACAGAATCCCATCCACTTTGCAGGTGATGTAAAACGCAGCGGGTTTTTGGCAGTGGCCAAAATATTATGTTTTCGCAACATGAGGCCCCGGACCAAAACACTTTGTCACCACAGCTGAAAGGGGATGTAGCTTAAGGTGCTATATGTTTGGCACCACAATTCTAGTTCAAAGTAAACCAGATAATAGGTGACATAACCTAAAGATGGACATATACATTAGCTAAAATTTGGCCATGATGTTGAAAATGAGCTTATGGAGCAATAAGGGTGATATCTTGGCAACAGAGGCAATGATTCACAAGGGGACAACACTCATTGTTAGGTGACCTTACCCTATCTGCGGGGCTTGGTTTATATGCTGGTTTTTAACAGAACCTTTCATTTCCTCTAAGACAGGTCATACTATATAAGGGGGCATGCACATGATGTAACGCGGCACTGATTCTTGCAAGATAACTCGTGTAAGAATCAGCGCTGCAAAACAGAATCCCATTGACTTCAATGGGTTCCATTTAGCACGCGTTACACATTGAAATCGATGGGAGGCTTTGTAACCCATTGATTTCAATGTGTTACGTACGCTAAACGGAACCCATTGAAGTCAATGGGATTCTGTTTTGCAGCGCTGATTCTGACCCGAGTTTACGTGTCAGAATCAATGCCGCGTTACATAGTGTGAATGCCCCCTTAAACCACAAAGCTATCAGCATGCTGAATTCAGTGCACTTTCAGTTATGTCTTTAGGTTCTTCGATCCCAGAGATATCATTGCTGTTAATTTCGGAAACATACATGACTGCAGTGTCAGACGGGTCAGCCTCACAGATCAGCGTCATCGCTAGGTGGTCAAGAATACCCCCCTGTCAGTAAACTTACAAAGTCTTACACTGTGAGACGCAGTCCATCACTCATCGATGACGCTGAGGTCAATTCACACAGAATTTTTTGCAGGTGGATTTTGACGCCTCCGATTCATTTCAATGAGAGTCATTCACAGTTGTTTTCCGCTAGCGATTTTTTTCACCTAGCGGGTTAAAAAAAAGTGACATGACATCTTCATGCGGATTATGCAATTGAGTCAGCTGCGGCATCTGCGGCTCACGACTCCCCCCTGATTAGCCCCATTCATCCAGGCCTAATCAGGCGACATCCCGTCACGGCTAACCGCACAAAAAAGGCGGCATCGGAAAGTGAAGAGGAATTTCTTCTTCACTTTCCGCCATGTGAACGGGGCCTAAGGCCGTCCTTCCTGACAGTACAGTGATATCAGTAGCCAAAACTTACAATACAACAATCTGTAAGACCAGGGAACCTACAGACCTAATATAGTTTAATGTTTAGACAGTGCAAACTTAGACTAGACAGTGTAAGAATGCACCAGGTTTAGCACAGTGACAGATGTAGGATGATAAATCTGGTGCGGCTTTAGTCTATCTAGTCTACATTCATACCTTATACCTATTATTCTGCCAAATGCAAATTCTTAATTCCCCATAGGAACTAAAAAAATGAAATGTTATGCGAGTTAACCCGGTATGATAATCATAAGGGACTTCTTTTGCAAGATCTTCATATTAGACTTGCTCATGTGTGACTGCCAGTATAATGAGCAAGTTCACACACATCCAAATGGAGCTTACAGAAATCTATACAGATGCTACAGAATAAAAAAACATTCTGCGGCGAATATGTGGCATGTGAACCAAGGGACAATGTGGCAGTCACAGTGTGGTAACCAGGGGCAACGGGCAATGTAGTGTTGTCACGTTTGGGCAGAGTGGTGTCCCGGTGTATCCCTGATTATCCACAACCCTTTCCACTCTTCCATTCACCCAGGTGCGATGTGCAGGATAACAGTCGACCACACAGGGTTAAGGTGAACAGGTTAACTTTACTGAAGAAACCGACAGTCTTACAGTGCTTTGCAGCAGCAGGTTCACAGTGCAATGTGACAAAGTCCAGTACAGGCACTGAAGAGTTAAGTGAGGCACCAATCACCAATCCTTATGTCCCTTAGCAGTAGTTGGGAGGACGGTTGCTATTAGCAACGTGAAGGTGTACAAATACAGTAGGAGGGTAGATGATAGGACAGGCCGGCCCTTGTGGGAGACCACGAGAACTGCGGCTTCGTAACTTGGCTCGTTACGGATAAAGACTCACGTTTGGTGATGTCGGGGTGCAGTGGCTCGGGGACCGATGAAAGGCCACTAGCAAGGCAGGAGGGTCCTTGAAGTAGTTGCCCCTCCTGGCAAACAGTATGCACAATACTTTAGGGAAGTAGGAGACCTTGCAGAGTTTCCGCAGCTCGCAGGGCTCTATCCGGAGAGGTAGGAGGTGCAGGAGTTGATTTCAGGGGTGCAGGCACTTCAGCCCAGCTGTACCGGCGGGCTATATCTTCCAGACCCGGATTTCAGCTTGTCAGGGGTCTCGGCTGAGACCTGCAGTCTCACTGCAACTTCAGAGAAAACAAGTAGGCCTAGACTTCAGGCTTGAGGCCTACACAGGAGCTAAGAGCTGGTGGCAGGTATGTCTGCCTTCCCTAGACTCTAGGTCTAGACTGCAGGCCTAAGAGGAAGGAAGCTCCTCCCAGGGAGAGGACTGGATAGGGATTGGTGCTCACAACTCACATGTTTAGCAGACACAGGAAACTTAAAGTGACAGTACATAACAATACATTTATAATGCAAAGTACATCAGAACCTATATAAAAGAGAGATACATCTGCCTAAATACTGACAGGGGTGCCACAGAGGTGCTGGGGAGCAGTGCCCAGGAGTAAGCTACTGGCCACAGGCGCACAAGGGCCCTAACTCACTATCAGTGGCCGCTCTGGGTCACTGCACACCCCCGGGCTTTGACAAAAGCCGGCCTCGGCGCAGGGCTCGAGGGCGACTGGTGGACAGTCTAGTCCCCAAACTAGAAGGCAGGGGTTCTGGGTCACCTCGGCTCAGGATTTACTGCAACCATCAGGCCCCTAGGGGTCCTGCAGGCTAGGCCTAAGAGAACCTGAGGAGGGAAGAAGTTAGGCACTCCAATACATGTAAACAGTTGTAGTGCAAACAAGGTATACATCTTTAAATATCAAAAATATACATATTGGCATAGATGTGTAAACAGTAGAAAAATACATAAAAGCATAAAAATCAAAGTGCCGATCCAAGGGGGCTCATAGTCTTTAGAGTCCATGTAAAAGGGGCAAGGTCAGTAGATGTATAACGTTCATGGCAGAGCCAGGCACACAGCTTAAACGTTGCATAACAAAGAAACAGTCCATAACAAGGGCAAGTCTTTGCAGGCTCAGATGCATTAGAGTCCATGCAGGAGATAAAGAATTTAATCCTTGTAGCGGGCAGGAGGCACACCTCTTGTGCTTCTCTCAGACCTCCTGAGAGCAATCTCCGCAGCAGGGGGAAGTCCGTGAGGTTCTGCAGCAGGCAGAAGTGGCTGTGTAGCCGGCAAAGTTGGTACAGCCGGAGGCATGGCTGCAGGCTGTAGAGCAGATGGGTAGTACCCTGTCAGGAGAAAAGGGGTTTCCTGACACAGTTCACTGATGGGAATGATAGTTCTGAAGGCGGTAGAAGGAGGATGAGGAGGTACCTCTGGAGCAGGAAGAGGGTACCTGATAGGAGCTTCACTCGGTGGCAGCACCGGTGCAATGTACAGTTCTTCCCTGTGACAGGGCTTTAGCCGGTTTCGGTGAACGACTTGGGGAGCTCTTCCTTCTTTAAAGATCTCACATACATCAGGGTAAGGCACAGCTGTGAGGATATATGGTTCTGGTTCCCACAGAGGTTCTAGCTTGTGGCTACGGTGCTCCTTCTTCAGCCAGACCTTGTCTCCAATCTGGAGGGGAACAGCATGCGCTCGCTGGTTGAAATCTTCCTCCTGACGTCGGCGAGCTTCTTCCATTCGGAGATTAACAATTTCTTGTGCCTCTGTTATTCTCCTCTGATGTTCCGTAACCCAGTCATCCCTTGGCAGGGGATTTGTAGAGTCGGGTATCTGTATCCCAAGAGCTCGGTCTTTTGGGAGTTGTCCTTGTCGCCCGAACATCAGGTAGAAGGGCGTGAAGCCAGTGGAACAGTGGACGGTGTTGTTATAGATTTCCACCAGCTCAGCAAGGAGATTTGGCCACTCTTGTTGTTTTGCCACTGAGGCTGTGCGCAGCATGTTGATGAACACCTGGTTAACCTTTTCGCACAGCCCATTGCCTTGGGGATGGTAGGCAGTTGTCCGCAACTTCTTGCACTCATGGTACTGGCATAACTCCTGGAACAGCTGGGATTCGAAGGCAGAACCACGATCTGTCAGGACTTTCTCCGGGCAGCCATAGTGCTTCACGTACTCATGGTAGAAGACAGCAGCTGTTGTGCGGGCGGTAAGGTCTTTGACAGGGACAACTGCAGTCCATTTGGAGAAGTGGTCTACCATTGTGAGAGCATAGGAGTAGCCAGCCCTAGTAGGGGCCAATTTTACATGGTCCAGGGCAACGAGTTCGTTAGCCCTTTGAGTCTGGATGGGGTGAAGTGGTGCACGCTGGTCTCTTCTTCCTGCCTTGGTCAAGTTGCAGGCGGTGCACTCCTGGCACCACTTCTCGATGTCGAATCTCATCCCAATCCAATAGAATCGGCGGCGGATTGTAGCTTCGGTCTTATAGACCCCGAAGTGACCAGACTGGTCATGGTAGGCATCCAGCACCATGTTGGCGTCTCTCCTGGGGATAATAATTTGATGAAGTCGTTGGTTGGACACTGGATCTAGGGTGTTTCGGAGGATCAGCCCCTTTTGGAGGAAGAGACGCTTTCTTTGCCGCCACAAACGAAGGAGTTCGAGGTCTGGACAAGATTGACGTAGGCGGACAGGAGTTCTTCCGGTGAGCAGGTAGTCGTGTATCTCACCTAGGCTGCGGCTCTCTTGCTGCAACAGCAGCCACTTGGAAGGTCCCTGTAGAGGATCAATTGAGTTAGATGGTGACGTTTCTGCTTCTACAGCAGCGGTAATGACGTTTTGCTGGGCAAATCTGTTATAGAAAGGCGGCATCTCGACTTCTTCCCATTCATCTGGGACAGCAGACTCTTCTCCATTTTGGAGTCGTGACAGGGCATCTGCGTTTGTGTTCGTCTTTCCGCTTCTATATTTTATAGTGAAGGAGTAGTTCGCCAGCCTAGAGGCCCATCTTTGTTCAAGTGCACCCAGCCGTGCGGTGTTCAGGTGCGCCAGGGGATTGTTGTCAGTGTAGACTACGAAGGACGATGCAGCAAGATAGTCCTTGAATTTTTCAGTGATAGCCCACACAAGAGCCAGGAGTTCGAGCTTGAAGGAGCTATAATTGTTATCGTTTTTCTCAGCTCCTCGGAGACTTCGACTGGCATAGCCGATCACCCTTTCACGGTTGTCTTGCACCTGAGACAGCACAGCACCAAGTCCTTGGAAACTAGCATCAGTATACAGCCGGAAGGGTTGACTGTAGTCCGGGTAAGCTAGGATAGGAGGCTGGGTGAGCAAGGCCTTCAGCGCCTGGAAGGCGGTTTCTTGTCTCTGGGACCACTCTACTGGCAGCTTTCTGTTGTAACTTTCTTTTGGGCACCCCCGAAGCAGTTCTGTCAGAGGCTCAGCAATCTGTGCGAAGTGGGGGATGAAGCGGCGATAATAGCCAGCGAAACCCAGAAAACTTCTGACTTCTTTGACAGTAGAGGGTGTCTTCCAATCTGTGACAGCGGAGACTTTGTCCGGGTCAGGTGATACGCCTTCTGCGCTGACGATATGGCCTAGGTAATTGACACGAGGTTTCAGGAGGTGACACTTGGAGGGTTTGATCTTGAGACCGTGCTCTGTGAGCACGTGGAACACTTCAGCAAGGTGGTGTAGATGGTCTTTGTAAGACTTGGAATAGATGATGACGTCATCCAAGTAGAGCAACACATGTTGGAAGTTCACATGCCCTAAGCATCTCTCCATCAGTCTCTGGAAGGTGGCTGGTGCGTTGCAAAGCCCGAATGGCATGCTATTAAACTCATACAGGCCCATGGGAGTAGTAAAGGCAGTCTTTTTGCGGTCCTCCGGAGCCATGGGGACCTGCCAGTAGCCACTTGTCAAGTCCAGAGTGGAAAAGTAAGCAGCAGAGCCCAGTGCAGTCAAGGATTCCTCTATACGTGGCAGAGGGTACGCATCTTTATGGGTCACAGCATTCAATTTTCTATAGTCCACACAAAATCGGATAGTCCCATCCTTCTTTTTGACTAGCACAAGAGGAGCGGCCCAGGGGCTCTGACTTTCTCGGATGACATTGGCCTCTTTCATTTCCCGCAACAGCTGCTTGACAGATTGGTACATTGCAGGAGGAACAGGCCGGTGCCATTCTTTGATGGGAGGATGATCGCCAGTGATGATGCGATGCTGAATTAAGGAGGTCTTTCCATAATCAGAGGGGTGTTTGCTGAAAGCGTGGTGATGACGTTTGGCCAGGTTGATGACACCATTGATGTATTCTGGAGGTGTGTTAGCGTCTCCCACGTTAAGCTCCATCCACCAGGGTGAAGGGCTGGTCCTATCTGTGTAAGGTGTGGTGGTAGCAGCCCGTTGTTTTGCCGTAGCTGTGTCAGCAAGGATATCTGCAGGGCACAGCTGGTGCAATTGGCCGACCGGTGTGAATTTGTAAAGGCTCACAGGTGTGTCACTCATGTTGATGAGGCGTACTGGTATCTTACCGTTGGTGACAGTCACAAGACTGCGTGCATCTTTAACCAGAGGTTGAGTCTCCAGCTGGATGGGTTCCAGAAGAGCCTGATAATCTTCGTTCTTTACACCAGGGCGTGCGTGGCACCAGACGATCGTCTCAGAGTTGGCAGACAGAGTCACAGGGTGAGTGTCCCGGATCCGGACACGGCAGATCTCTCCATTGCGGTTAGCGAACCGTTGATGTGCCACCAGCACCTTGACATGGTGTTGTATGGCTTTCCTGTGGGAAGAAGAAGCAGTGGAGAGAGACACGTGCAAGGCACTGATTATTTCATCAAAACAGTTCTTAAGGACATTCATGCCTAGCACTAAAGCAGCGGAGCCCTCTTCTTCTACCCCTGTGACAATGACACCTTGTTGAGGGAGACGGCAGTCGCCAATCTGGATGGTGGGTTCCCAATAACCCACTTGAGGAATAGGCTGACCGTTACTTGCTAAGAGATCAAATCCTTGGCTGCCAATGTCTTTGGATAGGTCTCTGAGGTCCCAGTGTTGAACATAAGCAAACTTCTTTAGGGTAGTGACTTGAGAGCCAGTGTCTATAAGGGCCTCGAACGGGACTCCATTGATTCGGACAGTGATGTACGGACAGGGCGCAATGAATTTGGGCGCCTTGGAGGGACCTCTGTATATTCCTCCCGAGGGTTGGTCCTCTGCCTCGGGGGCATCCCGTTTAACTGAAAGCATTGGTTGCGATGGTGGCCAAATTTCTTACAATAAGAGCAAACAGTTCTATTAGTAGGTGGTGGCCTGTCAGGCGGAGGACGCCTGGGACGTGGATAGTACTGTCGTGGCTCAGGTGAGGAAGAGCGGGACAGGGAAGGCTCCCTGGAGGGAGGCGCGGCTGGCACTGTCAGTCCCTCTAATTTTTTAACAGCACTTTCAACTATTCTGTCCATGCAATCTTTCAGACAGGCCACCAGATCAGGTGTAGAAGCTTGGGCAGCCTGAGTAACAGCAGGAACAGCTGGAGCGGCAGGTAACAGAGGTGTAGGTGCGACAACCGGTCCACTTTCTAAGTTGGAAGGGTGAGAGTACAGGAAGGGGCTGTAAGGTGACTCGGTCCCTAAGACTTGGATGGCTAGCGACTTGAAATCTGCAAATGAAACATCCTGATTCTGCACTGCTAGCATGCGGAGTTGAGTTTGTACTAGCCGGGAGTCTACGCCTTCAATAAATCTGTCCTTGAGCATCTTATCAGCTTCAACCGCAATAATGGAATCAATTTGCTGTACAGCCCGGAAAGCAGTTTGTAGGGCTAAGGCATAGTCTCTCAATGTCTCACCTGGTTGTTGTCTTCTATTGAAGAATCCCAGTCTCACCTCTGTAGAAGATCTTGGTTCAAATTCCCGCTTGAGCAGGGTGAAGATCTTTTCAACAGAGTCTTTATCAGCTGTGGACCAGGAGCGAGCTTCTTGGAAGGCGACTCCTTCCAGCTGGCCCAGAAGCACATTCACCTGCTGCACTGGGGATAAAGGTAACAAGTGAAAAGCCCGGAGTATTTGTTCCTTAAAGTCTGTTAAAGTGTGGGGGTCCCCCCGATAACTGGGTAGGTGCGGAGCCCCCAGAAGAAAGTTCACTCCGGTAGCTGCAGCAGCTGATCCATCATCAGGAATAACATTTAATTGAGCATTGTCCGCGTCAGACATTATAGTAGGATAGTGTGGCACTGCACCGGGTGGTCAATCAATTCACTCTTTCATCCTCTCACCAGCGCTGCTGGCTTACTCACTGCGCGGCTGGGCGTGACGTTACTCCTTTCCCAGGAGTGCACTGCGGCCGGCTGAGATGAAGGCACGCCTCCCAACACTAGAGGGGAAGCCCAGGGCTTCAGCAAGATGGCGGCTGGAGCGGAGGCCACAAGAGGAGGAGTTGGCAGAAAGCAAGTACACAGTCTGTGGAGGGGGCGGCGACACTCTGGGGCTTTTGGCGCCAATCCAGGGGGCGGTTCTGGCGCTGCCTGAGGATTTTGGCGCCCGCGGCAATACAGTCCACAGACACGCCGGCCACACAGCAATGGCGGCGGTTTTAAAAGCACAGTACCCCTTTATACACAACAGTTCGTTACTCACTCTGAGATGGCTGGTAGTCCACAGGAGGGGTAGCGCTGATGGAGTATAATGTCCAGCAATAAATTGGGGCCCAATTTTCACAAAGTTCAAATCCTGTTCATGACGCCAGAAAAAGGGGTCTTGTGGTAACCAGGGGCAACGGGCAATGTAGTGTTGTCACGTTTGGGCAGAGTGGTGTCCCGGTGTATCCCTGATTATCCACAACCCTTTCCACTCTTCCATTCACCCAGGTGCGATGTGCAGGATAACAGTCGACCACACAGGGTTAAGGTGAACAGGTTAACTTTACTGAAGAAACCGACAGTCTTACAGTGCTTTGCAGCAGCAGGTTCACAGTGCAATGTGACAAAGTCCAGTACAGGCACTGAAGAGTTAAGTGAGGCACCAATCACCAATCCTTATGTCCCTTAGCAGTAGTTGGGAGGACGGTTGCTATTAGCAATGTGAAGGTGTACAAATACAGTAGGAGGGTAGATGATAGGACAGGCCGGCCCTTGTGGGAGACCACGAGAACTGCGGCTTCGTAACTTGGCTCGTTACGGATAAAGACTCACGTTTGGTGATGTCGGGGTGCAGTGGCTCGGGGACCGATGAAAGGCCACTAGCAAGGCAGGAGGGTCCTTGAAGTAGTTGCCCCTCCTGGCAAACAGTATGCACAATACTTTAGGGAAGTAGGAGACCTTGCAGAGTTTCCGCAGCTCGCGGGGCTCTGTCCAGAGAGGTAGAAGGTGCAGGAGTTGATTTCAGGGGTGCAGGCACTTTAGCCCAGCTGTACCGGCGGGCTATATCTTCCAGTCCCGGATTTCAGCTTGTCAGGGGTCTCGGCTGAGACCTGCAGTCTCACTGCAACTTCAGAGAAAACAAGTAGGCCTAGACTTCAGGCTTGAGGCCTACACAGGCGCTAAGGGCTGGTGGCAGGTATGTCTGCCTTCCCTAGACTCTAGGTCTAGACTGCAGGCCTGAGAGGAAGGAAGCTCCTCCCAGGGAGAGGACTGGATAGGGATTGGTGCTCACAACTCACATGTTTAGCAGACACAGGAAACTTAAAGTGACAGTACATAACAATACATTTATAATGCAAAGTACATCAGAACCTATATAAAAGAGAGATACATCTGCCTAAATACTGACAGGGGTGCCACAGAGGTGCTGGGGAGCAGTGCCCAGGAGTAAGCTACTGGCCACAGGCGCACAAGGGCCCTAACTCACTATCAGTGGCCGCTCTGGGTCACTGCAACAGCTTTTGTGAAGATTTATCAACGTCAAAGAGCACCTTAGGCTGCTTTCACATGGAGTAATGCTCCGCTCATTCTGACATGTAAACACGTATCAGAGTGAGCGCTGTAAAACAGAATCCCTTTGACTTCAATGGGTGCCGTCTTACGCACGCTACACATTGAAATCAGTAGGAAGCTTTTTAACCCATTGATTTCAATGTGTAGCGTGCGTAAGATGGCACCCATTGAAGTCAATGGGTTACTGTTTTACAGCGCTCACTCTGACACATGTTTACATGTCAGAATGAGCGGAGCATTACTCCGTGTGAAAGCAGCCTAAGGGGGCATTCACACTACGTATACTGAAGCTTATTCTGAACGTAAAACAGGTTCAGAATCAGCGGCGTATAAAGCAGCTCCATTCATTTCTATGGGAGCCGGCATGCGAGCGCTCCCCATAGAAAGGAATGGGCTGCTTCTTTCACTGCGAGCAGTCCCATTGAAGTGAATGGGAAGTTCCAGCGTGTATGGCTCGGCATGAGCAGAGCTTGCCGTATATGCCGGCACTTCCCATTCACTTCAATGGGACTGCTCTCAGTGAAAGAAGCAGCCCATTCATTTCTATGGGGAGCGCTCGCATGCCGGCTCCCATAGAAATGAATGGGAAGTGTTTGGCAGCCCTGCTGTAACGCCGGCGTGTACGGCTGTGATACATGCTGGCGTAAGAGTGAGAGGACTCATGGCCAGCGTGTGGCAGAGAACCAGTACTTGTCTGTGTCGGTTGAATGTTACCTATTATACCATGGTCTATAAGTCTTTAGCTATGTTCCTGGCTAGAACAACATGGAACCACTTCAATTGTCATTACTGTCAAAGGGCAAGAATCTACCGGGTAAAAAAAGCACAAATATTAGATCACTGACCCATGGAAACCACCTGAATGGATGATTTCAGATTTCTGTTGCCCCATGGGAGGGTGAACATTTGGGTCAAGGGCATGAATCGACATTCTTGGCTGCTTAAGCTGGTGTAATGGTGTCCAGTGGATTGTTTTCTTGGCACACCCAGAGTCCTGTGATACCAGTGGATTATAGCTGTGTATGCTACAACAAAGTGGTGCAGTTCTAAGGGCCAGAAGAGGTCCAACGCTCTGCTAGATGGGTGCCGCCTATGACCTTTTTGTGGGATCTGTTGGAATCATATGGAATCTTAAAGAATTGTAGAATACTTCATCTGATATAATGTACTCCATGTGTTGCCATTATATAGGCTAACATAACTCTGCATTAACAGTTCTTGCATGTAAAAAAAACAAAAAAAACTCACTGTAACACAAGCCATGTTTATGCTTCATATTGAAAAATTTTTGAGCAAGTAAAAAGGAAAAGGCAATAAATGGCAGTCGAAGATAAAATTAAGAAAAGCAAACACAGCAGGGATAATGAATGTCTCTATCTACGAGTGAGATCCGTGTGCGTACCAAACTCTCAGCCCTGCACATTAATTCCCAGTCAGAACGGAATCCAATCATGTTCTCATAATTAATCCTCATGGCGATTGTTTTATTTAAAGCCTTATTTTTGTTGGACTGGAGGAACTTGACTAATGTGTGAATTTAATTTGGATGAAAAAACTTCACACCCCTATAATACTTTATGGCCCCAAGAGGAAACTTGGCAAGTTCTTCTTATGGTTCATGGACTTTATGAGGACACAAGGTGCATATATATAATATATATATATATATATATATAGTGGGGAAGGTAGCTCGGTAGAAGCGATGGTGCGGACCCAACCAGTCAGGGACAGGGACACAAAATCTGGTGCAAACAGGTTCATTTAGAAAAAAAACCCAGCAAAGTAAATAAACCTTGACTGCAGGCACAAAAATAAGCAAAATAAAATACAGCCTTAACTTCAGGCAACAAAAATGAGCAACAAAACCCTGCTCGTCTGAGCACTAACTAAACAAATAACTATCTTTACTACCAGCCACACAAATCAACAAAGCGCAATACAGTCTCATCAGACTCTCAGTGTCAAGACAGATCCAGGCACCTCCTCTCCTCCCAGGATCTGCCCTGAAGTGCAGGCTCTGCAGCCTTTTGTGGCCCAGTAACGAGCCTATGACCTACACTTGGGTCTGAAGCCTATTCCAGACCTGCACTGGACCACACATAGGTCAGAAACCTGGGGGAGATATATTGAAACTCCAGCACTCTGCCTGTCACCTTCTCACAATATATTCACAATATATAATAGAGGTAGGTCAAATATCTTGGCCCAACACCCTTCTCCACATTTGGTTTTAACTTCCTTAAAATCCTTCTCTCACAAGCCCCAAAATATTGTAAAGAATAGAAAGAAAAATTATTAGATAGTATAATGCTAATATAAGGTGGGAAACAAATCTGGAAGACAATGGCTCCTCCTGGGTGGGGCATTGAGCAGTACCATCCTCTTTGTCCTCCTCTGAAGTTCACAGAGCAGTCCAAGTGACAGAAGATCTTGTAATGTTACAAATAATATTTAGATTGTTTTTTTTTTATGCAGGTAACTAAGGATTTTGGTCCCTTTCTAGTTTTCTAGCTACCGTTTTATACTCTAGGGGAAATATCTGTTCATCTTCATCGGACCCATGTAAGTAGTAGCTGATTCATTCTTCATGATGTATGAATGTTTGTCATCTGCTTGCACTGCATGGCCTTACGTAATGATCTCTTTATAGCCTATATATTTTGTCTCACTCAATAATCTAATGAACAGCAATTTTCTGCTTACTTAGAGGAACATTCATCACGTTGTAAATGTAGCCCTGTCATTTGGGAAAGACAAAGCATATGTGAATTATATGATATAAAACATAGGGTTTGGCCAAAAATGGGAAGATGAAACTGGAATCTTGTGATGTATACAAAACGTCTGTTTGGCCCTATGAAGAATAACTGCTGTAAAACATCAATGTAAATCTGCGTGAAATGCTGTGACATAAAAGTATATAAAAACATAAACAACTCTGAAGTTAGACAAAAGTTAACTGAGAATGGTGTTTTTTTTGGGGCAGAATTGGCCAATGATATAATACGTATGGGGGTCTCCAAACTGATGTCAGGGAAAAGAAGTATCGGCCTATGGGATTTTAACATGTCCAATCCTTTGTTCCTACAGGAGATCTTATTTCTCTCCCAACTGAAATAAACAGACATGGCGGATCTATTAGTCGACATCTCATCTAAGAACAACTTCCATATTTATTTCACCCAATGAATCACTCAGTATTAGTCTGTTTAAAGAGGACCTTTCACCACCTCCCCAAATTCAAGTGCTTAGCATCTATTAATAGACACGACTCCACTTATTCAAGCACAGTTGGAGCTTTCTCTCTAGTCCCCACCATTCCTGAGTAACAAGTACAGTTAGTTTTGGTGTCTAATGTGCTATGTGAGCTCTGTAATGTCAGGTGGGCGGTGTCAGACAGGGGGTGTGATTCAGAGCTCCAGTCAGAGGCAGCCAGTGTCAGAGCTCAGAATCACACCCCTTGTCTGCTCCTGCCTGACACCGCCCACCTGACATTACAGAGACTAAATAGGATATCAGGCATCAAATCTAACAGCACTGATTGCTCAGGAATGGTGGGGCTAGAGTAAAGATTCAAGCTGTGCCAGAATCAGTGAAGTAGCACCTATTAAGTGTAAAGGACTTGTTGGAGGTGGTGAAAGGTCCTGTTTAAGTGGGTTTTCATGGTTCAAAACACGTGGTGCAAGGATTATAGCAGTGTGTCAGTTACTCCATTACTTTGGGTCAGATGGTCATGTGATGGACAGTCCATGGTCATGTGATGGTCATATAGGTGCACAACACGTTACAGTCATGGCACAACAGTCACACTGTACAGTACAGAGATAGCAATAGCATGGTAAGGATTTTGTGTACATACTGTATATCTCTAACTAGGGCAGACAAAATACAGTGCAGATATATTGTCAGGAAATCATGTTAAATTCACTTCCCCTTAGATACACAATTGATGAAGTATTACTCGAATGTGTTAATGCACTTTTAACAAAGCTGAGAAATGCAAATAGCAGATTGACAGCTGTCAAGTTGTGACTTCCTGCTTTTCTTAAGAAATCTTATAACGCTATATTCTCATGACCGAGTAAATTATTAGCCATGGATGTTATGGATTTGTACAGAATTCATTATTTAATGGATCTATACACCACAATGGGTGAGTCAGGGCTATGAAAACAGACCTGAAAGTCTGATGTGTGAAACAAAAATATCTCCTACCTTTTCAAGGACCACGAACATTGAGCCCATGAAACTGTGTTGTGCGCAGAAACTTCAGCTACATGAAAAAAATGACACAATGGGGCCTATTTACTATTGTGGTTAAATACACCAAAATGTGACATATTATGGTGCATCACAGGACATCTATTCTAAGCTGAAATTTCTCCAATTTGGCATCCGCAACATTTGGGGGCCTCTTGTCTTTCCTCCAATAGATGATGAAGAATCCGCTAAAGGAAAACTCCTTTAATACATGACACATGATCCCAATACTTACATATATATATGCTCAGCTCTCGAGTGGGATATTCTGCAATACCCCAACCCACAACTCTCTACTAAATCAGAGATGTCAACCTGGAAAGGTCCTTTTCAGGGGGAGTTGCAAATTTGCGACTAATAGAGGAATAACCTTTTCAAATGGCAGAGCTAAATATACTAAGACCCCATATGATAATAATAATTTTGGACCCCAGATTGTTAAATGGCGATTTAGTGATCATGCGCTAATTTTATTATGTAGTTTGTAACGGTTATGGTGATACCAAATATGTCTGAGTTACTTTTTATGATTAGTGTCAAATATTTGTATATATCTTCAATTGTAGTTTTTTCCTGTTACCAAACTTCAATAGCATTGACTTTCCTTGCATAATGTGTTGCATGCTTAAAACATATGTTTAAAACTACAATGTACTGGGATATAGAGCTATATCTCTATATACATTATATAAGTGTATATCAACCAAGTGAGATATCCTGAAACCTGGGAAAGTTGGGTGAGTTTGCAGCTTTGGCCCAGCAATCTTATTGTCATGGGGCGCTGAGAATTAGACCCCCACTAGTCTTATATTGACGGTCAATATTAACAATACTGGCCTAGAAACATGGTCAGCAGAGTTTTTCCTCCTCCTATCTCAAATGATATATATTGAAGCAGGAAACATTGTTCAAGTGACATCTACCCTGTAACCACATCCTGTCATGGTTGACACAAATATAACTCACTACATTATACAGCAGTGTTGGTGACTTCAGGAAGTTTACACTGCGTTGTCTGCTTGGCATACAAGGTGTTTTGCTTCATTATATTTTACCTTGTCACTCTGAGGTTCCCAACCACTTGCTGACTGGTATTGTGATATAGTATTATGTGATCAGTCAGATTCAGACACCTGAACCCAACACCGATCATCCGTTTTAGCAGCCTCCGGATGCTTTAAAAGGATCCTATCATGCAAAGACATTTTTTTCTTAGTAACACGTCGGAATATCCTTAAGAGAGGTTATTCATCTCCTACCTTTCGTTGTCTTCTCCGCGCTGCCGTTCTGTAGGAATCCCGGTTCTTGTCAGTATGCAAATGAGTTCTCTCGCAGCACTGGGGGTGTGCCCCAGCGCTCAAATAGCACTGGGGGCGTCACCAATGCTGCCAGAGAACTCTCTCCAGCACCACCTCCATCTTCGTCAGGAATGTCCTCTTCTTCCGGCGCAGGTCTCTAGGCCTCGGGCAGAGCAGACGCATGCCCACAGGCCACGAGAAAATGGCCGCTTACTATACTGGCAATCTGCTCTGCCCAAGGCCTAGAAGTCTGAGACCTGTGCCGGAAGAAGAGGGCGTTCCTGACAAAGATGGAGGAGGCGCTGGAGAGAGTTCTCTGGCAGCATTGGGGACACCCCCAGTGCTGTTTGAACACTGGGGCCCGCCCCCACTGCTGCGAGAGAACTCATTTGCATACCAACAAGAATCAGGATTCCTATGGAATGGCTGTGCGAAGAAGACAACGAAAAGTAGGAGATGAATAGCCTTTCTTAAGGCTATTCCGATGTGTTACTAAGAAAAAAAACATGTCTTTGTATGATAGGATGCTGATGGATGAGCACTGTGTGCAATACACTCCAATTCAAGCATCAGCAGCCACCACCGCTATGCAGTGTATGGGGCTGCTGCGCCACTCCTATTAATTCAATAATACGAACCGTCCACTAGACATATCAACCCATCTTAAAGGTTCTAACACATTTAAGATGGGTTTAATTTTTATTTATTTTTTTTGTAGAGAGTGAGCCCCATATAGGGCTCACAATGTACATTTTTCCCTATCAGTATGTCTTTGGATTTGAAAAAAGGTTGTAACTATGTATTGTTTGTAGTACTAAAGCCCAAGATATGGACCCAGAAATATAGGCTAGAGCCAAACGGTGTTGTCCCCTTGTGAATCAATAATGGTAATGAGCTCTTTGGAGCAAAGAGGTCTTCTGGTACAATAGAATAAGGAAATATAACAACGACATAGCTGAATTTGTCACTATGCAGTATTAAGGAAATGGTCAGTATTCAAGGAGGAAGGAAAGTTTCTTCACAATTTAGGTTGCAAAATTGTACACTGTTTGCTCATATATCTTAAAGTGACTCTTCAGGTCCCCTCTTGGTTGGACTCATTTGCTTTAGTATATGTGTAACTATTATCTCATAATCCTATTGTCCTCACTTCTGGTTTATAAGGGAGTGTTCACACTACCGTCGGTGTCCGACAGCTAGTGTACGCTGCTAATGTCCGTTCAAAATCTTGTGTGGACATTAGCAGCGGACACTAGCTGTGTCCGTGACATTGTGCATTCATTTAAATGGAGATCGGGTGCGTTCTTTTACACTCCGTGCCTGTCCTTAACTCTCCGTTCCCTACATGTTGGGTTTTGCTGTCCGCTTGAAAAGTCGGACATCTTTGGGAACGGACAGTTAAGGACAGGCACGGACTGTAAAAGACGATAGTGTGAACGCCCCCTTAGTCTGTATTCTATATCCTTCTGTATCCTTGCAGTAATAGATGTCAGGTCTCTATGCACTGAATTCTTGGTGCACCTCGTAGGATAAACTTAGGAGGGGCAGAGAGCAGCAGCCTAAACCAATGCGCATGGGTTTCCGTTCAGGAAGTCTGCTTGGGGACCCCCGAACGGAAACCTAATATGCCTAAAAAAGCAGTTATCTAAGGACACCCGAAAATCCCATAGACTATAATGGGGTCCGTGTGGTTTCTGCACAAAAAATTGCAGAGAGAAAAGTGCTGCTTGCAGGAATTTTCTCTCCACACTTTTCATGTGAGGAGGGGAATGGTATGGCCTTAACTCAGAGGTGAACCAGGCTTCAGACTATCTCATACTTGTTTTAAGCATAAGCTCTTATATGGTTAATGTGCGTGCATTTAGTTGGTTCATGGAATCAAAGACATTTTACCAATAGTATCAGCTTTCCAGGAACTGAAATCTCCAAACTCTCTATAGAGACCTTTCAACCAGAATATTAGCAAATACAGATATCACTCACTTCACTATATTATGAGCTTCTCAAATGTATCAATCCATATGACGGAATTTCCTCTTCACCCCTTAACACTCCATGTCACAACAATACAGCGCTGTCATTTTATAGGCAGAGGACATGTGTCTGCTACATGACTTCCAGGTGTAATACAGTAAAAAAATACTCTGACTACAGCAGCCATGAGCAATAGCTATCATGGCATCTGGGTGGTTAATTGGTAAAATCCCCCACTTTCACCCCCCAATTCCTCTGGTCCACAAGGCCTGATGGTCTCCTGGCTGTCTCTCCATATAATGCAGAGGAAACCTATGTGCCATGTACAGCCATACAGAAGTAGATTGTACAGGGGATAAAGAAATCCCAGGTTCAAGGCCCCTTTTAGGATGGTAAAAAAGGAAATTAAATAATAAAAAATAAATAATGTAATAAAATAAAATAAACAAACATATTCGATATCCTTGTCTAGGCATCCCCACTATCCAAAAACAATGAATGCTGTTAAAAAACAAACAAACCCCAAAACACCGCAGTGCCAAAGAGAATGTGTTTTGGTCACCTCGCCTCTCTCAAAAATAGCAATAAAAAAATTGCACGTACCAAAAAATTTTACCAATAAAAACAGCAACTTACCCTGCAAAAAGAGCCCCCACTGAGCTCCATCGACAAAAAAGTAGAAAAGCTATGTCAGAATACAGAGGCCACAGGAAAATAGTTTATTTTTGGAAAATTGGGTAAAATATAATAATACCTAAATTAAATCTAATAAAACTAATATAGATCCGGTATCTCCAAAATCGTAGTGATCTGCTGACAACCTTACCATGACCTTAAAGGGTTAACTATTCCAGCAACGTCTACCTGACTCAGTCTTGATTCGTATAAGGAAATTGTTATAATCAGTAAACAATTACCAAATACGTGACTGCTGCTTCCTCTATTGCCTGCACAGCCCTCACTGGCGGGGGTTTTCCATGTACATCACCGTATAGAAATCTGTAGATGATTACATGTTTTTGCAAATATAAGTACGAAAATTTTTTGTGAGTTTTAGAGATTTTCACCAATCATTTTAGTAGTGACAATCCTTTGTCTTGATCGGCTACCAATGGATATGACCATGGATGCAGGGACATTCTATGGTCCAAGACATGCCAGATACCCAGGTATGATTTCCTTATTATATCCCAGTTTTCTTCTTGTGCATCCACTGTCTAATAACATGTCCACAATAAGGAAATCATGGCTGCCTGAACACCTCTCCATTCAGTAGGGGACTAAAATACCCAATTCTCCTCCTTGGTGGGGGCCTCAGTGGCTGGACCCCACTGCTCTGCATCTGCTATTCTGTGAGTAGGGAGAAACTTACCCACATGGTACGGGCGAATCTTCAATTCTAAGACAACTTTTCATAAATGAATAAAACACGTGAATACAAGAGAAATATCTTGTTAAAGGGATCCTATCATGTAGGAGGTATTTTTTCTCCCTAACACGTTGGAATAGCCTTAAGAAAGGCTATTCTTCTTCTACCTTTAGATGTCTTCTCCGGGCCACTGTTCGGTAGAAATACTGTTTTTTTTACCAGTATGCAAATGAGTTCTCTCGCAGCACTGGGGGCGGGCCCCAGCACTCAAACAGCACTGGGGGCGTTCCCAATGCTGCCAGAGAACTCTCTCCAGCGCCGCCTCCATCTTCATCAGGAACATCCTCTTCTTGTGTCTTCTTCCGGCGTAGGCAGTGAAACTTGTAGGCCTCGGGCCTGGGCAAAGACAACTGCGCATGTCCGCGGCCACAAGAAAAATGGTCGCTTACACAGTAAGTAAGCGGCCATTTTTTTGTGGCCTGTGTGCATGCGCAGTCGTCTCTGCCCGGGCCCTACAAGTTTCACCGCCTATGCCGGAAGAAGACACAAGAAGAGGATGTTCCTGATAAAGATGGAGGCGGCGCTGGAGAGAGTTCTTTGGCAGCATTGGGGACGCCCCCAGTGCTGTTTGAGTAGCTTCCATTCATTTCTATGGGAGCATGCTATTAGAAATGGTTGTTTCAAAAAGTGTTCGCTCATCTCTAGATTCTATCATTCAGAAAACGGATTGTGAGCTAAGCATATGCCTGAATAGCTTTTAAAAAGTCTATTCAGGTGCTGCCTCCAGTTCTTCCAAAGACTCCCCCGTTTTTAGTAAAAATCAGTAAAAACTACACGCTAATGAGGCTCACCGAGCACCCTTGGCGTTCCCCAGGGCCAGTGAGCACGCCCCACATCATACCTCTGTAACGCCCCTCCGTGGCTTGTGCTCCGTTATACCCTCCCCCTCCTCCACACTTTCTGTACCGCCTATATCCTCTCTTGTCTCGCTCCTGGCGGTTGAAATCCCGTGCATGTGCAGTAACGCTACATTCTGAGTGTTACTGCGCATGCCTGAGCGCCATTTTCTTGTAGAGAACTGCAGGACCGTACTGCGCATGTGTAGTTCTCAGGGGAATTGAGCTACTGACCATTCTTCAGGTCTGCTTAGGGAACGAAAAATGGAAACCCAATCTGCTTAAAAAGCGGTTACCTAGCCGGATAGACTATAATGGGGTCTGCCAGGGTTCCACCTGAAAAGTGCAGGGCTACGCACAGGACTTTTCTCTCTACATTTTTCAAGCAGAATCGGGGACGGATCCCAATGCAGGTGTGACTGACGCCTTAGGACTGGCGATGTATGTGGCGCTCCGCCTGGTCCTCCAATAGATGAGAACAATGGATAGGCCTAATATAGCCACCTGGTAAGAGGACAGGTCCTTGCCCAGTGACTACCTCACCCCCTGCCATCACTACCACATGGTGCCACTGGCACACCCCTTCTTCCCACTGGTGTAGACAAGCCAATGGCCATGGAGGAGCATTACCACCCTGCAGACTGAGGTGACAATAGCGCTGGCCGCATTCTCCATTGGGTCAGGTCGCATTGAGCGGTCATTTTAGGTGAGCCCTGAGTCGGTGCAGGTGCGGGGCCAGCACACACACGGAGGGGCGGAGGAGGAGCGGCGGACAGCGGCTCTCGCGATGCTTGGTCCCCGGCTCTGGTGACAGTGGCGGCGGCGAGAGAGCATCAGTGAGGCGGCGGCACACACTGCAGGAGCGGCTGCGGGAGGAGGAGGCGCCGGGGAGGAAGGAAGGGGAAATGCTGCGCTCATCACTGCCAGGCTGACTACTATAGCGCCGCACACAATACAAGGTGCCCTCCTGACAGGACCAGCGCCCCCCGCCACTGCCGGCTCTGCTGCTGCTGCTGCCCCTATTCTCCTCCTCACAGCGGTCACATCAGACGGCCAGCAGGAAACTTTACTGTATCACACATAAATGGGTGAGTGGCGATTGTATGTGTGTGATGTACTGTGTGATGTATACTGTGTGAGGGCAATGGAGGAGGCTGCACATTGGGGGACTGTATACTAGTGTACTAGCAATGCACCATAGAGTGTATATAGCAACTGGATATACACCATGTACACACCATATATCTGTGTATCCATGTATAAAACACATCATGTATACAGGAACTACATATACACCATGTACAATACCATATATCTGTGTATCCCTGTATACAGCACATCATGTATACAGGAACTAGATATACACCATGTACAATATCATATATCTGTGTGTCGATGTATACAGCACATCATGTATACAGGAACTAGATATACACCATATACAATACCATATATCTGTGTGTCCATGTATACAGCACATCATGTATACAGCAACTAGATATACACCATGTACACACCATAACCTTATATATGTGTCCATGGATACAGCACATTATATACGTATAGCATACCAGATATATCATTTACACATACCAACACAATATAAATGTTTATATACAACATCATGTACAATATGAACCCTATACTCTCACCAACAACTACATGTGTATTCTTGTATACAGTGTATCGTGTATGGATAACATGCTAGATATACAAAATATTCACACGCTATATCTATTTATATTGACTTTCCATGTATGGTTCTCTCTATGTACCGTACCAAACATACATCATCTTTACCTTTAAAAGTATGACATGTGATATGATGCATGCCATAATGTAAAAATACCTTATAATATAAGGCTTATATCCTATATCTACACGTGCATGCTGCAGAGCAGTATACAACATGTATACCGTATATGCTGTGCACCATAATATCCCATTCACTATAACATTATACACGTGTCAGTATTGTCCTCCATAGTTGTGCATTAGGGATTGCTGCCTGTTCTACAATGTTTGGTGACATTTACTGTACATATATATGTTATGCTGTGTGTATATATATATTTTATAAATTGCAAGCCTCTTGTGACAATGTACCATTTATGGCCTCATGCCTCCACATAGGCTTACTATTGTACACACACCCCTTTGTGTCCTATGCGGCTGGCACTTTAGATGTGAATAATACAGTAGTGGTTGGCTGTTGTACAGTCCTGAGAAGATGCAGCCAGCGCGGGGTTAATATTCCCCCTGCGGTTATTGTCATACAATATAGCTGGCACGGTGTGGTACCGGGGTCCTTCAACTGTAGTAGTGCTGGCTGCTTGTGCAATACTCTTATTTCTTCTCTGAGGTTGCATCATTACTGGGGAAACTGTTCCTAATTTGGGGGATTGTAATAAATACAATATATTGGGCTTTCTCTTCATACAACATTTGGTCTTGATTTGGTTATATTCTGCCTTGTTGAACTGAAGCCCCTGTGACCCCAGGGTGCTGTGTGTGACCACCCAGGATGTTCTCACTGACCTGCGTGGTCTCATACTGGAGCCGACTATCTATCTATCTATCTATCTATCTATCTATCTATCTATCTATCTATCTAATATATATCTATCATATCTATCTATCTCCTATCTATCTATCTATCTATCTATCTATCTATCTATCTATCTAATATATATCTATCATATCTATCTATCTATCTATCTATCTATCTATCTATCTATCTATCTATCTATCTATCTATCTATCGGTCCATCTGTCTATCTATCTACCTGTCTATGTATCTCTCCATCTATATGGTATAACCACATCACAGGTGCTTCAACCTTTACCCTTGCAGTTGTTATATATGTAAATGATATAATATATTCAATTGTGGTGCTCGAAAATGCTGGATCCCATATCACACTTAGGAATGGGGCCCCTATGTTACATCGGTCCCTGATGAGCCCCCCAGAATTACTCAGACCCCACATCAGACAAGTAAAAATGTATTTTCTTACTCTTTCCCACTCCTGGCTCGTCCTTTAGGTTCTTGCTCATGGGCTCTGACACTCGCCAGGTACTGAGAGTTCGGCTTGGGTTTTTTGGGCGCCTGGATTAGGCCATTTGGTTGCATTTATTACATATTCTGCTGGATATAGATAGAGTCTGCTGGTACAATAAGTCAGAGTTGTTCTCTATCTGTATATCTGCTACTATATAATGTTCATGCTGTGCCTTATTTTGGACTAGCTTTTACCCGCGACTTCGTCTGCGGTGATTTGAGAATTGGGCGGACACAGACGTGTGAAACTGTAAAAGTGCTTTAAAAAGTTTGGTGGGCTAGCAAATGTGATTTGATGTGTTATATTGTGTATGTTGTGATACAGACAATGTGATGTGTTATACAGCCTGTGTACAGGAGTATATATGTATCAGGTACTGTATATAGCAGTGATAGGTAATACATGTAATTATATAGTATATACAGCCTGTGTACAGGAGTATATATGTATCAGGTACTGTATATAGCAGTGATAGGTAATACATGTAATTATATAGTATATACAGCCTGTGTACAGGAGTATATATGTATCAGGTACTGTATATAGCAGTGATAGGAGATACATGTAATTACAATGTGATGTGTTGTATTGTGTATGTAGTGATCCAGACAATGTGATGTGTTATATAGTGGAAAGCTATATGTAAATGTGAGTGAGTAGAGTGAGGGCTACTCCTGAGGTGACAGTAAGGAGTGTGCAGGCAGGTTGAGGCAGGAAATGCCAGGCAGTGTGTGTGAGTCTATAGCTGGGGCTAGGAGTCCTGCTTTTGTGAGTCTCCTGCTAGGAAGCCATATTGTTTAGTGGCACCAAAAGTAGCCTGTGACTCAATCCTAAGGGAAAACTATGTTTGTGGAAAATTGCACGCAAATCCGTCCAGGCGTTTTAGCGTGATTGAGGAACAAACATCCAAACTCACAAACATCCAAACACACAAACTTTCACATTTATAATATTAGTAGGATATGCTGCCCCATATACCAGTAAGACTATCTTCACCCATGGCAGGTACTGTGTGGATCTTCCTCCAAAATCCACTGTCCAGGTACTGTTGTACAGTCCTGAGAAGATGCAGCCAGCGCGGGGTTAATATTCCCCTCCAAAATCCACTGTCTATCACAGTACCATGTCAGTGGATGATCTCATTCAGACGCTGATGAAAATATTTGACCTGCGTATAAAACTTGGACCTGCAGATTGGATTTTTTTAGCTATTAGCTTGTCAAAATCTTGATTGCAGGATTTCACTGTGGATGTCACCCTGCAACGTGTAGGCTGAAATGTGTGTAAAACCCGTAGCGGCTGCACTGGGCATTTTGCATCAAAAATAGCAGGTTGTGCCTGGCCCTACTGACTTTTTACAGTTGAAAAAAGTAAAAAAAATATATATATATATATAAAAAAACAAAACATATACAATAACAAATGATAGCGTGTTAGGTTCCCCTCCCCCACATCCCATAAAACTGCCCCTTCTGTCAATGCCCTCTTACCATAAGTGTTGCGATGCATTTACATGGCTGTCTGTGTGTTGTAGAAATGAAAGCGTGGACATCTTTATGTTATTGAAGTATCAATCTACATCTTTACGTAGGTTATAATTGGAAGTGGTTATAAATGTGTTATTAGATGATATTGAAGGTTAGCACTTTAATATTTATTGAGTTATATCTTTGAGAGCTATCTGTGGTACCTAATGCAGTCTGGTGGTCATATGGTGGCTACTGGGCATGGAAGTGGCAAATAACCAGTCAACACAAAAAACTGCAGCAAAAATAATGAATGCCAATGGATGCAAGGAATGCCCATTATATTACATGCAGAGGCACTGTAGGTGCCATTATATTATATGTGGGGGCCATTATGTTACATGAGGAGGTACTGTAGGGTCCATTATATTACATGCAGGGGCCATTATATGACGAGTGGGTACGACGGGGTCCATTACATTGCATGCAGGGGCACTAGGTGCCATTATTTTACATGAGGAGGTACTGTAGGGTCCATTATATGTGGGGGCCATCATATTGAGGAGGTACTGTAGGGTCTATTATATTACACGTGCAGGGGCCTTTATATGACGAGTGGGTACGACGGGGTCCATTACATTACATACAGGGGCACTAGGTGCCATTATGTTACATGAGGAGGTACTGTAGGGTCCATTATGTTACATGCAGGGGCACTGTGGGGGCCATTATATTACACGAATGGGTATGGTGTGGTTTATTATATTACATGTGGGGGGCATTATAGTGCATGTGAGCACAGAGGTTGCCATTGTAGTATATGTGAGGGTACAGAGGGGGCCATTACACTGCATATGGAGCACTGAAGGGGCATTACAAAAATGTTGACAGAGGCTCCAAACAAAGCCTTACTTACAAGTGATTGCTACTTTGGGGTACTTGGTTGGGACATTTTCTCACTAGGGGGTAATTTACTTGAAAATATTGAGACTATACTGCCATAGACCAATGAAGAGGCCCTGGATACCCCTTATAGCCTCATCCATATCATACAAATAGCTGTTTAGGACACACAAGATGTTTCAGCATGAATCACAAAACCTGTACCAACCCACTGAATTTCTGGAGGTTGAACAAAATCATAAAAAAGAACTTCCATCCCAGATTCCAGGAAGACGATACATACCGGTGGACCGCATTGTATATCACAAAGTCCAGCAGTCGCTCACAATGTCCATTGAGCTGTAGATCTGACACTGCATTGTGGTTTCCGTTATTGGAAACCACAATACAGATGTAAACACTGCCTTATTCATTATGAACATTTGCTTAGAGTTTCACTTTAATGTAGAAGCTGCAGAACATGTTATTTTGGTGAATATCAAGTTTCAATGTTTCAATGATATACAGTCATTAAAATGGCCATCAAGAAATGCACCTAAATAGTCAGATAGTGTTCTATGCAAACACATGGCCTCTGTTGTGCTGTTCTCCATTTCCCTGACTGTAGAGTTGTGAGACTACCCTGTCAGCTCCAGTTCAGTCTGTAGAGTTGTGCGACTACCTGGTCAGCACCAGTTCCCTGAATGTAGAATAGTGCGACTACCTGGTCGGACCCAGTTCAGTCTGTAGAGTTGTGCGACTACCTGGTCAGCTCCAGTTCACAATCTGTAGAGTTGTGCGACTACCTGGTCGGCTCCAGTTCAGTCTGTAGAGTTGTGTGACTACCTGGTCAGCTCCAGTTCACAATCTGTAGAGTTGTGCGACTACCTGGTCGGCTCCAGTTCAGTCTTTAGAGTTGTGTGACTACCTGGTCAGCTCCAGTTCAGTCTGTAGAGTTGTGTGTCTACCTGGTCGGCCTCAGTTCAGTCTGTAGAGTTGTGTGACTACCTGGTCAGCTCCAGTTCAGTCTGTAGAGTTGTGCGACTACCTGGTCAGCTCCAGTTCAGTCTGTAGAGTTGTGCGACTACCTGCTCAGCTCCAGTTCACAGTTTGTAGAGTTGTGCGACTACCTGGTCAGCTCTAGTTCAGTCTGTAGAGTTGTGCGACTACCTGGTCAGCTCCAGTTCAGTCTGTAGAGTTGTGCGACTACCTGGTCAGCTCCAGTTCAGTCTGTAGAGTTGTGTGACTACCTGGTCAGCTCCAGTTCACAATCTGTAGAGTTGTGCGACTACCTGGTCGGACCCAGTTCAGTCTGTAGAGTTGTGCGACTACCTGGTCAGCTCCAGTTCACAATCTGTAGAGTTGTGCGACTACCTGGTCGGCTCCAGTTCAGTCTTTAGAGTTGTGTGACTACCTGGTCAGCTCCAGTTCAGTCTGTAGAGTTGTGTGACTACCTGGTCAGCTCCAGTTCAGTCTGTAGAGTTGTGCGACTACCTGGTCAGCTCCAGTTCAGTCTGTAGAGTTGTGCAACTACCTGCTCAGCTCCAGTTCACAGTTTGTAGAGTTGTGCGACTACCTGGTCAGCTCTAGTTCAGTCTGTAGAGTTGTACGACTACCTGGTCAGCTCCAGTTCAGTCTGTAGAGTTGTGCGACTACCTGGTCAGCTCCAGTTCACAATCTGTAGAGTTGTGCGACTACCTGGTCGGCTCCAGTTTAGTCTGTAGAGTTGTGCGACTACCTGGTCAGCACCAGTTCCCTGACTGTAGAATAGTGCGACTACCTGGTCGGACCCAGTTCAGTCTGTAGAGTTGTGCGACTACCTGGTCAGCTCCAGTTCACAATCTGTAGAGTTGTGCGACTACCTGGTCGGCTCCAGTTCAGTCTGTAGAGTTGTGTGACTACCTGGTCAGCTCCAGTTCAGTCTGTAGAGTTGTGCGACTACCTGGTCAGCACCAGTTCCCTGACTGTAGAATAGTGCGACTACCTGGTCGGACCCAGTTCAGTCTGTAGAGTTGTGCGACTACCTGGTCAGCTCCAGTTCACAATCTGTAGAGTTGTGCGACTACCTGGTCGGCTCCAGTTCAGTCTGTAGAGTTGTGTGACTACCTGGTCAGCTCCAGTTCACAATCTGTAGAGTTGTGCGACTACCTGGTCGGACCCAGTTCAGTCTGTAGAGTTGTGCGACTACCTGGTCAGCTCCAGTTCACAATCTGTAGAGTTGTGCGACTACCTGGTCGGCTCCAGTTCACAATCTGTAGAGTTGTGTGACTACCTGGTCAGCTCCAGTTCAGTCTGTAGAGTTGTGTGTCTACCTGGTCAGCTCCAGTTCACAATCTGTAGAGTTGTGTGACTACCTGGTCAGCTCCAGTTCAGTCTGTAGAGTTGTGTGTCTACCTGGTCAGCTCCAGTTCACAATCTGTAGAGTTGTGTGACTACCTGGTCAGCTCCAGTTCACAATCTGTAGAGTTGTGTGACTACCTGGTCAGCTCCAGTTCAGTCTGTAGAGTTGTGTGTCTACCTGGTCAGCTCCAGTTCACAATCTGTAGAGTTGTGTGACTACCTGGTCAGCTCCAGTTCAGTCTGTAGAGTTGTGCGACTACCTGGTCAGCTCCAGTTCACAATCTGTAGAGTTGTGTGTCTACCTGGTTGGCTCCAGTTCAGTCTGTAGAGTTGTGTGACTACCTGGTCAGCTCCAGTTCAGTCTGTAGAGTTGTGCGACTACCTGGTTGGCTCCAGTTCAGTCTGTAGAGTTGTGTGACTACCTGGTCAGCTCCAGTTCAGTCTGTAGAGTTGTGCGACTACCTGGTCAGCTCCAGTTCAGTCTGTAGAGTTGTGCGACTACCTGGTCAGCTCCAGTTCAGTCTGTAGAGTTGTGCGACTACCTGGTCAGCTCCAGTTCAGTCTGTAGAGTTGTGCGACTACCTGGTCAGCTCCAGTTCACAGTTTGTAGAGTTGTGCGACTACCTGGTCAGCTCTAGTTCAGTCTATAGAGTTGTGCGACTACCTGGTCAGCTCCAGTTCAGTCTGTAGAGTTGTGCGACTACCTGGTCAGCTCCAGTTCACAGTTTGTAGAGTTGTGCGACTACCTGGTCAGCTCTAGTTCAGTCTATAGAGTTGTGCGACTACCTGGTCAGCACCAGTTCCCTGACTGTAGAATAGTGCGACTACCTGGTTGGACCCAGTTCAGTCTGTAGAGTTGTGCGACTACCTGGTCAGCTCCAGTTCAGTCTGTAGAGTTGTGCGACTACCTGGTCGGACCCAGTTCAGTCTGTAGAGTTGTGCGACTACCTGGTCGGACCCAGTTCAGTCTGTAGAGTTGTGCAACTACCTGGTTGGCTCCATTTCACAGTCCGTAGAGTTTCGAGACCACCTGGTCGGCTTCCATTCTCTCTCCTCTCAATGAAAAGTGAAAAAAGGTAGAAACTTTTTGATGTCACATTTCATGGAGGACCATTGCTGTTCCTTGACAAAAATTCTTTGTAAGGCTCTGTTCACATTACATCACATCTTCTATATAATTCTTTCCCTATACTGTTGTATACCAGCCAGCCAGACACTCTTTTGGCCTTTGTCTAATGCTATGGATGCATTAATGTGCATGTCCAGACCTTTGCTTGCCCTAAGTGTATATCACAAGAGTAAGGCGATCACTGTCTAATGATTAGTTTCCTGTGGTGTTAGTCTAGGTTCACACTACTGTCATGTTTTTTACTTCTCTGACGGAAGAAAAAGTTCTGCATGCAGGAAACAAACATGACGGAAAGCAGCGTCCACCATGTTAGAGGGAAAGGACACGGGAGGGGGCTCCGTCTGTATCTGTTACTCTGCTACAGTTAAAGGTGTTGTCCGGGCCAAACTTTTATTTTTCAAATAGGTTGGTGGAAGTGAAAAAATAAAAAGACTTCATACTCACTTTTTCCTGGTGCTCTGATGCCTCCCATCATGGTCTGGTCCTACTGGTCCATTGTTTTCTTCTGATGGAAATCCCCACTACTAGTGATTGCTGACGCCAGTCGGTGGCCTCAACGTAGGAGATGTGACGGCTCGGGTCCCTTCCTGAGGACCTTGATTGGCCTTTGCGGCCACGATACCGCTTAGGCTGGTCATTGGCTTCGGCGGTAGGGATCCAGGATGTCAAAGCTGGTGAGGAACTTCCCTTCACAAAGACCCCGGACCAGTAGGACTCGGAGCACCAGGGACAGGTGAGCATGATTTTTAAAAATTATTTTCACCTCATTGTACCTATTTAAAAACATTTTTATTTTTTGCCCGGACAATCTCTTTAATGTCCATCGCTGCGAGTGAAGTCTTAGTGAGCGTTTTTCCATAAATTCATTCTTTGCTGATAGTAAGGGAATATTGTGATTACCAATAATCCATTGCAGGACAGATTTCGCAGAGATCTCCCTGTAGGCCGGGCAGCTGATTTTACATTCATGTACATGTTGTTAAATCCCATTTTCCTGTCTTTCAACTCATGTGTTGAGAGTCATCTGTTTATGTGATTAAGTATACGGCTACCCTGCGAGCAAAACCGCGTGCGAGCGACCTCACTAATTCTCTAGGAGGAATTCTTGGGATCGCTATACAACTTTTCCTCTTATAGGGAAACCTAGAGGTCCCATGTGAGTCCTAGTCATGCTGAAAGTTACCGAGACTCACAGGCAACCAGGGCTGTAGAGTTGGTAGGTCAGATATCTGACTCTGATTTTTATATTTTTCTATAGACCGACTCTGGCAGCGACTCCTTCATGAATGGCTGACGGCCATAGTCAGTCTGACACAGTAAAAATCCTCTAATTCATTGAAAAGTTAGTTATTGATTCCTATGATGGACCAGCAACAACATGGAGGCAATGCTACTGTGAACCTAGCGTTACAAACCTAATATAATCTATTACTGTATTAATAATTGTATAATATAATTTCGTTTTATTGTGAATTTGGCCTCTGACCCTGTCTCAGGAGAAACTGGTAAAAAACAGAGGATATATATTTAGAGAGTACAAATAATAATGGGACAAAGCAGTGGATACGCCATATCTAACCCACATGTTCTTTATAGATTTGGTACGTCGGGTATAATTTAGAGCAGGGACGTAACTATAGGGAGTGTTTGCTATGGGGTTCATGAGCATGAGGGGATCTAAAGGACCCTCTGCTGCCGGAGAGAACGCAAGTTTTATAATGGATACAGAATCGGAAGAGAACTTCCAAATAGTGGAACCCCACTCCGCACTCCATTGGCAATAAGAGTTGTTGAATGGAGTCTGAGTAGATCAAGCTTTATTTACTCATATATGACACGTTTTAGGCTTTGTAGACCCCCCTTTTTAAAAAAACAAACAAACCCAAAATGGCACCAGAAATACCTAGTGTGTGGGTTAGGCTCGTTGGTCTAGGCGTATGATTCTTGATTGAGTGCAAGAAATGTCTAGTGTGAATGCCGCCCCCATTCATCACGGGGGAAGGGGGACTTGTCTTGCATCAAATTAAACTAGCCATAAACAGCTGGTGACTACCGGTCATATAGTGGGCCGCCATGTAGCGGGAATTTTGGCTGCAGCCAAATTGTAGCATTTACACTACATGGGGCCCCAGCCTTAAGGAACTGCAGTAAAAGGACATGTGTGAAAGCATCCTGAAACTCCCTAATGCATTATTGATAAACTTATGTCTGGGCAGTGGATTTCTCTTTTCGGTAAGGCCCCGTTCCCACGGAGTAACGCGCCATGGCAGGCTTTATAACCCATTGATTTCATTGTGTAGCGCGCGTAAGCCGGCACCCATTTAAGTCAATGGGATCTGTTTTGAAGCGCCTCGCTCTGACAAGTGTTTACGTGTCTAAATGAGCGGCGCGTTACTCCATGGGAACGGGGCCTTAGGGTAAGTTAACACAGGGTTTTTAGGTCAGGATTTTGAGGCCATATCCCCCTCAAAATCCTGACCAAAAAGACAGCTCCCATTGAAATCAATGGGAGTCGGTCAGTTCTTTTTTTCCGGGAACCGTTTGTTCCGGTTCCTGGAAAAAAAAGGCGACATGCTCATTCTTTCAGGCAGATTCGCCTCGCAACATCCGCCTGAAGACCCTTCCTCCCGACTAGGCCCATTCATTTGGGCCTAATCCAGAGTGGAGCTCGCAGCCTCCGCCTCCGGTTACGGACCAAAAAACTCTGTTTGAACTTACCCTTAACCTCTTTAGTGTCGCTGTTTTGGTTGGGGATTGTCTCTGTTGTGAAGTTTTTGAACACACGAATGAACTAATCTGGTCTCTACATTAGATTAGTGCCTTTAGGATTTTCTTGTTAGGCTTGCTTTATAAATTGTGAAATTGTCCTTTAAGTTTATGGACCGCGGACGGTCGTATAGATATGACATTGGGAATGTGATCATATTTGTTTCTTTTTCTCAGCTCACCTCTCATTGCAGACATACCGATCAATGATTTACTAGTACAGTCATAATGGACTACATATACACATAGGAGTAGTGAAACTGTCAAGGCGTGATGGCATGAACAGTGCTAACAAGACCCATCACATTGAATAGCTCAGAGTAGGAATAACCTCATACACTGGTTTAGGTTGCCATTAAAGAAATATAGACACAACTCATGTCGGACTACACCTAGAGAAGGAAGGGCCGGCAACCCAGGACCACCCACATGGCAGTAAAGAGTAGGGCTGGGAAACCAATCGAAAAGTAACCAAAACCGAATATCAACCAGGATAACTGATGGGATTTTGTTCACATCAGTTATTTTGGTTTAGTTATCACAATTTTTTGAGGTTCTACCTGCAGTTTTGTTGGGACTAAACACGTCGGTGTCAAAACTGCTTATCTCTACAGACCCCTAAGTGTAATGATTGGAGGCCCAGGGGAGATCAAAATAACAAACAGTGTTACTCGCCTCTCCTGGGCGCAGGCACGACTCCCTGCTGTCTTCGGCACTTTTGACTGATACCAATGAGGCTTGTGATTGGTCCTCAATTGCTTACAACAGTGTGTGATCCATGTGACTGCTGATTGGACACAACCTCAGACAGCGCGGAGTTGCACCAGAGCCCAGGAGAGGTAAGTAAGACTGTTTCTTATGTTTGATCACTACCCCTGGGCCTACAAACATTATACTTTGGGGTCTCTTTAGACCCCAAAGTATAGAAGCAGTTTTGGCTCGGTGTGTTGAGTGAATGTTGCTTGATACATACTCATACTGTGAAAAGAGTGTGATTTAAATGGCGACCTACATAGTTGCCATTAATTGTAATCGAGGTAAAATGCCCCATTAATCACGATTTTGATTTGGGTCATAATTGCTCAATCCTAGTAAAGAGCCTAAGGGTGCAGAAACTAACAGTACCTATTGCTCAGGAATGGTGGGGCTACAGAAACTGGTCTGCGTACAACCGGTCACCTGAATAGGAGCAGGACTTCCTACACATAGTATATGGCTCCTGGCAGCCACATCAGCTGATTGGATCGGAGTTTGCTTGTCGGACCCCAATCAATCTGATACTAATGACCTTTCCTTTGGATAAGTCATCCGTATAAAAAATCTTCAGATCCTGTACCACCCCTTTAAGAAACAATTCTTTAAAACACAAACAGATTACTTTGCTAATCCAATGCGTTTATTCAGATTATATATTAGAAAATTCTGGGCAAACAGCCAGAAAGGAAAAAAAATGGGTCTAATAAAATGTAAATTCACTACGTGTATTATAGCGCACATGCCAAAAACCAAACACTGAGTGCTCTTAGGGTATGTTCGTGCGGCAGAAACATGTTATTTATGATGCCCAGCGCACCAAGTAAAATTTAGATTGTTAAAAAAAATGGCGAAATGGACTTTTTTTTTTCCCCCACCCCGCTAAGAGAGAGTGAGTAAAATGTAATTAATAAGCTAATTTTTTTCTAAAATGGTGGAATAGAAAAGTACAACTTGTTTCTGAAATAAATAAACCTCTATATGGGGCTTATATGGCTTTGGAAAATTGACAATGGAATAAAATGAATATAAAAATGGCCTCCTTGCCTCCTCCAATCATATTCCACTGCCATCCCCATGTTACAGGACACGTTGCAGAGATTACTTTACCATGTGTATGTCACTTTCGCTGATTTGGAGTAAAACAGGTTTAAAGTCTTATGCAAATGAGGCAGTTGGTGCACTGGGGGCGGGGCCTTCAGCCCTGGGAGCACTGCTTTTGCTGCTTAGGCCCTATTCACATCCTCGTTCGGGTTTCCGTTTGAGAAGTCCGCTTGGGGACCCCCTGAACGGAAACCTATATGAATTCAAATGTGGTTACTTTCAGGAAACTCACGGACCCCATAGACTATAATGGGGTCCGTGTGGTTTCCACACAAAATATGCGGAGAGAAGTCTTGCAAGCAGCACTTTTTTTTCCCCGCATGTTTTGTGCGGAAACTTCACGGACCTCATTATAGTCTATGGGGTCCGTGGGTTTCCGGAAGGTCATGGCTTTTTAATGTTTATAGGTTTCCGTTCGGGCCTGGGGTTTCCAAGTGGACTTCCCGAATCGAAACCCGAATGTAGATGTAAACCGGGCCTTAGATGGGATGGCTGATACAGCAGTGGGAGAATCAAGTCCCACTACCAGGGGTGATACAGGCAGGAGGTGGTAGGGTTCTGAGTGCCTAGAGCGTCGGGGAGCTGAAGCCCCGCCCCCAGTGCACCAACTGCCTAATTTGAATAAAATTTCAAAATGGTTTTTCTCCAGATATACCAAAGTAATAGACAGAAGAAAGTTCTGTTGTGTATCACTGTAATGTTCTCGGTAACTCGGTGGTGACAGCTGAGATGTTCGGAGGAGACTCCCTTTGAAGGGATTCTACCACTAAAACACTTTTTTTTCTAGTTACCACGTCGGAATAGCCTTTAAAAAGGCTATTCGTCTCTTACCTGTGGAAGTGCTCTCTGCCGCGCCGTTCGTTCAAAATACCGGTTTGTACTGGTATGCTAATTAGTTCTCTCGCAGCGATGGGGGCGTCCCCATCGCAGGAGCAGCGATGGGGGCGTCCCCATTGCAGCTCGAAAACTGACCGCAGCGCCGCCTCTCTGGTCTTCGGTGTCCTCCCCTTGCTTCTTCAGCGTACTGTCGGACGCCTGCGCAGTACGCTCTGCTCGACGAAGATTGCCGAACGTACTGCGCATGCGCGAAATTGCGATCCCAGCCATAGTGCGGGCACAGAACTTTCGCGCATGCGCAGTACGTTCGGCAATCTTCGAGAACAGAGAGCATACTGCGCAGGCGTCCGACAGACGCTGAAGAGGCAAGGGGAGGACACCGAAGACCGGAGAGGCGGCGCTGCGGTGAGTTTTCGAGCTGCAATGGGGACGCCCCCATCGCTGCGAGAGAACTCATTAGCATACCGGTACAAACCGGTATTTTGAACGAACGGCGCGGCGGAGAGCACTTCCACAGGTAAGAGACGAATAGCCTTTTTAAAGGCTATTCCGACGTGGTAACTAGAAAAAAAAGTGTTTTAGTGGTAGAATCCCTTTAAGAGGTTAATAATCATCCTTGGTGGCTCTATAAGCTGTGTATAGACTCACAAAGCGAAATGTCCAAGCCCTTTACATCAAGAGGATAGATTTATCTGGCGACTGAAAAGCAAATCCATTCTAATATATGACAATACTGTATTGAGACGTGTCCTTCATTGTCTTATAGCATACGGGTGAGAATGACAATCCTACATAGGGTAGATTTGCAGATCGCTATAATGAGTTTTCTTTGTGGATTAATCTGTTTGCCATCACTAAACCTGTAGTCATCTATCACAGGCGGCAAATACAATAAATGCAAAAAAAACCTGAACTGCTGGGAGAAAAATCCTCCGTTACTGCATTGACCAAGGCATATATTGAGCCCAGATAACGCTGCTATTCTTCGTGCTCTCGCCGCCGTCGCAGGTCGTATACAATTATACAGATTCCTTTCTATCTATAATGTGATCTCTGATTGGTCAATGTACAGTAAAGCAAAATGTATGTGAATATATAGGTTTGGAAACGGTATCCATATGTAGCAGAAAAAATCTGCACAAATTTCAGGGAATGCTGCAGATTTTCAAATTTGCAGAATTTTTGGACATTTTCACACTTGATTCAACTTTTTTTAATTTGTGACATAATCAGCATGAATTATATGCCAAAAGTTTCTCTTCGATCCCTTGTAGAAACTATAAAGTCCTCCAAATGAGTTGCAAAAACTTGAGATATCTTTTTTTGCTGGCAGCTATTCCTTCTGATCTCCTTGCACATGCATGCTCAGCTCAACCGAGCATGCACGTGCTCATAGTTTTGTGAGGGGAGGAAGGCATTCACAGACATCTTTGTCAGTAACTTATCTCCCTTAAGAAGAAAAGAATTAAGCTTGGGGAAAGGAAACCCCCACATGGATTAGACGGCTGGTTTTGCCAAAATCATCATGTTCGCCAACAGCAAGCTGTTATGTATTGCCATGTTAGAAGTCTTTAGGTTTTATATGAAGGAACCTTGGCAGTAATGATTTATACCCATGATGGCAAACCTATGGCATGGGTGGCCTCTCTTTGGGCACACATCTGTGGAACAGATTATATTGTGTGTGGGCCACCGTGGAGCAAATTGTGCTGTGTTGGGAACAATTGTTTAAGATAAGATAAGATAATCCTTTAATAGTCCCACAGTGGGGAAATTTCAGTATGTTTTAGCTGCATAGTAATACAGATACATGATAATACACAGTAAATATTGCAGAAGTAGTAGCAGTATTAGCAGATTATATTGTGTGGGGGTCACTGTGGAGCAGATTGTACTGTGTGGGACCATTGTGAAGAAGATTGAACAGTGTGGGGGTCACTGTGGAGCAGATTATACTGTGTGGGGGTCACTGTGAAGCAGATTGTACTGTGTGGGGGTCACTGTGCAGTAGATTATACTGTGTGGAACCATTGTGAAGCAGATTGTACTGTGTGGGGCTCACTGTGGAGCAGATTGTACTGTGTGGGGGTCACTGTGCAGCAGATTATACTGTGTGGGGGTCACTGTGGAGCAGATTGTACTGTGTGGGGGTCACTGTGGAGCAGATTGTACTGTGTGGGGGTCACTGTGCAGCAGATTGTACTGTGTGGGGGTCACTGTGGAGCAGATTGTACTGTGTGGGGGTCACTGTGCAGCAGATTGTACTGTGTGGGAGTCACTGTGGAGCAGATTGTACTGTGTGGGGGTCACAGTGCAGCAGAAAGCTCTATAAAGCCCCATTCACATGACCGTATTTTGCAGGTCCGTAATTGTCTGCAATTATGGATCCGCACATTATTAAGGTTAAATTGGTGTGTTGGCACTTTCTGATTAATTAGTGGGCTTTGGGTTGCAGTTTGGGCACTCGGTCTCTAAAAGGTTCGCCATCGTTGATCTATACTAAGGAGGTAGAATAAGAGATGTGTGAAGTCTTTTTACACTTGCCAGTTATCTTCACAGTGTTTTCTGTAACTGCCAAGTGTGAATGCAGGTCTATTTAAGCAATAAAACTATGATTGATGTGGATTGATGATCGATGCCAGTAAGATCAGGACATGATCTGTAAGTGTAGATGCCTCTTGTAGCAGTATGGGGAAGATAATTCACCAGCAGAGGTGCCTGCAGCAGCTGTCTCCCCTCTCACTATATATATGTCTGCATTACCTGGGGAGTCCATAGGGATATCGGTGTGCCAGCTATACAGTATACAGCAGGGGTACTTAACTGGTGGAGCATGTTCCAAACCTGGACCATGGATGCCAACTGTCTGCCCCCTGCCTCCTTCATAATGACAGCACTCGGAAAGGATCTCCCAACTGCTGTCCCTTTTGTATCACACTCTCCTCTCTGCTACCTGCACAGAAATAGCACAGGCATGGCTACACTCCTCCATAGGCAGTAGGGGTGATTGCCAAGTCCTTCTTCTGCAACTGCAATACAGTGTAAAAGGAGCAGTGGTCAGGAGATCAGTATCTCTTGTGGCTGGTGTTATTATGAAGGAGCAGGAGGGAGAGATTTCTGCGGAGCCCTACAGTCCCCTGTTTGGTTGGCAGAGGAGGCACATTATACTTGTATAGTTATATATTATTAGTATTGAGCACTAATGAGGCATTGTTATGTATAGGAGCATCGGTGTGGCAGTATACCATATAGAGGCTACTAAGGGGCGTTATACTATGTGAGGCACCAGCAGGGCATTATATCATGTGGAGGCCACTAGGAAGGCATCATACTGGATGGGGCACTATACTGTGTGGGGGCACTATAGGGGCATTATGCTGCATGGGTGCACTAAGGGGATATTACACTGTGTGCAGGAACTATGGGGTCATTATATTGTGTGGGGGCATTTTACTGTATGGGTCCACTAAGGGGATATTACACTGTTGGGGGGGCATTATACTGTGATGGGCACTAATGAGGCAATGTAATGTGTAGGAGCACCAGTTGGGCAGTATACCATATGGTATCCGCACAGGGGGCATTATATTGTGTGGAGAGTCAATGGTGGCATTATATTGTATGGGGGCTCCAGTAGGGCATTATACTATGTGGAGGTCACTAGGAGGGCATTCTTCTGTTTTGAGATGCGTTGTGGGCATTATACTGTGTGGGGTACTAAGGGGACATTGTACTGTGGGGGGGCACTATGGGATATTACACTCTGTGGGGGCACTATGGGATATTACACTCTGTGGGGGCACTATGGGGACATTATGATTTGTAGGGGCAATACGAAGCCATTACACTGTGAGGAATTGGGTGGGGTCAAATTTGGCATTATTAGGACTGTATTTGTTTAAAGCTGGCATTGGCAGGACTGGGTAGGATTAGACGCATGTCATAACATATGTAAATGCTGGACATGTTCGGCGGGGACCTTTACCTGATGGCAGATGCAGGTCAATGAACACTTACTAAGACTAATTCTGTACCCCAGTATACAGTGTACGTGTCCAGCAATGTCCAGAAATATCAGAACATCATCATAGTAACATTAATAAGACACTAAGCCGTGCTTACAAGAAGGGTCTTAGGATAAGATTCCCGTCTAAGACATTATCTTCCTTCCTTCCCTGGGGTTACAGTCAAAAAAACAAACAAAAAAAGATGGACAGAAAACTGCTAAAATGATGCCAATGTGTTGAGCCTTAGGCTACGGCTGTGTTATACATACAACGGCACTGCCTGGATGGGGACGCTGCCGGCTGTCAGCCCACATAAAGACTTACCTCTCTGACTATACAATGTTACAGCTAGAATTTTATATACATAAGTGAAACTTTTAACCTTTGCACCATAATGTATCTAGAGTATTGCAATATATGCTATCATAACTGTTCTATTATCTGCCGCCTACCCGCCATTACAATTCATAATGTTATTGCTTTTCTAACTCCCAACATAGAATTGATCTTCTGGATGTTTGGAAGACACATATATTTTACTCCCATTTAAGAGTCGTATCGGAGAGTCTGCAGCTCGTAAAATATTCACTTGTGCCGCGTAAGTGAAGTGATAACGTAGAACATAAGCACATAGAAGGAATGAAAGTCTTCCTAATTAAAATATACCGCTACTCCCATGGTGAATGTAGACGGAAATCATCCCAAAGGCACATGTTTTATTTAAAAACTGATAAACCCTATGTATAAGAGTTAGGAAGTGACTGCTGTATGGCAAACGGATATCTTCTGATAGTTTAGTCCAGCGTGGTGTAATAATAAGAGATTAGTATCTCATGGTACTGCCCAGTATAACTAATACATTAGAAGACCAACAAGGCGACACCATACACATTAGACAAAAGTTGGCTGAATATGCTGAACGAGGGTCTCCCGACTTAGATGGGGTCAGGAGGGATCAGACATGTTTCATTCTGGAAACCAGTGATTGGCTCTTTGATCATTTCCTGTGTGTTCAGATAGACCAGGAAGTAGAGACTGCTAAGGACTATGCTCGAGAGACTGGTAAAGTGAGTGTGATTTTTTTTTTTTATTATTTTCTTTACACCATTCAAAGTTTTCTTTCTAAATAATTATCACCCAGCGGCTAATCTTTTTGACATCTGCCAGCGCATGCGCAATAGAGCTGGGGCGCTGGCATGTACTGTAGCCGGCGCTCCGGCTCTATTGCTCAGGCGTGGGTGGCTGGTAGATGTCAAGAGCGGGAGGAGCCGGCCCCGCAGAAGGAAGTCATGTCCTGTGCCCAGAAGATCCAGAGGGAAGACGAGCATGATGGGGGGGGGGGGGGTTAGTATAGGTGACTTTCTGTTTCTGGAAACTTGAAAATGTGCCACAAAGTAGGCGGGTTGGGGTGGGATGTTTAGTTTATTGTAGAAATACCATTTTTCCTGGAAAACCCCTTGTTAGAAGGTGACAGGCAGAGTGCTGGAGTCCCGATATATCCACCCCAGGTTTCTGAATTATGTGGTCCAGAGAGAGTCTTGAATAGGCCTCAGCCTCAGATATGGCTCCCGAGACTCGTTACTGAACCGTAAAAGGCTGTAGAGCCGACACTTCAGGGCAGATCCTGGGAGCGAGTGGAGGTGCCTGGGTCTGTCCTGAAGTACTGAGAGTCTGGTGAGACTGTATTGCTCTATTTTTGTTGACCCGTGTGGTTGGTAATATACCACACATACGGTTAGTACTTTACTGTTTAGTTAGTGCTCAGACGAGCAGGGTTTTGTTTGACATACTTTTGCCTGAAGTTAAGGCTGTATTTTATTTTGCTCATTTTGTGCCTCATGTGAAACTTTATTTATGTTCCTTTTTTTTTTTTTCCTAAATAAACCTGTTTACTACAGATTTTGTGTCCCTGTGACCTCACCTTTGACTCTAGAATACGTTAGTGTACAGATAGTGCTGACCTTTGGCTGGGAATGAGCTCATTTACTTACCAGGAGCTTCATGTTTGTGTCTGAAAGAAACATTTGTGACTTCTATCATCAGCAATTTCTTAAGTTTATTTTTGGTAACCGCAACGTCCAAAAAATTCTTTAGAGGACTATTCTTGAATTCTCGGTAGATGCCTAAAAACCAAATAAAATCAGTAACATTTTAATCTTTACAATATCTACGGTATTTTACTTCCTTTTTCAGTGAATTATTTACAGTGTTTAACTGTTTCTTTGCTTCCTAAGCAACTTCATAAGACCGGAACAGGAATTGCTTTCCATGTAATCGCCTCAAAATAAAATACCTAATAAAATGTATGTTTATGGCGCTCAGTGAACACCAATAAAGTCATTTATAGGATTATTTATAGCAATAGTCCTAGATATTTTATGGGACATGCAATAGGCTGCTTGCCTGAAGAGAAGCTTTCATGTCCTCTAAGTTAGGGCATGTTATAAACCATTGCACAGGTGACTGTCTGCTGAATTCAGTGCGGTTTCAGTTTTGTAGGTATCTTTCCCTGTTTGCAGAGATATAGGTGCCCTTCGTTTCGGCAATTGATATTAGTGCACCGTCAGGGAGGCCGGCCTTACAGCCCTGGGTCATTTTGGGGCTGTGATGATGCCTTCTTGATGGAACATCTATATAGTTTTTACTGTGAAGAGGAACGGTCCTCACTACATCGCCTCTGACAAGTGCAGTGATATCAATGGTGGAAACTGTCGGCATTCATATCTCTGCAACGGGCAAAGTAAGTACCAGCCAAACGTGCTCTGAATTCGGCGCACCATAAGCCTTGTAATGATATACTGTATAAGAGATCACAGAGCAGAAAATGAAGAGGAATTTGAGGTGGGTATGTGTTTCAAAGGCCTCCTCCCAAAAGCTAAAGCAGTGTTCAGGCTTTCCACCATTGACTAGGCTCAGATACATGGACTAATGAGCGGGGTGGCCCACACTGTGGACTCTGAGGCAAGATCAAGCAGGACGCTTATTTTTTTCAGCTTCCTGCTGCAATCTCTACCCGAAAACAATGGGAGGTAGAATCCGGTTAGGATCTGCTGCTGAATTGGGAGTGGGATTTGCCTAAAAATTTGGGTCAGATAATGAATTATGAACATACCCTGACATTCCTTGTCTTAAAGGGGTATTCCCACGTCGCATACTCACCAGTCTTCGATGCTGTAAATTCTTCTTTCTTCTGGCTTTGTTGCGTCATTGGTGGGCGGGGTTACATGTGCGCTCCTGATGCAGCTAGGCATCGGACGTACAGCCTTCACAATGCAATTTAGACCCGGCATCCGCTGTAATAGAGAGGCGGATGCCGGGGAGTGTAGACGCCGGCACAGATGCCTGCAACATCACTACGCTCCTGCCCTGCATGAAGCCAGCAGCGGCAGGAGCGATGCTGCTATTCCGCTCCTCCTCCGCCCCCCCCCCCTCCCCTCCGGAATAGCAGCATCGCTCCTGTTATGATGTCTATTGTCAAGTGGGTGGTCCCTATCTGTTTACATCAGCCCAGGGCCACCCACCTGACAGTTGAGAGGCTAGCTAATTGCACTGATTGCTTGGGAACTGTGGGGGTAGAGAAAAAATTCAGAATCAGTGGAGCGTCATCTATTGAAGGGCCAAAGAGTTGGAGTTGGTGGTGAAAGTCCTCAGATTAAAATCTGTTGTGTATTTTCAGGGAAAATTTCTCAAAGTATAGAAAACACATTATATATTCTATGTGAGTTCAACCGTATACTTTTATTCTAAGATATGTTGACCTTTCCTTCTAGTACAGTAGGAGGGAAGGTTCTTGCTTCGCTGGCATTGGTAACATTGCTTTCCATTATGCGAGCTGGTGTATGTTCTGTATTGTGTAGTAGTGTGCTACGTGGAAGTATACTTCTGTTTTTTTGCTTATGTTTGACCCATAAATGCTCTTGTGTGGTCAGGAGCAGACAGCATGTTGCCTAAAAATGTTTATACCTAACAAGGAAAGTTCTCAGAATTCTAATTCTTTCCTAGAACTTCTTAGGGTATGTCCAGATGGTCTAGGATTGAGGAGCAGGGGCTGTAAACAAAAACTGCTCCGTAGCACATTTTGTTGATGGTATTTTACATTACGTATTGATAAAAATATATACTATACAAAGTGTGGGTTGATGGCTTCTATGTGAAGTTCCTCCACTGCATTATTTCAGTGTAAATAAAAAATTAACTGAATTTGGTTTTATGGTGGAACACAGTTTTTTTTTTTTTTTGTCAAAAGTACTAAATCCAGGTCCTTTCCTCCTCTAAAGTCTCATGAAAAAATTCAGACACGTAGGCTGGGACCCCAGATTGCGAATACTCAGCAACAAAAAAAGTTTACATTACAGTACTTGCAAAGTGGATGAAATTCTGCTGAGTCCCATCCACATATTCCAGAAAAAAAAAAAATCTGCAGCGGAAATGCTACGATTTCAAAAAACATTGCGGTTTTGTAAATCGCAGCATGTCTGTTTTATCTATGGAAACGCTGTCGTCCGCATAGGTGTAATAGAGACAGAAAGTCCGCAGAGGAAAACACTGGAGAATTTCTATGAAAAATAGATAAAATGGAAACAAAATGAAATAAATATGTTAAGCATTTCCATGTGCGTATAAGTTTGTACTATCCAAAAACAGTGTTGTTTGTTCTGTATGGTGAACGCCGTAAAATAAAAATATATATACTGCAATGCACAAATTAAGGTATGTAGGTCACCTTGCTTCCACCAGAAATAGCAATAAAACGTGATCAAAAAGTCACACATACCAAAAATTTGTACCAATAAAAACTAAGAGACTTAATATATCTCCGTCAACTGACCAGTAAAAAGTTATAGGATTCAGAATACAGCACCCTGGGAAAATAGTTAATTTTCAAAAAATTATGTTTTATTAGTAAACGCAGTAAAACATAATAAAACCAATATAAATATGGTATCGCCGTAACCGTAATAACCCGCCGGACAGAGCTGCCATGTCATTATTAATGGAGAGTGAATGCCATAAAAATAAAATGCAGAAAGTAATAATAGTAATAATAATTAATAATAATTATTATTAAATATTATTAAATTGTATAATAATAATTTATTATTATTAATAAATATAATTAAAATTATAATTACGTGTATTAAGAAGAAAGAGCTGCAAAATATGAATTAAAAGAAATTAAAATGTAAAGTGTAACTAAACTTTAAGACAAGTATTGATTTTCTGGTAGTATTATTGTATTTAATCAATCTTGTATATACTCGAGTATAAGCCGAATTTTTAAGCACAGTTTTTGTGCTGAAAAAGTGCCCCACGGCTTATACTCGAGTCAAGCAAAAAAAAAAACCCAAAACATTTATTTTATTTATTTACTTATTTATTTTGCAGGTGGTCTATGACCAGCCGCAATAGTAATGTATAGAATCTCCCATAAAATAGTAAAAAAAAAAAAAAGCTTTTAAAGATAAATAAAAGTTGTAAGTCCCTCCTTTCCCTAGAATACATATAAAAGTAGAAAATGACTGTGAAACACATACACATTAGGTATCCCTGTGTCTGACAGGGCCCGGTCTACTGAATATAGGGTATCTGCAGTGCTCCTGTTCCGTTGAGAAGGGGTTAATAGGAGCACTGCAGATACCTCATATTCAGCCAAACTGAATTCAATGTGGGGGAAAAAAATCCCAGTCCTCAAGCTCAGGGAAGGGGCAGACAGACAACCAAAACACCCCCTCCCCTTCCCCAGCAATTACTGCACCCAAAAACTCCAACTATTATAATTTTTGAAATTTTCCAGTAGCTCCTGCATTTCCCCTCTAGGCTTATATCGAGTCAATAGGTTTTACCAGTTTTTTGTGGTAAAATTAGGGGGGTTGGTTTATACTCAGGTCGGCTTATACTCGAGTATATACGATATTCTTTATTGCCACATTTTGTCTCCTTTCTTTGAAATCCTGCATTTTTCACTCTTCCCCTTGTTTCTGTATTGAGCGCTGTTCCTGCCTCTCACTGATGTTACTGTGTATGGACAGGGTTGTGTTAAGCCTGAAAATTCTCCTAAAAATATGAACGGTTCAACAACTTCCAATCCAAACTTCCAATGCTTTTCTGTTGTATTTTATGTTAGGATAGTGAAGTTGTTTTTGACATTACGTAAGTCTTTAAATTAAGATGATGAGAACAATAAGATAAACATGGTCTTATTATATTTCTAACAGTGGTTTTCAAGTCTCATAAATATGTATGTTGCTAATCAGCTAAGTAATACTTCTTAGTGACGCACACTCTGTCCGGACTTCTCTCTGAATCGTGTGTTAAAAAAGTCTATGAATCTGTTCACAATAGAGTATGGAGGAAAAGACAACCAAAAGCTCTTCACAGAGTCTGAGTCATGGAGTGGGGACCAATTTTCAGTGGAATTTCTGATTTTGGTTTCGAAATACAATGGTGAATTATATTATATAATTATGAATATGTATGATTAATTAGATGTATAATTTGCTACATATTTACTTTCACAGGAATCAGTCACTGACTTATTTATAGATTAGGATATCTTTACTTTTTCTGACTGACCATGGCGTCAGCCATTTCTGAAGGAGTAGTAGTCAGGCTTTGGAAAGATAGAGGAGTTGGTGATTTGGCCTACTGACTCCATAGCATCTGAAGGATTTATCTTATAGACCTGGTGCTTCTTGACCCTGATGTCCAAGGAATTCCAAGCAACAGCAACCCAGCAGAAACAGGCGAAAGTAGAAGAAAGTGTCTGTTGAAGGTCCAAGCTCCAAATGAACACTTGTGGAGAGATTCTTTGATTTGGCTTTTTCTTAAACTCCTTTGGAATAAGAATGTGTTTTAGGACTTGGCTCATACTCTGATCTAAACTGATGAAGGGGCTCTAAGGATGAGTCTATAAGATGAATTTTGCATCAGGACTCACCATGAAACGTCTCCTGCAGAAATCTTCCTTCCAACCACAGAAGGATTTCCTATTCCCATTGTCTTCAGTGGGAGGTTTAGGCAGAATCCTCCTGAAGATGGAGGAGTACGCTTCATTTCCACTACTTATGTCCACTGCCAAAACCAAGGACCAGTAACATACTACTTACAGTTCTCTTACGTGAAGACACAGTTTGGTGGTGGGAGAGATCTTGGCATTAATATGGATAGTACTTGCTGACTATAAATGTGGCTGTTCATCTTGACTTGCGAGTAGCGGTCTTATGTGAATGGCCCTTGAGGCTGATCGATGTGAAGTGTCGTGTATCACATAGGATTTATGGGTTTGCTTGTACATGGTGACACTCGTGATCAGGTTGATAAACAATGAGACTTCCACACTTGACATTTATGTTAAAATTCTTGAAGTGTCTATTATCTCTGCTGAATATGCTATAGGTGAAACCAGTGTCTAATATATTGAGAACATGAGCAGCAATATTACGGGTTATGGGTTCTAGATTTTAAGGACACGTTGATCCAGGGTTTTTATACTGACTGCCAGATTGGTGTCAGGAAGGAATTATTTTCCCTTGAAATGGGGCAATTGGCATGAGCCTCATGGGGTTTTTTTTGCCTTCCCCTGGATCAACACTATAGGGAATTTGTAGGGTTTTAGGTTGGACTTGATGGACTGATGTCTTCATCCAACCTCATCTACTATGTAACTATGTAGCAGAAACACAATAGGGAGACATATATGACAAGCAGGAATTTTCCCTTTATAGAAACCTGGTGGACCCCATTATAATGGGGTCTGTGTGTTTCTGCCGGTCACTGCGGGTCACTGCTTTGTAAACAGATTGGGTTTCCGTTTTTTGGGCACCCAAGCAGACATTGGGGCAGATTTGTAAAGACCTGTGTATTATATAAAGAACCCTGCAATGGTGAAGTATTCACCAGATTCGTGACAAGGGCTGCTCTTTGTCATGAATGAGGAACATGCTGCACCTCTGTAGAAATCTACACCAGCTCATAGATTTCAGTTGATTGCCTAAATAGTAGCCTACATTTTAGTGAATTTGGTGTAAACTGGCTCCAATCCTTGTCCAGATTTACAAAAAATAGTCATAAATTGTCGTAAAAATGACAATTGTGGCTGTTTTTCATTGTGAACCTGCCCATTGTCTCCCTTTCTACAGATTTTCCTAAAATGCACTTGGCATTTCAACATAAGGTTAAATGATGGGCCGAAGAAATTCCTTAAAGTCTGTCACGCAACAGATTTTGCTGCAGCGTTTTTTGCAACTAAAAATCCGTTCCATTCATCTGATCAGGGTTTGCTAAAATCGGACGCTTGTAGCCAAGACAACCCCATTCAGATGAATGGAACCGATTTTCAATTGGACAAAATCTGCACCCTAAGGATAAGGGTCAGTGCACACGGAGTTGTTTGGTGCTGATTTTGACGCTGAATCCGCCTCAAAATCAGCCTTCAAAAAAAGCCTCCCAATACAGCTCTATTGGGAGGCTTTTTTTGGAGGTTGATTTTGAGGCAGATTCAGCATCAAAATCAGCGCCAAAAAACTCAGTGTGCACCTTAAGGCCTCATGTAGCTAAACAAAGTGGAAAAAACGTGGCGGAAACACATCGTTTTCATTGCATTTTTGTAGAGTTTTCTTCTGTAGACTTTCTGCCCCTATCATACCTATACGAAAAACGCCAGCACCTACGAAGGTATTGGCATGTTGGGATTTTCAAAAATGTAGGCTTTTTTTTTAAATGCAGATTTGTGCTGCAGTGTGTGGCTAGGATTAGCCAGAATCTCATACACTTTGCAGGTTCTATAAAACACAGCTTTTTTTTTTTTTTTTTTTTTTTTTTTAAGCAGCAATTTCGCTGTAGCCAAAACATTTGCCAATGCTGTCTTTTTACAACATGAGGCTTCAGCCTAAGATGTGAATCCCTACCATACAGGCATAGCAGATCCTCAGATGACTAAACTTTTAATCCTATTTTGATACAGGAGCTCAAAAAAACTTCCCATAGAAGAACATTGCGGGAGTCACAAGCCTGCTCCGCTCCTGCTGGCTGGGGACTATTTATAGAGTCGCACAATGCCGCTCCGCCACAATGTTTTGTCCTGTCAGATTAGCAAACAATGCAGAAGCCACGCTCTATTGGCTGTAACCTTTGGAGGATTAAAACTTCTCTGCATAAATCACAAATCCATTACTTGACAGTAACCATTGACCTGCATTGTTGTGTTATTGGGAACTTGTTACGCTGGTGATATTACTGTATGTTTGTCTAGGAGGATTTTGTATCATGAGCTCCTCATAAATGTAACAGAGTTCTCATCATATCCATGTAGGCAGGAGTGAAGGATGCAACGACAAAGACAGATCTATTACTGTAGGTGCCTGCATTTCCCTGGGCACTAGTGTCCTTTACATTTTACATGTGATAATAGGTCATGGATGTCCCTGATCGTGGTATGCAGTAAATGCAAATCCGATGCGGAAACATATCTACTGTTCAGTGCAGGGGACCAGTGTTCATCTTCTTCATGTTTGTCCTGTAGGTGTCATTGCTGGTTCTTCAAGGTAAAGGAAGCTTTATCTATACTATATTTGTCCTGTAGTGGATATAGCTAAGCCAAGGCCTTGACCGGCATACTAAGATCTTGGAAATTCTGTGATGGAAGTTAAGACTAACACTGGTCAGAAACAACAAAAAAATTACTTATTAAAAAAAGACATCTTGGTCTGTTTGTGTTATAGGCAACTTGAGCTTCAAAGAGGATCTTTCACCATCTGGGGCACATGCTGTGTAATACACCGCTAGAAAGTGGACGGTGCGCTGAATTCAGCGGGTTTTCTGTTCTGTACCCCCGGTGAAGAGCTATCGGTGCTGGTACCGTAGCTCTTCATTGTCAGAAGGGGGTTTCTGACAGGCAATCAGGAACGTCTTTCCTCACAGTAGCATCTATTGCGCTGTACTGTGAGAGGGGGCGTTCTTTACCGCCCAGTGACGCTAAGCCATGAGAATCGCGCCCCCTCCCCCACTCCTGATAGTACTCGAGTACTGGGTTGGCGTTCAGCGCACTGTCGGCTTTCTAGCGGTCTATTATACTGTATGTGCCTCAGGAGGTGAAAGGTCCTCTTTAGCCCCTTCCCGACATGCGCCGTAATAGTACGGCGCATGTCGGGTCTGTAACTATGGCGACCGCCCGGGAGCCGGGTGGCCGTCATAGCTGCCGGGTGTCTACTGCTTTAAGCAGTAGACAACCGGCTCTAATGCCTCCGATCGGTCCCCGGCATTAACCCCTCCGGCGCCGCAGTCAAAGGCGCCGGGGGCGCCATTTTCCCGGCGGCGCATGGGCTCCGCCAATTTGCCCGGGATCGCTGGCTCCTGGAGCATGCTCCAGGGCCGACGTCATGTTGCCATGACAGCCGGGAGCCTGTACAAGGCTCCCAGGCTTGTCTGCAAATTCTCTCTTTTGCAGGCTGGTCTATGCAGCCTGCAAAAGAGAGGATGATTTTTTGCAATGCATTGCAATGCATTAGCATTGTAATGCATTGCATTAGTGATCAGACCCCCTGGGGTTCAACACCCCTAGGGGGTCTAATAAATGCAAAAAAAAAAAAAATATATAAAAAGTATTAAAAGTTCAAATCACCCCCCTTTCCCTAGAACACATATAAAAGTAGTTAAAAACTGTGAAACATATACATGATAGGTATCCCCGTGTCCGAAATCGCCCGCTCTCCAAAAATATAATAATATTTTTCCTGTTCGGTAAACGCCGTAGCGGGAAAAATAGTCAAAAGTGCCAAACCGCCGTTTTTTTCACTGTTTTGATTCTGATAAACATTTGAATAAAAAGTGATCAAAGCAATAACATTTCCCGAAAATGGTAGAACTAAAAAGTACACCCGGCCCCGCAAAAAAAGACGCCCTATGCATCCCCGTACACTTACGTATAAAAAAGTTACGGCTGTCAGAATATGGCGACTTTTAGAAAAAAAATTTTTTAACAAAGTTTTGGATTTTTTTTAAGGGGTCAAAATTTAAATAAAACCATATCAATTTGGTATCCCTGGAACCGTACCGAAACACAGAATACAGGGGACATGTCATTTTGGCTGCACAGTGAACGCCGTAAAACCAAAGCCCGTAAGAAAGTTGCAGAAATGCATTTTTTCTTCAAATCCACCCCATTCTGAATTTTTTTCCTGCTTCCCAGTACATTATATAGAATAATTAATGGTGGCATCATGAAGAAAAATTTGTCCCCCAAAAATTAAGACCTCATATGGCTCTGGGTGCGGAGAAATAAAAAAGTTATGGGGTTTAGAAGGAGGGGAGTCAAAAACGAAAATCAAAAAATGCCATCGGCGGGAAGGGGTTAAATTAAATGCGTCTGTCAATATCTTGTAGACTGATACTTCCTGTTGTGTAGAGATCACTTTATAATCATAGGCAGGAATACAACAAAAGAAATCACCTACATATACCGTAGATAACAAAGCATAATGCTATTCACAGTAGGTCTTGGTCATAGCTCATGTTGCTCCAGCTCCCCTTTCCGGTGCCCAATTATAGAGGGGCAAGACATTCCCCTGACCAGAGCACTGTTATGATTGGTCAGCTAAGCCTGTTTAAGAGCAAGACAATAATATTGAGTTTGCTTGAGTTGTGGTATCATCTGCGAGGCCGAATCCCGTCCTTGACGTGTACATAACATTGGATTTGTATTAAGGTCACCGAGAAGCTTTCGTGTATGTCATGTCAACAGAAAGAATACGGCAACAAATCCCAGTGTGTGTCTGTTTAGTGCACACACTTCATGGTGTCTGTTTATGGAGCGGGGTAAATATTTAGCTATAAACTTGCATCTTGTCATGGCTTCCAGTATCCTTTGACTTATGGGGGTTACAACGTACGATTGGAGAAGATCGGATCACTTTTTAGAGTGCCCACGTCTCCTGTTGGAATGGGGTGGTAGTCACATTTGTGTGCTACTGCTCAATGCAATGTGTATGGGACTGACAGAGATAGCCAGGCTGTACTGTCTCTGTAAACTCACATTCATTCTAGTTTAATGAGGGCATGGGAACCCATTCTTTTCATTGGTTGGGATCACTGTTGGTAGACCTCCTGTAATGATACATTCTGTGGACATTTTTCATGGGCTGGTGCCATCCTGAATTTTATTTTTCTAGAGCAGGTTATGTAATACAAGGTTAGGAGAAAGTGCTCTACTTTTCGTCCATGCTTTTAATATACACAGTCCAGTCACATTAATGCGACCACCTGTCAAAATCCAGAATAACCCCCTTTGGCAGAGCGGACCGCTGTGAGACGTGCAGGAAGAGAGGGGATGTTGTGGTGATGATCACTGGGATGTTGAGCCATGCCAGCTTCAGTGCTATGTCCAGCTGCGCTAGGTTACGCGGTTGAGCATCCATGGCGCTAACAACCCGATCGAGATGGTCCCACAGATTCTCCATTGGGTTCAAGTCCGGGGAATTTTCTGGCCAAGGGAGTACGGTAAACTCATCCTGGTGCTCCTCGAACCGCGCACATACACTGTGAGCTTTATGACACGTCGCATTGTCCTGCTGGTAGATGCCATCATCCTGAGGAAAAAAAATTTGCATGTAGGGGTGAACATGGTCCGCAAGGATAGATGCATACTTGTGTTCATCCATCGTGCCTTCCACAATGATGAGTGCACCCAGATGGCTGATGACGCGTGCCTTCTGCAATTGGTTATTTAACATTGACATCAAAAGTAGGCGGTGGTCACATTAATATGACTGGACTGTGTAGAATATACTAGTAATATTATATTACCTATTTTGGTTTGAAGTCCCCTAGGTGCTAATGTTCAGATGTGCTACGTGATGTCTTTAGTGCGTCTGATCTCATAAATCTTCTAGCATTAGGTCTAGATTTTTTATCCATCAACCCAATTCATAAATTGTGGGGATAGTAAACGTGGAGCCTCTTGATGTGAGATTGGTCAAAATATCTATAGAACTGGACAAGTCAGTGCATAGCTCTTTATTATTATTATTATATATTTGGCAGATTCTGGAAAAATCTAAAATGACAAAGTCTTCAGAAACAGTCCCTGGGGCCTTATCATAGAGAGGATGATACGGGAAGGTCATACACAGTACTTAGGGAAAATTCATTGAAAGTCATTTTGGGCTTTTTTGTGAAGCTATTCTTTTCTGTGTTTGTGGAAAATTGACACACAGCTGCTCGAGAAGAGTCAGTGTTTCCTTGCTTACATACTAACAATGGAGCCAGGTGTTCAGGCTGTGGGGAACATCTATTGCTAGTGCTACAGCTATCTAGATAAGGTGACCTAGTCCCCGAGAACAAGAATAAGTCCCCTTAAAAATGTCATTTAAAAAATAAATTTTTTTAGAAGCTTTAAAAGTCCAAATAAACAAAACAACATGGAGCCTGTTCTATGACGTACAGCACTGTCCAATACAGTATAAGCCACGGCAGCTCATATCCCTGTGTCCTGTATTCAGTGAGAGCTCCTACACTTACAGCACTCATTGAGAGGATTGGTCTCTAGTGATATTTTTATTTTTTTTTCTGTATTGTTGTTGTAAGGGAATTGCTAGTTGTACAATTCCCTCTTGCACCTGCTGGAACAATGGAAGAAGGGAAAGACAGACAGTGAGCCCTAAGCTCGACCCAGCCCCTTCCCCTAACCTAATTGCCACAAGTGTCCTAATGACAGGAGCAACTGGGCGGTGGTCTCTTCTTGAAATAAGTGTCACAGAACAAGACAGGACAAAACAACACAGAAGTAAAGTCAGCAAGCCAAGGGTCAAAGCCTGAGAGACAAAGCAGTACAAATTTGTAATCCAAAAGAGTAGTCACAAGGAAGCCAAAGGTTAGAGGTCAGTAATACAATTGCAAAAACAAGTAAGAACCTACCAGGGATAAAGTCACAGGACAGAAGCAAAAGATCCAGCAATTCTGTGTGGGCTGATGACCTGTATAGAGGGAGTCCAGGACCTGCCCCAGACTTGATTAGTAGACAGGTTGTCAATCATACAGGCAAGGCTACCATTAACTATTAGATGAACAGAGGGAAACAAAGTGCAGGAGATATGTGTGGTGGAAATTCAATTACAGAGGAGAGGTAATAGAGCAGTGTTCACACAGAGCAATAAAAAAACTCTAAGCAAAAAAAAAATCACACTGAACACGCCTCCTGTGCTGCAGCGTGCGAGCGGAGTGTGGTGCAGAGACCCAAACAGGTAGAGATATTACAGTCACAATTTGTAACAAATTTATCACATTTCATGGTGTTTGATAGATTTGAAGATATGACAAATACAACAGTACTGCCCTAAGATTTTTCTCTATACCGCCCCCTCTCTACAGTGATATTGCAGCAACTTGTGCAACTTTTAAAAAAGTTGCATTTGATAAATCTGGTGTACAGACATTTGGAAAGGGTCAGACTGGGGTCCAGCAGAGATCCTTTGCAGCAACTGCTAAAAATTGTCAGAGAAAAAAGTCTTGCACAGAAGATTTATTCAGTTTTTAAATGGTGAACCCCAGTCAATGCCCGGCGCAAGTGTGAACCCAATGTCGCTGTGCTCACTTTTCCATCTTCTTTTCAAAAGTAGATGAGTGAGTGGTGTTAAATTGCAAAATGCCACAAAATCTTGATGCAAGTAAGTAATTCTGGGATACAGAGCTTGAGACGTTTTGCGGGTGCAAAATTACGCGCGTTATACGCCTGTAACGACTCATTGAAATGAATGTGATCTGTTTTGAACGCGTTAACTCCGTGTGAACTGGCCCTGAAGTTGATGTTAGTCCTTCCCATAATATATTTTATACAGGCCTTCTCCTCCTGCTACAAACTATTAGCAACAGTTTCTTTACTGTAGTGAGTAGTCGGGTGGTTTGTCTGGGTTAGAGAATTCCAGACTAGCAGTGCAGCATGAGGAAAGTTTTTGAGACAGGAGTGGGATGTTCGGATAAGACAGGGTATAAGTCTAAGGTCATTGGTAGAACCTAGAAGAAGGTTAGGGTGGTAGACAGTGATGAGGGAGGCGCATTGTCTGAATATGTGGGGTGAAGGAGAGGTCTGAGTCAAATAGAACAACTGAGACAGCAGACTTGCTGCCTCGGTGATATAGTAGGATCACAAACTGAAATTGAGATATCAGGGTTGGGTCATTTAGTAGATGGAGGGAACACAAGAAGTTCAGTTTTTGAAAAATTCTGTTTACGTTAAAGAGAAGACATGAAGATATGTTAGAGACAGTCACCAGTCTTCTGTAGTAGGGCTGGGGTGAGAACACTGGATGAACTATATAAATGGGTGTCTTAAAATGGTACTGAAGGCCAAATTGGATCTGTGTAGGGAGAAGAGTCCTGAGGATGAGTGATGAGGACTGGGTAAAATATCACCTACAACTGAAAGGTGAAAATTAAGAAGACTTCTGTCTATACAGGGGTAATCCTATCTATCCATAAGGTAAGGGATAACTTGCAGAAGGGGGGGGTGTTTTATCACCCATTGTGAATGGAGAAGTGGTCAGTTCAATGGGAGTGTTAGAGGTAGCCAGTGTACATCACAACCAACCCCACTCCATTCAGAGTTCCTCATTCAACTTATCAGTGGGCATCTCAGTGGTCAGACTTCCACCAATCTTCCATCAATCTGCACGCTATCCCCATTTTATGAATAGGGATTAACTTGATCAAATGGAAATACCACTTTACGTAAATCTAATATAAAATGTGAAAGGGTTTAAAGTCTACTGTTTGAAGTTTGCCAGACAAAATGTCAACCCTACAGGACCAATTACATATCTTCCAACTTCTGAAGAAGAGAGACCTGTTATATGTGAGTTCTATGGATCCAGGGTGCTGCCCTCACTAGTTCTCATAGGTATAAGGAGCTTCGAAACGTTATATTCTGTCATCATTATGAGTTAGCCATTAAAAAAACCTAACTCGCAAGTTTTTTGTTTTTTATAGTTCTCATAGCATAACCTCAAGTCTGTTCTTCTTTTGTCTTCTGCTGCGAATGAAGGATATCTTCTCTACATTGCCAACAGTTAGCAATGCTGAGAAGTGTGTGAGTCTAGGCTTCTATGTGTGGTTTTCTATCTTTCTGTACTGAAACATAGCCTATATAATACACCCCCTCTATCAAGGGTGCTGTGCTGCACCCTTTCATTTTGCATTCTAATACAGTACAGCTTGTGTACAGCTTCCTAAAGCCTTGCATGCCTTCTTCCATTTCTACACTCTGATATTCTATCTACAACCTTGTTCCCCTTCCTACTGCTATTTATAAAACTGGACTTCTGTGAGAGGTGGAAGAGCAGAGAGAGTGTTAGCGTGCTGTGTGATCTATGTCAGAAGCAGCAGCACTGCCCTCATTGTACAGGAGTTGCACAGACTCCACAGCAACAAAATAGTACATTTAATTTGGACTATATAAAAAGTTGGTTAATTTTGTTTTTAAATTAAGAGTAATTAAGTTTAATTAAGTAATTAAATTAAGACTAGCTAAGATTTGCTTCATCTTGCAAAAGCAAATTAAGGGTAAAAAAAAATCAGTTGAAAGATGCCGTTAGTCAGTAAAGTCCTGTGGGTGTATTGTGTGTCAACCCGATGAGTAATCATGGTGATCGTCTGATGTTACATTATTATTATTAGTGTATTTATACTTGTTCTTTGGATGTTGTGGACCATAAGTGATCGTGTTTGTGGTTGGGAGTAGGGTGGGAAGCTTATTAAGTTGATTTACTGTTAGTCCGGTGATCCAGAAGAAAATGCCCCTCAGATTCCTGTAGCATCCATCTAGACTAAATGGTTTTGGTGGTCTAGCCGCTGTAATCTTGTTTACCATATGAGTTGCTCTATCATAGTTACTACTAGGAGAAGGACTAAGAAACTCCTTAAGGAGAGTGCCTTTGCAGGCGTATGGAGACTTACAAGCCATTTTCGCTCCACTGGGGGATTCTGGGGAATATGCAAATCTGTTTTCCAGGATGTAATTAGGAAAACAATGTCTCTGCTCACTGCCTCTAGGACATCCCCCTTAAACATCAGGCATGACTTTTTAGATAGCCTAATACCATGATGCGGGTTATTGCAAAACTAGTATTTCTATTCCAAAAGGAACAGATTCCCAGCTGTGGACAGCGCTGTTTTGATCTGTTGGATCTCATCAGCACAGCGTAGGGATACTAGTTTGGCAGGGTGAGAGACTATAGACCGGGGTCAAGGACTAAGAAAACTTTTTAAGGAGAATGCCTTTGCAGACGTATAGAGGCTTACAAGCCATTTTTGCTCCACTGGGGGATTCTGGGGAATATGCAATTCTGTTTTCCAGGAAATGGCTTGTAAGTCTCCATATGTCTGCAAACTAGTATCCCTACGCTGTGCTGATGAGATCCAACAGATCTAAACAGTGCTGTCCACAGCTGGAAATCTGTTCCTTTTGGAATAGAAATACTAGTTTGGCAATAACCCTGCATCATGGTATTACGGTAGGCTATCTAAAAAGTCATGCCTGATGTTTAAGGGGGATGTCCTAGAGGCAGTGAGCAGAGACATTTTTTTCCTAATTGCATCCTGGAAAACCGATTTGCATCTACTGGGAGACGTTACACTTCAGAAATGAGAATATACAAGTAAGCCATGTTTGCGACTTGCATATGACTCTTTATGTCCAAAGGCAAATACTGAGATCCACATAGAGCCCACAGCCTTATTGAGAAGTTCTTGACAGATTTCCTCAGAGTGTTATCTGCTTACAATAAGCAAGTTTGGGGAAGTTAAGAAGACTTAGAACTGCAGCTCGGTAGACTTTGATCCTTGTAAATGTGATCTGATGTGGGAGGTATGGTGAATCATCTCTGCATCCACTCCTCTGCAGACTGTCTGCAAAAATAGCTGAAAGCTTCAGTCTAAAAATTCATTATGTAAATTAGTGTAAGTTTCTACAGGCTCAAAAGCAGAAGGAAAAAGTTAGAAAACTACAGAATTCCACCAAAAAATTCGTAAACAAACATGTTAATATTTTCTTGAGTCATCATTTTCTATCACAATCATTCGATGGTTTCTTTCATGGGAATGTTGGGTGATAACCCAGAGGACCACTGTTACAGTTGCCACAGAGGTTATTTCCCCGGTGCTCCAAAAATGTTATCTAAGTTGGACTGTAGTAGTTACGTTTATTGCTTTGGCTTCATTCACATCTGTGTTGAAGGTTCCATTGCAAATATTTTGACAAAATATTGCAGGAAAATTGCGCACAACCAATTATAGTAAATGGAGAGCTTCTGAGAAGAACAACGGAAATATCAACATAGGTGTGAACCAGCCTTATTCAAGCCGAGAGGGGATCTAGTTTCCATTGCACCAGCAGACGACAGAAACTCTTGAGTTATTTATATATATATACATATACTAGCCATTGACCGCAACTTCGTCTGCGTGTTGTTGGTGTCGATGATCTGCCTATATTCAGCGAATTCCTGCCATCGATGGTTTGCCTGCTCTGGGGTTTCGGCAGCTCTTAAGCTGTCCTGCTGCTGAACTTGTTCCTCACACTGTGCCTGTGATTGTTCCGGCATCTCAGCAGCTCGCTGGGACGCCATATAATAAGTGTGTTGTTGGCATTGATAATCTGCTCCAGTTTTTCGGAAGCTGTCAAGCTGGCCTGCCGCTGAACTCGTTCCTTACGCTGTGCCGTGATGGTTCCAGCATCTCAGCTTCTCGCTGTGATGCCATATAATGAGTGTGTTGATGACGTTGAAGATCCACATGCTCCTGCATTTCAGCAGCTTTCAAGCTGGCCTACCACTGAACTTGTTCCTCACACCGTGCCTGTGATTGTTCCGGTATCTCAGCACCAATAATGAGCGTGTTGTTGGTGTCAATGATCCCCCTCAGCTGTGCTTGAGAAGTCTGTGACTTCTGCCTACCTTCATAGCATTCATTGTGTTTGAATTTTGCGGCAAATTAGATTTCCTTTTTCCCAGCATGTTTAAAATGGGCAAACTGCCAATTTGGGCTAAAGATGTTTTCCCATCCAGTGTGTCAGCACCGTCTGGAGCAGTTCAGATAATATGCAAATGCATGTACACAATCCACTGAGGGTTATCTGTGCGTTTACACAGAGATATAACAGACCTGGTTTTATCACAACCTGAGATAAGCTGCTGGTAAGAGCAGTGTAATATAGTATGTGAACATAAATTCATAATAGTCGTGAAGCCATGTCATTTACCGGGATATAAAGTAGCCTATGTGTTAATCAAGGTATCAAACTATCTATGTGCCAAATTTCATTCAAATCCGTTCAGCTTTTTTTGCATGATTGAGAAACATCTAAACATCCAAACACGCAAACTTTCACATTTATAATATTAGTAGGATAATGTATACTGTTTAGTTATGTAGCAGAGCTTCTCATCACTAAGGCCCATCGTCCCTGGTTAGTTGTTAACTTAACTCCTTTGTATAGATCTATAAAAGTATATTGGTATAGATTGTTTCTTTGGTGGCGGATGTAAATCCCAGTTTAGCTTGATGGCATATTGATAGGCTATGTCATACATGTCTGGTTAGTTGGGGTAAAGGGCTTGGGCCCACTATCTTTTTGATGTAAATATCAGTGGTGAGAATATCTAATAATTTCTTTTGTGCAACATGACAGCTCACTATGACAAGGTTTAGCAGCTGTTTTACAGTAATCTAGGGAACACAGATTTTTGGTATCACAACAAATTGTGTTGAATGACAAACAGCTGTGCTGCAGTGACATCTTCATCGCTGTTATATCTGTACAACTTGAGATGATTCATTCTCTTAGGAACACAGACTCGCTTTAGAAGTGCCTGTATCTTGTACCCGTTGTATAACTGAGTCATAATCACACCACATATGATGATGCATTTTCCATTTTTACAAAGTAATTCTTGTTGTCAATAATGTATATAAAAGTATAATAGTATTCTACATGACTATTGCAGGAGCAAGGAGACTGATGTGATGGTGGTGGTGTGAGGCCATCACTGTTGGGTTATAGGGTGTTGTAAGATGCCTCTTCTTCTTTGTTCATGGTCTTTCACCCTCTTCTGAATTTTTAGACCATTTTGGATAAGAACTTCAGACTAGGAGCAGTAAGTGCATGTTTTATGGGATTATCTTGGTTATGTTGCAATTTAGACATAAACATGACAAAAATATTTATGGAGGTGTACAGTAACATTTCCATAGACTATAGAAAAAGTGGTAATATGGCACACATATAGGTCTATAGATCCCTATTGTTCGTCTAGCTTCACATTGTATACTTTGGCATGTTCCATCCATTCATATTATGGAGATGACTACAGTACCATATAGAGGACCTATACAGCAGCATGCACTAAGTGCACAGAGCCAGTATGGCGGCACATAGTGTCCTTACAGTTCTGTACTTCTGTGTTCCATTGCAAAGGTTGCATGCACACAGTTCTGATGGGTGTATTTCCCTGCTTTATGTTACCACATTGCTATATTTTACAACACAGACTGGGATATTGAAAAGCTACATTCACTCTATACTATTGAAAATCCTATAACAAAAATCAGATCTTCTTATTGACTGTATAGCAGCTGAACACAGTACGGTTACCATCTCTCCAAAGAATAGATTAAAGGGGTATTCACATTATCTGTCTCCTACAAAGGAGGTTGGGAAACAGCCCTGTTCTGTGCTATTTCTTCAAGTCCCAGAGTTATAAAAACAACAACTCCAGGGCTACTGAAACTGTGTAGCCTCGTGATTGGCTGAGATGGGAATAACCCTGTAAAAAAAATACATTTAACAAATACTTGGTTAAAAAAGTAGGTTATTTTTTGGGCACAAATTCCCTTTATAGAGGACCTTTCACCACCAACATGTCCAGCTTTTTTTTTTTATCTCTAGCCCCCGCCATTCCCGAGCAATTAGGGCTGTTATTTTTGGTACCTGATATGCTGTATAGGCACTGTACTGTCAGGAGGGCGGTGTCAGGCAGCAGACAAGGGGCGTGATACTGAGCTCTGACACTGGCTGCCTCTGATTGGAGCTCTGAATCCCACCCCCCCCCTGCCTGACACCGCCCACCTGACATTACATAGCACATCAGGCTTCAGAACTAACTGCGCTTGTTACTCAGGAATGGTGAAAATGACAACTGTGCTGGAATCATTGTGCTGTAGGATTTTTTTTTTTTTTTGTTGCAGCAATAGTCACCTCATTGACATCACAGACAGGATCACACCTCTGCAGACACCCATAGTGACCCATCATTACATCAGACTACTCACAGTAGATGATATCACAAGTTAGGGGGCGTTCACACTACCGTCGGTGTCCGACAGGTAGTGTCCGGTCCTAGTGTCCGCTCAAAATCTGGCACGGACATTAGGAGCGGACACTAGCTGTGTCCGTGACACTTGTCATTTATTTAAATGGTCATCGGGTGCGACACGTAGGGTTCTTCTGTCTGCTTGAGAAGTCGGACATCTTCACTTGTGGACAGGGAAGGAAGGGCACGGAGTGCAAAAGAACGCACCCGATGCCCATTTAAATAAATGACAGGTGTCACAGACACAGCTAGTGTCCGCTCCTAATGTCCGTGCAAGATTTTGAGTGGACACTAGGAGCGGACACTACCTGTCGGACACCGACGGTAGTGTGAACGCCCCCTTACCTACTCTCCTTCCCGCAGAGAGCATACATAGAAAACTCTTCCATAAACCTCAATTAGTCAACTTCAGATTATGCTATAAGGCAATTGCTCCCAAACTGAGGGTTAAAACCCCCTAGAGGGTTGCATGTCAGGGGGTTATGAGCCATCAACGGTAATTCGGCTGTGTAGCACTGTGCTGAAGTCCCGATATGGTGGCTGAAAAGGATCGTCTGCCATATTGGTAGCAGATCCTTCAACGGTAGGACATGGAGGTGAGTAAGAATAAAAAATAGTTATAGTCACTTCTCCTGGACTGCTTGCGAAGTTCTTGCATCTTCAGACCTCTTGTAATGGCAGTGCCCTGGAAGTCACCACAGAGGCCTGTGAATGAGCCTCAATAGCTATGTGAAACCGCCAGGATAGGAGAGTGGGCAGGGGAGTAAGAATTATCGTCAGCTGCTTATTGCAATAGCACACAATAAGTAGCTGCTGATTAAAACAAAAAAATGCCGCCTCCAATTTAGTTCATGAGGTGCCGCCTGAGGCCGTAGACTATAATGGGGTCCAAGAGGTGTCTGTCAGGTTTTTGCCAGTGTAAGGGAGCCTTCACACGGAGTAAACGCGTGTGTATTTTTGCAAAATACACGTGTAAAAATAAGACTCCCATTGACTTCAATAACATTTTACAGGCGTATTTTTACACGTGTAAAAAATATCATTGAAGTCAATGGGAGTCTTATTTTTACATGTGTATTTTGCAAAAATACACACGCGTTTAATCCGTGTGAAGGCTCCCTTATACTGAAACCAGTGGAGAGAAAAGTCCTCCGTGCAGAATGTTGTTCTCCATCAGTTTTAGATGGAATCTGTGACAGACTCCAATGCATATGTGAACCTAGGCTAATAGAGCTGTCATTTCTTATATTAGTTATAGGGCCTATTAGTGATGAAAAAGGGATTCCAAATCACAATTATTGCTGTAGGTTGTAATACAACTTATTAATGTGGGACCACTGGATGTCAGTACATAGGAAAACAGCAATACTTCATTAACTTGTACTTCGATAAGATAATCCTTTAATAGTCCCTCAGTGGGGAAATGTCAGTATGTTACAGCAGCCTAGTAATACAGATACAGGATAATACACAGTAATATATTACAGACTTAGACACACATAAGCTGAGAAGAGAAGATATACTAGGAGTCCATAGCAGCTAAGGAACAGAAGAAGAAAGAAGGAAGACTTCAGGATCATAATCATTACTTGGACAGAATATAACACGCATCCAAAATCTAAAACCCATAGAACTTTCCACCGGCAGCATGGGTTTAGATGAGGGGGTGAGCTTAGCTTTTTTTCTGGCTGAGGTGAACTATAGAAAGGTGCCCCCCATAGTATAGCACCTCCTTTACTGCCCCCTACGCAGTCTATGTCCCCTTGTTTTCTTGACCCCCAAACAGTATATGACCCCCTGTTTTTTGTCCTCCACATAGAAGATGGCCCTTTTTGTTTTGGCCCCAACACTATATTTGGCCTGATATGTTGGGTCACTACATATTGTATTATTCCAATAGGTAGTGGCCAATTGTATACTCCTGTCCTGTCCACTTGAAGGGTGCGCTGTACCCAAAGCTGGAGCGTCCTGATGTTCTTCAGCGTTGTGACGTACCATGCCGTGCCACCTACATGTGGTGACGGAGGCCAGGCTGGGCAGAAGAGTGGATGGGTGAGTAACTTATTAGCCGCTTCCTATTGGAATACTACAATAGGTAGTGACTGATTAAAAAAGGAATATCAACCCCTAATGTATCCCAGGCCATTGCTTTAGGTCCCCTCATGTCTGATACACCCCTGATATCTGTGTGCATGTAGCCAGGCCGTGATGGTACTGATGGCACAGGAATGACATCTATGTCCTGCCCGTGTCTCCATGGTCCCATTTACTGATGTCAGTGGCTAGGCTGCAAAATGAACAGGTGTAGGACAAGTATCGAGTTTTGCCTTGGGCTCATACATGGGAGTGTGCATGCGGCCATAGAATTGAATGGGTCAGTGTTCTACGGCTAGCACACTGATAACGCACACAGTCATGTACATGTAACCTTATGTTGTATCTTTTCCTATCAATCTGCTCATCTCATTCGGCCCTATAACATTCTGCCTGCTGATAGGACTACATGTAAGGTGTGACAGGTTCCCATTAAGGCGTCCGGCTGCTGCAGAGAATACTGCAGAGGATTGTTAGCAGATCAGAGGTCATTTTTAATCTAAAAATGCTAATTTGGCCAAACAAATGCAACAAATTGATATTCGAGGGAGGTCCAAATCCACATTGTTATTTACCGTGCTACAATCGTGTGCTCTTGTATGGCGAGTGTGAGTTTGTGGGCACAGATAGTATTTGGGGTCTTGTAGCAGGGGAAGAAATCTAAAAATATTATGATGTGATCATTGTTATGGCAGAATGACTCGCTGAAGCAACAGGGCCAAGATTAATTGGCTAGTCAGGGAAGATAAATGGCCTGCTCTCCTCTCTTTATGTGCAGACAGCTTCATTGCTTCCTCTTCGGGAGCCGCCGGCAGGCACTATATAACTCAAACCTCCCGACGGCTTTATTATTTATTTATTTCTCGAGGACAGTGATGGCGATTAGGCGGGAGAATCCCTTTATAGTAATCGGAGCTGAAAACCGCCATCATTTATAGCAAGTTTATGGGTGATAGGTTTGTGCCATTTCTGAGCAGGACAATCTGGAAATTTGGATAAATGGGTTCTAAACCTTTTTATACGTACAGTAAACCTGTTTAGTCATAGACTAAGTCAATGTTAACCAGAAACCTGGAAGCTACATGTGGCTCATGGCTCCCGTACATGTTGCACCCTAGCTGATGGCGGTTCTCAGTATCTCTGTGGTTACTTTGCTGTAGTAGTTCTGACCCTCCGGGCCATAGAATTGGTCCAGTTTTGACTCTTCTTTTTCCACTCCCCAACTCCAATGCCAGCTCAGACCTCTTCATAAATGACTCTTTTTCAATAAGTAGGGCCTTAGATTGATAGATCATACCATGTATAAATACAGTCCTATGAAAAAGTTTGGGCACCCCTATTAATCTTAATCATTTTTAGTTCTAAATATTTTGGTGTTTGCAACAGCCATTTCAGTTTGATATATCTAATAACTGATGGACACAGTAATATTTCAGGATTGAAATGAGGTTTATTGTACTAACAGAAAATGCGCAATATGCATTAAACCAAAATTTGACCGGTGCAAAAGTATGGGCACCTCAACAGAAAAGTGACATTAATATTTAGTACATCCTCCTTTTGCAAAGATAACAGCCTCTAGTCGCTTCCTGTAGCTTTTAATCAGTTCCTGGATCCTGGATGAAGGAATTTTGGACCATTTCTTTCTACAAAACAATTCAAGTTCAGTTAAGTTTGATGGTCGCCGATCATGGACAGCCCGCCCTCAAATGATCTGAAAACAAAGATTGTTCAACATAGTTGTTCAGGGGAGGAATACAAAAAGTTGTCTCAGAGATTTAACCTGTCAGTTTCCACTGTGAGGAACATAGTAAGGAGATGGAAGACCACAGGGACAGTTCTTGTTAAGCCCAGAAGTGGCAGGCCAAGAAAAATATCAGAAAGGCAGAGAAGAAGAATGGTGAGAACAGTTAAGGACAATCCACAGACCACTTCCAAAGAGCTGCAGCATCATCTTGCTGCAGATGGTGTCACTGTGCATCGGTCAACTATACAGCGCACTTTGCACAAATAGAAGCTGTATGGGAGAGTGATGAGAAAGAAGCCATTTCTGCAAGCAAGCCACAAATAGAGTTGCCTGAGGTATGAAAAAGCACATTTGGAGAAGCCAACTTCATTTTGGAAACAAAGATTGAGTTGTTTGGTTATAAAAAAAGGCGTTATGCATGGCGTCCAAAAAGAAACAGCATTCCAAGAAAAACACTTGCTACCCACTGTAAAATTTGGTGGAGGTTCCATCATGCTTTGGGGCTGTGTGGCCAATGCCGGCAGCGGGAATCTTGTTAAAGTTGAGGGTCGCATGGATTCCACTCAGTATCAGCAGATTCTTGAGAATAATGTTCAAGAATCAGTGACGAAGTTGAAGTTACGCCGGGGATGGATATTTCAGCAATACAATGTCCAAACACCGCTCCAAATCGCCTCAGGCATTCATGCAGAGGAACAATTACAATGTTCTGGAATGGCCATCCCAGTCCCCAGACCTGAATATCATTGAACATCTGTGGGATGATTTGAAGCGGGCTGTCCATGCTCGGCGACCATCAAACTTAACTGAACTTGAATTGTTTGTCCAAAATACCTTTATCCAGGATCCAGGAACTGATTAAAAGCTACAGGAAGCGACTAGAGGCTGTTATCTTTGCAAAAGGAGGATCTACTAAATATTAATGTCACTTTTCTGTTGAGGTGCCCATACTTTTGCACTGGTCAAATTTTGGTTTAATGCATATTGCACATTTTCTGTTAGTACAATAAACCTCATTTCAATCCTGAAATATTACTGTGTCCATCAGTTATTAGATATATCAAAATGAAATGGCTGCTGCAAACACCAAAATATTTAGAACTAAAAATGATTAAGAGGGGTGCCCAAACTTTTTCATAGGACTGTGTATGTATATATATATATATATATATATATATATATATATATATATATTATTGCTCCATGTGCTGTCTAATACCAATTACAGTGAATGGTGCTATGGTGAGTACAGCGTGGCTTGCACAACTTTTTTTCTCTTTTCTGTTTGTTTTGGCGATTCAAGTATGGTTCCATGAAAACTAATGGACAGCACATGAACATTATCGGTCTGCTGTTTATTTCATACAGATACATTGTCAGGGGATGCTGAATAATGCGGCATTGACAAAATGGATCAAACACGGATGGCGCACTAGAATTTCCGATTTTTTTTTTTTTTTTTTTTTTTTTTTTTTTTTTACAGTCCGCCAAATGGGTAGTTAGTGTAATGGCAGCCTATTATTCTACTCTATACTATACTACTTATGCTATAGCAATCAAATATAATATCTCATTACTTTATTTTCAAGCCGTATTTGAGACGCAATCCATTGTCACCCAAAATGGATTCCAACTCCACAACTTTTACGCTTCAGCACTACTGATACTTGGCTATAGGTTCAAGACCATATATCTTACATGTAAAATGTAAAACTAAAGGAAGCCAAGCCCAACCATACTACACTACCATTGCTGTTGAATGATCAGTTCAATGAAAACTTCTAGGTTTTGGAAATGGTGTGATAAAGAACTTTGTTCCTACTTTGCTTACTAGCCTCTTGCTAGATTATTGGTGCCCACCATCTTTGTACAGCCCCTGCTGCCTCACTGGGAGCATTGGCAGAACTTAAAGGGGTATTCCCATGACGCTTGTTCACTAACCTGCAGGCTGTTGTGCTCTATTCACTTCCTGCTTTTCTCAGCACATTGGTGGGCGGGGTTTCACTTGCACGGGATTGGTTGTATATGAATTACCACAGTGTGAAGCTGATGTAGCAGAGCTGGATTTGAGTCAGTTTGCATTACATACAGAGGTAACGGACTCCCTATCTTAGCCCTTATCAGCCAAATTCAATTAAACCGACTGAGAGCTCTCACCTCCCCTATCTGAGAAGGTCCGATGCTTAAAAGACACAAATGGCTCAGAGCTGCTCCCAGCCCCCCCCCCCCCCCCCCCCCCCGAGAGCAGGCAGCTACATCACTTGACAAATGAGCAGATAATACCAAGGGCCATAGAAACGGAGTGTAAACAATGAAGTGAATAAATTAAGATAGCGGCCAAACAAAGCAGTTTTGATAAAACAATGTATTTAGGAAAAGTCTTAAAGCCACATAAACTAGCAGTATAGATAGGATCCTTGTGATGGGACAACCCCTTTAAAGAGAACCCACCATAGTAAGGTTTGGTTTATCAGTAGGAAATCTCATAACTAACTTGTGACCTGATTACTAGGATCATTACTGCCCCTCTTAGATCTGTTCTCTGTATAGCAGCACAGTCCACAAAGTGCAACACAACCCTATTTGAGCAAACCTTTTAAGGGTTTAGGGATACGTGGGGGTTGCAGACGTAGTTCCTTTTACAGTATGCTACACTGAGGACCACATCTGCACTTCCTCTTTTACGCTGCATAGATATCCTCTAATAAAGGAAGCTACGAGGGGAAGCATAGGGACCCGAACATTGCAATAACCTAATGACTAATAGTCCCATAAGTATAAGCAAATGCATGGCCGTGTACGGAGTGCTTCAAGGATTACTCATCGCCCCAGTCGCATCCAAAACCTCTCTGTAGGTCCTGTATACTGTCACATGGTAATATTTTACTCTTTGATCCTGAGCCAGTGGCAAGAAGCCTAAATGGGAGGGTGGATTTGGGATTGAGTTGGAATCATTTGGATTTATTTGATGTCAGTGTTCCTGGTAATTGTAAGCCTCTTAGCAGAAAGTGACGGGTAATGCTCTCATTTATTAGCAATATCCTAGTGAGATCAGGGGAGGCCGTGCCTGGCGCAGTCACAGGTAACACCGCCTGCATTGCTTTCATCTAGGCAGAGCCCTGCACGCAAAGTGCTTTGAACACCCAAGAGCAATCCAATTTCACCTATCCCTCATAGACATAAGTCTATTATGGGATCCATGTGCTTCGCCCAAGAAATGGCAGATTTTATTTTTTCTTGAATCTTTCATGCAGGTAAATTGTCATGTGAATAGATCCATTAAGGAACCCAATCATGTCAATGAGCGCTTATTCATCATTTTTAGGTTTTCTTAGTAACCTGATATGGACATAAGGTCTCCATCAGTAAGAATGGATCCAGTATGGCAGAAATAATTGTTGGAAGCGAACTGGATCAATGGGTGATGAAGAAGCTACAGCAGCTGAGAAATGGATGTACGCACAAAGGGCGACAATGCCGTACAACTTGGAGGAGGAAACAGACATTGCTATGTCTGCTGAGAGGGGGTGTGATTTATAGCAGGGATCAGTAACCTATGGCGTTCCAGCTGTTACGAAATGACAGTCTCCAGTATATATCTAACAATGCACAGGCTAAAAAAATATCACATAATGAAGCTACACATCCAAAAATGTGCAATTTATCACAAAAAAATATCACATACAGCTAAAATGAATTAAAAACATGCTTGTTACACACATGAATCCGGTTGTGGATTATAGCCATATAGAACCCAGTAACATACATGGATTGGTCATTTTTCATTTTTTGTTTTTAACTCTCCGCCTTACAAAAGCCATAGCTTTTTTTATTTTTCCATTTACAAGGTTGCCCTTGTGTAATTTGCAATACACTGCAATGCTAATGCATTAATGCATTGCAGTGTATTGTATTAGTGATCAAGAGCCTTAGGGGTTCTAAATAAATAAATAAAAAATATTAAAGATGTAATTTACTCCCCTTCCACTATATCAGAAGAAAATAAAGTAAAACACATACAGACTTACAAAAAATTGCAGTGTATTGCAAATTACACAGGGCAGCCTGTAATAGAAACACAATGATGATGAGCCTGGAACCCTGAAATAGGCTTCCCAAAGGAATGGATTACTTTCCCTGGATCTCAATTGCAGTACCCCTGCCGGTAAGTAGACGCCTCAGTCACGTTTGGCTGAGGCACCTGCAGAGTTACTGCCCACAATCAGTATTATATAGCAGAGACAGATGGATATGGAGCTGTATTGGGAGCGGAGTGGCTGTCATGTTTAGAAGATTCGACATCCACCGTAATAGTACGTCGGATGTCGGGAAAGGGTTAAAACAGGATCCTGGAAAAATCTAAAGGATCCAGCAGAGCCAAATATTAATCCAAGTAACATAATGCAGTAACACAAAATGAGGCTAAATGGGGACACCATTTAAATCTAACATATCACCATGCAAATAGTCTGAAAAGGAAGAAGACCCCCATATATATGTTAGTAGCTACTAAGGAGACAAGGTACCCCTTCTGACCCACGTCTATGACCTCTTGCCCTGTCAGCCAGTACCCTGCTCTGCAATGATGGGGGTCAGTAAACCCAAAGTAATTGTCTACAGATAGATATTCTGGCTTGTCTTTAATCCAAAATCATGCCACGGGGTTTCAGGAAAACCAGGCATTGATATATAGGAGGGCAACGGCTTAAAGGTGGCGCTAGAGAGCAAGTATCCTTTTTTTGCACCAAGGAGGATATATTTATATATTCTTTTTCCATAAACTGTAATAATGCAGACGCGATAATATAAGCGTTTTTTTTTATATCCGTTTGCACTTGGTTACTGCCGTACAGTATTTTGCCATTGCTGTGATGTAATGGGTGCATCAGGATGAGACGCTTTACCTTCTGTAATAGGGAGCCAGCCCTAAATAAACAGCTGGTATCACATGCAGTAAGTATAAGTTTTCCTTTGGAACTGGCTATTTGCCAAATGGGTGAGAGACGTAACCTGTATATAACATTTTTGGCTCCATTTCTTCTTTACTTCCGTATACTATTATGTCCAGTGTTCCTTATCCGCTTTGTGTGTGATTGTATGTTAGATATATCATTAGATTAATGTGAAATGTACTAGCTGCAAACCACAGGATATCCTGCCCTCAAAGGCAGATTGCATGTGGCACAGGAGTAAATATTCATCTGTGTTACCTACTTACAATATCTTGATGCTTTGTGCAGAGACGCAATACAGAAAACTTACAGTGTATCTGTTACAATTATATCTTTGCCAGTGGTTTTCATATGGCAAACATGGCACAGAGTTGACCAGATTTGGCCATATTTTTAGAAGTGGAGCACAGATTTTAGTAAATAGGGAATTGTAAATTGTGTCTGTCTAATTAAAAAAAAAACAAAAAAACATTACAATGTATTTCAGGTGTGACTTGGCATAAACTGGCTAAATTTTCAGTGTTTATTCTTTTTTAGATTTATTATGTGCTTGTAACAAATTAGATCACACCCCAAGATGAAAACGGATGATCACAAGGGAAGAGTGAAATCAGAAAGCTGTCCACTGATTTCTGCTGCTCTATCCCAGGGCAGAATATGATAGAGAGAGAGAAGCTGAGCTCTGTGATATATAGAGTTATATGATAGAGGAGAGAGGCTGAGCTCTGATATATAGGGTTATATGATAGAGGGAGCGAATCTGAGCTCTGTGATATATAGGTTTATATGATAGAGGAGAGAAGCTGAGCTCTGTGATATATAGGGTTATATAATAGAGGAGAGAAGCTGAGCTCTGTGATATATAGGGTTATATGATAGAAGAGAGAAGCTGAGCTCTGTGATATATAGGTTTATATGATAGAGGGAGAGAAGCTGAGCTCTTTGATATATAGGTTTATATGATAGAGGAGAGAAGCTGAGCTCTGTGATATATAGGTTTATATGATAGAGGAGAGAAGCTGAGCTCTGTGATATATAGGTTTATATGATAGAGGAGAGAAGCTGAGCTCTGTGATATATAGGATTATATGATAGAGGAGAGAAGCTGAGCTCTGTGATATATAGGGTTATATGATAGAGGAGAGAAGCTGAGCTCTGCAATATATAGGGTTATATGATAGAGGAGAGAAGCTGAGCTCTGTGATATATATGGTTATATGATAGAGGAGAGAAGCTGAGCTCTGTGATATATAGGATTATATGATAGAGGAGAGAAGCTGAGCTCTGTGATATATAGGATTATATGATAGAGGAGAGAAGCTGAGCTCTGTGATATATAGGGTTATATGATGGAGGAGAGAAGCTGAGCTCTGTGATATATAGGGTTATATGATAGAGGGAGAGAAGCTGAGCTCTGTGATATATAGGATTATATGATGGAGGAGAGAAGCTGAGCTCTGTGATATATAGGGTTATATGATGGAGGAGAGAAGCTGAGCTCTGTGATATATAGGATTATATGATGGAGGAGAGAAGCTGAGCTCTGTGATATATATAGGGTTATATGATGGAGGAGAGAAGCTGAGCTCTGTGATATATAGGGTTATATGATAGGGGAGAGAAGCTGAGCTCTGTGATATATAGGGTTATATGATAGGGGAGAGAAGCTGAGCTCTGTGATATATAGGGTTATATGATGGAGGGAGAGAAAAGTTATCTGAATTGCATTGGTAATAAATGGATAACATGACATACATGTTGTAATCTACACGTGTGGTGTCTGTAGAGGCGATGGAGACCACTGATGAAACTTATTTCCTAGAGTCTCCAAGTCTGTGTCCTCTTCAATTAGGACTGAGATAGTACATGCTATATAGTGTGAATTGCGGCATGTACTGCTGTGGGACGATGTCCTTTCCATTATAGACATGGATATCGCACAGACCACAAATGCGCAGTGTGAATACATTTTATCTAATGAATCTCTAGAACCTTAATGTAAGGTTTTGCTTTACTGTGTCTGTAAGGACGCTGCTTGTATACTGTGATCCTGAACATTTGGCCTCTGTTATTTATTTTAAGTGAAGCTGGATTTTCAGTAGTCTAGCAGATATACGGGATTTGGCAGTCACAGCAGAGACCAAATCTGAATGTCTGGAGCTCATTATTGAATCTGGGTTCATTGCCAGGCAGAAAAATAACTTCCTGAGCAGCTGTATGGCGGCAGCATTTTATTTGGGTCCTGCTTCTTGGTCTGCGACATTGTACACATGCTGGCTACTCACTTTCTAAGCCTTTGAAGTTGACAGTGCATTTAAGCAGAAGATTTTTAAGAAACTGTATATACAATATCCATAAGGGCGATTTATGGATTTACTCATTGCCCTGAGGATCTTGTGATAATGCAGATTGTTCTTTGGCCCAGACATGCTCTTTATTGATACGTCACCTGGAGAGCAGATATCATCTGTATTGTTGTAGTTCTCATCCGACGGATTTTGGCTGCTGAGTTGTCCCATTGGGAGTCCTATACCTTGTACGCTAAGAACATTTTTCCCTTGATTGTAAATTGTATTTTAACGGAACCCTGTTAATTTCTTGGCCTTGTGATACAGCTTGGCGGAACATTTCTCCAAGATGTTGTGACTCTACAGTGAAACTTAAAGGGATCCTATCATTGAATACCCTTTTTTCTGACTAACACGTAGGAATAGCCTTAAGAAAGGCTATTCTTCTCCTGCCTTTAGATGTGTGCTCCGTGTAGCCGTTCAGTAGAAATTCGGGTTTTCTTCAGTATGCAAATGACTTCTCTCACAGCACTGGGGGCGTCTCCAATGCTGTGAGAAAAATCTCCAGCGCCGCCTCCATCTTCTTCAGGAACAGCCTCTTCACGCGTCTTCTTCAGGCACTGGGGGGTCAAACTTCTAGGCCTCGGGCAGAGCCCACAGGCCACAAGAAAATGGCTGCTTACTTACTGTGTAAGCGGCCATTTTTCCTGTGGCCGCGGGTATGCGCATTCGGCTCTGCACGAGGCCTAGAAGTTTGACTCCCCAGTGCCGGAAGAAGACGCGTGAAGAGGCCGTTCCTGAAGAAGATGGAGGCGGCGCTGTAGAGTTCTCTCGCAGCATTGGGGATGCCACAGTGTTGTTTGAGCACTTGGGACTGCCCCTAGTGCTGCGAGAGAACTCATTTGCATACCGACGAAAATCGGGATTTCTACCGAACGGCAGCGCAGAGAAGACATCTAAAGGTAGGAGAAGAATAGCCTTTCTTAAGGCTATTCCTACATGTGATCGACAAAAAAATTTGATTTTAATGGTAGAATCCCTTTAAGGCTATTCCTACGTGTTAGTCAGAAAAGGAGGGTATCCAATGATAGGATCCCTTTAATTCCTCATAGCTTACCATGCATGGATGGAGCCATGTCAAGTGGAGGCCTACCTGGGAGTAGAAATTATTGTTGAAATATCGTGTGGCTGAATTGTGTTGTCTTCTCCACGTTCAGTGCACATTATATCTTGGGAAAGGTTTGAGAGATACTGTACGAGAAATGGTAACATCATTGTATTGTAATAACTACATGTAATTGCATTTTACCTGATTTTTAAAGGGGTTTTCCAATAAATTTAACCATATTTAAATGTGGCAAAAATTAAATGTTAAACATTTTTGTAAATATATATAATAAAAATTTTTTCAGAATTTTAAAGATTTCCTTTGGCCATCTTAATGGTGACAGGCTTTTGTCTTGATCAGTTGCCAGTGGGTCCGATCATGAATGCAGGGACATTCTATTTAAGAAACCCAGCCATGAGTTTATTAGTCTGCATTTACATGAACTTTATAATCTGCATGCAATGGCCATTGTGGGAAAGGTAGCTTGGTAGCAGCAATGGTGCGGACCCAACCAGTCAGAGACAGGGACACAAAATCCGTAGCAAACCTTTACTTAAAGTACAAAACAAAGTAAAATACAGCCTTAACTTCATGAAAAAGAATGTCAAACAAAACCCTGCTCGTCCGAGCAGTAACTAAACAATAAAGTACAAACTGTACGTGTGGCTTACTTCTACCCACACAAATAATCAAAAATATCGCTATACAGTCTCACCAGACTCTCACTGTGTCAGGACAGACCCAGACGCCTCCTCTCACTCCGAGGATCTGCCCTGAAGTGCCGGCTCTGCAGCCTTTTATGGCCCAGGAACGAGCCCAGGACCTACACCTGGGCTGAGGCCTACTCAAGACCCACCCTGGACCACATGTAGGTCCAAAACCCGTGGCTGATATATCAGGATTCCAGCACTCTGCATGTCACCTTCTCACAATGGGTGCATTAAAATCCATCAAATGTGGCCTATTCACATGACCAAGTTTTTGTCCATTTTAACAATTTTATGATTCTTCCATTTTTACGGTCCGTTTTTGAAGCTGGTCTGTCAAGAACAGGTTGCTTCTTCAAAGACTTATTCAGGGGGGGTGCCAGATATTGGACCCCACCAATTTCATATTGTTGGCCAATGCTAAGGATTATTACAACATCATAATCCCAGAGTAAAAAATATTTTTCACTTACTGATTCCTTTAAAAAGTGCCCTGTAATATCTTCTAAACTTCTATAAATTTGGCAAGTCATAGAATCCAGCTTTACATAAACATGGCTACATAGTGAATTTCTTCTGGCAGACGGACTTGCTATGAAATTGTTTATTAAAATGAGAGTGTTCGGCCTGTAGTCTGGCATCCGCGGCTGGACTCTGCTTTACTTATAACAGCGCCAATGTTTATTATCTGTAGGAACAATTTACATGTCCATTTCTAAACTTTGCTATATTGCAGTGGAATACACAGCCAATTTAGTGATGTACATTGTAAGAAAAGCTACTGTTCGGTTTCCACGTTCCCTGACCTGGGCAGATACTTGATCTGGACCCAGATGTCTTGGAGCATATCATAACATGGCCTCCTAATTTGTGTTATTTTATTTATTTTTTTAAATATTTTATTAGTTGATTTTGTTTTTTCCCGTATAGATTTTTATTGTAAAATTTACACTAAAATCTACATGTATAATAATAAATGGCATCTGATGCCTATAAAATAACTTTTCATCATACTTTGATTTTACTATTATTTAGCTGCATTCTTCTGAAATAAGAAAGAGAATGTGTCTAAAGAAAGGAGACCCCATCGATTGTCCAGGACGGTAATAGGTTCGGAATAATAATAATAGTTGCAGGTTTGGTATAAGGCATTAAAAGAACTTTGTATGCTGCATTCCCATATCTAAATACATTGCAGTGCAGACACGTGTATTGGCATTATATACCTTTGCGCATGCGCCAGGTGCCTTGCGGGTGTGGCTTGTATTAATGTACCTTTCATATTGATGACTGTACAGGCATGAGAACACAGCTTTTATGTATTATACCAAACCTTCAAGCAAGTACAAGAACATCATTGGAAACCCACTGCCATGCTGCATAAGGCTGTGTTCACAGGATCAGAACAATAGGCTCAAAAACGTATAGAATAAGGGATGCACATGGAGCACCCTTCATTTAAATTTATCACCTTTTACTAATGTAAAAGGTGAATGCAAAGTTCTTATTTTAAAGTCTTGCAGGTAAAAAACCTACTGAGGAAATCCTCCTCACGTAGATTTATTACCGTATATACTCGAGTATAAGCCAAATTTTTCAGCACAGTTTTTTGGCTGAATAAGCCTCCCTCGGCTTATACTCGAGTCAAGCAAAAGAAAAATTTTTTGTTTTTTTTTTTTGGGAAGGGGGGGGGGGGGGTTCTATAACCAGCCGCAATAGTAATGTATAGAATCTCCCATAAGATAGTGAAAAGAAAAAGCTTTTAAAAAAAATATAATAAAAAAGTAAAGTAAATAAAAGTTCTATATCACTCCTTTCCCTAGAATACATATAAAACTGGAAAATTACTATGCAACACAAACACATTAGGTATCCCTGTGTCTGACAGTGCCCGGTCTACTGAATATAGGGGATCTGCAGTGCTCCTGTTCCGTCGGGAAGGGGTTAATAGGAGCACTGCAGATCCCCTATAGTCAGCCAGGCTGAATTCCAAGTGGGGGAAAAAACCCAGTAGTCCTCAAGCTCAGGGAAGGGGCAGACAGACAACCAAAACACCCCCTCCCCTTCCCCAGCACTTACTGCACCCAAAAACTCCGACCATTTTAATTTTTGAAATTTTCCAGTAGCTGCTGCATCCCCCCCCCCCCCCTTGGCTTATACTCGAGTCAATAAGTTTTCCCAGTTTTTTGTGGTAAAATTAGGGGCCTCGGCTTATATTCAGGTCGGCTTATACTCGAGTATATACGGCACTTTTCTAGACAGTTGTTATACCAGCCTGATGAAGGAACCTTATAGCAGTTCCGAAAGCTCGCAATATGTCATCATGTTTTGTTAGCCATTAATAAGTATCAAACTACTGCGGACTCTCAATCTTTACATTTTCTGGACTTGTCATAAAATACTATTGTTGGTTCCCTTTGGTATTGCTCAGTGATTTCCACCACTACAGATCCCTGATTCGGCACAGTAGCAAAGACAAATACAATCATATAAAAGTCAAATCACAACTTTATGCCCAAAATTCACAAGTTGACATAGAAAGAAAAGCTTGGCTTAAAAAAAAAAAAAAAAAAAAAAAAAAAAAAAGGTTTATCAATTGTCATGTATTATAAATATATTTTAAAGTAATTTTTGGTGAACTTTTTTTTTTTTTTTTTTTTTTTTAATTCATTTCTGTTTTTTCTTATCTGTGTATATCTAGTGGCAGTTCTGACTCTGGCCACTAAGCCAAATAATACGTTGAGACTTCCTGTTTTCTGTAGAAGATTTCTTTTTAACAGTTACCTCACTTATCAGCACACTCTTGGTCACTTCTATTGAGTACATGTAGGAATAAATTCACCAGTTACAATAGGTTATTTCATAGCTCATCTAGGCCCCTTGTTGTGCAATGACCTCTGCACAGGTCGCAGAACATGGGGGGCAACACTGTGGCTCAGTGGTTAGCACTGCAGCCTTGCAACGCTGGAGTCCTGGGTTCAAATCCTGCCAAGGACAATATCTGCAAGGAGCTTGTATGTTCTCCCCTTGTTTGCATGGATTTCCTCCCACACACCAAAGACATACTGATAGGGAATGTAGATTGTGAGCCCTATATGGGACAGTGACTGACAATATCTGTAAAGCGCTGCGGAATATGATGGCGCTATACAAGTAAGCATAATAAATAAATAATAATAATAAATTTCCCCATAGAATTCAATAGGGTCTACTGCAGACTATTGTGTCCAGGCCATGGTACATGTCCAGAAGACAGGAAGTCACAAACTATTTTAGGTTTAGTGGCAAGAGTTATTATTATTATTATTATTATTATTATGATATATATATATATATATATATATATATATATATATATATATATTTTTTAATCTAGATAATAACATAGAAAATTATAAATCACATCACTAAAAATTACAAATAATATTGTTTAAATCACATTGTTATGCTGACCATATAAGTCGTTTCCTGGTAACGCTTTCCCTTTAACAACTTCAACATCATTTTTATATTTTTTTTACATTATTCCGAAGATTTTTTTTTTTTTGCTGATAAAAAATATTTGTCTATTTTCATAAACTGAATGTACGAAGACAGAGATTAGGCTCTAACCAAATCACATTTTTTACATCCGTTTAACGAATGACTATCCATTTACGTAGACATCAATGTTAAAAAAAAAAAACAAGAAAAAAAACAAACCCAAAAAACCCCGCTCTGAATAGAGCCTTGACGGAGTATTCCCAACTTGGCATTTATGCCTTGATCAGCAGGATCCAGTTCAGAGACACAAGTGAACACATGCGAGCCTTTCCATCCATGTGTATTATTTATTATGTGCCATCATACTCCGCAGCGCTACAGACATTGACAGTTTCAGAAATAGCCAAGGCTACCTGCTCGACTCTCTTCAGAAACGCCATATAACGCATGCCCGCGGCCCTCGCTCATTCGCTTGCAGCCACAAACAACTTGTTTTTCCTGCACTGAGTATTGTGGAGAGATGATAGGAATGAATGGAGGCCGATCAATAGAGAAACCTTTGAAAGGAATTCTGAGAGATTTCAGCTTCGCAACCCGCAGAAGTCTTAATACAGTAAAAGCAAAGAAATTCGGGTTCCCAAGTGCTATTCAACTACTCAGCGATGGATTTTGGTAAAGTTACATGACCAGTATGGCATACAATTGAATGATCGCCGTATGTCTACTTGCTAATTCAGTTCATGTTACGTGTATATGACATTGCGTGTTACATGTCTGTGTTGTTGTCTTGTTATTGTCGTGTTTTATACTGTACCTCTTAGTATACTAGTAATAAATGGCCATCATTTCTATCTTTGCAGTGGATGCCATTGTGGAGTTTGACTACAAGGCTCAGCATGACGACGAGCTGACTATAGTGGCGGGTGACATCATCACCAAAATTAAAAAAGAAGATGGCGGTTGGTGGGAAGGAGAGTTGAAAGGAAGGAGAGGACTTTTCCCCGACAACTTTGTAAGAGTGAGTACTATGTGTTTTTCTAGAAACGTATAAAATTTAACGAAGCTAATGGGAAAGTTTAACTGTGTCGCAACGATACAGATGTACAGAAAGTGCTAAGGTGGTTGTCCCATAGCGGACTCTCATTCCCTATCTACAGGATGGATAAGGAGAATGAGGGACTGAATGATTCCTTACATTGTCTCTGTGAATGAAGCATGAGTAGCCACTCCATTGACTTCTATAGGGCTGTCAAAATTGCAGATGCAGCACCCCATAGCGGTGAATGGAGTGCCAGTCATATTACCGCATTGGGGAATCATTTATAGGGAGGAGGCAGGAGGACTTTCGACCCAGCATTCAGACCCCTCCAGTGATTTGGGACCTATGCCCCGCCCTGTGGGTAGGAGATAAGTGTCTATAATAAGACAATCCCTTTAATGCTCTTAGATCCAATATCCCACGTCCCCAATTCACAAGAGATCAGGAAAATTGAGCTGACCTGTGTCTGACAGACTGGTGGTCACTGGTAGTCTCCGTCCTTGAGACTTGTCAATCCTAGAGGGATGGCCAATCCAGGGTTACTATTAGGGTGAAAGTGTTCTTCTAGGATTTATGTATGGTCTATTCTTAGGTCCATCAATATCACATTAGTGACATCAGTGGTCTCACACCTGGCCCCTCACCCATCAGCTGTGAGACTGTCGGGCCCAGTACTATACAGTGTACTGAGCCAAAAGTAGAGGGCTCTGTTCTGTAGCGGCTCATTGGCGCTATTACTGCTCAGCTCCCATTTATTTCAAGTAGAGCTGAGCTGAAATAACATTGCTTGGGCGCTATACAATATAACAAGCCCTTTGCTTCTGGCTCTGTACACTGTATAGTACTGGGCCTGGCAGTACTATAAGGTCTGTTGCTATGAGGTCTGCGTGTTGACCTTGACCCACAAGATATTGATGGCCTATCTGGAAAACTTCTTAAATTGCAGTCACTCCTGATTTCTCTAGTTTCAAGTGGATTTGTGGCTGGATCTGGCTGGTATATGGCGGCATACATTTTTTCTTGTTTTGGGAAGCATGCTTTACAGTTTGAAGGCATCCTGCAAATGGCGACACAGATATGCATGTCTGAGTCTTGTGTTTGGTGTATACATGGAAGTCTCCTTATACTGAACAAGATCATCTTCACGGTCACAACTATTCATAGATTTCATTGTTTCTTAAAGTCAGATAGTATCTGAGGGTTAGTGCGCCTTTAACTGTCTACAGTGAGATGTGCGGCAGCTTTACTTATAACACTGATCTCAGAGAAACAAGTCATCTTAGCAAGTTATTAAAAATTCACACGTCTAATGGCAAAGTGTTATCTTACCAATACTTTCAAGAATGACTGAGCTATTTTCCTCCTCTAAAACCTTAGTACGTCTTATGGTCTGGTGCGTCTTATAGTCCAAAAAATACGGTAATTGTTCTTTTTTTCTGACAACAAGAATAAATCTGCAGTGCTCTTCTTGTTGTAAAATTGACTGCAGTCCTGACAATCTCATTGTCGTCAGGGGACCTGCCAGGAATTGTTGGGATCTGTGTCCATCATTGCTATCATAGTTCCATTAAGTACAGGCTCCATGATGCTAGTCCTTTGTGTTAGTACAAATGTGTCTTTACATACAGAATACCTGCTCATTATTGTTGTGAAACTACCTTTAAATGGAGAGATTTATACAGACCTCTTAAAGGGATTCTGTCACTATCCACAGTACATTGTAGGGGATATTACTCTATTATCACGATCATGCCTTTATATAGTCCAGGAGATTCACCATTTCCTATTTTTATTAATATGCAGTGCACTGAGCCCAATTTTTTGAAACCGGAATACAGAGCCCTCAGAGGGTGTAGTACGCCCCATAGTTCTGAGCTCTGACACTGCCCTCGAATGATTGGAGATATGAATCACGCCCCCTTGTCTACTCCTCCCTGACCCCTCTTCCTGACAATACAGAGCCTAAATTGTATATCGGACACCAAAACTACCAGAGTTGATTGCTCAGGAACGGTGGGGGCTAGAGAAAAAATTCCAACGGTGACATAATCAGTAGAGTCTTGACTAGGGTTGAGTGATCGTGTTTGGAAAAAATCGGATTCCGATCGGCGATCGATAAAATTTCACGATCGCGATCGGAATTCCGAACACGATCTTTTTAGGTGGGATCGAGATCGGTAGTATTTCCCACAATGCCTTCACACTGAGTATATAGCGTATACTCAGTGTGAAGGCTCCGCTGCGGTTCCATAGGAATGAATGGAAGCAGCCGGTACACAGCCTTAACCCCCTGAGCGCCGGCTGCCTCCATTCATTCTAATGGGAGACTAAAGTAGCATCTCTAGTAGCTACTTACCTCCAGAGATGGCTGCTCCGCTGCTCTTGTCCTCGCTGCCGCTCCAGCTGCAGTCTTCTTCTCCCGTCACGCCTCCCCTCCCAGTACCCGCCCACACTCTCCTAACCCGCCCTCACTCTCCTAACCTGGCAGGGAGGGGGCAGCGAAGGGAGAAGAAGACTGCAGCGTGGAGCGGCAGCGAGGACAAGAAGAAGGAGAAGCAGCGGAGCAGCCATCTCTAGAGGTAAGTGGACACCAGGGGGGACTAAGTAGCCAGAGGATTAAAAAAAAAAATCCTCTGGCTACTTAGTGATTCACTACACAGCGTGGATTCTAACAATTGTTAGATTCCATGCTGTATAGTGAATAGGATTGCTTTTAAAATCTGATCTCCGAGTAATAAAAAAAATCCCGTTGACTTGCATTGGGATCGGAATTGGGATAGAGATCGGGTTCGAATGAAAAATGATCGGAAATCGGATTTTAAAATCGATCCTGAAAAGTCAGGATCGGCTCAACCCTAGTCTTGACTATTAAATGATGCAAAGAGTTGGACTTGGGGGAAGTGGTGAAAGGTCCTCTTTAAAGAAAACCTGTCAGTAGTTTTATGGGTCTCAAACCACAAGTAGCAAAAAGTTTTACAAAAAAAAGCATAGTTTTCTGAAAACATGGTAAAATGCCGAAAAACCTTTCAGGATAAGGCATGGCTGTTTGTAATATGGCAGCCTGTCAGTATTTTACGAAGCCCGCGATTTGGGCAGCACGAAACTGCTGACAGTTTCCCTTTAATACAGTCTTCATTTTCATGATGTCTTCTGGGTGTTTGGCTTTAAGAAGGGTTTTCTAGAGGAATCTGCACAGCTGCGATCACGTATTCAGTGAGATGAAAAAGACACAATCTAAATATTTCTGAAATCAGGAAAGCCGAGCTGCCAAGTTTACAGAGCGCAGGGTAAACACCTGACCATGTGCTTGGCGCTGCGGAGTGGAGGCGCCTGACCGCTCTTAATTCCTCCGCTCATGGCTCCTGTCACCCATATAGAGGATAGATTGCAGCGAAAGCGAGAATGTTCAAAGCCCATTGTAGAATCAATATATCACTGCTTGCAATGCAATGTTTTATTGCTGGTGGAAAGCCAAACTGCTATAAAAAGTGTGTGCGGCTCATCACATGGAAATCACAAGCCCTTCTGTAAGAAAACTTTAGTGCTGTACATTCATAGCCAGGGACAGTAAAAAAACAAAAAAACGACTTTTTGCTGTGCTGAGAATGACTATGACACCTTAAAGTAATTACTAGAGATGAGCGAACACTAAAATGTTCGAGGTTCGAAATTCGATTCGAACAGCCGCTCAATGTTCGTGTGTTCGAACGGGTTTCGAACCCCATTATAGTCTATGGGGAACAGATACTCGTTAAGGGGGAAACCCAAATCCGTGTCTGGAGGGTCACCAAGTCCACTATGACACCCCAGGAAATGATGCCAACACCTCTGGAATGACACTGGGACAGCAGGGGAAGCATGCCTGGGGGCATCTAACACACCAAAGACCCTCTATTACCCCAACATCACTGCCTAACAACTACACACTTTCCACATTCAAAAAAACCTCTATCAAAGTGGGAAAATACCTGGAAACCTTCTTTACTCCCCAAATGGATGGACACAAACCCCAATTTAAGCTCAACAAACAGTAACAACCACCCCTTTAAATCACGTTCCCCATGACAACCACAAATGGAATAGGCAATGGGAATTCCAAAAGCCCTCACCCTTAACTGTCATTTTGAGTGTGTGTGTGTGTGTGTGTGTGTGTGTGTGTGATGTGGTAAGACCTTCCAAAATTCACTTTTCTAGCCCTTAACATGAGCCCTTCCAAACAAAGTTACATGACCTTAAGCTGAGCTACCAGCAGAGATTGAGGCCCTTGGCATGAGTAGAGCCTTGCACCAGCAGTGTTTTTGGCACTTAGGGTGAGTTGAGCCTTGTACCAGCGTGTGTCCCTTAACATCAGGCGGGCCCTAAGTTCTGCGCTTTGCACAAAAGTTCCACATTAACTAGGCTGAATGGTACAAAGATTAGTAGGCCCGAGAACCAGGAACAGGTCTTGCAATGGCTGTCGGATAACGCTTAAAGCACATTGTCCACCAGCCAGTCAGCCTCTACCTCCTCTTACCCAACAGTCTTGTCCTCCTTCCACCCAAAATTCCCAATCTTCTCAGAACAATAACCCCAACTGTCCCTGCTCCCCAGAGCTGTTCTCCCTTCCTTTGACTGTACCGCAACCTGCCCCTCCATTTCGCGATTCCACGGACCTAACAGACGAGTATCTGTGTCCAGATGCTCAAACACTAGAGTCTCCTCCATTCCATCTCCGGTCGATTTGGTGGCGGATGACCAGCAACCCACCCTCATCGACGACGATGAGACGCAGTTGCTGTCAGGGCAGCCAGTTGACATGCGCATTGTGCAGGAGGAGGAGGCGAGACAGGAGTTGGAAGAGGAGGTGGTGGACGACGAGGACACCGACCCCACCTGGACAAGGCAGATGTCAAGCTGGGAAAGTAGTGTGGATGTTGAGGCAGGTGCAGCACCAAAAAGGGTAGCTAGAGGCAGAGACATGTCCAGAGGCAGAGGTCAGCTGCTTTGCCGAAGCCAGGCCAGACCCGGAATGTCCGAAGATGTTCCCTTTTGTACCCAGCCCAGAAAAACTCCCCCATCGAGGGCACGTTTCTTGAAGGTGTAGAGTTTTTTCAAGGAATGCGCCGAGGACAGATATAGTGTCGTCTACACAATTTGCCTCTCGAAATCGAGTAGGGGCCCTGAGAAGAGCAACCTGTCCACCACTTCAATGCACCGTCATTTGGAATCCAAGCAATGGAATCAGTGGCAGGCAGCAACGGCAGGACAAACGTCGCCCGCCGTTCATGCCACTGCCTCTGCTCACAGTGCTGGCGATGCACTCCAGAGGACGAGCCAGGACATCACTTCATCTGCCTCCGCCACTTTGTTGACTTCTCCCTCATCCTCCCCTGTTTCTGTCTTATCTCCTTCTCCTGCACCATCAAAGGCACCATCAGGCGCTTCTTTACAACAACCCACCATCTCTCAGACATTGGAGCGCCGGCAGAAATACACCGCTAACCACCCACCCACACAAGCCTAGAACGCCAACATCGCTAAACTGCTGGCCCAGGAGAGGTTGGCGTTCCGGCTTGTTGAAACTCCCGCCTTCCCGGACCTGATGGCAACTGTGGCACCTCACTATGCCGTCCCTAGCCGTCTCAACTTCTCCCGGTGTGGCGTCCCCGCCTTGCACCAGCACGTGTCACTCAACATCAGGTGGGCCCTTAGTTCCGCGCTTTGCTGCAAGGTCCACTTGACCACCGACACTTGGACAAGCGCCTGTGGTCAGGGATGCTGCAGTGCTTATCTTTAATGACAGGCAGGGTGAATGTGGTGGAGTCTGTTCCTCGGGTGCAAACTGGGGTGGCCTATCTCCTCTCCCAGGCCAAAATTCATGGCAGGAGTAGACTGAAACCCTACGACGCTGCAACCTCCACCACAGCTACTAGCGGCAAACGCTAAAACACTGGTGTGGGGAGACGTCAGCAGGCGGTGCTGAAGCTCATCAGCTTGGGGGACAGACAGCACAGTGCCTCCGAGGTCAGGGATGCCATCCTGGCTGAGATGGCATTTTTTTTTCCCTGCTACACCTGGGGCCTGGCATTTTTACGCCTGTGATAATGGCTGGAACCTGGTAGCGGCTCTGGAGCTTGCCAGCCTCCAACACGTTCCATGTTTGGCCCACGCCTAACCTAGTGGTGCAAAGTTTTTTAAAAACATACCCAAATGTACCGAAGCTACTGTTGAAAATGCGGCGCTTGTGCGCCCACTTTTGCAAGTGCACAGGAGTCGCTGCTAGCCTAAAAACACTCTAGCAAGGCCTACATCTGTCCAAACACAGGCTGTTGTCCGTCATTCACACACGCTGAAACCCTACAATACCATATCTTGAGCAGGGTGTGTGAGCTGCACAGACCTTTGATGGAGTTCCATCTACAAAACCCAAGGGTTCCTCAAAGTCAGCAACCAAAGTTTCTGCACCATGAGTTTCCAGGGGTGGCAGAGTTATGGCTAGGGGAAGAGGCATGGATAGGGATGATGTCTAGGGGCAAAAGCAGTGTGGATGTGGAGGCAAGCTAAGCAGGAAAAACTGGGGGTACAAGCTAAGGCATGGACTGGGGTGATGTCTAGGGGCAAAAGCAGTGTGGATGTGGAGGCAAGCTAAGCAGGAAAAACTGGGGATACAAGCTAAGGCATGGACTGGGGTGATGTCTAGGGGCAAAAGCAGTGTGGATGTGGAGGCAAGCTAAGCAGGAAAAACTGGGGGTACAAGCTAAGGCATGGACTGGGGTGATGTCTAGGGGCAAAAGCAGTGTGGATGTGGAGGCAAGCTAAGCAGGAAAAACTGGGGGTACAAGCTAAGGCATGGACTGGGGTGATGTCTAGGGGCAAAAGCAGTGTGGATGTGGAGGCAAGCTAAGCAGGAAAAACTGGGGGTACAAGCTAAGGCATGGACTGGGGTGATGTCTAGGGGCAAAAGCAGTGTGGATGTGGAGGCAAGCAAAGCAGGGAAAATGGTGGCTAGAGGCAAAGGGATGTCCATAGGCAGCAAGGGCAAAGATGCAAAACTCTCCCGTTTCAAGAATTTTCCTGACTTGTTTCCCCACAAAACATTCCTGGGAGGAGGGCTGAAACACCACCCTCCTCCTCCTCCGCTGTTAGATTTACCCCAGCTACGAGCTGAAAACGCTGCAACACTGGTGTGGGGAGACGTCAGCAGGCTGGGCTGAAGCTCATCAGCTTGGGAGACGGACAGCACACTGCCTCTGAGGTCAGGGATGCCATCCTGGATGAGATGGCAATTTGTTTATCCCCGCTGCCCCTGGGGCCAGGTTTTTTAGCTTGTTGGAGGGCTCTGGAGCTTGCCAGCCTCCAACACGTTCCATGCCTGGCCCACATGTTCAATGTAGTGGTGCAATGATTTTTAAAAACATACCCCAAATTAGCTGAGCTAAGGGTGAAAGTGCGGCACTTGGACACCCACTTTCCCAAGTCTACAGTACCTGGAGCTAGCCGCAATACACTCCAGCAAGGCCTACATCTGCCTGAAGCACCTACTGTTGTGCGAGGTCACCACACGCTCTAACCCTAGATACCGTATGTTCAGCAGGGTGTGTGAGCAGCAGAGACCTTTGATGGAGTACCAGCTACAAAACCCAAGGGTTCCTCAGAGTCAGCTCCCTCACTTTCTGCACCATGAGTTTCCATGGGTGGCAGACTTATGGCTAGAGGCACAGGCATGGATAGGGGTGATGTGTAGGGGCAAAAGCAGTGTGGATGTGGAGGCAAGCTAAGCAGCAAAAACTGGGGGTACAAGCAGCCGGTGACATCATCACTGACAAGCACAGCTGTCTGTCAGCTGACAGGCTGACTTTCACCAAAATGAACAGACAATGGATAGACTCATCATATACATGTCAGTTACATGACAAATTTAGTGCAATTTGCAAGTCCAAGATGGTTTGGAGATCTGCGGAGAGGAATCTCACCACCTCTTGCGGGTGCCATCATTTGGAAGGCAAGCCCTGGGCTGGGGTGAGAGCAAGCGCAGGATAATCGTCGTTTGGCCTGGCGGCCACTGCCTCTTCCACTGTTGACAGGGCTGGCGCTGCAGTCCAGACCAGGAGCCAGGACACCTCCACATCTGCCTCTGACACTTTGGGGAGTTCACCCTTATCCTCACCTTTTCCTGCCATTTCTCCTTTTGCCCGCGCCATCATGCGCCTCTTCCCAGCAACTCCCCATCTCCCAAGCCTTTCATTTCATGCTAAAGTACAGCGCAACCCACCCACATGCCCAAGGCTTCAACGGCCTCATCTCAAGAAATCTGGCCCAGGAGATGTTGGAATCCCGGCTGGGGGACACTCTGCCCTTTTTGGGCAGAGTGTCTACTGCGCCACCGCACTGTGCCGTCCACACCAGCACTTTCCCCCAAACATGAGGCGGTCCCTAAATTCAGCGCTTAGCCCTAAAGTTCCATGTGACCAGTTACGAATGGACAAGTGCATGCGGACAGGGACGCTACCTTTCAATTTGGGCACAGTGGTTGAATGTAGTTGAGGCGTGGACCGGGTCGCAAAATGTGGTGGCCTGACTTGTCTCCCCACACAACATTCCTGGGAGGAGGGCTGAAACACCACCCTCCTCCGCTGTTAAATTGACCCCAGCTACGAGCTGGAAACGCTGCAACACTGGTGTGGGGAGACGTCAGCGGGCCGTGCTGAAGCTCATCAGCTTGGGGGCCAGACAGCACACTGCCTACAAAGTGAGTCATGCCATCCTCGATGAGACGGCAATGTGGTTTTTGCCACTGCACCTGGGCCCAGGCATGTTGTCATGTGTGATAATGGCCGTAACCTGGGATTGGCTCTGTAGCTTGGCAGCCTGCAACATATTCCATGCCTGGGCCACGTTTTTAACTCATTGCTGCTAATCTTTTGAAAAAGGTACCCCAATGTTCCTTAGCTACTGGTGAAAGTGTGGCGCTTGTGCGGATAGTTTTTAAAGTGTATAGTTGCCGCTGCTAGCCTCTATACACTCCTACAACGCCTGTACCTGCTGGAACAACGGCTGTTGTGCGACGTCTCCACACTGCTGGCACTAAACATATCATGTGTTGAGCAGAGTGTGTGAGCAGCACAGACCTTTGATGTAGTTCCAACTCCAAAACCCTTGGGTTCGTCAAAGTCAACTCCCTCAGTTGCTCAACCATGAGTGGCCATGGGTGGCAGACTTATGTGAAATCCCATCCCATCCATTGCACTGGACACGAAACATTAGCATGCGCTCAGCACAACTTCGGATATGGCAGATGCGTTAAGCAGGGTGCAGGGTACAACACAGACCAGGCCCGAGCACCAGGAACAGGTGTTAGAAATACTGCAGCATCTGCCATTTCCTTCCAATTTTGGGGTTTTGGACCCGCCACCGACTTGTCTGGACCTAAGTGGGGATCATGAGACACAGTTGCCATCAAGGCAAGCTGTGGTCATGTGCGGTTTGCAGTAAGGGGGCAGTGCGCAATTGGAAGAGGAGTTGGTGGATGACGAGGCCACCGACCCCACATGGACAGGGGTGATGTCTAGGGGCTAAAGCAGTGTAGATGTAGAGGGAAGCTAAATCAACAAAAAACCTGGGTAGAAGCAAAGGCATAAACTGGGGTGATGTTTAGGGGTGAAAGCAGAGTAGATGTGGAGGGAAGCTAAGCAGCAAAAACAGTGGGTAGAAGCAAAGGCATGCAAAACTCTACCCTGTTGGAAGACTTATTCCTAGGTCTGGAACACGTTAATGGCCCCCCTGGACAAATTACTGCCACTCAGGGGCCTAGTGTCACCAGGAGGGACAAGTATAGGCGCATGTTGTGGGAATACCTGGCCGACACCAGCTCTGTCCTCTCCGATCCCTCTGTGCTCTACAGCCTAAACTTATTTTCTCATCTTTTTTTCTGAACTGCACATCTCTTGCCTGCTTCCTTTGGGATCTTAGAAATGGTGGTCCACTTCCACAGATGGTAACTTCAATAGACAGTGTAACGGGAGTAGCTGAGGGATCGCTGTCTTAACCACTTTTTGGCACAAAATTAACTTCCAAAGCCAAATATGGTGCAAGTATATGATGCAAGGACACCTACACACCTATCTCTGACACATTGGGGAGTTCACCCTCATGCGCCCTTTTGGCCTGCACCATCATGCGCCTCTTCCCAGCCACTCCACATTTCCCAAGCTTTTCATTGCAGGCAGAAGTACAATACAACCCACCCCCATGCCCAAGCCTGTAACAGCCTCATCGATAAACTGCTGGCCCTGGAGATGTTGGTGTTTGTTTATGCTTCTGGAGACCCAGGCCTTCCGTCAGCAGATGGCAGCTGGGGCACCTCCCTATGCTGGGCCTAGCCGTTACTACTTCTCTTGGTGTGCTGTCTCTGCCTTGCGCCTGCATGTGTCCCATAACATCAGTCGGGCCCAGAGCTCTGCGCTTTGCTGCAAGGTCCACTTGACCACCGACACATGGACAAGCGCCTGTGGTCAGGGATGCTGCAGTGCTTATCTTTAATGACAGGCAGGGTGAATGTGGTGGAGTCTGTTCCCCGGGTGCAAACTGGGGTGGCCTATCTCCTCTCCCAGGCCATGGCAGGAGTAGACTGAAACCCTACGAAGCTGCAACCTCCACCCCAGCTACTAGCGGAAAACACTGTAACACTGGCATGGGGAGATGTCAGTAGGCCGTGCTGAAACTGATCAGCTTGGGGGACAGACAGCACAGTGCCTCCGAGGTCAGGGATGCCATCCTGGCTGAGATGGCATTTTTTTTTCCCTGCTACACCTGGGGCCTGGCATTTTTGCGCCTGTGATAATGGCTGGAACCTGGTAGCAGATCTGGAGCTTGCCAGACTCAAACACGGTCCACGCATGGCCCACGTTTTCCAACTTGTTGGTGCCATGTTTCTTTGAAACCTACACCATTGTGCCTGATATACAGGTCAAAGTGGGGCCATTTTCGTAAGTGAGAACTAGCCTCTGCTAGGCAGAAAACATTCAGAGCACACTCCTCTCATCTTCGCTCCGTTGGCTGGCGGAGGAAGACGAGGGGGTTGGAGTGGCATCTGATGTCCCTATCCCACACGAGGCTAGAGGGTGCACTTCAGTGCATCCCATTGCTTCACCACAAATGGTGTGAAGGGGAGTGGAAAATGGAGGAAATGGAGAGTGACCCTTACAGTTGGGGCCAGCAAAGGCATGCCAAGTAACACACTGGCACACATGGCTGACTTCATCTTGGGTTGCTTTTCAACACATATTTCACATCATGAAGAACAAATAATACTGGATTTTTTCAAGCCTCGAACCCCGGTCTAGGTCTAATGTCTGTTCCTTTCTTATATTAGGGGAGAGGGAAAAAAAATTACTTCAGTGATACGTTTAGCGTACATAGACTGACTATTAATGTGTATCCCACTTAGTGTTGTTAGGGTTACACACCGTCACAACCTGGCTAAAGCTTCTATAGCTGTTAATAAAGTCAACATAACTTTACGGTATCCAAAAAGACAGCTGGTACCGACAGAGAGCAAGACAAATGTCACCCAAAGCTGTGAGCTCTGAACACCCACAGTGACTTTGGCGTCATCATCATTATAAGGGAGTGGGTGGTAATAAATAACTTGGCAGTGCCTAAAACCCAAAAAGCTTATACAACTATATTTACATTAAGATACACAAATGAAACTTTTCAGTAGCATGTCATGAGACAAGCTGATAAGCTCTTCCTTTGTGCAGTGCTATTTGAAAGTTAAACGCTGCCTTTATTTTAATTCTGGAGAAGGTGCAGACATTAGATTTAGAACATGTTGTCTTCATTGTCCAAATCCTCTATATAGGTAACGCGTTTTTCGGGCCGAGCTGTCTGGGAACGAGCTGGTGCAGCACTGACAACCTGGGTGAATATGGCAAGAGCCTGAGATGTAGGGTGAATGAATCCCCAAATTATTTGTGGAATTCCCAGTGAGACAATGGCACTGTATACCAGTATTAAAAATTGTGGGTGCACATAACCCCCATATATTCTTTGAATTCCCAGTCAGACAATGGCACTGTATAGCAGTATTAAAAATTGTGGGTGCACGTAACCCCCATATATTCTTTGAATTCCCAGTCAGACAATGGCACTGTATACCAGTATTAAAAATTGTGGGTGCACGTAACCCCCATATATTCTTTGAATTCCCAGTCAGACAATGGCACTGTATACCAGTAGTAAAAATTGTGGGTGCACATAACCCCCATATATTCTTTGAATTCCCAGTCAGACAATGGCACTGTATACCAGTATTAAAAATTGTGGGTGCACATAACCCCCATATATTCTTTGAATTCCCAGTCAGACAATGGCACTGTATACCAGTATTAAAAATTGTGGGTGCACGTAACCCCCATATATTCTTTGAATTCCCAGTCAGACAATGGCACTGTATACCAGTAGTAAAAATTGTGGGTGCACATAACCCCCATATATTCTTTGAATTCCCAGTCAGACAATGGCACTGTATACCAGTATTAAAAATTGTGGGTGCACATAACCCCCATATATTCTTTGAATTCCCAGTCAGACAATGGCACTGTATACCAGTATTAAAAATTGTGGGTGCACGTAACCCCCATATATTCTTTGAATTCCCAGTCAGACAATGGCACTATATACCAGTATTAAAAATTGTGGGTGCACATAACCCCCATATATTCTTTGAATTCCCAGTCAGACAATGGCACTGTATACCAGTATTAAAAATTGTGGGTGCACGTAACCCCCATATATTCTTTGAATTCCCAGTCAGACAATGGCACTGTATACCAGTAGTAAAAATTGTGGGTGCACATAACCCCCATATATTCTTTGAATTCCCAGTCAGACAATGGCACTGTATACCAGTATTAAAAATTGTGGGTGCACATAACCCCCATATATTCTTTGAATTCCCAGTCAGACAATGGCACTGTATAGCAGTATTAAAAATTGTGGGTGCACATAACCCCCATATATTCTTTGAATTCCCAGTGAGACAAAGGAACTGTATAGCAGTATTAAAAATTGTGGGTGCACGTAACCCCCATATATTCTTTGAATTCCCAGTCAGACAATGGCACTGTATACCAGTATTAAAAATTGTGGGTGCACATAACCCCCATATATTCTTTGAATTCCCAGTGAGACAAAGGAACTGTATAGCAGTATTAAAAATTGTGGGTGCACGTAACCCCCATATATTCTTTGAATTCCCAGTCAGACAATGGCACTGTATACCAGTATTAAAAATTGTGGGTGCACATAACCCCCATATATTCTTTGAATTCCCAGTCAGACAATGGCACTGTATAGCAGTATTAAAAATTGTGGGTGCACGTAACCCCCATATATTCTTTGAATTCCCAGTCAGACAATGGCACTATATACCAGTATTAAAAATTGTGGGTGCACATAACCCCCATATATTCTTTGAATTCCCAGTCAGACAATGGCACTGTATACCAGTATTAAAAATTGTGGGTGCACGTAACCCCCATATATTCTTTGAATTCCCAGTCAGACAATGGCACTGTATACCAGTAGTAAAAATTGTGGGTGCACATAACCCCCATATATTCTTTGAATTCCCAGTCAGACAATGGCACTGTATACCAGTATTAAAAATTGTGGGTGCACATAACCCCCATATATTCTTTGAATTCCCAGTCAGACAATGGCACTGTATACCAGTATTAAAAATTGTGGGTGCACGTAACCCCCATATATTCTTTGAATTCCCAGTCAGACAATGGCACTGTATACCAGTAGTAAAAATTGTGGGTGCACATAACCCCCATATATTCTTTGAATTCCCAGTCAGACAATGGCACTGTATACCAGTATTAAAAATTGTGGGTGCACATAACCCCCATATATTCTTTGAATTCCCAGTCAGACAATGGCACTGTATAGCAGTATTAAAAATTGTGGGTGCACGTAACCCCCATATATTCTTTGAATTCCCAGTCAGACAATGGCACTATATACCAGTATTAAAAATTGTGGGTGCACATAACCCCCATATATTCTTTGAATTCCCAGTCAGACAATGGCACTGTATACCAGTATTAAAAATTGTGGGTGCACGTAACCCCCATATATTCTTTGAATTCCCAGTCAGACAATGGCACTGTATACCAGTAGTAAAAATTGTGGGTGCACATAACCCCCATATATTCTTTGAATTCCCAGTCAGACAATGGCACTGTATACCAGTATTAAAAATTGTGGGTGCACATAACCCCCATATATTCTTTGAATTCCCAGTGAGACAAAGGAACTGTATAGCAGTATTAAAAATTGTGGGTGCACGTAACCCCCATATATTCTTTGAATTCCCAGTCAGACAATGGCACTGTATACCAGTATTAAAAATTGTGGGTGCACATAACCCCCATATATTCTTTGAATTCCCAGTGAGACAAAGGAACTGTATAGCAGTATTAAAAATTGTGGGTGCACGTAACCCCCATATATTCTTTGAATTCCCAGTCAGACAATGGCACTGTATACCAGTATTAAAAATTGTGGGTGCACGTAACCCCCATATATTCTTTGAATTCCCAGTCAGACAATGGCACTATATACCAGTATTAAAAATTGTGGGTGCACATAACCCCCATATATTCTTTGAATTCCCAGTCAGACAATGGCACTGTATAGCAGTATTAAAAATTGTGGGTGCACATAACCCCCATATATTCTTTGAATTCCCAGTGAGACAATGGCACTGTATACCAGTAGCAAAAATTGTGGGTGTATATAGCCCCAATTCTATTGCTAGGGGACTTGCAGGGTATTTCTGAGGTGAAGGTGGGGGGGCACACCGTTGGAACGGGGATTTGGGGTGTATATATGGGGTATACGGGAATACACTGTCAGTGTGTTCCATTCAGGATCCTGGGAAAGCTGGGTTGCGGCGATTGAGCCCGTCAGTGCCACGTTACACTGACAAGCTTCTCCCTGGAATTGAAGTTATATGTAAGCCCAATATATTCTTTGAATTCCCAGTGAGACAATGGCACTATATGGCAGTAGCAAAAATAGTGGGTGTATATAGCCCCAATTCTATTGCTAGGGGACTTGCAGGGTATTTCTGGGGTGAAGGTGGGGGGGCACACCGTTGGAACGGGTATCGGGGTATATATCGGGTATACGGGAATACACTGACAGTGTATTCCATTCAGGATCCTGGGAAAGCTGGGTTGCGGCGATTGAGCCCGTCAGTGCCACGTTACACTGACAAGCTTCTCCCTGGAATTTAGCTCTTATAAGAGCTGTTGGTTGTCTTCTCCTTCCTATCCTAGCCTGTCCCTGCCTACCCAGAATCTAAGCCCTAGCTAGCTGGACGGAAACCTCCGTCCTCGGTGAATTGCAAGCTCAGAATGACGCGAAGCTGGGCGGCGCTGTTCTTTTAAATTAGAGGTCACATGTTTTCGGCAGCCAATGGGTTTTGCCTACTTTTTTCAACGTCACCGGTGTCGTAGTTCCTGTCCCACCTACCCTGCGCTGTTATTGGAGCAAAAAAGGCGCCAGGGAAGGTGGGAGGGGAATCGAGTAATGGCGCACTTTACCACGCGGTGTTCGATTCGATTCGAACATGCCGAACAGCCTAATATCCGATCGAACATGAGTTCGATAGAACACTGTTCGCTCATCTCTAGTTATTAGACGTTGCCCCTCTGATTTTGGCATACTTGAAATTTTTTCTCTAGCCCCCACCATTCCTGAGCAATCAGTGCTATTAGTTTTGGTACCTCAAATGCTATTTAGGCTCTGTACTGTCAAGAGGGCGGTGTCATGCAAGAGCAGGCGGGGGTGTGATTCTGTGCTCCAATCAGAGGCAGCTAGTGTCAGAGCTCAGAGTCACACCCCCTGTCTGCTCCTGCCTGACACCACTCACATTACTGTCCAGATGCTAAATAGCCCATAGGGCTAGAGAAGAAATTCCAATATGCCAGAATCGGTGGAGCAGAGTCTATTAGGACTCATTCATATCTGCGTTGTTAATCTGTTCGAGGAGGGAGTCCGCATGGGAACCCCCCTGAACGGACTATCAATGCATTGGCAAGCGGTGTACAGTGAAAGCACACGGACCCCATAGACCAGGGGTAGGGAACCTTCGGCTCTCCAGCTGCTGTGAAACTACAACTCCCAGCATGCTCCATTCACTTCCATGGGAGTTCCAAGAACAGCAGAGCTAGTATTCATGCTGGGAGTTGTAGTTTTGCAACAGCTGGAGAGCCATACGTTCCCTACCTCTGCCATAGACTATAATGGGATCCGTGTGCTTTCCGCACGGTCTCCACACAAGTCATGTGGACAGGAAAGTTGATCGTGAACTACTTTTCTGTCTACATGTTCTGTGCGGAGACTGTGCGGAAAGCACACGGACCCCATTATAGTCTATGGGGTCCAAGCGCTGTCACTGCACACCGCTTGCCAATGCGTTCGGTAGACTAATCCGAACTCGTCCGAACGCCCCTGAACGGATTACCAACGCAGATGTGAATGAGACCTTAAATCATGCAAAAAACTGAACTTGGTGGAGAAAGGGTTCTCTTTAATTGGTTGCCTCCTCCATTATTCTGCCTCTGATGCAGTAAGGATCTGGAAATTCTATGAATGTAAATGAGACAAACAATTGAGACATGAGACATCTAAATGAGACATCTAATTCATTATACAATATTAATCATTATATAATATATTTCAATAGAATTATTTTATTTTGGAGTCGGAGTCAGTAAGTTTTTGTTACGAAGTTGGTCTTGACTCCGACTCCATGACTCAGACCCCATAGCTCTGCTTCCAGATCCATCCCTGCTTGTTAACATGTCACCTTGTTTATGCTGATGTAATAGCGGCCGAAAAACTCCCTAATTTCATATAACTTCAAGTGTTGTTTTTTCCTTATACTTTTTTTTTTATAAAGTACGGCGACTTTTCTCCCTTTTTCTGCTCCATTTCATTAATGCTTGTGAAAGCATGACATATTCTCCACTTTACTCATTGTGAAATTGAGTGCCTTGTCAGAAGGTACAAGAGCTAGATGCATATCTTAAAGGCATGCAGGATAGCGGATATAGTTACCATCGCAACCAAAAATATATTTAAAAAAAAAAAAAAAAGAAAAAGTTATGCAGCTGTTAACACAGAAAAGTATTTTACGGAGTGGCAATAATTGACCTGGGGTCGAGATACTGGGCCATGATGTTCTAGCTGTGTGGTGTGCTGCAAGATGGTAAGACCTCTGACACGTCTTTGAAACATGTCAGAAGTTGGGATGAGGTTTAAAGGGTTCCTGAGTTTTCTTAAAGGGGCTCTATCAGCAAAATTATGCTGTATGAGCCCCACATATGCGTGAATAGCCTTTAAAAAGGCTACTCAGGCACCACTAATCTTATTTTAAACCCCACTCCCGTTTTAAAATGAAACTATAAAAACATACCATATATACTCGAGTATAAGTCGACCCGACTATAAGCCGAGGCCCCTAATTTTACCATAAAAAAACGGGAATACTTATTGACTCGAGTATAAGCCGAGGGGGGGAAATGCAGCACAAAAACTGTGCTGAAAAAATTCGGCTTATACTCGAGTATATACGGTATATTTAAATCATACCTCTGCATGTACGGGGGGGCGGTCGTGCACGATCCGATGTCATCTTCTGGCATGCCTACCTCTTCTTTCTTCTTGCAGCAACGCCCTCTGGTCCCGGCTCTTTCGCGGCTTCATTCTCGTCTTTTTCCGGCTGGATTGCTTGAAATCCTGTGCCTGTGTAGTAGCGTTTTCCTCCGGAGCGCTACTGCGCAGGCTTCTAAGGGAACTGAGCATACTGAGTATGCTCGCGAACTGCCATTGATAAAAATGGCGCCGAAGCCTGTGCAGTAGTGCTCTGACTAATACTGGTTTATTCACATTTAATTCTGCCAAGTACACTAGCAAAGAAACAGCAGAAAAAGGCCTTAGTGATTATAATCTAGGACATGCAAATATAGGGCAAATACATGCAGGCATGATGCAGCCTGACACAGGTAAAGAGCAATCTATGAGCTCAGTCAGTAAATCTGCTTTCTTTCTGTGAATAATATCTCCTCTGTAACCACACAAGCAAGTAGATAAAGTACAGAAGTAGATTACATTGTAAGCTGTCAAATGTGCAGAATGTTCAGTTTTAGCAGTTTGCAGACTTGCATTCACTGTGTGAAGGGATCGGACCTACCTCCGTACACATCTTACTTATCTAATATATCTATGGTCAGATTTCCCTAGTAACAAGGAGTGAACTGCAAATTAGTTAGAAGGGAGACACCTGTGCTGAAAAATTCAGCTTATACTTGAGTATATACGGTATTATGAATGTGATTTCTTTTAGAGCCCATTGATTCCATGGTGTTTTACATTTTGAAGAGAGTTTTACCTACAAAATACATAAAAACAAGTCCAATAGACTAACATAGTGAGCAGCTGGTACAGTGTAGTATAGTGTCCTGGTCACAAGGGCTTACAGTCTATAAGGGGTCCTCGCGATGTAGTCCTTATTACATTAAGATCTGTAATGGAAGCAATAATCTGCCATACAGTACTTTATATAAGACGTTACATTGCAGTAGATCACTTTTAGTTATTGGCAGGTTTAGTATAAAGCTTTGTGGTTTTTACGAATCACACCGTCTGGTTGCAGTTTTATATTGAATTAGGAAATGGTTTTGGTTGGTTCCACTTTCTATTGCGTTCTGCAAAAAATTACCTTTAAAGGAAAGGTTTCACCAGTTATAGTAAAACCTGGGAGTGAAATATATCACTTTTTTGTAATGTTTTTGTTGTGATTGTAAATTTTTTAATTATATATTTTTTGTACATGATTTGTGATATTCTTTGAAGCAGTCTCAAGACCAAAGGTAGCAAGACTGGATCTGACATATTGAGGTCTATGGGAGAGATTTCTAGGCATACGCTGTTCAGGGAGGGGGAGTAGATAAGTTGTGACATCACCAGTTGTCCGTAGTAGATGCAATGATGTGTCAGTGAGGTTATTTAAAGAGGTATTATATTGTATCCTAATCTTGTCTATGACAGGAATGAACCTAAACAATTGGCAATTGTCAGTCAACTTTTTAGCTTAGTGGCTAGAGTGAAAATTGCAGGATTTAGAATTTATTTTAAAATATGGATTTTTTTAAAATCACGACCAAATATTAAAAAACCTGTACAACATAAAAGCTTGGTTTATAAAAAAAATAAGACATTTTTGGATTTATAACAACCAAAGGGAGTCCGCCAGGGTTCCTTCATTTTGACATCAGGAATTGTGCTGCATGCTGCAGTATTCTTGCAATAAAATGTAATGGAAACCCTAATGTAACCCCTGAATGATTATCTGGATGGAAAACTGAACAGTTCCTTACCGGGAAGCCAATGATGAAAATATTCATATTAGGAACTATGAATTTATTTGATTCCCACTAAGTAACCTCATGGTATTATTTCAGAAAATGTTTTGTTGTGTGAAGACTTGTAATCCCATTCTGCGCTGCATCAGATTCTTTCCGGTGGGGAAAAATAATCTTTGGAATAAGAGAACAATAACATGATTTTATGTTCTGGCGTGGGTTGTCTTATTTATCTATTGAGTCTTATGGCCCCAGTGTTAATAGTCATCGGACACTGGGAAATACAATTTTCCAGGAAGATCTCTTTCCTACTAATAGACACATCATTCTTTTAAAGAAGACCTTCCATGTCCCCGAACATTTTGCATTTCATATACATCTCTATAGCTGACAGTGTGCGGAATTCAGTGTACTGTCAATTTTGTTGGTATCTGCTCTGGTTGCAGAGACCTCAGTATCAATCCACTGTTAGATGGGTCGACCTCACAACTCAGTGTCGTGGGTGGTCTGTGAGGAAGGCCACCCTCATTGAAGAAGACTATAGAAGTGTACCGTCAGGGAGGTGTTCCTCACGACTTGGTGATGACTCTGAGCCATAAGACTGGCTCCTCTGACAATGCAGGGATATTGGTACCAAACCTAACCACCAATATCTGTGCTAGAGGAGACGGCGGCAAAACTTACCGTGCGCTCACAGGTTGGTGTGATGACTCCTGGCCGTCTATATTTTCTTCTGTCTCACTGTATATGTCTTCAGTTTGTGACCACTGATAAGAGCTAGTTAAGCTTCCGTAGCAGAGTCTCTATTATCCGTCTATGTCCAGACATAACTGTGCTGTTTACAACAAGCAGGCACTCCATTCAAGAATGAGCAGGAAGTAGAGGGGAGAGGAGACAGGAGACCTGGTGAAATCCTGAGATGAAACCCCTTTAAGTGTAATGCAGGTTGAATACCTTGGTCATTTGTGCAGAGTAGCTGGTGTCCAGACCATAGCAGTGCCCATTTACCAGCCAAATTCTTGAATAAGTCATCGTAATATGTATATTAGATATAGCATTATATTTGAAAGGCCCCTGTCCGTAGATTCCAGCTGGTTAACCTTAGATATTATGAAATACTAGCATTTTCCCGTGACTTTGTCTGCGGGTTGGCGTGGGCGCTAAGCTGCTTTTATTTAGCCAAGTTGTGTTGGTTAGGATCTGGCCTGCAGCCCCGCAGTCCCCCTTGGGGAGCCTGTGCCTTTCTTGCTTCTCGCCTGGCCTTGCGGCCTCGCTACCTACCGCCTGCTTCTGGATTGCCCCCTCTCACCCACACACCTGCCCCCTTCCTCCGCCGCGCCCATACTCCTGTTCCCTCTAGCGCCCGCACCCCCCTTCCTCCCGGGCCCCCCCCCCCCCCCCACGCACCTGGCCCCTTCCACTGCACCATGCCCCTGTTCCCCCTGGTGCCCCCGCCCCCCCATCCCATGGCCCCTTCCCATCCTGCACCCCTTCCTCCTGCCCCCCCCCCTATCCCACAGGCCACCACCCCCCTACCCCCCGGCCCTCCCTCCTAAGGGCCCCCTTCCCCAACACCCCTCTCCTCTGCGACGCACAACCGACCCCCCCACAAACTCCTCTGCCTTGTGGCTCCGCAACTCATGCAGCATTGATTGCTGAGCTGAAGCAGCCGGCGTACTTACACAACCTCCGGACACGGCACAGGCAGAACAGTGCAGTCTCCTGGCGTGCGCACACCAACGGCCAAGGCGATGACACTCTCGCGGCCCCACAGCACGGGCGCCTCGTTGGGACGCTCCAGAGGTGTGGGAGGCGCCATCTTTTTTGGGCTACAGGCCGGGCGATAGCTCCGTCCACACAGTCGTGGCAGCCAATCGGTGAGCAGTTCAAGGGCCTGGGATGACGTCATCTCAGGTCCTTGAGCGTATCCCGAAGTGAACATTGGCATTAGTGGCGTGGAAGTCCGGTGGTCGACAGGGATAGTAAGTAGCCTATGTTTTAATCCGGGAGCCAAGGTATGTATGTGTGCAATTTCAGGCCAATCCACTTGGCAGATTAAGCGTGATTGAGGAACAAAAATCCAAACATCCAAACACACAAACTTTCACATAATATTAGTAGGATAGGATGGATGAGCCATCTGTGTACATGGCACTGATACTGGGAGAGCTGTGTGGGGGAGGCGGGACAAGAAGGACTCTCACTGTCTCTCCTAGGAGTCCTGTCAAGATTTACTCAGCTCTTTCCTCAGACATCCTGCTGTAAATCATATAATCCTAATTCTCACAGACTATAGCTTGCTCCGCTCTATCATACACCATAATGTGTATTGGTTGGATCTATTGATGGAGTTGTTTTTACAGAGAATAAAATATGCCTCTAAGGTGTCCCCTGATATTGACTATTGTTGGATACCGGAGTAACAGAAATTTTAGGCTGTCGGATTAATTTTTGAAATTTTTTTTACATGTTTTATACCCATTAACCTTGGTAAAATCACTGAAGGGAACCAGGAGAATCACAACAATTCAGCTCTATTGATTTATCATTTAAACTACTGTAATTCAGAAATTTTATTTCCAAAAAGTTGGAGATCCCTCGGGGATGGGGGAGTTGCAGATGTTCTACGTTTCACAAGGCTATTCTCCAGATACATTACTGGAGAGGAGCAAAGGCACAGACTGTCTGGAAAAGTTACAGCCTGACAAAAGTGCAATGGAAATATAATTCTCCAACATTAGCAACCTAATACAGCCGGGCCTGAGTATGGATTAAATCTTCAGGATGTCGTCCAGGAAATACTGATTCACAATGACGAGAACACTTTCATTACCACCCCGGTGTTTCCCAATCTATTGGTAATCTTTCAAGGCTGACAACCCCAGCCACAAAAGTCTGAAAAATTTGTGTATTTGGAAATTGAATTGGTGTTGTTGTGGATGTATTCAGAGGTTAACCTGACACATCCATTTCTAGATGATGTATACTCCGAAAGCAGATATGCCAGATTAGGCGCAGAATTTGTGCCAGTTGGAAATGGATATATCCAATCAGGATATTAAAAAACATTGAAATATTAAAGAGTGATTCCGCTGTAACTGAGATGAATGCTGCACAGTCTGTACTGCGACTTGTTTTCTCAATTTCCAATTTCAAACTGAGCGGTGATGTCATACAAGGTCAGTCCTATGCTGTATTACTGTATCTTCATTGGATGATGATGTCATTGTATTGTCATACAATGCTGATGTCATAAAACAAGGTCATCCTATGCTATATTACTGTATATTCATTGGATGATGATGTCATTGTATTGTCATACAATGCTGATGTCATAAAACAAGGTCATCCTATGCATAGGACCGGGCTTTTGTTCTGACCTCACTATTTTATGAAAGTCTAACCTTTGACATCATCTTCCAAGGACAGACTGACCTGCTGAACACAATACAGCCTAGGAGTGCATTATTTTGTGACCTCAGCAATGACATTGTCTTCCAAAGACAATACAGATGGTTGTCATTGGATGATGATGGCATTGTATTCGCCAGAGAAGATGGTCAGAAGATGGTGATGTCATGAAACAGATTCAGTCCTATGCCGTATTATTTGCAGCAGCGTAGTCTGTCATGGCATGATGATGTCATTGTATTTACTAGATTAGACTGTCATAAGATAACGATGTCATAAAGCAAGTACAGTATACTATGGGGCTGTTTTATACTCGGTTGTATAGCCTGACATTGGGTGGTGATGTCATTGTCCTCCCCATAGTTGATTAAAGTGTATCCCTATGCTGTATTATATTCAGCTGTCATTGGAAGAAGATGTCATTATATTCCCTACATTCGTTTGTGAGTGGATGATGTAGCAGAGCCGTCTGTGATGTATCGGAATCAGAATGCTGAATGTAATAAATACATTGATTCCCATCACATATATTATTTACAAAGTTAGTTTATAACTGGATGGTGATGTCATAAAACAGGTGTAGTCCTACAATGTGTTCTGTTGTACAGGTACAGTAGTTGCTGATGTCATAGAGTAAGTGCAGTTTCCTATTATATCCAGTATCTTCATTTGTGACTGAAGGTAATGTCATAAAAGACGTCTTTCATGTACTGAATTGCATTAAGCAGCTTCATGTCTGATGTAATGATGATGTCATACACAATCCGATTCCTATGACGCCTATCATTTAACAAGCTAGTTCGGACGGATAGCTGGATATTTTACAATGGATTATATTCAGCCAGTTGGTTTGGAGTCCAATGGTGATGTCAGGAGTGCAGCCTATGTGTTACATTTAACAGGTTCATGGTGTATACATGTACCATATATACTCAAGTATAAGCCGAATTTTTAACACACAGTATTTGTGCTGAAAAAGCCCCCCTTGGCTTATACTGGAGTCAAGCAATAAAAAAAAATATTTAATTTTTTATTTTTTTTTTTCTGGGGGAGAGTCTATGACCAACCGCACTAGTAATGTATAGAATCTCCCATAAAATAGTGGAGGAAAAAGAAACTTTAAAAAAATATAATCAAAAATTAAACTAAATAAAAGTTGTAACTCCCTCCTTTCCCTAGAATACATATAAAAGTAGAAAATGACTGTGAAACACAAACACATTAGGTCTCCCTGTGTCTGACAGTGCCCGGTCTACTGAATATAGGGGATCTGCAGTGCTTCTGTTCCGTCAGGAGGGGGTTAATAGGGGCTCTGCAAAATACCCTATATTCAGCCAGACTGAATTCCAAGTGCGGGAAGAAAAAACCCAGTCCTCAAGCTCAGGGAAGGGGAAGACAGACAACCAAAACACCCCCTCCCATTCCCCAGCATCTACTGCACCCAAAAACCATTTTAATTTTTCAAATTTTCCAGTAGCTGCTGCATTTCCCCCCCTCGGCTTATACTGGAGTCAATAAGTTTTCCCAGTTTTTTGTGGTAAAATTAGGGGCCTCGGCTTATATTCACATCAGCTTATACTCGAGTATACACTCACCGGCCACTTTATTAGGTACACCATGCTAGTAACGGGTTGGACCCCCTTTTGCCTTCAGAACTGCCTCAATTCTTCGTGGCATAGATTCAACAAGGTGCTGGAAGCATTCCTCAGAGATTTTGGTCCATATTGACATGATGGCATCACACAGTTGCCGCAGATTTGTCGGCTGCACATCCATGATGCGAATCTCCCGTTCCACCACATCCCAAAGATGCTCTATTGGATTGAGATCTGGTGACTGTGGAGGCCATTGGAGTACAGTGAACTCATTGTCATGTTCAAGAAACCAGTCTGAGATGATTCCAGCTTTATGACATGGCATTGCATTATCCTGCTGAAAGTAGCCATCAGATGTTGGGTACATTGTGGTCATAAAGGGATGGACATGGTCAGCAACAATACTCAGGTAGGCTTTGGCGTTGCAACGATGCTCAATTGGTACCAAGGGGCCCAAAGAGTGCCAAGAAAATATTCCCCACACCATGACACCACCACCACCAGCCTGAACCGTTGATACAAGGCAGGATGGATCCATGCTTTCATGTTGTTGACGCCAAATTCTGACCCTACCATCCGAATGTCGCAGCAGAAATCGAGACTCATCAGACCAGGCAACGTTTTTCCAATCTTCAATTGTCCAATTTCGATGAGCTTGTGCAAATTGTAGCCTCAGTTTCCTGTTCTTAGCTGAAAGGAGTGGCACCCGGTGTGGTCTTCTGCTGCTGTAGCCCATCTGCCTCAAAGTTGGACGTACTGTGCGTTCAGAGATGCTCTTCTGGCTACCTTGGTTGTAACGGGTGGCTATTTGAGTCACTGTTGCCTTTCTATCAGCTCGAACCAGTCTGGCCATTCTCCTCTGACCTCTGGCATCAACAACGCATTTCCGCCCACAGAACTGCCGCTCACTGGATGTTTTTTCTTTTTCGGACCATTCTCTGTAAACCCTAGAGATGGTTGTGCGTGAAAATCCCAGTAGATCAGCAGTTTCTGAAATACTCAGACCAGCCCTTCTGGCACCAACAACCATGCCACGTTCAAAGGCACTCAAATCACCTTTCTTCCCCATACTGATGCTCGGTTTGAACTGCAGGAGATTGTCTTGACCATGTCTACATGCCTAAATGCACTGAGTTGCCGCCATGTGATTGGCTGATTAGAAATTAAGTGTTAACGAGCAGTTGGACAGGTGTACCTAATAAAGTGGCCGGTGAGTGTATACGGTATGTTAATAGATTTGCTTGATGTATACCTGTATTATTTACCTAGTTTAGATCTTTTTGTTATAAAACCAGTTCAGTCCTATGTTGTGTTGTATTTAGCCGATTGGTTTGTGTTTGGATGGCAGGTCGCAGAGTATGGTGTTGTCACGTTGTATTATACGTGTTTGTAGTAAGATATAGCTTTGTATTCATCCAATGGTAAAATATAAGATTACAGTACATCGTACAATATGCTACTTATAATCCACTCCGTTGTTGACAGATCCCCCAGTATTGGTTGCAGCTTTTTGGGGTTTACATTGTGTGGTATTTGGTAGTTCGGGATCGCCGGGTTTACAGGACTTTGGAGTTTATTCCCTTCCTGTTTTATCGATCAGAATAGCAGGAGGTATATGTTGTGGTTTCTTGTGAACTGACTTTATGACTTGCAGTACTTTTACGATATGGTGATGTCTATAAGGTAGTATGTATGAAGCTGAACTGACAGCAACAGATCTGTCTGCAGAATACGGACTATATAGAATATTATACAGTCCCAGATCTGCAGCACAAACTAGTATCATTTTCTAGATCTGCTGCTTAGGCTTACAGATATATGCTATTTCAGTATTATATTGATGGTTTGTTTTACAGTCAGTATTCAGGACAATTGTGCCCAAATATGGATGATACAGTGGAAAAAAAATGTATTTAATAAAAAATATACTAAATATCAATATTCATATATTCTTCAGCCACTTCTAGTTCTCCTTAGAGCTGAGTCCAATGATACAAATTCTATCTGAATATTCACAATGTATTATATCATTATTATTATTATTATTATTATTATTATCATTATTTAATCATTTATAAGGCCATGACAGCAGGATACAATAATGTCACCAGTTTACCGCACTACCATTCCATGCACACAGCCATGTGCTTTATCAGCCATGTTTTTAATGTCTAGCTCACTGATCCATTATTTTCTTATGCCCCTATGACCATGTTTTATCATCGGTCCATGTAGAGAGCCATGAGCCCTGCGAACAAAACCCAGGACAGGTCCTATTCCTGCAGCCTGGTAGTGATTATGAGGCCTGACTTATCTGATAATAAGGCTAGGTTCACACTAGCGCTCATCATACGTTCGGGGTTTCTGTCCCCAAACCGACTTAATAAAATGTGGAGAGAAAATCCTGCAAGCAGAACTTTTCTTTCTTGGCTTTTTTCATATGGAGACCTGGTAGACTCCATTATAGTCTATGGGTAATCACTTTTTAAGCAGTTTAGCTTTTGTTTTGTATGGGAGACCTCACAGATCAATAACCGATAGTTCAGAGAGAGCTAAATATTAGCAAGAGAACCCACAGAGGGGAAAACTACTAAAATATGCAAAATAAGTCATGTAGTGGCCAGATATTGTGTCATTCATCATATACATAAACTGAACTATTGGTGGGTGCTAAGTTTGTTCAGAGGTTAAGTGCGCTTAAATTCTTCTTCACTCATGCTGGAATTTACATCCATCTTTGTCAAAATCCGTGTCCGATCTGATGACAGGCCGCACTACATACATGTGATTGGTGTTTCCTCAACCCAGTTCCCTTTTCTACATTCATTCATTCATTTTTGTTGCCACCATAGAATAAGAACAGCTCTGGATGTGAGTAGCATGCAGAGGATTATTACCATTAAATTAGAATTGGGATGATCCTTGTGCAAATGTGCTGTACACCCACAGCCAAAATCCAAGGGCAAACTTGTGGAAATACACAATGGATTATAATGCTACATGTGAACAGAGTCTAAGGCCTGGATCGGTATTCCATTTGGTGAGTCAACATGAGACCCCCCAAACGGAATACGCATTGATAAGTGGTGAGTTTTTGAGAACAAACAGACCCCATAGACCAGACCTGGGCAATGTCCGGCCCGCGGGCCACATCCGGCCCTCTGGCTGCTTCTATTTGGCCCGCATAGCTAGTGGGAGTTTTTTCAAGGACCTGTGATGATGTCATCACAGCCTATCACCAGGATAGGCTATGACTCGTTAGTGGGCGGAGCCACACGGGACTGTCTGCTTTCTGCAAGCTGCCGGCAATGGAGGGTGCTGCATGATAAAGAGAGAAGAGACAGCATGTGTGAGCAAGAGGGGGGAACTAGGGGCAGATGTAGGGGGGCAGTTAAACTAAATGCACATGGAAGGGGGGCATTAAACTAGGGGGCAGCTGGAGGAGGATATTAAACCATGGGGGGTAGCTGGAGGGGGACAAGTCTGCCTCTAGTTGCCCCAAGTTTAATGTCCCCTCTAGTTTCTGCTGGTTTATACTGGGGCACCAGGAGAGGAACTTAATACTGTGGGACATTTGGAGGGAGACATTATAATGTGGAGGTATAATGTTAGGGTGACTGTAGGATGATTGTACTTTGTGGAGCACATGGAAAACTGAATGAGAGTGGGCGGAGTCAACTGAGAAGTGGGTGGAGCTAAATTTGCAGCGGTGCGCATGGCCCTCTAGAGCCGTTACAATTTCTCATGTGGCCCCATGGGAAATTAATTGCCCACCCCTGCCATAGACTATAATGGGGTCTGTGTATTTTCCGCGTACTGTCCGCACGAATCATGCAGCGAGAAATGTACTTCATGAACTACTTTCCTCTCTGCATGACTCATGCGGACACCGCGCAGAAAACACTTGGACCCCATTATGGGGTCCGTGTACTGTCAGTGCTCACCACTTGTCAATGCGTTCGGTATTACGTTACCCAGTCTGACTCCCCGTTCAGAATACTGGGCGCAGATTTGAATCAGATCTTACACACTGGTTGAGATTTATTCCTGCTGTTTCTCTGATTCTTCAAATCTATACTGTGCTGCTTTATCCTATATATAGGTATAAGTGTCCTATAAGTGCATAGATCATAGTAACTGTCCTAGAGCAAAGGTTAATTCTGTATTTTAGCTGCACAATGCCCATGATGTACCAATACACACTTGAGTTAGAATTTGGGCTGGAAGAGTAATCTGCTGTTTAGTTCTTACTATGAAGGGGAAAATAAGAGGCCTCTTGTGTTTCACAATGGAGACGGCTACTGTTCTACCGTCCCGTAATGCATGTGCGATGCTGCTAGATCCATTGAGAGTAACTACAGACTGTTAACATGATGATAAACACAGCGCAGCTCACAAAGCACAGCAAAGACAAAGCAGCCTTTCCCGGAAAACCAATCCTTTTGACAAATCCATAAAATCTGTTTTGGCACAGAACTCTATGGAAACTCCGAGAGTGCTCTCATTTGCATGTCTCTGTGCAGAGTCACTGGAGTACTGAGAACGGTCTGGATTGTATTACTTGGGTTCCTATGGAGCTTTATGGCTTATCGGAAAAAAAATATTTAGTAAAGACAAACTGATCGACAAATCATAAATAGAACATCATATAATATCAGCTAAAGATATACTAAATCTATAGACGGAAAAAAGATGGAGGTGCATTGCCAAGTCAGCCTTCTCTATACCCTGCGGGAAGGAGAAATGGAATGTCCTCAGGTTTCACGGACTCTCCTTCGATGGGGAGTATTTTACTATTGTGAGCTTTTTCTACTTTTGGTTTCTGACCTGGTTTGTATTATTTGTTGACCCATGATCCCTGGACGTGTTGGCCTTCATTGCTTATATCCACAGGATCCAAGCTTAGAGACGGCCCATGTTGGAGAATGGACTGTGACAGTCAGGACAAGGGAAAACCTGAGCTGGGGACACATAGTAGACTGTGTAGTGTATTGCTTGTCCCCAGCAAGGGTTCTCGCTTGCCCCAGCTGTCACAGTCTGTTCTCCAAAATCTCTTGAAGACCAGCATGGAGAAACCAGAGAAGATGGAGGTTTACAACACAATGAACATATGAGAGGTGGAGGTCACGCTTAGCAACAGGTGGGGAGGCCAGAGGCTTCTAGGGGCCAATGTAAGATTCTGCAGCTTCCAAGGGGTTAATGAACATAAGTGGCTTATGCTGAATGTGGAAAGATACTGTGTAGATGGATGTGAACAACCAAAAAAGCAACTGGTGCCCATGGGTGAGTCCCCAAATGGACTCAGTGGTAGCAATTGCAGCTCTTACCCGGGCAACCCCCTGGCTGGGTGGTGAACCAATGAATCGAGGGGCAGGAAAAAACCGGGAGAATTCAGAGTGCTACTGCTCAAAGAAATATTTCCAAAAGGGAGCTTAAAAAATCGAGTTTATTGAGTTCCAATGACAGTGTACAAGGCTATGCATTTCGACGCCGATCGGGCGTCTTCATCAAGCCAAGAATGTCCAAGATTGTCAGAGCATGGGAACTAAAATCCCGCCAATCGGGCGTCTTCATCAGGTCAAGAATGTCCAGGGAACAAAAAAACCACGCTCTGACAGTCCTGGACATTCTTGGCCTGATGAAGACGCCCGATCGGTGTCGAAACGCGTAGCCTTGTATACTGTCATTGGTACTCAATAAACATGTTTTTTTAAGCTCACTTTTGGAAATATTTTTTCAAGCAGTAGCGCTCTGTATTCTCTCGTTTTTTCCTGCCCCTCAATTCATGTGCAGAGGCATTGCTGAGTCCCTGCTCTGGGATAATCTCCAATATCACTCGCCAATGCCTCTACACAATTTCCTGGGTCCAAATGCACTCACATAAGCAAGGGAAGGGGGGGTTGTAGAGAAACTTGTCTTGCAATAGGTCACATGGTGCTGTGACGTTTCGTTTGCAGGCCTGAGTGCTCGCAGGGAATTTGCAAATATAACGTTACGGATGGTCAGAATGTAAATCAGGTAAACGGAACCAAATTTGTACATGTACAAGTATATTAGAAAGTTGTTTATATAGAAGGATTTTATTACAGGAACAAAATGTACTTTAATTATTTCAAATTATATTATACAGTTAACAATATTGTACAATTAATTGGATACGTAGTTTGATGCCTAGCTCTAGCTTTTTTGTAAATCTGAAGATTACTGCGCCTGTCTGACCACGGCTGGACGCATGAGACAGTGTTACACTATATTCACACAACAGCGAAACATGGCTTTTCATTTTTGCAACATCAAATCGTGTATGTATGTATATTGTTCCATGGTCGTCCTAAATACTGACATGGTGATCCACTATCTTAGTCCTTGAAAACAGACATGGATAGTGGCCAGAGAATAGATCTATTGAAATTCATGGGTTCCAGGTCATGTGACAGCTGTGACATCACAAACCCGTACACCGTACAAAGTGACAAGCAAGGGAAGCAGGGCAAAGAATAAAGAAAGGAGACAACATTTCTTAATAACGTATATTACAAAATTTATTATTGACACAAATACTGCCAGAAAATCACAAGCTGTCTGAAAGTTTAGTTACACTTTAAGAATAGGACACGGATAACCCCTTTAAATAGCGGACATGGAGATGTGACATAACTCGTACTTTTCCCAGTCAGATGACTATATAAAATCTACAGAACTGTGAAATCTGTGAAACGAATGAGGCCCATAAAGTTTATAGTGTTTATAACTACCTGGAAAGTAAAGCCGCTTTGCCAAAGCCTGAGCCCATAAAGTACAGATGTGCCTTTTTTATTTGGAAACTTTATGCATTTATAATGCACGGAACTGAGAATGAAATCTTGAAAGTGAAATATTGGTTTCTAATGGTGCGTGTGCGGTAGTGCCATTTACTCGGGCGCTGAGATGATTAAATTGATAAGACGGGCGCAGTACAATATCATTCTCAGTATTCTCATTCTCATTCTCGAGTTGCCTACTCCGTTTATGAAAATAAAATCCATTACCCGTTGATTCATAGGTCTTAAGTAGTGGCTGATAACCAGGAGTACATAGTAGTAACATATTGTCCATAGCGGCTGAACACAGGGACGCGTTGGCAAGATGCCCCGTGCTCGAGATGCTCCTTGGAGTGCCAGATGTGGCCCCATTTCAGTGAAATAATGTTTTCATCTCCTCCTACTGTTTTGAAGGATTGAAAATGTTCATATGTATGATGCAAAGTTCAAGTTTTAGTGGATTTTTTTTTAATTCTAGCTTTTAGTAAACCACAAAATTTGGCAATAAAACAAAAATAAATGACTTCCATGCCCCCTGCTGATAGTTTTGCACTGGGCTCTGCGGTGGCATTATGTCTTTGGTGGCAATGACTGATAGGAAGTATATTGTGGTACCTTCTGTGATGGCTCTGCCACCTGAGACCACACAGCGGAGGTTGTGGACTGTCAAGTTGCTTTGTGTCATCAGTGCCGGATATGGCCGTTCCATCTGTAGTTGGTACTTCCGTATCAGAGTCTACAAGCTGCAGTAACATAATCAGTGTTTGTGTATGTACACGTGTCATTTATTAGAATTTTGTAACTCAGAGGTATAAAGCATACTGAATTATTGAAATTTTAGGGCCCCTTCACACTACGGAATATGCCAGGGATTTAGAAGTGGATCCGCCCCAAAATTAGCGACAGATTCTGCCCTGATTCTGCCTGAACAGGAGGCAGAGATTGTAGCAGGAGAAAGGAAAAATAGGCTTCTTCCTGCCGATTCTGTGGCTGATTTGGCTGTAGGGTTTCGGTACACATTGGACATGGCTGTGTCTGCTGGCAGGGCCATTTTTACAAATTAGTGGGCCCCATTCAAAAGTTTCATAAATGGTTAGCCCCACATTATTTATTGGCCCCTCAAGTGGTCCACACAATATAGTGTCCCTGCCAGATAAGGGCGGGTTCACATCTGCGCCCGGTCTCTGGTTTAGCCAATCTGGTTTCCGTCTTCCTCCACACGAAACTGGACAGGGGACGGAATTCAGACTTTGTGTCCGGCTAAAAAAATCCCAGTTTCCCCGTGGACAGGCAGAAGACGCACATGGGCGGTCACCTTTACAAACCCATTCAAGTGAATGGGTTTAAAAACTGACCGCTGGGTTTCCGTCCCCTGTCCAGTTTCGTGGGGCAGAAGATGGAAACCAGCTCGATTGGCTAAACCGTAGACCGGGGGCACATGTGAACCCGCCCTCAAGCGGGGTAATTTAGTTGCATAAAAATAAAATGAGTCTGCATACCGTATATACTCGAGTATAAGCCGACCCGAATATAAGCCGAGGCCCCTAATTTTACCACAAAAAACTGGGAAAACTTATTGACTCGAGTATAAGCCGAGGGGGGAAATGCAGCAGCTACTGGAAAATTTCAAAAATTCAAATGGTCTGTGTTTTTGGGTGCAGTAGTTGCTGGGGAAGGGAAGGGGAGGGGGTGTTTTGGTTGTCTGTCTGCCCCTTCCCTGAGCTTGAGGACTGTTTTTTTTTTTCCCCCCACCTGGAATTCAGCCTGGCTGTATATAGGGGATCTGCAGTGCTCCTATTAACCCCTTCCCAACGGAACAGGAGCACTGCAGATCCCCTATATTCAGTAGACCGGGCACTGTCAGACACAGGAATACCTAATGTGTATGTGTTTCACAGTAATTTTCTACTTTTATATGTATTCTAGGGAAAGGAGGGATTTAGAACTTTTTTTTTTTTTTTTTTTTTTGCACTATTTTATAGGAGATTCTATACCCCCCCTCCTAAAAAAAATATTTTTTTTTTTTTTTTTTTTTTTTTTGCTGACTTGAGTATAAGCCGAGGGGGGGCTTTTTCAGCACAAAAACCGGGCTGAAAAATTCGGTTTATACTCGAGTATATACGGTAAATTGCCTTATAATTGACTAATCCAAAATACTGATATTTTTGGCCAATCACCCTGCAAAAAAATGTAACCCATTTGCAGTATTTTCTTGGCCGAAATCAGCCATTTCAGCAGAAATAAGTGTAATGTGTATTGTTACAAACATCAGGCCTGCTTTCTACCGGACACATTGCACATACTGTATTGTGTAAGTGCCACGATGTGTTTAGTATACCACACTGCCCACACGAAATGAAAGCGACATTATATAATAAGGCTGGAATTGGTTACCAAATGACGGTTATTGCACACTGTAAGATTATACGGGATTGTGAAGAAAATACGTTCAGTGACAACCCTGGCTATTAAAGCGTTAAAGCGTCTGGGGGCGAAATTAGCTCCATTGATATATTAAAGGCATTTGCTGTATGCGGCCCTGTAGTTCTCATTAGCATGGAAGAGAAAAGCTTCAGCTAATTGAAACATGGAGGCAGAATCTCTCCGCTGGGCCTAAAGGCAAAGGAGAACTGCTGGTTGCTGTCTAATTGCTCAGCGTTTGTTAATTTTCTTCCGGCAGATGGTCTTACCAAGTGAGTCTCATGACTTTTTGTCAGCTAAAATGACAGATTCAATTTATATACAATGCTAGGCACATTTGGAAGGCTTTTTTTTGTAGCTGCGGAGGCCACAGTTCCTCACGCGGTAATGTACAGAAAAGATACCAGGTAATAGGATGTCTGGTAATGAGGCCAAATATCTGATGCTGTTAATAGCTGCAGCAATGGCAGTCACATTCTGGGAAAGGATATGCAAATAGGTTTCCATTTAGGAAGTTTTATTTGCATAGACTTTCCCCAGGATTCCTAGTGGAACATGCATAGCCTATAATTCTGTACATGTGTCAGCAGGGGCAGGCAGGTAGCAAAATTGTGCCGAAACTAACAGAAATGGTTTCTTTGGAAGGGTAGGGACTAGAGAAAAAAATTCTGAATCGATGGAAAGGTGCTTATTAGAGAAGGCAAAGAGTTGGAGGTGGTGAAAGGGCCACTGAACAGGGTTCCAATGGGGTAGTACAATCTGTCCTGGATAAACCAATCATCTACACAGTCCAGTCACATTAATATGACCACCTGTCAAAATCTGGAACAACCACATTTCGCATACTTGTGGATAGATCCATACTTGTGTAGATCCATCATGCCTTCCACAATGATGAGTGCGCCCAGATGGCTGATGACACGTGCCTTCTACCATTGGTTATCTAACGTTGACGTCAAAAGTAGGCGGTGGTCACGTTAATATGACTGGACTGTGTATCCGTGAATAGAAAATTATAAATGTTATGGAAGGCACAGAGGAAAAAAACCAATACATTTAAAATATGCAATGGCTTGAAGGGTGCCCGGCCTTTCTATTTCTGTGGACCATGAGAGGTCTGATCTGGAGCCATTTACAGTGCGGAAAAAAGTTTTTAGTCAGCCACCAATTGTGCAAGTTCTCCCAATTAAAAAGATGAGGTTGGCCTGTAATTGACATCATAGGTAGACCTCAACTGTGAGAGACTAAATGAGAAAACAAATCCAGAAAATCACATTGTCTGATTTGGAAAGAATTTATTTGCAAATTATGGTGGAAAATAAGTATTTGGTCAATAACAAAATTTCATCTCAATACTTTGTTATATATCCTTTGTTGGCAATGACCGAGGTTAGATGTTTTCTGTAAGTCTCCACAAGGTTGGCACACACTGTTGTTGGTATGTTGGCCCATTCCTCCATGCAGATCTCCTCTAGAGCAGTGATGTTTTGGGGCTGTCGCTTGGCAACACGGACTTTCAACTCCCTCCAAAGGTTTTCTATAGGGTTGAGATCTGGAGACTTGCTGGGCCACTCCAGGACCTTGAAATGCTTCTTACAAAGCCACTCCTTCGTTGCCCTGGCGGTGTGCTTTGGATCATTGTCACGTTGAAAGACCCAGCCACGTTTCATCTTCAATGCCCTTGCTGATGGAAGGAGGTTCGTACTCAAAATCTCACGATACATGGCCCCATTCATTCTTTCATGTACCTGGATCAGTCGTCCTGGCCCCTTTGCAGAGAAACAGCCCCAAAGCATGATGTTTCCACCCCCATGCTTTACAGTAGGTATGGTGTTTGATGGATGCAACTCAGTATTCTTTCTCCTCCAAACATGACGAGTTGTGTTTCTACCGAACAGTTCCAGTTTGGTTTCATCAGACCATAGGACATTCTCCCAATACTCTTCTGGATCATCCAAATGCTCTCTAGCAAACTTCAGACGGGCCCGGACATGTACTGGCTTAAGCAGTGGGACACGTCTGGCACTGCAGGATCTGAGTCCCTGGCGGCGTAGTGTGTTACTGATGGTAGGCTTTGTAACATTGGTCCCAGCTCTCTGCAGTCCATTCACTAGGTCCCCCCGCGTGGTTCTGGGATTTTTGCTCACCGTTCTTGTGATCATTTTGACCCCACAGGGTGAGATTTTGCGTGGAGCCCCAGATCGAGGGAGATTATCAGTGGTCTTGTATGTCTTCCATTTTCTAATTATTGCTCCCACAGTTGATTTCTTCAATCCAAGCTGGTTGCCTATTGCAGATTCAGTCTTCCCAGCCTGGTGCAGGGCTACAATTTTGTTTCTGGTGTCCTTCGACAGGTCTTTGGTCTTCACCATAGTGGAGTTTGGAGTCTGACTGTTTGAGGGTGTGCACAGGTGTCTTTTTATACTGATAACAAGTTTAAACAGGTGCCATTACTACAGGTAATGAGTGGAGGACCGAGGCGCCTTTTAAAGAAGAAGTTACAGGTCTGTGAGAGCCAGAGATCTTGGTTCTTTGTAGGTGACCAAATACCGTATTTTCCGGCATATAAGTTGACCCCTAACTTTTCCAGTTAAAATATAGAGTTTGGGATATACTCGCCGTATAAGACTACCCCTCTTCTGTGGAGTACCTCTTCTTATGTGCTTCTTTATTTGCTTTCCAGTCCCAAACCATCTTTTCTGTAAAGGAGAGTTCACATTACTGCCGCTGTCCACCCCGGGGTTGCCATCCTAAACCCCGGAGAAAATAGACAGGCGGCGGCTTGCCAGCAGTCTGCTTTACAACCCATTCATTTGAATGGGTTGTAAAGCAAACCGCTGGTGTCCGTATGCAGCCTGTCCGCCTGGATAACCGTTTTTTTTTTTTTTTTTTTGCACGGACAATCTGGTGGGGCCAGATTTACCGTAGATATACCATTTTGGGGAATGTCTATTGCTTAGATCACCTTTTATTTAAATCAGAGGGGAAACAGTGAAAAAAAATGTCGGTTTGGCACTTTTGATTGTGACGTTCACTTTACAGGAAAAATATTTTATAAGTAGACCGGGCATTTTTGGACATAAGGGTAACTAATATGTATATGTATCACAGTAGTTTTCTACTTTTATATGTATTCTAGGGAAAGGAGGTGATTTAGAACTTTTTTTTTCTTCTTTTTATATTTTTTTCTTTTTTTTTAATTTTTTTTTTAAACTATTTTATTAGTCCCCACGTAGGGGGCTTGAACCTTCAATCATTTGATGGCAAGTCCTCATAGACGGCAATACAAGTGTATTGCCGTCTATGGGAGATTCTTTACATTACTATTGCGGATGGTCATAGACCAGCCGCAATAGTAATATTGCTATGACAGGTGTGGGAGCCTTCATTAGGCTCCTGGCTGTCATTGGAACAAGTTGCGGCCAGGTCGCAGGAGCCGGCCTGCAACTTTAAAGGTATGGGGCCGGGGGGTGTTTTTACACTTTGTGGACAGGAGGGGGGGTTAAGTTTTAATGCCTGGAATCAGAGTGCATTCTGATTGTGGGCATTAGCATCGGGCAGCAGATGAGCGGTCGCCATTAGCTTTACATACCACAGGAAGCCAGCGGCGGCAGGAAGGTTGCAATCCCGCTCCTCTACCCTCTGCTCCACCGTATACCAGGCGTATAAGACGACCCCCAACTTTTCAGTTTTGGGGGTTAAAAAGTTATCTTACACACTGGAAAATACGGTACTTATTTTCCACCATCATTTGCAAATAAATCCTTTCCAAATCAGACAATGTGATTTTCTGGATTTGTTTTCTCATTTTGTCTCTCATAGTTGAGGTCTACCTATGATGTCAATTACAGGCCGATCTCATCTTTTTAAATGTGAGAACTTGCACGATTGGTGGCTGACTAAATCCTTTTTTCCCCACTGTAGTTTGTCCATTTGTTTATTATGTTACTGCAGTGGTGTAAAGAAGGTATATAAAATGGGGTCAGACAGGGTTGGCCATGTGATGTGATGTGAAGTGATGGCAATTAGAGATGAGCGAACACTGTTGGGATCAGCCAATCCGAACAGCACGCTCCCATAGGAATGAATGGAAGCACCTGTGACGCCGGCCGGCTGCCGGCAAAGTCAGCGTCACAGGTGCTTCCATTCATTTCTATGGGAGCGTGCTGTTCGGATTGGCTGATCCGAACAGTGTTCACTCATCTCTAATGGCGATCTGTCCAGTACCTTATATCACTTTACCATCATATGCTAGACTATTCTGTTGCCATATAAAACTGCCCAATCAATACGTGGGTGGTAAAGTAGAATTCTGTGCCGCTGGTTTCCTGTAGGCAACAAAGCGTTGGAACAGGGCGGGGTTGTGGTCAGACGTCATGGGGTCAGGATTAATTTTGGGTAGAATTAGAGTCGGAAAAAAGTTGCCCACTGTGTCTCAAAAATAAAACTACCAATTATTTTGAATTATACAATTATTAATATTGATTATAGATGTATAATTTGTTGCATACTAACTTTTATAGGAATCCAATAGGATCTTTACTGCATTCTGACTTACCATGGCTGTCAGCCATTTATGAAGAAGTCAGAGCAGCAGTCGGAGTAAGGGCTCGTTCACACGGTGTAACGTCCCGCGAGATTTGGCACGTGTACGCCGCGTGACCCTTTGCGTGCCGTACACTCTCCCATTCATTTCAATGGGAGTGGGGATCGTATGCGCCGCGCTAGTTTGCGGCCGTGCATTTATTCACGGCCGCAAACTAGCGCGGCGCATACGATCCCCGCTCCCATTGAACTCAATGGGAGCGTGTATGGCACGCAAAGGGTCACGCGGCGTACATGTGCCAAATCTCGCGGGACGTAACTCCGTGTGAACGAGCCCTTAGACTGTGGAGAAATTGAGGCGTCGGAGTTGGTTGTTTGGCCTACCGGCCCACATACCTGGATCAGGGGTGCAACCGCTCAGTCATCAAACTGACATGGCACGAGTCATACACTGCTAAGCCCTGCAAATAGAATATTGTAGTCTTAAAGGGATTCTATCATTAAAATGACTTTTTTTGTCCCTAACACGTAGGAATAGCCTTAATAAAGGCTATTCTTCTCCTACCTTTAGATGTCCACCGCCGTTTGGGAGAAATCCCGGTTTTCGTCTGTATGCAGTTGAGTTCTCTCGCAGCATTGGGGGCGGTACCTCGTGCTAAAACCGCACTGGGGGCGTCCCCAATGCTGCAAGAGAAATCTCCAGCGCCGCCTCCATCTTCGTCTGGAACGGCCTCTCTCTGTGTCTTCTTCCAGCGAAGGGGTCAAACTTCTATGCATGCACAGGCATAGAATTTTGACTTCTTCGACAGAAAAAGACACGGAGAGAGGCCGTTCCAGATGAAGATGGAGGCGGTGCTGGAGAGTTCTCTCGCAGCATTGGGAACGCCCCCAGTGCTGTTTGAGCTCTGGGGACCGCCCCTAGTGCTGCAAGAGAACTCATTAGCATACCGAAGAAACCCCGGATTTCTACCGAACAGCGGCGCGGAGAAGACATCTAAAGGTAGGAGAAGAATAGCTTTTCTTAAGGCTATTACTATGTGTTAGGGTAGGGACAAAAAAATGCCATTTTAATGATAGAATCCCTTTAAGGAAGTAATGTGACCTGTTTAACTATTGTTTTCAGGCGATACAATCTCTTGCACTAAATAACTCAAACATGGTGTCACATTGACCTTTCCAGTTCCTTGTAACTTTACATATTATATGATCATATGTGATAGTGAGGTAGCATAGCGTTATGAGTGGTGTCATACTTTTCCCCACAAGGTGCCTGTAGAGATGTAACAGTACAGATCTAGTAATTCTGAAGCATCTGGAATGTTTGGGGATTTCTTACATATTTGGCATGACCATGATGTATGCAGATAGCTCTAATTCTTCAGTCTTTCTCTACCACCCCTGAGCGCGGAGACATGCGTCGTCCCCAAGTGATCGGAATTCTTCACTTCTAAGATCCCTCCTGCAGCAGAATATCACAACTTTACAGTCGTATCTCTTGAAATTACCGAGAATGCAGAAGTGGCAAGTACTATAGAAGCTTAAATGTCTCCCCGGTATGTGCAGACGTGTTTTACGAAGGGGAAATGGATGGAAAAACATCAATGCAACCGAAACAAAATCCAAACGATTGCTGGGACATTTGGTATTTGAGTTTCAGTTTGCACAATGTTTATATACAGCAGCAATGATATGTTATTTAAGCAGATGAAGAGATGCTGTACACAAGTCATAAAAAAATCCAACCCATCTGTGTGCCTCGTGGATGATAAAATGTATAATTAGCATGGCGATCCCCTGAACTGCGCCTTCATTCAGTGCGAAATGAGAAGAGCGAGGACAAGAGAGGAGCTCTCGGGTGAAGATGGTTGTTATCTGCCATGTAGAAATGAGTTTCTTTGCTGTCGGTAATTAAGGCGCGGCGCGGGAATCCTGATATTAACCTTTTTCTCAAAGCACTACTTAAAGCCAGAGTGTATTGTCTGTAGACACCGTACCATCATCTAGACATACCCTGGATTTTGACTAAAATGTCGAGATTAGGGTTGAGCCGATCTTGAGATTTCAAGATCGATTTTAAAATCCGATTTCCGATCATTTTCCAGCCGATCTCGATCGTGAAATTTGCTCGATCCCCAATCGGAATCTGATCTTTTCCAATCCCAATCCTCAACCCTAGTCAATGCTTCTCTATGGGAAAAGTCACTTTTAGAGTTGAGCCGATCTTGAGATAACCTCCGATCTCAATCCCGCTGGAAAAGATTGGGTCGGAATTCCGATCGTGAAATTTACTCAATCGGGATCCGATCTTTTCTGATCCCGATCACTCAACCCTAGTCGAGATTTTTTTTCACTCACTCCAAGAACACAGAGGTTTTTTTCAGGCAATTAAAAATGTAGCTGAAATGGATAAACAGGGGCATCAACATTGCAAAATGTAAGTCCGCCGGGGAACTGAACGACAGAAACCCTGTTCAGTTAAACTCTGAAACTTGCAGTCCCCATAGACTATAATGGGATCTGCATGGTTTCCGTCGTTTTTATACTGAAACCGGCAGAGAGAAAAGTCCTCTTTGCAGGACTTTTCTCTCCGACGATTTTAAACAAAATCTGGAATGGAGTCCCCTATGAAGACTCGAACACCCGTGTGACCCTAATAACGTAATAAAAAGGAAATTCCTCCTACAGTACCATAGAATGTCTATGACTACTTCTGAATGTGTAGACACATGTAATGAAATGGTGGCCACCAAAACAGGAAGTCACTTGGTTGCTAGGTAACCTGAACCATAATTAATTGTAAACCTATATAATTATAATGAGTCTCTATGCGCTATTACTGCAGTGAAGTTTTTATTTATTTAATGAATTATCTCACTATTTTGTAATCCAAATTCAATTCAGAGTTGATGGTTTGGCCTATGGACCCCAAGCCCTGGAAAATAAACCTAATATATGTAAAGACACATGTCTGCAGAGTGGCAGAAATGCGCATCTACAACAGCCAGGAACTGGGGCAGATTTGGGATATACCGTATATACTCGAGTATAAGCCTATATTCAGCCAGGCTAAATTCCAAGTGGGTGAAAAACCCCAGTCCTCAAGCTCAGGGAAGGGGCAGACAGACAACCAAAACACCCCCCTCCCCTTCCCCAGCAACTACTGCACCCAAAAACTCTGAACATTTTAATTTTTGAAATTTTCCAGTAGCTGCTGCATTTCCCCCCCCTCGGCTTATACTCGAGTCAATAAGTTTTCCCAGTTTTTTGTGGTAAAATTAGGGGCCTCGGCTTATATTCGGGTCGGCTTATAGTTGAGCATATATGGTAATTGACAACCGTTTCTGGCATAAATATTGTAAATCTGCTGGGATACTGAAGATCAGGCCCCCAAATGAACTAAAAATTGTGATTTCCTCCAATAAGTAACTACTGTTTCCTATATTCCTTGTCCAGAAAATAAGAACAAATCCGATAAAATGTAATATCTTTCAGCATCTAGTTTTAGGTAGTAAAAAATAGATTCCAGTGACGCCGTTCATTTCACAGCTTTATGAAATCTGTAAAAACCTGAAATTTTAATTATAGTCCGATAATCAGTTAATATCTGTGAGAAACATTCAATAACGGCGACTTTTATTACAGGAAATATCAACATCGCCCGACAGATTCACAGTAGATTTGTGGCTGTGAAATACATACACACTATATAAATATATACTGTGTATATATATATATATATATATATATATATATATATATATATATATATTAGGAGATTGTGTGAACAGTATTGTGTATAGTACGTAGTTTAGCCTCCAATACCAGTGAATTTGTAACCCAGATATTGTGACTTGTGGGTATTTTCATGGTCATGTGTTAGTCACACTATAGTCTGATGGATATGGCGTACCACGCGCTTCTCTAGCGCTCTTCTGTGTGCTTTAGACTGGATTCCCTTCTTGTTTTTGCCAAGTCTGCAACTTATCCCAGCCATATAGTGGGAGATGTTATTACTGTACGAGCACGCACATCCGTCACCCATAGGCTATTATGGCCTCCATTAAATTGACCTTTTGTTATAGCACTGCAAGGTCAAAAGTGTAGTCCGCCATGTATTTCCATCACTTTTTTTTCCTTTGCTTTATGCTATATCCTATATCGGCCTGAAGGACATCAAATGAACGTCAACCTATTGGCCTTTGCCTGGCAATAAAAGTATATGGCCGTGTTTCACATGTACATTGGAGCATTTCTGGTGTTGTGTTTCAGCATTATGTTTTTGAGACAGACGAGCTTGGGAGCGGTGTCCGTTGTGTCTTCTTAGACTGGGGCTGGAAGAACATGGCTTCGCCATAATATTCACTGCTATCTTACTAGAGGCTGCGGGAAGGGATCCAATGTAGGGAGGATGGGGGATCAGGGTTCGGTTGTACATAGGGCCTAGGCTGGAGGGGTGACTGAGCACTAAGAGACATTGTTGACTGGTTCCCTACCTGGGAAGTGATATCGCCATATCAAACCAATGACAAATGTCATTCATAGAATATATGTATGTCTACATGTTCCCCATAGACCTATTATTTTAGCTGCAATTTTCTCCACTATGTTTTGACTCCATGGTGATTCGTTTTAGCTAAGTTTCACAACATGGGGCCTCGGCCAGCTCATTCAGCGACTACAATATTATCATTGATGGCTTTCACTACAGAGTGAGCTTAGACAGCTATCACAATTATTCAGCTTTGACCCCATAGAGACAGAGACATTTTCCATTTTAGACTTATTTTATTTTTCAGTATCTATAGCAATTTCCTACATCTAAGGCAGGGTTCACACTACCGTTGGTGTCCGCTCAGAAGGTGTCCATTTAAAAAAACCAAACAAAAAACGGACACCTATCATAACAAACGGACAGGAACTGATGGCTATTAGTTACTGTCCGTTATATGGTTGTTGCCAGGACTTCAATATAAAAAAAAAACGGACAGAAAAGTCCTGCATGTAGGATTTTTTTGTCCGCTTGAAAAAACGGACATGGTTGTAAACGGACACTAAAGGACGCAAGATAAAATCCCATTGAAATGAATGGAAATTGCAAACGGACCAACTAGTGTCCATTGCTAAAATCTTGTACGGACAATAGTCACGGACACTGCTGTGCGGACACCAACGGTAGTGTGAGCGCCCCCTATAGTAAGCCATCGTATGTTTACTACCAGAACTACTGTGAGACGTAAAGGTATTCTTTGCACTAATAAAGAGGATTTTACGCTGCTTTATGTTTCACCTGATCTGCTGTTCGTTAGATACAGGAAGTCATAAACTGTAAATCCTCCGCCACCTGGAGATCAAAGCGCTGCAATCTCACACTCACATCGCCTTAATTTCCCTTTTGGCTTTTCTAAGGTTTCCTAGGATTTTTCTTTTATCTTTTATCAGCACCTTTTGCTACTAGACCCTGTTTTTTGGTTTGTGATGATCAATGTGCTCAAGTCGTTTTTTGCATTGTTGGCAGAACTGCTTCCTCCAGTTCCTGGAGCACAGAATTCAGATTTTTTTTTACAATTGGTTTTGGCTAAGCTTTTTTTTTTTTTTTTCTTAATGTACGGTAAGTTTTCTCTCAAATCACAATGAAAAAATGATTAATTCTGTGCCTGCATTCAAAGCACATTTACGTAAAAATAAATAAATAAATAAAACTGAGGGTTCACCTCGGATGACGATAATCCCATGAGGGATTACTCACTGTCCCAAGTAGGATTTGAAATCTACATTCACTTTGGGAGATTTATTAGGTGAAATCTGCCAGAATTCTGACATAATTTGTACCAATAAACTAATCTAATTTACTGCCCCCCAATTTTATCAACTGTGTTGGTCGTTTTTACGAAAAGGCGGTGAGGCCTAATTTGTGCGTCAAGAATTTGTAAGCCAACTAATAGAAGGTGCAAACTTACACTATGGCAGTCTAAGAATATGCCAGATTTATCAAACCGCAACAGATGTTTGATAAATCTGGTGCAGTGTAACCCCTCATTCACATTTGTGTTTGGTAATTTGTTCAGGGAGCCCGCATGGGGACACCCCGGACTACCGAACACACTGGCAAGTGCTGTGCAGTGAAAGCACACGGACCCAATAGATTATAATGGGGTCCGTGTGCTTTCCGCTTGCTGCCTGCATGAATCATGCGGACATGAAAGTAGATCACAAAGTATGTTCGCATGTTTCGTGTGGACACCGCGCGGAGAGCACATAGACCCCATTATAGTCTATGGTCTCCGTGTGCTTTCACTGCACACTGCTTGGCAATGTGTTTTGGTATTCCATTGGTGGGGGGAGGCCCTATGCGGATTCCCCGAACGGATTACCAAACACAGATGTGAACGTGGGGTAAGACTATCTAGTCTAAGTTTAGCTTTTAGGGCCACAGTCTTTAGAGTGTGGTAGAAAACCCACACAAACATGGGGTGAGTATACAAACTACCTTGCATATGTCGAAGTAGTCCTTGGCTGGAATTAATCCTAAGACTTCAATGTTGAAAGACAACAGCGCTAACCAGTGAGTCGCCATGCAGTATGACCTGTATAGTTGGGGCGTTCACACTACCGTTGGTGTCCGTTATGAAGGTGTCCGTTTAATAGAAAAAAAAAAACGGACACCTATCATAACGGACATTAACGGACACTAACTGATGCTAACTGATGTTAATGTGTCCGTTTTTTTAACTAATCCATTTAATGGATCAGTTAAAAAAACCAGACACATTAGTATCAGTTAGCATCAGTTAGTGTCCGTTTTTTATACTGTCCGTTTTTTTCGTTTTGCTGTTTATGCTTTCTGAGCATGTGCAGAAAATAAACGGACAGAAAATAACGGACTGCAACTGATGGCCATCAGTTACTGTCCGTTATATGTCCGTTGCCCATAGACCTCAATATTAAATAAAAAAACGGACACTTTCTGTCCGTTTTTTCAAACGGACAAAAAAATCCTGGATGTGTGATTTCTCTGACCGCTTGAAAAAATGGACATGGTTGTTAACGGACCCTTAAGGACACAAACGGACACAAACTGACAACAGATGAAATCCCATTGAAATGAATGGAAATTGTAACGGACACAGCTAGTGTCCGTTGCTAAAATCTTGAACGGACAGTAACAATGGACACTGCAATCGGACACCAACGGTAGTGTGAACGCCCCCAAGAAGAGGATGGGGCCCTGTAGAGCGTAAATCATATGACGTATATCCTAATTTCTTGCCATTTTTCTCCTTTAAGTTGAGTGTACTACTTGAACATTATTGTCATGTTTTGTGAAATATCTGAAAAAATTCACATTTTTTGCTTAAATTTGGGTTGTAATTCAATGATTGTATAAGATGGAAGCATCTAACTCTCAGAAGTACTTATTATCAAGGGAGAAGATCCGAGATACTCTGCAGCAAAATATTCATTAGATGGGTGGAGTTGCTCAATAAGAGTTTGTTACGGAAAATCCTTGTCAGTTAATTAACAGTTTATTTACTACCCATTAAAGAATCATTGCCTAAAAAAAACGCTGTCAGATTGAATACACTAATTCAGAGACTTTTCCGCAAGTGAAACTTATCCTTTGGATAGGCGACGATGTATGATTAATGGGGTTGTGAACCCCACTGCTCATGAGAATGGAGTTCTGTGTATCTCCAGTTTAATAGACCAGTGATGGAGCTCCTTTCATACCATTCCAGGTGACTACTTCATGAAACAGATTGAGACAATTTCAGTAGTGGGGCAAAAAAATTTTCTTTACAGCAGGCATGGCACATCAGATAGGATTACAATAGAAGTTAACGGCACTGACCCACCATTGTATCCACTACTGACAATAGATTATGTCACTGTTTTGCTATTTCCCTACCCTGCACATAGCATATCTAGGAAACTCTCCCTTAGAATTCAGTTGGCTGACTCCAGACCATTGCTGCCTATGGCCACGATTAAGCTGTAAAGCATATCAATAAATGCTATTAAGGCTGAGGCCCCACAGTGCAGAACAGATGTTTTTTTGGTTGCAGATTTTGCTGTGATTTTTTGAGCCAAACCTAGTAATGAAGAAATATATAGGAAGCTCTTATACTTCTCCTTTCTGCTCCACCTACCCCTGGCTTTGGCTCAAAATCAGGGGCCTTTCCCTAAAGGGGTTTTCCCAATGGGGTCTTTTCCCTAAAGAGATTTTCCAGCCCCAAATGAAGTTTCATACTTATCATCTGTCTGAGATATATGGGGTCCGGCATCATGATCCTCTGCAGATCAGCTGATGTAGTTGGCCGACTGCGCATACACCACTTCATAGTGGTGGTTCTGGGGAGTTGCAGCATCGCTCCTATTACTTAAATAGGAGCATTGCTGTACACCCTGTCCATCCACTGCAGACGTTTCCAACACGAGGAGGCTGCTGCAAAATCTTATCTGTGCGGGATACGGGTGATCAGATCAGAAAACTCCAACAAATAGGTCATCAGTATCAAAAATCAATTGAGGGCAAGGAAACCAGAAAACCTCCTTGAGGGCCAGTTCACACGGAGTTTACGGGGCCGCATTCTGGCACATATACACCTGTCAGAATTTGAGCGCTCAAAACAGATCCCATTCATTTCAATGGGTCGTTACGGGCATACAACGCGCGTAATTTTTCGTGTGAAGGGGCCCTTACAGAGGAGAGAAGCTCAGGCAAGATGGCAGCCCCCATAATCATGTACAGAAAGAAAAATCAAAATTCCAATCAGAAAATTAAAACAGATTAGAAAACAATGTACCGTATGTATTTCTATATCAAGGTTTAATAAACAAATTTTAAAAAATTGGCGATATATTTCTTTTAAATGTAGAAAACGTGAAAGGTTTGTACGGGCATAGCTGACATTTTCTAAAATGCAATGCTTATCCGACTCTTCCTTTGTATTTAGAGGGCATTGGTAAGTGGGATTACATTGTGCGTTAGAATGGAAGTGCATGTTCTGTATCAGAAGAGTGTTGTAGCAAAAGGTGAAGTTGCATTTGATGTATCAAAGAAGTTGGAAAGGGTTTGTTGTGGAAAGCGAGATAGACGGCGCAGACATGATTACTTCTCCCCATGTGATCCTTCTCTTGCTGATTGATATTCTGTTCATACAGTCTCCTGAAATATTTGGACTAGATATGGTAGTAAAATCTATCACGCTGTCCACCACGATGTCTACAGCAACATTCGCTCAGTGCACAGGGTCTTTGTATACAAGTTGCTTTCAGCAGTATCACAGACTGTTATGGACCTATGGAAATGTCCTCTATTGGTCAGAACTGATTCAGAATCTGCATTAACCGTTTCGATGCCACAACATTTTTAGAGAAATTAACCCTGAATCATACAAAGTAGGACCTACAAAAAAAAAATCCTCCCTTTACATCATGCAATGTTGCATTGCAGCTTTAAAGTATTGTCTGTGATTTTTGTATTTAAAGGGGTTTTCTGGGATACCTGGAAATCCCTGCACCAATCTAAACACCCTCCTACTTTCTAAATAACATAATTAATCAAAAATGTATATTTACTCATATTCCAGAGGCGGTCCCAGAGACATTTGCTGGTTATTTGGTGACGATCCGTTTTCCCGTTTCAGGAAACGGGACGGCACTACTACTTTTTGGGGGTTTGGGTTGGGGGTTGAGCTGAGTAGGTAGGAAAGGGCTAGTAGTTGTGAGCGGGATAGCTAAAGAGACAGAGAGGGGGTATATGGGAGGGAGGAAGAGTCGAGGAAGTAAGAGGTAGCTACCATTGAAGTTACATAGCAAGAAGCTGAACCATGTAAACGAATGCAGAAGATACCAGGAGCTCCCAGAGACACCTAGAAATTACTCAAAACACTGCTAAAGGTATATGGGTGCACTTATTAACCCATTAATAGCACTAGCAGAGCTTTTTTTAAAAAAACAAAACAAAAACAAAAACATGGGAGTGAGGGACTGACACCTGAGCCTTGACTGGTTCAGCTGTTTGGACATTTGTCCATTCTATACAGAGCAGTACTGTGGCCAGTTGTTGGGACTGATCCTCAGCTTCCGTTGTCGTCTATTGGAGCTGAGCTGCAGTACCGGTGCAGTCACTATAGAGGGCATGTACCAACTGCTTCCAGCACTGTATACAGTATACTACACAGATCAGATACACCTCTGAACAGCTGATAAGGACCTCCCTCAGAGCACTTGCAGAACTTACATCCCTGGAGGGCTACTTTAAATATCCATCCGGTCACCATTTAACTCTTCATGGTTGTTTTAAAACGTCCTTTCAAACTGCAACTGCGCAGAATCCCTGGAGCAGAGAGAGAACTGAGCATGTGCGTCCACCATTACCTATTTCCTGAAGTGGACATAGTAAACATCCAGAGCTGTTATTCTATCATCACTCCTTAAATATTTGGGGATAGAAGTTTTGTTTTTTTTTAATTACCGTAAGTGTCAATACAAAAAATGTTTATGTCTGGACTGAATTAACTATGAGCCATGTTGTTCATCAGACAACTACTTATTAGTATTATTGTTCTGACAAATATCTTGTAGAATACACAAAGGAGTTGATTTTGTTGGAATATTGGAAGTCTACCCAAACCCCCCAAGCAAGTTCTTGAGGAATGGGACACTGCAGAAGTCTAAGAATAATCGCTTCTGAATTATTTCATAGAATTTATTGCATTTCCCATTTACTAAAGTATAAATATTAGGCTAGAAGACAATTCCTCTTTATTAGCTGTTCATCCTCACCTTTGCGCTGAAGATATGAATAAGAAATAGAGAATACATACCATATTGGAATTTATTGCACTTTAATAGGGCGCGTTCCCAATTGGGTGTCTTGGAACCCTCCAAGGTTACTGTTAGAATTTGGTGGTAATATGACAGCATGTCTTGATGTCAGCTTTGCCTGCATCTTCAGCGTTTAATACAACGGTGAAGCAGAAAGCCTTCAGGCTGCGACTGCTTCTGTCTGCGGTTCGACACAGGCCTGTTGCATTGAGCTGGATAGAAGATATGTTAGAGACCTGCAGAGAGCGCCATGGGAATCAGGCTAGTTAAGTGTTAATTTTTGTATGGCACACCTTCTGTGTAGGGGCCACTAAGGGAGCATTGTACTGTGTGCGGCCACTGGTGAGCATTGTACTGTGTGGGGCCAGTGGTGAGCATTATATGGTGTGGGGCCAGTGGTGAGTGTTATACAGTGTGTGGCCAGTGGTGAGCATTATACGGTGTGGGGCCAGTGGTGAGCATTATCCTGTGTGGGGCCATTGGTGAGCATTATACTGTGTGGGGCCATTGGTAAGCGTTATACTGTGTGGGGCCATTGGTGAGCATTATACTGTGTGGGGCCATTGGTGAGCATTATACTGTGTGGGGCCATTGGTGAGCATTATACTGTGTGGGGCCATTGGTGAGCATTGTACTGTGTGCGGCCACTGGTGAGCATTATACTGTGTGGGGCCAGTGGTGAGCATTGTACTGTGTGGGGCCATTGGTGAGCATTATACTGTGTGGGGCCATTGGTAAGCTTTATACTGTGTGGGGCCATTGGTGAGCATTATCCTGTGTGGGGCCATTGGTGAGCATTATACTGTGTGGGGCCATTGGTGAGCATTGTACTGTGTGCGGCCACTGGTGAGCATTATACTGTGTGGGGCCAGTGGTGAGCATTGTACTGTGTGGGGCCAGTGGTGAGCATTATACTGTGTGTGGCCACTGGTGAGCATTATCCTGTGTGGGGCCACTGGTGAGCATTATACTGTGTGGGGCCATTGGTGAGCATTATACTGTGTGGGGCCAGTGGTGAGCATTATACTGTGTGGGGCCATTGGTGAGCATTATACTGTGTGGGGCCATTGGTGAGCATTATACTGTGTGGGGCCATTGGTGAGCATTATACTGTGTGGGGCCAGTGGTGAGCATTATACTGTGTGGGGCCATTGGTGAGCATTATACTGTGTGGGGCCATTGGTGAGTATTATACTGTGTGGGGCCATTGGTGAGCATTATACTGTGTGGGGCTATTGGTGAGCATTATGCTGTGTGGGGCCATTGGTGAGCATTATACTGTGTGGGGCCAGTGGTGAGCATTATACTGTGTGGGGCCAGTGGTGAGCATTATACTGTGTGGGGCCATTGGTGAGCATTATACTGTGTGGGGCCATTGGTGAGTATTATACTGTGTGGGGCTATTGGTGAGCATTATGCTGTGTGGGGCCAGTGGTGAGCATTATACTGTGTGGGGCCAGTGGTGAGCATTATACTGTGTGTTGTTTTCTGCAGTTTGTTACATATTTACTTTAATTAAGCATTCACTCACTACCTTTTTAATGAATTAGATGAAATTTACCTCTTCGGACTGACCATGGCTTTGTGATTGAGTAAAGCTGTGAAAAAAAAGAGAGGGGTCAGAGTCCGTGGTTCGGTCTGCCGACCCCACAGTCCCGGGAACAGTGCTGGAGTAAGGTGTGGGGGATTGAATGGATACTCTTTAAAGGGATTCTATCATTAAAATCAAATTTTTTTTCTCATTGACACGTAGGAATAGCCTTAAGAAAGGCTATTCTTCTCCTACCTTTAGATGTCTTCTCTGCGGCACAAGAAAATGGCTGCTTACTTACCCCATTTTTCTTGTGGCCGCGGCCGTGCGCAGTTGGCCCAAGGCCTAGAAGTTTGACCGCCCGTGCCGGAAGAAGACACGTGAAGAGCCCGTTACTGAAGAAGATGGAGGCAGCGCTGGAGAGTTCTCTCGCAGCATTGGGGATGCCCCCATTGCTGTTTGAGCGCTGAGAAGCGCGCCCAGTGCTGTGAGATAACTAATTTGCATACTGACAAAATCGGGATTTATACCAAACACCGGCGCGGAGAAGACATCTAAAGGTAGGAGAAGAATAGCCTTTCTTAAGGCTATTCCTACATGTCAACGAGAAAAAAATTTGATTTTAAGGTAGAATCCCTTTAAATAGATCCTGGTGTCGTTGCTGATCATGACTGCACCACCATAGGGGCCAGTGTGATATTAGGAGCTGAGCTTGTATTAGTCACCACTCCCACACAGGTATATAGTGAACCCTCAGTGCAGACTCTGCTTATAATTGGGGGATTTAACTGAACGGAGGTTTTACTGCAGTATGAGAAATCCGTCTTACAGAGTGTGAAAAATAATTATATTCCACAATTATACTAATTATACAAATAAATTGAGAATGTCAAGCTACATGAAGTAATCCCTCCTAGGAGCCTGACCACACTGCCTACATGTCTACACTTCGCTCTCCACTCCACTACTGTTTGCTTTAATTAAGAGTCCTTGACATTCTTTCTAGTCATTATTTTTATCTCTTCTGCTATTTCATTTGCTACAAGAATGACAACTATTAGACGCTCCAAATATGTATTCACTGGTTTACGGATCATTAGTGAATCCCAGTTTGCCCTGAACCGTATCACCATGACATGGCCTGTGGAGGTTGAGATACAATACGTAGGTTGTTTGCTACGGTTCACACACACAGGTGAGCTGATGGTTACTGGGTGTTTTCTATAACTGGTTTCTGTGCAGGGTTCATGTGTCGGAATGGAGGCTGCAGATTCTGTGTTGTGTTAGAGGAAGAAAATAATGGTAATAACATTTTTCTGTCTGACATCCCTGCTTAACTTTTCAACAAATTTTCCATTTGAAAAGTACAGGTGTTTATGATATATCTTACACCATGTTCACAGCTCTCACAAAAGTCTCTAATGATCTACTAAAGGCTAAATCCAATGGTGACTTCTCTCTTCTTATTCTTCTGGACCTCTCTGCAGCTTTTGACACTGTTGACCATCAACTTCTCCTCACTATGCTCCGCTCAGTCGGCCTCAATGACACTGTGCTCTCCTGGTTCTCCTCTTTTCTCTCAGACCGCACTTTCAGTGTATCATTTGCGGGCTCTGTTTCCTCCCCTCTTTCCCTTGCTGTTGGGGTTCCTCAGGGCTCGGTCCTCGGCCCCCTGCTCTTTTCTCTCTACACAGCCCCATTGGACAAACCATCGCCAGATTTGGCTTCAGGTACCATCTTTATGCTGATGACACCCAATTATACACATCTTCCTGTGACATCACCCCTGCACTCATACAGAACACCAGTGACTGTCTCTCTGCTGTCTCTAATATCATGTCCTCGCTCTATCTGAAACTAAATCTCTCTAAGACTGAACTACTACTGTTTCCACCATCTAACAGATCTGTCCCTGATATATCCATTGCAGTCTCAGGCCTTACTATAACTCCTAGGCAGCATGCCCGCTGCCTCGGGGTCATATTTGACGCAGACCTTTCCTTCACCCCTCATATTGAATCACTCACACGTTCATGTCACCTCCACCTCAAAAACATCTCCAGAATACGCCCTTTCCTTACCAGAGATACACTAAAGACACTTACTGTCTCTCTGATTCATTCTCGCCTTGACTACTGTAACTCCTTACTAATCGGTCTTCCCCCTCACTAAACTCTCCCCTCTACAATATATTCTGAATGCAGCGGCCAGGCTCATCTATCAGGCTAGACGCTACAGCGATGCCTCTGGTCTGTGCCAGTCACTACACTGGCTGCCTATTCATTATAGAATAAAATATAAAGTTATTACTCTCATCCATAAGGCTCTCCATAAAGCCGCACCTCCCTACATTTCTCATCTCTGTCTACCGCCCAACCCGTGTTCTCCGCTCACTCAATGATCTAACACTTACATCCTCTATTATCAGAACCTCCCATGCTCGTATACAAGACTTCTCCCGAGCTGCACCACTCCTCTGGAATGCTCTACCCTGGACAATCAGATTAACTCCCAACTTCTACAGTTTCAAATGCAAACTAAAGACGCATCTTTTCAGACAAGCCTATCACAATTCCTAATGCACAAAATTGTCTGAACACTGTATAAGCAATGCCGCCCCTGCTACCTCTTGTGTCACCCCCTCTACCTCATAGATTGTAAGCTCTTTTGAGCAGGGCCCTCAGTCCCATTGTGTGAAATGACGTTCTTTGTTATGTATGTCTGTCTGTATCTGAACCCTATAAATTGTACAGTGCTGCGGAATATGTTGGCGCTATATAAATAAAATTTATTATTATTATTATTATTATATCTGTGCTGGTGTGTCCATTGTTCTGGGGATTGGAGGACCAGAACAACAGACGAGTAGATAACTAAGATTACAGATGCCACTGGTACCCATTGGACGCCAATGACTATAATGGGATCCATTACTCCAGTCACTTGGTTATGTGATGTACAGTCCATGGTCATGTGACAGACACACAGGTGTACTGCTCGTTACAGCGCAGTAATCGGAGATCTGCCTGGTGACGAGATGTACACCTGTGTGTCTATCACAAGCCCATGGACTGTATAATCACATGACCATGGACTGTATAATCACATGACCATGGACTGTATAATCACATGACCATGGACTGATTTTTTTTTTCTCCCTGTAAGTAAGCAGAATGAATGACAGCAAGCAGAGATCTAGAATTGACACAGAAAATATATTGGAAAAGTGTAGAACTTTCTATGATATAAACTTTACCATTTGTCTCTCAATAGTTGTCTGTAATTGGACAACTCCTTTAACTCTTGTGTTCCAAATGGGTGGTAAATAAAAGGTTACCGCCCACTTGGTGAATAAGAGATATTTCACATATAACCTAGCAGGGTCATATCTTGTGAAAGAATGGATTATAAGCAGACATTCCACATTGATCAGGGGCACCGCGGCAATATGATGATGATGATGATGATAATAATAATAATAGATTTTATTTATATAGCGCCCACATATTCCACAGCACTTTATAAAGTGTAGGGTTCAAGTACAGACAAAAAAAAATACAATACAGAGAAATAGTCACTTCACACAATGGGACTGAGGGCCCTGCTCACAAGAGCTTACAATCTATGAGATGTATGACATGTAGATAAGAGGTGCTCTTTAAGGCCCGTCTTCAAGGACTACTTCCCCCTTGGTTTGATATCATGGGAACACTTAATGCTGTGGCTAAGATGTATTCAGCCATAGGACAGCTACTGTACATGAAGCTTCTTTATAAATGATATGTTCCTGTTCCCATGTCTAAAAGAAAAAGGAAGTTCTTTAGGGTTTTTTCTTTCAATTATCGATTTATGAGAACAGGAACCTAAGAATGAAGTCACAAAGTACCTAAACCTCAGAACGGCACAAGTCAGGTGAATGCCGAAGATGTATAAATGGAAGATCGGAGGTACGAGTCTCATGACTATATGTAAGATAGTCACAAGTCTTGGAAAATCTTAAGGGTATAGGTAACTGTTTCCAGTTCTTATTTTGGTTTTCTGTGTGGCTCAATGCTCTTTCTACATACTGTATATAGTTGAGTATAAGCCGAATTTTTCAGCCCAGTTTTTGTGCTGAAAAAGCCACCCTTGGCTTATACTCGAGTCAGCAAAAAAAAAAAAAAAAAAAAATTTTTTTTTTTTTTTTTTTTTTTTTTTTTTTTTTTTTTAGGAGGAGAGCGGGGTCTATGACCAGCCACCATATCAATGTATAGAATCTCCCACAAAATAGTTAAAAAAAAAAAAAAAAAGTTGTAAATCCCTCCTTTCCCTAGAATACATGTAAAAGTAGAAAATGACTGTTAGACACAAACACATTAGGTATCCCTGTGTCTGACAGTGCCCGGTCTACTGAATATAGGGGATCTGCAGTGCTCCTGTTCTTTCGGGAAGGGGTTAATAGGAGCACTGCAGATACCCTATATTCATCCAGACTGAATTACAAGTGGGGGAAGAAAAACCCAGTCCTCAAGCTCAGGGAAGGGGCAGACAGACAACCAAAACACCCCCTCCCCCTCCCCTTCCCCAGCAACTACTGCACCCAAAAACTCCGACCATTTTAATTTTTAAAATTTTCCAGTAGCTGCTGCATTCCCCCCCCCCCCCCCCCCTTGGCTTATACTCGAGTCAATAAGTTTTCCCAGTTTTTTGTGGTAAAATTAGGGGCCTTGGCTTATATTCGAGTATATACGGTAGTTTAGTTAATGCTTATTCTTTTTTTATATCAGATTAAAGATAGCTCCTTAATTATCTGAACTGTTTAGTGGATATTATGGTGGATGATCGGCATTAAGGATGGAATTGTTCATCATTACTACCATGATCTGTTGTCCATTGGTGGAAATAATTTTTGGGTCCAAAAAAACTTATTAGCTTTAACCTAACCTTTCCCAAGAAGCAAGCCACAGCCAAAAAGCGCTGTGGGAAGAATGGAAACGCATTGTGCTTTTTCCCGCACCACTTTTCACAGAACGTCCACAGAGTTATCTTCTGTGGACTTTCTGCTTTCATTATACTGAAGGGTAAGTTCTCATGGGGTTTTTGGTCAGGATTTTGAGGCCATATCCGCCTCAAAATCCTGACCAAAAAAACCTGGCTCCCATTGAAATCACTGGGAGCCGGTCAGGTCTTTTCTCCGGCAGCTGTTTGTCCCGACTCCCGGAAAAAAGAACAGACATGCTCGTTCTTAAGGTGGATTTGCCTCGCGAATCCGCCTGAAGACACTCCCTCCTCCCGACAAGACCTATTCATTGGGCCTAATCCGGAGCGGAGTGTGTGACTGGCAATGGGATTCAGTCGTAGTTACCCGTTTTTTGGTCGGAACCTGAGGCGGCATCCGCCTCAGGTTCCGTACCAAAAAAACCCATGTGAACTTACCCTAAAAGGAAACCTCCAACACTTTATAGGTATAATTAACATGTTGTGATTTCTAAAAATGTGGCAATTTTGAAATCCACAGCATTTCCGCTGTTGGTATTTCTCTGCAGTGTGTGGATGGGAAATGCTAGCATCCCATCCACTTTGCAGGGACTGTAAACCACCGCAGTTTTCACCATGGCGTTTACGCCACTTGGAGCTTCAGCCATAGGTAATCTGTCACCAGAACCCAGGATATCAACCTAGCCGTGCAGATAGATCGCTGAGGGTCACCTGAATCAAATAAGCAATGAGGAACAGTGAGGGCATTGCCGCTGACTTCTTTAGAGCCACAATTCCCTTCTTGCTCCAGTGAGCTCTTTGCATATTTTATTATTGCATGTATTAGCACCATCCTATTCTGTAGCACTTTACAGTTTTTGTTCCATATAGGGCTCACAATCTGCAATACATTCCCTATCACCATCTTTGGAGAGTGTTGACAAAAAACAGCAATATCTGGGCAGTGGAGGGGCCAATTCGGAAATGGGACCTAACGCAGCTCAAGTACCTCTAAAGTCCAAGATTTACTATTGCTATATACCATAAAAAAGAAGGACTTGGCACTAAAATAAAATGCTCACTATATATGGAATACACTTTGGTTTATCATTTCCTAAACCATGTCATTTCCAGAGGTTGATAAAATAGGGATCTGGGTCGGTTCTACCCCTTGGCCTGGTTATGAAGGGCAAAAAGATCATAAAGGTTTGGTACAGAGTAGAACAAACTATTAGACTGTGTAATGATAGTGTAGATGTCATTACCTCCTCTGTATAAGATAAGATAAGATAAGATAATCCTTTAATAGTCCCACAGTGGGGAAATGTCAGTATGTTACAGCAGCATAGTAATACAGATACAGGATAATACACAGTAATATATTACAGACATAGACACACATATGCTGAGAAGAGAAGATATACTAGGAGTCCATAGCAGCTAAGGGACAGAAGAAGGAAGACTTCATAGTCATAATCATTAGTTTTCTGTGCGGAGTGTCTTCACTTGGTCTGATGTAGATTATACAGCCTGGTCGCGGTTGGAAGGAAGGACTTGCGATAGCTCCTTCTCACACTTGGGGTGAAGCAGACGGTCACTTACAGTGCTGCCAAGTCCCATCAAGGTCCCATACATGGGGTGGGATTTGTTCTCCCGCATGGAGCTTACCACGGACAGTATCCTTCTGTCACCCACCACCTGTACTGGGTCCAAGGGGCTCCCCAGGACAGAGCTGGCCCTTCTGATCAGCCTGTCAAGTCTATTTCTGTCCCTGGTTGATATACTGCTCCCCCAGGGTATATTTTATAGCATCACATCTACATGTACACGGTATATTTCTTAGTATCTACTTGAGCTGCGAGGCTTTATATGTTTTCATCCATAAACATAAAACTAGAATATATTGTTGTTGCCGTTGGTTGAAGTGTTTGCTTTGACTGCGCCGACCTTGGAGCCATATTACTTAGACCCTTGTACAGGCAGACGCTACGGACACAGCGACCTTTGTTTGATATGGCTTTTCTGATTTAGCAGCATTTTCTTTGCTGATTTATATATATTTTTTTTTCTGCAGGAACTAAAGAAAGACATCAAGAAAGACGTGAACAGTAAACCACCAGACAGACCTAGCCAGACCATATCGAATGGCAGCGCCCTACTGTCAAGTGAGGCAGCGGTCCGTGGTTCCGGAAGAGGTAATTGAAATAGCAGTCTGTACCCTGCACATGATATACTTGTCCTATCTGCTCTTCTGTGCGGGTACTTTAGTTGTAAAACAAAAAGAGTCTCCTGTGGTCATTTCAGGTTCTTCTGCCTCTGCACCCGGGAATGTCTGGATTATAAGAACATCCATATTCTATAGACATCTGCAGGTTCTGACAGTAGGGCTGTATATACTATAATAGAAGGACTTTGGACATGTTTGTACACTTTGTTGTCTACAATGTGAACAGTTATGGAGATGGTCTGCAAAAGTGAAATACAGCTCAGATAAAAGGTGCAATAAACAAAAACACAAAAGACTAAACACAAAAGAATTTTTTTTTAGACACATAAAGTAACTAAACAAAACCCCCTTCTCAAAAAACCCCTTGGTTACACTTTCTGCAGTTTTTTTTCCTTTATATTTTTGCTGCAGTTTATGTAACGTTAGGTTCACACCTGCGTTGTGGCTTCCGTTCTTTGGCCCGCTTGGGAACCCGCAAAGCAAAAATCCAATCCGCTTAAAAAGGCCATAATGGGGTCTGCCGTGTTTCCGCCCGGTTTCAGTCTTTATGACGCACTTTACTGGCAGGGTAAACAGTTATCGGTTGTCACACCTTCTAGTACAGGAAGTAAATGCAGACAGCTATTTCGGAGTTATTGTCCCTCATCAGTTCTGGTAGTACCTCTGAGACAGCTGATGAATCTCATTTCTGGTTTGGCTTTAATCCTGGACAATGTTTCTATGTTTCCTACAAAACCATGCATTGATTATTAGGGAGCTCCCATTACAAAAGGTGGTGCTAGAGCAATTTTTCCATAAAGGTTAACTTACAGTCCTATGAAAAAGTTTGGGCACCCCTATTAATCTTAATCATTTTTAGTTCTAAATATTTTGGTATTTGCAACAGCCATTTCAGTTTGATATATCTAATAACTGATGGACACAGTAATATTTCAGGATTGAAATGAGGTTTATTGTACTAACAGAAAATGCGCAATATGCATTAAACCAAAATTTGACCGGTGCAAAAGTATGGGCACCTCAACAGAAAAGTGACATTAATATTTAGTAGATCCTCCTTTTGCAAAGATAACAGCCTCTAGTCGCTTCCTGTAGATTTTAATCAGTTCCTGGATCCTGGATAAAGGTATTTTGGACAAACAATTCAAGTTCAGTTAAGTTAGATGGTCGCCGAGCATGGACAGCCCGCTTCAAATCATCCCACAGATGTTCAATGATATTCAGGTCTGGGGACTGGGATGGCCATTCCAGAACATTGTAATTGTTCCTCTGCATGAATGCCTGAGTCGATTTGGAGTGTTGTTTTGGATCATTGTCTTGCTGAAATATCCATCCCCGGCGTAACTTCAACTTCGTCACTGATTCTTGAACATTATTCTCAAGAATCTGCTGATACTGAGTGGAATCCATGCGACCCTCAACTTTAACAAGATTCCCGATGCCGGCATTGGCCACACAGCCCCAAAGCATGATGGAACCTCCACCAAATTTTACAGTGGGTAGCATGTGTTTTTCTTGGAATGCTGTTTCTTTTTGGACGCCATGCATAACGCCTTTTTTTTATAACCAAACAACTCAATTTTTGTTTCCAAAATGAAGCTGCCTTGTCCAAATGTGCTTTTTCATACCTCAGGCAACTCTATTTGTGGCGTACGTGCAGAAACGGCTTCTTTCTCATCACTCTCCCATACAGCTTCTATTTGTGCAAAGTGCGCTGTATAGTTGACCGATGCACAGTGACACCATCTGCAGCAAGATGATGCTGCAGCTCTTTGGAGGTGGTCTGTGGATTGTCCTTGACTGTTCTCACCATTCTTCTTCTCTGCCTTTCTGATATTTTTCTTGGCCTGCCACTTCTGGGCTTAACAAGAACTGTCCCTGTGGTCTTCCATTTCCTTACTATGTTCCTCACAGTGGAAACTGACAGGTTAAATCTCTGAGACAACGTTTTGTATCCTTCCCCTGAACAACTATGTTGAACAATCTTTGTTTTCAGATCATTTGAGAGCGGGCTGTCCATGCTCGGCGACCATCAAACTTAACTGAACTTGAATTGTTTTGTAGAAAGAAATGGTCCAAAATCCCTTCATCCAGGATCCAGGAACTGATTACAAGCTACAGGAAGCGACTAGAGGCTGTTATCTTTGCAAAAGGAGGATCTACTAAATATTAATGTCACTTTTCTGTTGAGGTGCCCATACTTTTGCACCGGTCAAATTTTGGTTTAATGCATATTGCACATTTTCTGTTAGTACAATAAACCTCATTTCAATCCTGAAATATTACTGTGTCCATCAGTTATTAGATATATCAAACTGAAATGGCTGTTGCAAACACCAAAATATTTAGAACTAAAAATGATTAAGATTAATAGGGGTGCCCAAACTTTTTCATAGGACTGTATTTGCAATTCCTGTCCCAGAATTCCTAGCCGAGTATGATTTGTGAGACTCTCCACACCACAAGGTTGTCTAGTACCTCTTCTGACCCAGTTATATTTCATTGACTATCAGTCTTTGGCTATATCTGTTGGCTGACCTCCTGATGGGTTATGTGCTCCATAGTAATAGCAATGACTGTTTATGCATTTCATTATTTTGTGTTTAATGTGGGTAATGAATGCAGATCGCTTGGTAAGGATTTGTTGTAGTTTTGAGACAAAAGAGTCTTTTCTGTTGATCGGCATCAAAAAAAGACTCATTAATCCCATTGTGATTCAGGTTGTCGCTAAAGAACCTGCTTGATATTGCTTAACGTGAATTAATATTCTTCCATTAATTCCCTTCTTTAATTGAAAGATCTAATTCAGAACCCATTTATAGATTGTAATGTGGGCGTTTCTGACAAGTAACAAAGACTATTTGTTGTGGTTCTCGCTTCGGCGTAACGCGGTGTAATTTGTGGATGTAATAATGTGACAAAGCAGGGCTGCCGTACAGCGCAGGGTGCACAAGGACCTTAATGGGAGTTTATTCTGCTTTTACAGCCGAGATAAACCAAGTGACATTTATGGAACAGTTACTAAGATGAAACTAGCAAGTGCCAGGGATAGAAGGATTTTCAGGTACACATACAGTACGGTGCAAAGGTTTTAGGCAGGTGTGGGAAAAAATGTTGCAAAGTAAGAATGTTTTCAAAAAGAGTCAGTAAATAAAAGGAAGTGATTGAACAAAAGAGACGGCTAAATCCCATCAATATTTGGTGTGACCTTTGCCCCTTGCCTTCCATCAATCCTTCTTGGTACTTGCAGTTTATGAAGGATCTCGGCAGGGAGGTTGTTCCCGCCATCTTGGAGAACTAACCACAGATCTTCTGTAGATGTAGGCTTGTCGAATCCTTCTGTCTCTTCATGTCATCCCAGACAGACTGGATGATGTTGAGATCAGGGCTCTGTGTTCGAGGTTAGAGATGAGCAAACACTGTTCGGATCAGCCGATCCGAACAGCTCGCACCCATAGAAATGAATGGAAGCACCTGTGACACTGACTTTGCCGGCGGCCGGCCGGCGTCACAGGTGCTTCCATTCATTTCTATGGGTGCGTGCTGTTCGGATCGGCTGATCCGAACAGTGTTCGCTCATCTCTATTCGAGGTGTTATCACTCCCAGGACTTCACCACAGGGCAAAGATCACACCAAATATTGATGGATTTTAAATTTCACTTTTGTTCCTTAATTTTGTTAATTGAAAAATGTATTTATTTTTTTCACTGACTATTAAAAACTGATGGAAAACTGATGACACTCGACCATCAAAAAAGGAAAAATGGAACGGTGGCAAAGCGGCTGTTACAGACGTACATGTGTATCCATTTTTAATGGCCATTAGTTCCATAAAAGCATGACTGTCATGTGAATAAAGCCTTAGCTTTTCATGTACAGTACTTTTCAGTGAAGGGATTTGGTTTTATGTTGATAACAGGAGCGCTGAGCTCGAATTTACGCTAGGCACACACCTGCGCCTAGGTGTCCGTTCTTCATGTCCCCTTGGGAAAATCCACTTAGGCAGTTCCCCGGTGAATCCCGCACACCCTATTGACTATAATGAGGTCCACTAGGTGTTCACCTGAAAAATGCAGAGAAATATTTGGAGGACTTTTGTCTCTGCATTTTTCAAGAGAAATGGGGGTCGGAATCCGCCAACTGAGACCGAGCACTGGTGTGAATCCAGAGTAAAGTGGATGACTCTTCAGGGTGCACTGAACAGGTAACAAGTTTACATTAGTGCATTCTATTCATGTCATTTCTGATATATTAATAAAGTAAGCATAAAGCCACCAACCCCGATAAATCCTCTGGTTTTAATGTAAGAACCAGTTATGTGAACGCCTGTCTTGCTTGCACACATTACCAGGTATAACAAGACACATATCTATTATAATGATTTAATGACATAGAAATAAATCAGTAAATAATCGCTCACTCGCCGTCACCCAGGCCTTGTATATGTTGTCAGCTTCTATGGATTAGACGGTAAAGTGCATGCAGATCGCTCGCAGTAATGTGCATGTCCATGCTAAAGCGTCTGGTAAATGCACACACAGCGGCAGCGTGATTTATGATGGCGTACGTCTAGATAATGACATTTACTTGCCAGGGGGCAGAATGAATTGATTACACGTCAGCATAATGCAGGAAGAGCGCAATTTATGGCCACGATGCAGGGGTGACATTACTATCCAGTGTTTTTAGAAGATGTCCATAGAAGATGCCGCACAAGATCAATTAACATTTCTGCTCTCATTTTCTCTGGGCGCTCTTAGTCTGCAGAGTAAATAACCTGTGACCCATTGCTTGTCAGATATTCATTTTCTCTTCGGTTATGAATTCATTAGAAGGTGCTAGAGAGAGAAATAACTTTTGCTTGATTTGTTCATTTTTTTTTTTAGTTTACTGTAATTGCTTGTAAATTTTTATACAAATGTATTAATATAGATATTTTGTAGTTGGAGCCAGGGCCGAGTGGGTCGGCCAAAGCACTGACTCTGACTCCTTTATTTTCCCACAGCCCGACTCTTACTCCAGCACCAACTCCTTCATAAATGGCTGACAGTCATAGTCAGAGAGACACAGTAAAGCTGGTGATGGAATTTATGTAAAAGTAACAAGTTATGCATCTAATAAATACACAATATTGGTCCCATCTTACTCTAGGTTCAGACCTGCACTTGGGTTTCTGTTTTTCAAGTCCGCTTGGGGACCCAAAAAACAGAAACCCAATCTGCTTAAAAAGCAGTTTTAAGTATTTTCAGTGTACTGTAAATAACTTATCTTATTAATGATGTGAAGTCTAATTTCATAGTCTACAAAGTCCTAGAACATTAGTGAGGACCCTGTAGGACAGCGAGTGTGGCGAGAGCTATAGATGGTACCAGGTGGCTGCTGTATCAGCCTGATGCCCGTTACACATGGCACTGCATTATGTTATTATGGCACCATCTTGTGGCCAAATATCTGGACACTGTGCATATAGGGCTGCGATCTCCAGGTATAAAAGCCCCTAAGTCTATGTTCTCATCTGCGCCGAAGACACCATCACAGTGCATGACAAAAATCGGCAGAGGAAGAAGTCCTGTACTAAAGACTTTTTCCTCAATTGTTTTCAGTTTAAAAATGACGGACACCCATTGGACCCCATTATAGTCCACCAGGCTCACTTTTTTACCTTTGCTTTAGCTGGCCACCTCTTTGTTTTTTTCAGCCCCCTGATGGACATGAACAATAGCGAGGTGATGCCGGTGTGACTCTAGTGTAACTATTGTGGTACCAGGCTAAAAAGATCGAACGGGCTTCTGTCCCCTACATATTGTACAATTTAGGTATGGCTAGACAGGGCGGCAGGTACACGTGAGTAAAACCACCCCTGCCTATAGCGCCCCATAGCTGTGACCAAGGTAAGTTCATGGCAAAATATAACCTACAATATCACGTGGCTCTTTGCCACAGCTTTTGGGCAGAGCTTCGCCTGTGTGTGACCACAGTCTGGATATTCTCTTAGGAGGGCTGTGGAGATGGAGTTGTGACCAATTTTTGCTGAAAATAGTTGTTGACTCCGGCTTCAAAATAAAAGGATTCATTATTTTTAATTATATTATTCAGTTATCAATATTGTATAGTTAATTACCATGTATACTCGAGTATAAGCCGACCCGAATATAAGCCGAGGCCCCTAATTTTACCACAAAAAACTGGGAAAACTTATTGACTCGAGTATAAGCCTAGGGGGGGAAATGCAACAGCTACTGGAAGATTTCAAAAATTAAAATGGTCGGAGTTTTTGGGTGCAGTAGTTGCTGGGGAAGGGGAGGGGGTGTTTTGGTTGTCTGTCTGCCCCTTCCCTGAGTTTGAGGACTGAGTTTTTTTTCCCTACTTGGAATTCAGCCTGGCTGACTATAGGGGATCTGCAGTGCTCCTATTAACCCCTTCCCGACGGAACAGAAGCACTGCAGATCCCCTATATTCAGTAGACCGGGCACTGTCAGACACAGGGATACCTAATGTGTTTGTGTTTCATAGTAATTTTCTACTTTTATATGTATTCTAGGGAAAGAGTGATTTAGAACTTTTATTTACTTTATTTTTTTTAATTATGTTTTTTTAAAGCTTCTTTTTATTCACTATTTTATGGGAGATTCTATACATTACTATTGCGGCTGGTCATAGACCCCCCCGAAAAAAAAAATATTTTTTTTTTTTCTGCTTGACTTGAGTATAAGCCGAGGGGGGCGTTTTCAGCCCAAAAACTGTGCTGAAAAATTTGACTTATACTCGAGTATATACGGTAGCTGTAGAAGTCAGAATCGGTCTGTGAAAAGTAGAGGAGTCGGAGTCTGCTGACTCTACAGCCCTGGCTCTTATAATGGCTATATTAGTAACATAGGTTCACACTAGCGTTTGGGTTTCCATTCTTCAGATCCACTTAAGAAGGGGCTAACTACGGACTCCATAGACTATAATAGGGTCTGCTGGGTTTCCGCCTGAAATCGACAGAGAGAAAAGTCCGCATATTTGAAGCAAAATGGGGGACAGGGGACATTAGTGTGACTGCAGCCTAAATCTGCTTTTTGTCTTGCCTAGTTATCCACAGATAGATGTAAGTAAACGTAAAATAACGAATTCCAATAAATAACCACAATTGTAATTGTATTATAAACGAGCATATTCTGCAGAAGAAGAATGATCAAGCAGAAGCAGAGCAGAGAACTGTTAATGGATGTGATCATTATGGTGATAAATACAAGTAGAATCCTGAAGTTATCTGTAAATACGTGAAATGGTCTTCATCTCCAGCAGCCTGTATTTTGTGGCCGTCTTCAGATCTGCACGAAGATTGGCGGCATTTGTGATATTTCCATAATGTTTCTGCATCCGTAACAATAATTGCCTTCAGCAGAATGTGAAGATCTGTAGAGTTTTTATGTAGCAGATGAAAAAAGTCATTTTATTCTATATTAGATTGTTTGTAAGGAATTATATTCATCATTAACCATTTCACGCCGCGCAGTACGCTTTTTTTTCAGCATCTTGAAGAAGCACTCTGGTATTTTTTCTGTTCTGCCTTATAACTATTGTTATTGCTTTCTGTAACCATCTTCTTTTGGATAATGGGGTCTCCTGGTTACCCCCTGAAAATAATGTGCCTTTCTATTCTCTCAATGGCCATCTCAGGCACCAGCCCTTCATCATAAACCTGCCTCCCTGGTCTCTCTAATTATTTTCCTATGTATATTCTCCTAGTATCCCCCAGCAGGTATAGATGGTACTGTCAGTAGCTGCCCATGTGATGCTGTGCTGTGACATTATGGGATTGATGGTAGAATACAGACAGAGTGACGTTTACAACGTGAGATTTGTCTGATGAGAAACAGAATCAGGGAAAGAGATGAGTGCAACTGCTCCTTAAAGGGGTTATCTGATTTCTAACATTGATGGCCTGTTAACCCGGGGCCTCCACAGATCGGTACCCAGACAGTGCTGCTCGCGGTACAAACTGTAATGGTGGCTGTAAGTACAGTCCTATGAAAAAGTTTGGGCACCCCTATTAATCTTAATCATTTTTAGTTCTAAATATTTTGGTATTTGCAACAGCCATTTCAGTTTGATATATCTAATAACTGATGGACACAGTAATATTTCAGGATTGAAATGAGGTTTATTGTACTAACAGAAAATGTGCAATATGCATTAAACCAAAATTTGACCGGTGCAAAAGTATGGGCACCTCAACAGAAAAGTGACATTAATATTTAGTAGATCCTCCTTTTGCAAAGATAACAGCCTCTAGTCGCTTCCTGTAGATTTTAATCAGTTCCTGGATCCTGGATAAAGGTATTTTGGACAAACAATTCAAGTTCAGTTAAGTTAGATGGTCGCCGAGCATGGACAGCCCGCTTCAAATCATCCCACAGATGTTCAATGATATTCAGGTCTGGGGACTGGGATGGCCATTCCAGAACATTGTAATTGTTCCTCTGCATGAATGCCTGAGGATTTGGAGCGGTGTTTTGGATCATTGTCTTGCTGAAATATCCATCCCCGGCGTAACTTCAACTTCGTCACTGATTCTTGAACATTATTCTCAAGAATCTGCTGATACTGAGTGGAATCCATGCGACCCTCAACTTTAACAAGATTCCCGATGCCGGCATTGGCCACACAGCCCCAAAGCATGATGGAACCTCCACCAAATTTTACAGTGGGTAGCATGTGTTTTTCTTGGAATGCTGTTTCTTTTTGGACGCCATGCATAACGCCTTTTTTTTTTTTTATAACCAAACAACTCAATTTTTGTTTCCAAAATGAAGCTGCCTTGTCCAAATGTGCTTTTTCATACCTCAGGCAACTTTATTTGTGGCATACGTGCAGAAACGGCTTCTTTCTCATCACTCTCCCATACAGCTTCTATTTGTGCAAAGTGCGCTGTATAGTTGACCGATGCACAGTGACACCATCTGCAGCAAGATGATGCTGCAGCTCTTTGGAGGTGGTCTGTGGATTGTCCTTGACTGTTCTCACCATTCTTCTTCTCTGCCTTTCTGATATTTTTCTTGGCCTGCCACTTCTGGGCTTAACAAGAACTGTCCCTGTGGTCTTCCATTTCCTTACTATGTTCCTCACAGTGGAAACTGACAGGTTAAATCTCTGAGACAACTTTTTGTATCCTTCCCCTGAACAACTATGTTGAACAATCTTTGTTTTCAGATCATTTGAGAGTTGTTTTGAGTAGCCCATGATGCCACTCTTCAGAGGAGATTCAAATAGGAGAACAACTTGCAATTGGCCACCTTAAATACCTTTTCTTATGATTGGATACATCTGGTTATGAAGGTCAAAGCTCACTGAGGTTACAAAACCAATTTTGTGTTTCAGTAAGTCAGTAAAAAGTAGTTAGGGGAATTCAAATCAATAAAATGATAAGGGTGCCCATACTTTCGCACCGGTCAAATTTTGGTTTAATGCATATTGCACATTTTCTGTTAGTACAATAAACCTCATTTCAATCCTGAAATATTACTGTGTCCATCAGTTATTAGATATATCAAACTGAAATGGCTGTTGCAAACACCAAAATATTTAGAACAAAAAATGATTAAGATTAATAGGGGTGCCCAAACTTTTTCATAGGACTGTATTGCAGCGCTGCCCTATAGATTTCAAATATAGGCATCAGTGTTGGAAGCCGGATAACCCCTTTAATGCAGGTATAAAGCAAATGTCTAAATAGTCATATATAGAGAATTAGCTCTAATCATAATTTTCTTTGAACTGTTGGGCTTTATTACTGATAATCTTCAACATATACCGTAACCATTTTCGCTGGGAGCACATGTAATGATCTGACAAGTTAGGTGTACACTTTATAGAATGTGTGCTGAGTTCATGTAATACTTAACTTTTATAAAAATTGCCGATAAACAGATATTCTGATAAATAATAAATATCCATCGCTGCTACCCAAGTGTGTATGTGCGAACTTTATTACTCATAGATGGACGGTCCCAGATTCAGGACCCAGTGTCCCCCACCCAGAGCATTAAATATTAAATTAGGGCTCACATAGCATGTAATACAGTCACCTCTGCTCGGTGCACCCTGGTGCACTCATAAGGAGCACCCCAGCAAGGGTAATTCCTATAAACTGCATTGCTTCATTCTAAAATGTCCTTACCTCTGACCCTATTATGTCGATGTAACCCTAAAGGGGTTGGTCACTTTCAGACTAATATTAAGAGACAAATGTTATTGTCTCTTAACATGACCATATGACCATGAGATATAGAAATCTTTGAGGAATTGATACAGAAAATATATTGGAAACTTTTCATTGTACAAACGATAACATTTGTCTCTCAATATTGATCTGAACGTAGATGATCCCTTTAATATTTCCCTAGCCATCATCTCCTTGCAATATGCTGACATACTCGAACAACATCTAATAATAACAGCGGCATACGGTCACCAAATTCCCCCCCCCCACAAACAAGGCTTTAATGACAAGACCCTCTCCCTCAGGGCCTGTCCTGAAGTTATCCTTTGTATGCATTCTTATGGCATATGGACCCTGTGAGCCAGAGCAGAAAGGCGCTCAGTAGTAGCATTTCTGCAGTTTCCTCTGGCAAACATAAGTATTTGCCTGGGGTGTCACGAATCAGAATTGTCGCATTAAGCTGATCTTCCATTCTGAAAGGATAGCTCCTTTAATATAGTATTCAGACTCAGACTGGTCAACAAATAAACAGATGAATCTTATACTGGGCCCCTGCTCCAAGTGGGGCCCCAACTCACCCTAGCATGGCACAGTACACTCACTGTACTTTTGTGTGGATATTCATTGTATATCATCTCGACTAGATTATGTGTCAGTACAATATACTAAGTAGATTATTTAAGAAACTACCGTATGTACTCGAGTATAAGCTGAGTTGTTCAGCACAGTTTTTGTGCTGAAAAAGCCCTCCTCGACTTATACTCGAGTCAAGTACAAAAAAAAATAATTTTTTTTAATTTTTTTTGGTGGGGGGTTGGAGGTCTATGACCAGACGCAATAGTAATGTATAGAATCTCCCATAAAATTGTGAAAAAAAAAAAGCTTTAAAAAAATATAATAAAAAAATAAATAAAAATAAAAGTTGTAAATCCCTCCTTTCCTCCTTTCCCTAGAATACATATAAAAGTAGAAAAGGACTATAAAACACATACACATTAGGTCTCCCTGTGTCTGACAGTGCCCGGTCTACTGAATATAGGGGATCTGCAGTGCTCCTGTTCTGTTGGGAAAGGGTTAATAGGAGCACTGCAGATACCCTATATTCAGCCAGGCTGAATTCCAGGTGGGGGGGGGGGGAAAACAGTCCTCAAGCTCAGGGAAGGGGCAGACAGACAACCAAGACACCCCCTCCCCTTCCCCCAGCAACTACTGCACCCAAAAACTCCAACCATTTTAATTTTTGAAAATTTTCCAGTAGCTGCTGCATTTCCCCCCCTCGGCTTATACTCGAGTCAATAAGTTTTCCCAGTTTTTTGTGGTAAAATTAGGGGCCTCGGCTTATATTCGGGTCGGCTTATACTGGAGTATATACGGTACCCGCTTTATTTGACAAGTGGCAAGACACTGGGTGATTGATATGACATCTAGTTGCAGAGTCAGATTACCAATAGCCTTCTTCCCTGGGCCCCACTTCAGGGGCCGCAATCATCTTTCTCCTGACTTAGGCCTGCTGCTGTGTGGCCACATATTCCTGGCTCCTAGTTTAAGGCAAGAGCCTACTGGTAGGACCCCAGGATAGAAATAATTGGAGGTAAGCACCAGGCCTGTTCTACAAGTGTGAGGTGATATTTGCATGTAGAGCTATAGTGGGCCTCCATAATGGGTTTTACTAGTAGGCCTTAGACACCCCAGTCCAACACTGACCACATTGTCCACAAAATGAGGCAATAGAATGGTGACATTAGTCCTAGTCATTCCTATTATATACTGTACACGTTCCTGTCCAGATACCCACAATGAATCAGATAAATGAATGTAAGAACAGACTGTTCTCCTCTTTGGAGTGAGGCCCAGTTTTCTCAGATACCACTTTCTCCTTGAAGAATAACATTTTCATTGTAATAATCCTCCAGAATTCGGAGAACAAATGCTCATTTGGGAGTCCGGCGGTGAGATTGGCGTCTATACAGTCAGGTTGTACGGTACATTGTGCACCTGCAAACCTCGTCTTCCTGATTGTATTGGATAATTAGCGGGTATTCAATGAGCAAGCGAGCGCTCCGCTGCCGTCACAGGAGGATTTTACATCAAAATGTTGTCAAAACAGGAAGCAGCCCACGCTCATCGGGTTATCTCGCTATTATTTCATTTGTTGCTTATTCCATATTCAGCGGCTGGTAATAAACCGAGTTATTAATTTCTCTGTTGTCTTTTGCCTGAGAAATAATCTTATTAACTAATAGGATGTTATTACTTCTAAAACAAAGTAAAAACATCGGGGATGAACGAAACCGTCTGAACCTCCCAAGAGTCCCACTTAGGCAGTCAGCCAAACTTCACTATCCAGTCTGTGCTGGATCTGCCGGAGCTCTTATTCTTAATATTTGCCCATCACCAGGTTACATCATAGCTAAGAAGTATGAAAATGAGAAGAATGGAGTCCGATTTCCAAAAATGCACTACTTTTCTCTCTGCATGATTCGTAAAGACACCGCGCGGAAAACACACGGACCCCATTATAGTCTATGGGGTCCGTGTGCTTTCATTACTCACCGATTTTTAATACAATTTATTTATAAAAATAAATTTTTTCCTCAGAATTGAGTGATTCCATAATTTATTCCCTGTGCTTGTTCTAAAAATCTAACTGTTACTGGCTACAATTATTTTTCTGGATTTCTTTTAGTGTGTCTTAAAGCCAGAAAGTTGTCATATGAAATGCCTTTTAGTTTTTTCCATGACTGTGATCTGCTTTTTTTCTACAAAATTAAATTCAAGGAACATCCTCAGGGACTGGTGATTCCATATTTTTTGCCAGGGGTTGTAGTTCAGTAGGTTCTCTGGGTGCCAATGGTATCATACAATCGATCTAGCGCTATGTTGTGACCTATTTTATTATTGGACACATTGTCTTGTGTGACCAAGGACTGAGAAGTTAGCAGTGGACTAGTGTTGCATATTTTCTTATGGTTGTAGAAAACTTTCATTGTAATAACATCTCACCAGCAGCCCCTTAGATGTCCCTTTATTTCATGGTAATTGTTAATGTACTTTGAGGATGCGTTGCAATGAGCAGCTGTTGTTTCTATTATACATGGACGGCTCATTCAGTACAATGGCAGCGGCTATAAATATAGACAGCATTCTAATTCATTTACACAAACTTCAGCTTTAGTCTCAGTTTCTATATACATGATAATAAAAACATTTTATTGTCATATTCTGGCTAGAGATGGATCTATCTATCTATCTATCTATCTATCTATCTATCTATCTATCTATCTATCTATCTATCTATCTATATCTCCTATCTATCTATCTATCTATCTATCTATCTATCTATCTATCTATCTATCTATCTATCTATCTATCTATCTATCTATCTCCTATCTCTCTCTCTATCTCCTATCTCTCTCTCTATCTCCTATCTATCTATCTATCTATCTATCTATCTATCTATCTATCTATCTATCTCCTATCTATCTATCTATCTATCTATCTATCTCTCTCTCTCTCTATCTCCTATCTATCTATCTATCTATCTATCTATCTATCTATCTATCTGTCTGTCTGTCTGTCTGTCTGTCTGTCTGTCTGTCTGTCTGTCTATCTATCCATACATTCATATTGCATACATATCTACCTGTTGCAATAGTTGTCATTCTCCAGGCTGTCATTGTCATTCTTAGGCTGCAGTCACACTACTGTTCAGTGATCGTCCAGGAATTCTGCTCCTCATTCCAGAATCAGGACATTACTCTCCACCGATTTCTGGCAGGAACCAATTATTGGTGACCCCCATTATAGAATATGGGGTCCATGGGTTTCCGCGTGTAACCGCTTTTTAAGCGGCTAGGGTTCCTGTTTTTTGGGTTCCCAAGTGGATCCAAACGTTAGTGTGAACCCAGCATTACTCACTATGATCACATATAGAATATGAAGACATTTGTAGCTGTAAAGCTGACATATACTGGGATTCCAGTTCCCTACAGTTATTACTTTAATGTTCATGTTGTCTGTGGCTTCATAATAAAACTATAATTGGTTTATTGATATGAATTACATTTTCCGTACCTACTTACACTTGTCATTCATCATACGTATATTCCCCAATTTTCACTTTGCTTTTCATGTACAGACAAGGAATCCATTGTATATAATAGTGTGATCTACATAATAGATAATGACTTTATATATAATGCATAGTCACATAATACATAATTATATAACTCATAATTGAATGTAATTGTTTAACACTGATGTCACAAGTGAATATTATATACAGTACATAGGAAATTGATTCTATAACAAATCTGAATAGATCCTGGCGTTATTCACATGTCGGTGCTAGGGGACAAGTAGGAAATGAATTATTTCTAAGACAGCTATATTGGTTTTAGGAAATGTAAAATACTTCACATTTTACTTTGTAGACAGAAATACTCAGCAGTGTTGCTGGTCATGAGAAGTATGACATTGCTTTGTAAAGTGTGGTGATCTGTAGTACGGGGGCACCACAAGGTACAGTTCTTGCCCCATTTCTCTTCACACTGTACACTACTGACTTTAGGCACAACTCCTCCAGCTGTTACTTACAGAAGTACTCCGATGACTCTGCTATAGTCGGCCTTATCACTGATGGCGACGATAGGGAATACAGAGACTTAAACCGGGATCTTGTTGAATGATGCCAGCAGAACCAGCTCAGGATTAATGCTGGGAAGACCAAGGAGATGGTGGTGGACTGTGTTAAATGGAGAAGTGCTCCGACCCCGGTGGAAATCCAAGGAACATGTATTGAGATAGTCAGGACCTATAAGTATCTGGGTGTGCTCCTCAATAATAAACTAGACTGGGCTGATCACCTGGAGGCGCTGCACAGAAAGGGCCACAGCAGACTCTACCTGCTCAGGAGGCTGAGGACCTTCGGAGTCCAGGGGACACTTCTTAGGGCCTTCTTCAACTCTGTGGTTGCTTCTGCCATCTTTTTCGGTGTGGCCTGCTGGGGGAGCAGTATATCAACCAGGGACAGAAATAGACTTGGCAGGCTGATCAGGAGGGCCAGCTCTGTCCTGGGGAGCCCCCTGGACCCAGTACAGGTGGTGGGTGACAGAAGGATACTGTCCGTGGTGAGCTCCATGCGGGAGAACAAATCCCACCCCATGTATGAGACCTTGAAGGGACTTGGCAGCATTGTAAGTGACCGTCTGCTTCACCCCAAGTGTGAGAAGGAGCTATCGCAAGTCCTTCCTTCCAACCGTGACCAGGCTGTATAATCTACATCAGTCCAAGCGAAGATCACTCCGCACAGAAAACTAATGATTAGGACTATGAAGTCTTCCTTCTTTCTCTTCCATTCCTTAGCTGCTATGGACTCCTAGTATATCTTCTCTTCTCAGCATATGTGTGTCTACGTCTGTAATATATTACTGTGTATTATCCTGTATCTGTATTACTATGCTGCTGTAACATACTGACATTTCCCCAATGTGGGACTATTAAAGGATTATCTTATCTTATCTTAAAGGAGTTGTCCAAACCCAGATATTGATGGCTTATGCTTAGTGAATGGGAGCTGAGCTGCAATAGTGGGATGCTTTAAGGGGCTGTTTACATGGCCGAAAATGAAGAGGAATTTCTCTTCATTTTCTGGCCACCGTTTTCTGGCTACCTGAAGAAGAACGCCGATGCAGAGCAAAGCGCTTTCTGCCGCTGATTAGGCCCATGCGGGGGTTTCAAGCTGCAGACTCCGGGTGTCCAGAGCTGTCAGCTTTCACTGTGCAGGTGGGCTGATCAGTGGGGTTACTGGGTGCACTTGACAGCATCTGTCAAAGAAGAGGAGGAGCCGTCCCCACAGAAGGAACTCATCTCCCGTGCCCAGAAGATCTGGACAGGAAGACAGGTAAGTATGGTGGGGGGAATATTGATGATGTTCCAGAAACGAGGAAACAGAGCATCACCAGATAATCAAAAAATGTGCTTGGGGCAGTCATGTGAGTTATGGGTAAATGTACATGTGCTAAAGTAAGTCATTTAGAAAATAGGCGGGTGCAGGGTGTTTAGATTAGTGTAGAAATTGCATTTGATCGCGGACAACCCCTTTAAAGAAACTACAAATGTTCAGTGAGCCGACACGGTGAGATGGCGTGAAATATATTGGATACAGGACTCCTTGTCTTACCACCCAAGTATTGACTAGTGAGGAAATTGTTGAGCCCAGTTTACTGCCGTAGGACAAAGCCTGCATGGGATATATCGATTTAACAATTCTTATGAAAATCACAATGTGGATTTTTTTGAAATGGTGAATTAATCCAATGAATATCTGGTCTGTAATGAACATTTGGCCTACTGTTTTAGATGTTGTGGGATGAAATCTGTGTCCTTATATAGATACAGCATTTAGAGCAGGGACGGACAAAAACCAGTTTGCAGGATGCCGTAAAAATCCAAAATGTAAACTGGATAGACGTAAAAAGTTGTAAACCTTCAGTTTCCGACTTTTAAACGCCAGATGGGGATGGTTTTTTTTTGTTTTTTTTTCCCCCGGCCTATTGTAAAAATAGTATATTTGCCCAGGGAACCTCTTTAAGTTTAGACTTAAAAGGTCATACCGGCCTACCAGAGTACAAGAGGATCCTCCAGTTGGCCCCTTATAAGGTAGGACCCCAAAGGTTCAGCAGAATACAACTGCATTTAGAAATAACTCAGGATATAGGGTTTTTTTTCCTCATGGGTTAATTCACAGATATTAATTTATTTGCTCCTTATTGATATGTCTAGTGGGTGCAACAACACAGATAACTATGTAATTCAGAGTGGATTTGGACAATTTCTGCATAGTTATAGGGTGGACCCCAGAAATATTTCATTTGGTGGGCTCAATGAGTGTTAGGGTAAGTTCACACGGCGATTTTTGGTCCGGAACCTGAGGCAGAGGCCGAGTAGCCGCGACTGAAAACTGGTGCACTGCACCGACATCCAGCCACGCACTCCGCTCCGGATTAGGCCCAATGAATGGTCCTAGTCCAGAAGAAGAAGTGTCTTCAGGCCGAATTGCGAGACGACTCGTCCTGAAGAATGAGAATCTTGCTTGTTTCTTCCGGGAGCCGGAAGAAACAGCTCCCGGAAAAAACTCCTGAGCTACTCCCATTGATTCCAACACTTGTCTCTATTAGTAAAAGTGGGCCACGGTTCTTGCCAGATGCCCACAGTGGCTCAGATTTAGCAGTAGGCAGAGTAAACCTAGACAGTCTGGAAATATGCCATATTTATCATAATGGAAGATAAATCTGGAGCATCCTCTGGTGAGGCCATGAAATCTACACTCACCGGCCACTTTATTAGGTACACCATGCTAGTAACGGGTTGGACCCCCTTTTGCCTTCAGAACTGCCTCAATTCGTTGTATGTATGTCTAACTTGTATGTTAGAGAGTGAGTGTACAAGCCATGGTAAATCTGGAGGTCTATGGGCAGTGTATGCATTATTAAACCTGATCTGAATAGAGTCTTTGGATTTCATCAATCTCCTCAACCCATTGATATGTACAGGAGGATGTTTTCGGCAGTCTCTGGGATGTACAGTGATGGGGGTGAGCTTATCACCATTATCTGCCACTACATGCATATAACCTAGCAGCCCCCTCTCCTTCTAGGCATCCACTTGTCCCCGTCTTTCAATAATTTATATTGTGCTAGAAAACAGAAAAAGATGACTGAGTGCAGCAGTATTTTAACAATGGCATCCACTTGTCTTTTCAGCAAGTTGACTTGTCTCTAATGTGAATGTAAATGAGGTTACAAGACAGGAACGGAGAGAATGCAAAGAGCATATTATGTGTGTGCACAAAGAATGCAGCCGGCGTAATGCACAAGACCAATAATATAGAGAATATTCTGCATTAGAATAGCCTCGTGTGACTGAGCAGAACGTGTCTCCTTCGCTTCCTGCTGTCGGATCAATCATCTGTGATATTGCTAGTCCTAGCTGTGGAATATAGAAGATCTTTTAGTGACAAAGGCCGCGGATTCTCACCCGTCACAGATAATTACGTCAATCCTCTTAAATTAATGTTCAGCCCCCAGACGGCAGAAGCCTCTACCTAGAGATGTTGTAGGCAGCGCAACATCTAGTTTTTGGTTTCTCCTCGGTTCAACAATTCCTTATGCAAACTATGATGGATTTATGTGATGAGATTACATTAAGAAAATCACCGGCTATATATTATCTTACCGTATATAATATATGACTATGATGTCAGATCTGGCCAGACTCCTTCCCCTGCAGTGAAAATGTAGCATTGGGTTAAGGTGACACCGTCTTATGGCCAATAATCACAGACTACCACTGTATACATGCAGCAAATGGAAGTATATGTGGTCATGTTGCCGCAATGGGGGGATTTTCTCTATTCCATGATGACCCTTTTTTTTACCACTTTTGGACAAAGTGGAACACTATTTTTAAAAAAGTTTCTTTTAATATTTTTCATATATCCTAGAGATAGATAGAGATATATTACCAATGATCACTGTGACCCCAGGAGCGATGAACGAGCCCCCAGTGACCTTACCCCACCGTTCCACCTTGAGTTCTAGTTCAATAATCTCTGAATCTTCACACTCATGTTTACGGCCTTGTGAAACAACAGGACCATGTAAAGTGGCTTTATCATACGCATTATCATTATTGCAATCTTTTCCCATTGAAGTCAGGAGGATAAAAAAAAAATGGTATAAAATGTCGAATCTATAGTATTCCGAAAAATGGCATTGATCAATAATGCATTGTGTGAACTGGCAGTCTTGTATTCAGTAACATCAAATACCTGCTTATATACGTGCTACAGACTCAGCCTAAAGCCCCATAAACACAGCAACATCACTGCTTCATGTCCGCACATGTGACATGTAATGTAGCATATAAGGGAAGACATATAGAAGCACAAGGAAGATCCTTACACTTGTATCGGCAGAATATTATGGCTCCATACAACTTGAGGGTTGTTCTCACATATCAGATAATCACTCATACTTAGAATTAGATTCTTATGAAGGGAGCGGCATTGGTAAGGTTTAGATGTCACTACAGCGTCATACTGCGGTGCCTAGCCGAACCCATTGAAATCAATGGGAGGGGGTTTTTTTCAGCGCGGAAAATTCAGCGCCAAATAAAACCATTGTCCTCCGTGTGAATGGACCCTAACCCTTGTCTCTGACTGTTTCTATCCTGGGGTCCTGTCGGTAGCTGCTGTCTGGCTTTACCTTGGTCTAGACTAGAGTCTCTTATTTCTGTGAGCCGGTGATGTGCACCCACACTGCAGCAGATCTCCAGCAGCGGCAAGAAGCTACAAGATGACTGGGGCCCCTGCAGTGTGATTGAGAAGATGAGGCGCAGTGAGCAAGGATACTGGTTGGCCTGATTCTGCACCTAGATGTCATCTTAGTCATGGTCATGTGATGTACAGTCCATGGTTATGTGATTAACGGTCCATGGTCATGTGATATATATACAGTCCATGGTCATGTGATGTACGGTCCATGGTCATGTGATTTACGCTCCATGGTCATGTGATTAACGGTCCATGGTCATGTGATATACAGTCCATGGTCATGTGATGGACACTCAGGTGCACTGCTTGTTACCAGGCAGAGGTCTGATTACTGTGCTGTTACTATAATGAGGTGTACACTTGTGTGTCCATCACATGACCATGGATATGGTTTTGCCGCGGAGAGCACAAAACTCTCACCGGCGCTCACGGCTGGACACTTTTCAAACCCATCGTTGTAAAATGCCTGCAGGTTTCCGTCTCTTGCCCAGTTTTGGGCAGGAAACGGAAACCTGAAAGCGGAGACCCCAGGCGCAGATGTGAACGAGCCCTTAGCCAGATTTACTGGTTTGACCTTCGTGTTGAAACACAGTCGTGTGCTGCTCCCCTAAGGGTTATAATACTTTGTGTGGACCAGGCCGGACAACAGTCACATATGAGACTTGTAATATGGCTACAGGTAACATTTCTACAACTGTCTCCCCTATATCAGTGCTTGCTAGTGACTGAGAGATATCAGGAAGTGTAAAGTAGGTTACAGTGTAATGTTACAGCTTTTTTTTTTTTTTTTTACAACTTGCTTTTATAGATTGTCATTTATAGGTGCCATAAAAGTGCGCTCAGTTTTGTTATGACTGCTGGGATACTGACAATTACAGCATGTGTATAGAGCCGGCTGCCCATGTGATATCACTATCTAGTGCAATGAATGGGAGACGCTTGTGGCAAATTCCCTTACCAAAGATTCACCACAATATTGGTTCTGTGCCCTGCTCTCTGCCAGTTTTAATAAATTCTCCCAATTTTTCGGCCTTATTTATGAAAACAGTCAATTGCCCTTTTCCATAGATCACCCAATCACAGCAGGGCGTCTACTTTTGCATAGTAGTTTTAGGGTGAGCCCTGATTACAATCAACGAGTATTGCTAATAATAAGGCCTATTGTGTCTGATTTTAGAAACCTCAAAGTGATTTCCCGGATTGAAGGGATCAAAACAAATTCTCAATCCCAATAATTTGGCTATAGATGTCCCTGGAGATTCGGCTAACTGTCCTCCCATTCCCACAATTGTAGCTCTCTCTCCTACTGCTATGATAGCAATAGACCAGGAATGAAAAGCCCAAAACACTCTTTTCAGACGCTACACACAAAAAATGGATGGCTGAAGGGAGAATTACATTTGTGGTTATTTTTTACAAAGCTGTTTATTTTAGGAACATGCAATAAATCCTGCAGATTATCAAAGACAATGGATTAGATTATCTCTTGCTTATGCTTAGTGCTCCATTAGGCAGAGCCCCACGTTGCGGAAATGCAGCTTTTTTTATTGCATTTTTTTGGGAGCCAAAGCCAAGAATGGCTACAAAAGGAATAGGAAATGCATAGGAAGTTCTTATACTTCTAACTTCTTCTCAATCCACTCCTGGCTTTGGCACAAAAAACATGCGCAAAATCTGCAACAAATAAAGCTGCATTGTCGCAATGTGAGGCCATCGTTTTAAATGGTCTTTAGAGCCCTTCAGGAAAGTCCTACACTGAGCTTCATCTACTTACATTTATCTAGAATATCAGAAGATAAGTTCAGCTTCCTCTTTAAATTACAATGGTTCAGTCTATTGCTCATTTGGACAGGAAACTTCTCCCAACATTTTCTTGATTTTTGTGGCATTTCCAGCTTGGCGATCACTGTCAGTAAATGGAGCGGCGGCCATGCATGTGCGACTGGAGGTTCGAGTAGTCCGATCCCAGTGACCAGACACTGATTATCTTGTATACTGAGAATAGGGAGTAAGTGTTAGTAAAGGGGTTTCACCTTCTAATACTGATGACCTATGCTTAGGATAGGTCACCAATATTACATCTTCAAGGGTCCAACACCTGAGAGATCAGCTGCTCTGAGGCTGTGCGGATCCTGGTAATGTTTACATGCCAGAAGCCCCTCTTCTCACCCATGTGTTAGTGGTTGCTTTAGTTATTGCAATGCTGTCCCATAGACTTCAATAGTGCCACACTGCAGTACCTAAAGCCGCCACTACATGTTGTATGGTGAGTGTGCAGCGTAGCAGGTAAATATTCCCGGGAGCCGCGCTGTCCAGGGCAGCTGATGTGATAGTGATGACATATCCTAACCTTAGGCCATCAGTATTATACAGCGGACAACCCCTTTAATAGTCCTAGAAGTGCAAGTACAGTCTGTTAATGATTTTTTACTGATACTTTGTTACTTATGGTAAACCTTCCTTTTCACTGGAATTATCAGTAGTGCGTGTAATTCTGTATTGTTTAGGCCAAACCACTTGTAACATTCCCTCTACAGTATATTACCAGTGAAGTACATCTGCCTCATGTGTACAATGTATAAAAGAGGAAGTGTTGGCTTTTTCTCTTCCTTTGAAGTTTAACGGTTGTTTTTTTTTTTTTTTGGGGGGGGGGGGGGGTTGTTAGTGTGTTGCATTTTTGTGATATACTTTATTTACCTATTTTACTTTCTTTTGGTATAAAACAAGCTGTAAAGTTCATATACAATAGTAATCAAAGTGAAATGACTTATTTTTTGTTTCTGTTTTTTTTTTTTTTTGTTTATTTTATGTTACTTTTTTATCTTTTTGGAAATATGTAAATATAGTAGATTCTTCCATGTAGTATTAGGGCTAGTTCAGTGGCGTAACTACCGCTGTAGCAGCAGAGACAGCTGCCACAGGGCCCGGGACATTAGGGGCCTGGTGACAGCCGCTACCGTTGCGTTTTGTTTTTTTCCTTAATAGGCCGTTACCGGCTGGATGTACTCCAGCCGGTAACGGGTCCTATTTACTTACCAATCTTGGCAGGGCCGGGATCGGTAAGTGACACCATGGGCCCCACAAACACTATCATTATACTCGGGGGTCTTTTCAGACCCCTCCCGAGTATAATGATTGGAGGCCCAGAAGAGGTAAGAAACATAAAAAACACTGTTACTTACTGTACCTCTCCACGATCCGTGCAGGCTTCAAGCCTAGTCGTCTGACATTTCATGACCCCGGCCTGCGTCCCGGGTCATGTGACGTCTGACGTAATTGAAGATCGACTACAGAGGAGGCCGACAGCGTAGGAGCCGGGAGATAGGTGAGTAACAGTGGGTTTTTTTTATGTTTTTCTCCCCCCTGGGTCTCCGATTATTATACTCTGGGGTCTGAAAAGACCCCAGAGTATAATAATTGTTTAAGAGTGTCCACTGGCATAAGGGTGCATGCACACTACGTAATGCCGGGCGTGTATGAGAGCCGTACACGCCGGCGTTACAGCAGGGCTGCCGAACACTTCCCATTCACTTCAATGGGAGCGCTCGTAAACGCCGCTGTTACGAGCGCTCCCATTGAAGTGAATGGGAAGTGTTCGGCAGTCTGCTGTAATGCCGGCGTGTACGGCTCTCATACACGCCCGGCGTTACGTAGTGTGCATGCACCCTTATACTGTATGCAGGGGCCACTATGGGGTATAATACTGTGTGCAGGGGCCACTGAGGGACATAATAGTGTTTGCAGGGGCCACTATGTGGTATAATACTGTTTACAGAGGCCACTATGGGACATAATACTGTGTGCAGGGGCCACTATGGGGTATAATAATGTGTGCACGGGCCACTATGGGGCATAATAGAGTGCGCCGGAATTTGTAGGAGGGGGTTGGTCCATTCCTAGTTACGCCACTGGGCTCGTTCACACGGAGTTTTTTGCAGGTGGAGTTTGATGCAGAATCCACCTCAAGAGCCGCCTGTAAATAAAGGCTCCCATTGACTTCAACGAGAGCCGCTCACTTTTTTTTTCCCTACTAGCCTTTTTTTTCCGCTACCGGAAAATAGAAGTGAGATGCCCAATCTTGCTGTGGACGAGACACACTCCTGTTTTGGCCTATTCATTCGGGCCTAATCAGGAGTAGAATGCTGCAACGGAATGGCGATGATGAATCCCGTCGTGGCTAGCCGCGCAGAATGTTTGTAAGGTGGATAAGGTTTCCTCCGTGTGAAAGTACTGTTTGCCATTATTGCAATGGCTTTGTAGCTCCTACGATTTGTCCTCTCATGGTGAATATTGCTATTAGAGACCGAATCCATTGCGGCTTCTCTTGTAATGTGGCGATATAAATGATTTCTTCTACAGTAGTGGATTCTATGAGCTATAACCTACTAGTACTGGTGCACAAGGTCTTTGGATAAGACCTCACGATAAAGTATCCAACCCCGCTCCATCCCTCAGTCGCATTGTGTGAATTGACTTACTACTCTGTAATGTCTGTCTTTGTCTGTACTCGAACCCTACAATTTATATAATGCGTTGGCCTATGATGGAGCTATATTAATAAAATATCTTATCCAAAACTGTACTTATGTACTAATTTATTAGCAGTGTCTGTACCTTGTTAGAAGACAGTACAACACACAAGCTGGTCATGCTAGATCAATATGTTCTTCTGATCATGGCCTAAATATTGATAGGCATCTGCATCCATGTTGGTCCTAACTACCTGTGAGACTTGGTGCTAGACTCTGATAGTGTCCTGTAGTCTTATAGAGAATCTAGCACCCCTCCTGATGTGTCTATTTTAGTAAATAACTAAAATTTCCAATGAGATGACAATTCGGGAGCATATTTTATTCATTTGTATTGCATCGTTCCTCTAGAAATTTAAGAATAAATTCAGAGTTTGAGGGGGTGTCCCCACACGGTCTGACATTAAACAGTCAGTACTGAGGGTGTCAAACTGGGACACTATGAACCATATGTCCTTATTCACATCATCACATGATGCCCGTTTCTTCTTATGGCCCTCACACTACTGGATTGACGCTCACATTACGTCTCTTATGGATCAGTGGATTGGGTCAAAAAAATTGACCTGTTTTATTAATGGTCCATTAAACTGGTTGCAAATGAAGGATGCTTGGATGTAAAAAAAAAAGGAACAGATGGAAATGGAACAGATGCAGTGGCTGCAAACCATTAAAAACGGATGAAATTGTCTGTTTTTCACAAAAAACCCCCCCAGAGACGGCTTTGTGAATAAGGCCTAAGAGAGAAACCGTAAAAAGTTCTTAGAAAATATTATGTGGCAAATACTAATATGTCAGGAGACGGCTGCACTATAAATACTTCAAGTATCTCTGCCATAGACAAGTCATCATTTTATCCTTCAACAATATAGAGACATTTTGGGTGAATCGAGTGGTTTCCCTCTATTGCAGACTTTCATTGGAACATGATATGGGATGCAGATGGCGGTGCAGGCTGAACATCCCACGCACCGTGTCTGGCAGGGTTAAAGATGCCGTGTAGAGTCTTCACACCCCTGCTAGCCTGCACTTAGCTGCCCACTATCCAGGGCACAGCACTTGCTTTTATTTGTTTCGGCAGCGACAGATTGTGTGAAATTCTCGCCGTACTATTTCACTTGTGTTTAAAGGTATTTAAGGCTCTACAGGAATGAAGGGAAAGCCAAAGCACCTAGAAATAGGTCAAGGCTAAAGGCATTTATTTTCCACCAATTTTAACTAGCTGATCTGGCAGATTCGGCGAAATATTTAATGCTTAACGGAATCCATTTAAGGGGAAAAGAATGCAAGAATTTTTTTAAATTTTATTTTTTATGTTGTCTTTATTATATATTGTGAGCTCTATAGAGATACAGTGATTTTTTTTTAGGTTGGGGCCACACAGGTGGACATGAGGGAATGCCTAAAGTCAGGTGGTATTTCTTGAGGCCCCATGATGCGGAAACGCAGATTTTTTTGTTGGAGATTTTGCTGTGGTTTTTTGAGCCAAAGCCAAGAATGGCTACAAAAGGAATGGGAAATATATAGGAAGTTCTTATACATCTCACTTCTGCTCAATCCACTGCTGGCTTTGGCTCAAAGCAAAAGCAACAAATCTGCAACAAATAAAAGCTGCGTTTTCACATTGTGGGGTCTCAGCCTTAAAGGGGTATTCCCTTGACGCTTGTTCACTAACCTGCAGGCTGTTGTGTTCTCTTCACTTCCTGCTTTTCTCGGCACATAGGTGGGCGGGGTTTCACTTGCACGGGATTGGTTGTAAATGAATTACCACAGTGTGAAGCTGATGTAGCAGAGCTGGATTTGAGTCAGCTTGCATTACATACAGAGGTAATGGATTCCCTATCTCAGCCCTTATCAGCCAAATTTAATTAAACCGACTGATAAGAGATCAGAAATCTCTGATCTCTTCCCAGATAGGCTCTCACCTTGCCTATCTGGGAAGCACTGCTACTTATCAGACACAAACAGCTCAGAGCCCCTCCCTCCCCCCCTGAGAGCAGGCAGCTACATCACTTGACAGATGAGCAGATAATACCAAGGGCCATAGAAACGGAGTGTAAACAATGAAGTGAATAAATTAAGATTGCGGCCAAACAAAGCAGTTTTAGGAAAAGTCTTAAATCCACATAAACTAGCAGTATAGATAGGATCCGTGTGATGGGACAACCCCTTTAACCTGTACAGTGTAGAGCGGGGCTGTGGAGTCAGAATTGGGATTGGAGTTGGAATCGGAAAAAAGTTCCAGACTCCAGTTTCAAAACAAAATGATAAATAATTTTTTGTTATATTATACAATTATTAGTATGGTATAATATATTAGATACTTAATTCCTTACATATTTACTTTCATAGGAATTCAATCACTTGCTTTGTAAAGCGATTCCTGGCTGGATCACAGAAGGATAGTCGCTGGCCGGATCACAGAGGGATAGTCGCTGGCTAGATCACAGAGGGATAGTTGCTGGCCGGATCACAGAGGGATAGTCGCTGACAGAGGGACAGCCGCTGGCCGGATCACAGAGGGCTAGTCGCTGGCTGAGGGACAGAGGGACAGCCGCTGGCCAGGTCACAGAAGGATAGTCGCTGGCCGGATCACAGAAGGATAGTCGCTGGCCAGATCACAGAAGGATAGTCGCTGGCCAGATCACAGAAGGATAGTCGCTGGCCGGATCACAGAAGGATAGTCGCTGGCCAGATCACAGAGGGATAGCCGCTGGCCAGATCACAGAAGGATAGTTGCTGGCCAGATCACAGAAGGATAGTCGCTGGCCAGATCACAGAGGGATAGTCGCTGGCCGGATCACAGAGGAATAGTCACTGGCCAGATCACAGAAGGATAGTCGCTGGCCAGATCACAGAAGGATAGTCGCTGGCCGGATCACAGAGGGATAGTCGCTGGCTGCATCACAGAAGGATAGTCGCTGGCCGGATCACAGAGGGATAGTCGCTGGCTGAGGGACAGAGGGACAACCGCTGGCCAGATCACAGAAGGATAGTCGCTGGCCGGATCACAGAGGGATAGTCGCTGGCTGAGGGACAACCGCTGGCCAGATCACAGAAGGATAGTCGCTGGCCGGATCACAGAGGAATAGTCACTGGCCAGATCACAGATGGATAGTCGCTGGCTGAGGGACAGAGGGATAACCGCTGGACGGATCACAGAGGGATAGTCGCTGGCTGGATCACAGAAGGATAGTCGCTGGCCGGATCACAGAGGGATAGTCATTGGCCGGATCACAGAGGGATAGTCGCTGGCTGGATCACAGAAGGATAGTCGCTGGCCGGATCACAGAGGGATAGTCATTGGCCGGATCACAGAGGGATAGTCGCTGGCTGGATCACAGAGGGATAGTCATTGGCCGGATCACAGAGGGATAGTCGCTGGCTGGATCACAGAAGGATAGTCGCTGGCCGGATCACAGAAGGATAGTCGCTGGCCGGATCACAGAGGGATAGTCGCTGGCTAGATCACAGAGGGATAGCCGCTGGCCAGATCACAGAGGGATAGTCGCTGGCTGAGGGACAGAGGGATAGTCGCTGGCCGGATCACAGAGGGATAGTCGCTGGCTAGATCACAGAGGGATAGCCGCTGGCCAGATCACAGAGAGATAGTCGCTGGCTGAGGGACAGAGGGATAGTCGCTGGCCGGATCACAGAGGAATAGTCACTGGCCAGATCACAGAAGGATAGTCGCTGGCCAGATCACAGAAGGATAGTCGCTGGCCGGATCACAGAGGGATAGTCGCTGGCTGCATCACAGAAGGATAGTCGCTGGCCGGATCACAGAGGGATAGTCGCTGGCCGGATCACAGAGGGATAGTCGCTGGCTGAGGGACAGAGGGACAACCGCTGGCCAGATCACAGAAGGATAGTCGCTGGCCGGATCACAGAGGAATAGTCACTGGCCAGATCACAGATGGATAGTCGCTGGCCGGATCACAGAGGGATAGTCGCTGGCTGAGGGACAGAGGGATAACCGCTGGCCGGATCACAGAGGGATAGTCGCTGGCTGGATCACAGAAGGATAGTCGCTGGCCGGATCACAGAGGGATAGTCATTGGCCGGATCACAGAGGGATTGTCGCTGGCTGGATCACAGAAGGATAGTCATTGGCCGGATCACAGAGGGATAGTCGCTGGCCGGATCACAGAGGGATAGTCATTGGCCGGATCACAGAGGGATAGTCGCTGGCTGGATCACAGAAGGATAGTCGCTGGCCGGATCACAGAGGGATAGTCGCTGGCTAGATCACAGAGGGATAGCCGCTGGCCAGATCACAGAGAGATAGTCGCTGGCTGAGGGACAGAGGGATAGTCGCTGGCCGGATCACAGAGGGATAGCCGCTGGCCGGATCACAGAAGGATAGTCGCTGGCCGGATCACAGAAGGATAGTCGCTGGCCGGATCACAGAGGGATAGTCGCTGGCTAGATCACAGAGGGATAGCCGCTGGCCAGATCACAGAGAGATAGTCGCTGGCTGAGGGACAGAGGGATAGTCGCTGGCCGGATCACAGAGGGATAGCCGCTGGCCGGATCACAGAAGGATAGTCGCTGGCCGGATCACAGAAGGATAGTCGCTGGCCGGATGACAGAGGCATAGTCGCTGGCCGGATGACAGATAGTCGCTGGCTGAGGGACAGAGGGATAGCCGCTGGCCGGATCACAGCCTCTACCCCACAGAGATCACTGCTTGTGTGTCCCCTGTCTCAGAGTCCCAATGCCATGAGTACCGGCATTTAGCCATTATGCCAGCGGAGTGCATTTATAAGTGATCTTTTCCTATAGTGTAAATGAAGCATTGCATGGGAATTATTGACATCTGGTCATTCAATAACCACTTTCTACGCTGCACTTACACTTGACATTTTATGGCTTCTGACTAAAGAAGAAGAAAAACCTCCGCTATTCTCTATGTGAAGAGCAGGAGGAGCTGAGCATTTTGATACCTAGTCAAGTGGGTGGTCCTAGCCAGTGATCGGCATAGAGATAGCTGTCAGTCACTGATAGGACCGCCCCCTTTACTTCTCAGCATAGAGAGAGCAGATATAAGTCAATACATGACAGGTTATACTGAATATTTTCATCATTCATATCAAAGTGAAACCACTATATTTATTTTGTTGCATTTATGTACTAAAAAAATGAGTAAAGATTTCCTCGGCTCTAACTTTATAATCTAATGCAGTTAATGGAATCAATGGCGCTTACTACAGAGAATAATCCTCTATAGGGCTGAATGCACACAGAGAGGGATTGCAGCAGGTTATGTGCTCTACAGCAGCAGCGGCGTGTATGGAATATAAACAAATATTATTCACATGATGTGACTTTTGCTGTGGGTTTTACGCTCCATACACACAGGGAATCCAAGCTGGAAAATCCAGTCCATACACTGGTCAGGAGACTGGAATTTCTTTCATCCTAGGGATTTTTAGGCCTCGTGCACACTGAGTTCCCTTTGGGAAGTATAACCAGTGTACAGACCGGATATCCTGTCCTGGATTCCCCCATGTGAATGTTGCCTTACACCTGCATTATGCCACTTATTGATGCAAGTTTCAACTACGGCTTTCAACCTCTGCAATGAAAACGTTGAAAAATGAAAGAAAAACGCCCAATTTCAACTCTTTTTTTTCACAACAGTATCTTCTTGCAGAAGTACACGTCACGCAATGTGAATCCCCAACCTATTCTACGCCAGGTTCACATGTGAGTTTATTGGACTGGAATTTGATGCAGAGGCCGCCTTAGATTCTGGTCCAAAAGATTATTAGCTGCAACTGGATTGCACCGCATTGCACCGCCATCCAGTCATGGCATTCTGGTCCGGATTAGGCCCAAATGAATGGGCCTAGTCGGGAGGGAGGTGTCACGAGGCGGCTGAATCAGCCGCAGAATCGGCCTGAAGAAAGGGCATGTTGCTTCTTTTTTTCCCGCAACTGGTAAATGACCGACTCCCATTGTTTTCAATGGGAGGTGGTTTTTCTGAGCCGGATTCTGACGCGGATTCCGCGTCAAAATCCGGCCCAAACGGGGCCACACAGTGGCTCAGTGATTAGCACTGCAGCCTTGCAGCGCTGGAGTCCTGGTGTTCAAATCCCGTCAAGGGCAAAAAACCATCTGCAAGGAGTTTGTATGTTCTCCCTGTGTTTGCATGGATTTCCATCCCATATTCCAAAGACATACTGATAGGGAAAAATGTACATTGTGAGCTCTGTGTGGGGCTCACAATCTACATTAAAAAAAAAAAAAAAAAATCCAGCCCAAAAAACTCATGTCTGAACTTACCCTACGAGATAAGAATAGAGCAACAAGGGCAGAAATGCAGGACATTGATGATGTTGTACATGGCTGGGGTGCGTTGTGGGGCTGGGGGCCCTCTATTTAGCCAGTATGGTTTTGGCTGGCAGTCCTAACAGCTTGTCTTTACCTTCTTTTATATTCCTTTCTTTCTCTATATCTTATTTTTCCTTCCTCTTTGACTTTCCATTGTGTGTTTGGTGGTTTAACCGCCATTGTTAGTTTGCTGTACTTGCACATGTAACTATTATTTTGGTCGGTGTGTGGCCTCTGACCACACCAGGGATGGTAATGTTTTCCATTTGTACAGTGTTAGTAAAAACCTATTGAACCATGAATGTCTGAACCATCTATTTTCTGAAAGATACATAGTAATGCGTAGACCGGGAGTTATGTAACCTTGATTTTTTATTTTTTTTTTGTAAATTTTTTTGTAACCTCTCTTTTGTAAGACTAGGAAAGAATTCTCGAGCGCTGAGCGTTGCCTTCAGTGTCATTATTTTCTGTTTAATCGAAAGCGAACGAATAATTTTAGTTCTATGTCACAATTAGGCTCAAGTTGTCGCCATGACAGCCTGGTCTGAAGAATTGCAGTATCCTATTGAAAAATGAGATATTAGGCCTTGTTTACAACTATACTACTATCGAAAAATATGGTTTTCATATTCAATCGTAGTAGTCCTACAATACAATCCTGACCGCCATTATCACATATATCACACACATGAAAAATTATTTAGGCTGAGGCCCCACGTTGTAGAAATGCAGCTTTTTTGTTGCAGATGTTTCTGCGTTTTTTCAAATAAAACCAGGATTGGATTGAGAAAAAGGTATTTTCCTGAAGAACTTTCTATATATCTCTAAAAACTGAAGCAAAATCTGCAACAAAAAAAAAAAAACGCTGCGTTTCCGCAACATGGGACCTGACCTCAGCCTTAGAAAGCTTTAAGATAAATTCATTTTTGAATGGGGTTTGCAGAAATCCCAGACTTGACAGACTTCCTTCTCTTGTTCAATGATTTTCTCCTGCAGGTAGTTAAATGTTAATTTGATGGAAAACTAATTCAGAATTTTTCTTTATATATTCATTCTATTCATACCACTGGTTATTGTTAAAGAGGACCTTTCGCCACCTGAGGCACATGCGGTGTAATACACTGCTAGAAAGCCAAAAGTGCGCGGAATTCAGCGCACGATCGGCTTTCCCGTTCTGTGTCCCTGGTGAAGAGCTATCGGTGCTGGTACCGTAGCTCTTCACTGTCAGAAGGGCGTTTCTGACAGTCAGTCAGGAGCGCCCTTCCTCACAGTAGCGTCTATAGCACTGTACTGTGAGAGGGGGCGTTACTTACCACCCAGTGACGACACTGAGCGGTGAGGAACGCCCCTCCAGTCCTCGTCTATGGACGAGCACTATCAGGAGGGGAAGGGGCGTTCCTCTAACAGTACAGCGATATAGGTGCTTCTGTGAGGAAGGATGTTCCTGACTGACTGTCAGAAACGCCCTTCTGACAGTGAAGAGCTATGGTACCGGCACCGATAGGTCTTCATCGGGGGCACAGAATATGAAAGCCTTTGCAGCGGTATATAAAACCGCATGTGCCCCAGGAGGTGAAAGGTCCTCTTTAACAATATCTATTCCGTTCAGGGAATCTGCTTGGGGACACCTGAACTGAATACCGAATGCATTAAAAAGCGGTGAGCAATGAAAGCACATGGACCCCATAGACTATAATGGAGTGCATATGTTTTCCACACGGTGTCCACATGAAAAGTGTGGAGAGAAAAGTACGTCAAGCAGCACTTTTCTCTCTGCATGATTCGTGCCGTAAACACACGGACTCCGTTATAGTCTATGGGGTCCGTGTGGTTTCATTGCTCACTGCTTTTTAATGCATTTGGTATTCCGTTCAGGGGATCCCCAAGCGAACTCCCCAAACAGAATACTGAACGCAGATGTGAACCAGGCCTCAGTGGCTCCAGTGAAAAGAAAGAGAGATGTAGTAAATATTCCATACACTTTTATGGCGCCCTAATATTTCTGCATACAAAAGCTATGTGTATGAAGCCTATTACTAATGGTGGTATAGTCTACAGCTTCGTAACCCTTTCTTTGGTTTCATACCTCATAGTGTGTATATGTGGCGTGCTCTGTACATGTGTGTGTCACATTCTCTTGATAAAGGTTCCAATACTGCTGTAAATATCAGGGATCTGCTCACAACCTAGCGGTTCATTCTTAGTATTTTATTCTGATCTATAAATTTACGATGTCCTCCCACGAATGACTTTACTAAAAAACACGAGTGGTCAGCAGATGTTGGAATGACTATTACTCGCTCCAAAGGCAGGCGATATTCATCAGAAAATGAATTGCTATCCTGCTTACTCACGTTGTTGCTTGCTACCATCCTGCTTACTCACATACAATGCTGCTTACTCAGACAATTCTTTATTCTTGGGGGGGGGGGGGGGGTCACAAGCACACAACACTACTGTCTTACAGCCATGTACTGGAAACAGAAGACTCCTCTAACAATTCTTCATTCATTGTATTTTTGCATAGATTATCATTTTAGTGTTACCTGTTTCTGACATACAGTATACAGCTGTTTTTCTGTTAGTATATAGCAATGTTCCCGACCGGCTTTCATTGAAGGCTAAGGCCCGACGGGACGTCCTGCAGCTGAAATAAATTATTTGCAATTGCAAGGTCCATGTTAGAGGAGCAGAACTAAAACACTTCTTTTAGCCCAGGGCCCCACGTTGCAAAAATGCTGCAGCAAAAAGTGCCACATTTTACAGTGCGTGCAAACTAGATGGGATTATGGTTAATTCCATCTATACATTGCAGAAAATAAAATCCACAGCAGTTTCAAGAACGCACAACGTGTCTGTTATACCTCGGAAACGCTGCCATTTTCTGTATAGTTATAATAGGGACAGAAAATCCACAGACGAAAACTTTGCGGACTTTCCGTGAAAAGTGCCACAGGAAAAAAAAAAACGTGATGCTTTTCCCCTGTGGCTTTTTCTGCAGTGGTCTTTGGCTGTGGCTCGCTACGTGGGGCCTTAGCCTATGGGGAATCTTTCTGTCACCAAAACCCAGCATATCAACCCAGCCACACAGATAGGTTAGGGTCACCTGAATCATAAAGTGATTTTCCCTTGTGGATTGGTAACTCCACTGCTGAGTTATTACCGATTTTTTTTATATCAATATGCAAATAAGCTTTTTGGAGCAATGAGGGTGCTGCTCTCTAACTCATTTGCATATTGACAGAAAAGGTGATACAGTATCTGAACATGGGAGGCATAAGGGGGAAACATAGTGTGATTCAGGAGCCCCAAACCTTTCCGCAGGTTTGGGTTTATATTCTGGGCTCTTTTGACTGACTCCTTTAAGGTATCACAACTCAGTCCAGTGACAGAGCAGAGTATGCATTTTATCAAGTCATAAAAATATTGTACGAAATATAGTTTTATAGTTTTTGCCTGATTCACTTTTACAAGTCAAATCTACGTATTGCACGGTGAACCTGCGCCCCACCTCAATCTTCAGTGCCCATCCATTTGGTCAAGGTGTCGACAACCGCCATGAGGAAGTTTTATAGGTTACTAGCTGGTACCCGCGACTTCGTCTGCGGTGATTGTAGCAGTGGGTATATACAGGCATGGGTAAGGTTTTCGTACTGTGTATAAGGTATGGGATATGAAATGTAACTTTGTATCTTGTTTTCGCTGTAATTCTGAGAATACGTGAGACTTTTGTGTTGAAGTTAAGTTGTATTTGAGCTGCTATACGGTGTTGTGAGAAACTTTACATAGTGACTTTGGGACAGAAGTATTTGAAGTTCCCGCCGATGGCATTTTTTGATTTTCGTTTTTGACTCTCCTCCCTCTAAACCCCATAACTTTTTTATTTCTCCGCTCCCAGAGCCATATGAGGTCTTAATTTTTCCTGGGACAAATTTTTCTTCATGATGCCACCATTATTTTTTCTATATAATGTACTGGGAAGCAGGGAAAAAATTCAGAATGGGGTGGATTTGAAGAAAAAATGCATTTCTTCGATTTTCTTACGGGCTTTGGTTTTATGGCGTTCACTGTGCAACCAAAATGACATGTCCCCTGTATTCTGTGTTTCCTTACGATTTCGGGGATACCAAATTTATATGGTTTTATTTACATTTTGACCCCTTAAAAAAAATCCAAAACTGTGTTTAAAATTTTTTTTTTGAAAAGTCGCCATATTCCGACAGCCGTAACTTTTTTATACGTGCGTGTACGGGGATGTATAGGGCGTCTTTTTTTGCGTGACCAGGTGTACTTTGTAGTTCTACCATTTTCGGGAAATGTTATTGCTTTGATCACTTTTTATTCAAATTTTTATCAGAATCAAAACAGTGAAAAAAACGGCGGTTTGGCACTTTTGACCATTTTTCCCGCTACAGCGTTTACCGAACAGGAAAAATATTTGTATAGCTTTGTAGAGCGGGCGATTTCTGACGTGGAGATACCTAACATGTATGTGTTTCACAGTTTTTAAGTACTTTTATATGTGTTCTAGAGAAAAGGGGGGTGATTTGAATTTTTAATCCTTTTTATTTTTTTTTATATTTTTTTTACTTTTTTTTTTTAAAAAAAATTTTTTTTTGCATTTTTTAGACCGCCTAGGGGTATTGACATGGGTGGGGGGTGTCGTGGATTGTCAGAGCGGTGGGGGTCGGCAAACATGGCTGCTCCGGAGCGTTAAAGAGAGCCTCCTGGAGTATCGGTAAGGTGAGGGGCAAAGTGGTAAAGTATATGTACATGTGATTGTGTGGGGTTAGGGGCGAGGCTGTAGAGGGCAATATGAATTTTGTGGCTTGCTATGGTCCAAAGTGTGTGAGATTGCAGAAATAGTGATGTGAGATTGGGTTTTGTGGGGGTCCTGGCACAAACGCATGTGCGCTATTGTGACGAAAAGTAGCCTATTGTTTAATCGGGTGTATTAACTACAGTCCTATGAAAAAGTTTGGGCACCCCTATTAATCTTAATCATTTTTAGTTCTAAATATTTTGGTATTTGCAACAGCCATTTCAGTTTGATATATCTAATAACTGATGGACACAGTAATATTTCAGGATTGAAATGAGGTTTATTGTACTAACAGAAAATGTGCAATATGCATTAAACCAAAATTTGACCGGTGCAAAAGTATGGGCACCTCAACAGAAAAGTGACATTAATATTTAGTACATCCTCCTTTTGCAAAGATAACAGCCTCTAGTCGCTTCCTGTAGCTTTTAATCAGTTCCTGGATAAAGGTATTTTGGACAAACAATTCAAGTTCAGTTAAGTTAGATGGTCGCCGAGCATGGACAGCCCGCTCTCAAATCATCCCACAGATGTTCAATGATATTCAGGTCTGGGGACTGGGATGGCCATTCCAGAACATTGTAATTGTTCCTCTGCATGAATGCCTGAGTCGATATGGAGCGGTGTTTTGGATCATTGTCTTGCTGAAATATCCATCCCCGGCGTAACTTCAACTTCGTCACTGATTCTTGAACATTATTCTCAAGAATCTGCTGATACTGAGTGGAATCCATGCGACCCTCAACTTTAACAAGATTCCCGATGCCGGCATTGGCCACACAGCCCCAAAGCATGATGGAACCTCCACCAAATTTTACAGTGGGTAGCAAGTGTTTTTCTTGGAATGCTGTTTCTTTTTGGACGCCATGCATAACGCCTTTTTTTTTATAACCAAACAACTCAATTTTTGTTTCCAAAATGAAGCTGACTTGTCCAAATGTGCTTTTTCATACCTCAGGCAACTCTATTTGTGGCGTACGTGCAGAAACGGCTTCTTTCTCATCACTCTCCCATACAGCTTCTATTTGTGCAAAGTGCGCTGTATTGCTGACTGATGCACAGTGACCCCATCTGCAGCAAGATGATGCTGCAGCTCTTTGGAGGTGGTCTGTGGATTGTCCTTGACTGTTCTCACCATTCTTCTTCTCTGCCTTTCTGATATTTTTCTTGGCCTGCCACTTCTGGGCTTAACAAGAACTGTCCCTGTGGTCTTCCATTTCCTTACTATGTTCCTCACAGTGGAAACTGACAGGTTAAATCTCTGAGACAACGTTTTGTATCCTTCCCCTGAACAACTATGTTGAACAATCTTTGTTTTCAGATCATTTGAGAGCGGGCTGTCCATGTTCGGCGACCATCTAACTTAACTGAACTTGAATTGTTTTGTAGAAAGAAATGGTCCAAAATCCCTTCATCCAGGATCCAGGAACTGATTAAAAGCTACAGGAAGTGACTAGAGGCTGTTATCTTTGCAAAAGGAGGATGTACTAAATATTAATGTCACTTTTCTGTTGAGGTGCCCATATTTTTGCACCGGTCAAATTTCGGTTTAATGCATATTGCGCATTTTCTGTTAGTACAATAAACCTCATTTCAATCCTGAAATATTTCTGTGTCCATCAGTTATTAGATATATCAAACTGAAATGGCTGTTGCAAATACCAAAATATTTAGAACTAAAAATGATTAAGATTAATAGGGGTGCCCAAACTTTTTCATAGGACTGTATGTTTGTGGAAAATTTCAGCCGAATCGGTCGAGTGGTTTTTCCGTGATTGAGAAACAAACATCCGAACATGCAAACATCCAAACACACAAACCCACAAACTCACAAACTTTCACATTTATAATATTAATAGGATAAGTGTATTAAAATGAAAGAAATCCTTGTTGATGAGACAGATCCGTGCACAGGTTAAGCTTTATGATTGTCAGAAACATTGCATTGCATTTACTTTGATGGACATTCAGCTGGAATAATACGGTGTATACGAACATACTTGAATATCATCTTTTGGGTTGAAGTTCATTAAATCCCAGAATATTACATGTCTCTATATGTGAAGAATTCTCCATATATAAAGTGGTCCTGTGCAGGAAAATGCATAGCGAGCCTAAACCTAGACAGCTGATGTATGTTTCCTTGATGTTCATGCTCCACTTGCTCGGCAGTGACATTACCCAATAACCCAGAACATGTACTTCACTTAGACTGATACAACATGTCCCAGGAAGGCGAATGGAAAGTGAATTTTCATTATAACTGTAATCTAGCGATGCTATATACTATACAAGGAGACAGACCTCTGTACAACACTATTACGTCTGCTTCAGTGGAATTACTGCCATCCCAGTGAAGCATATTGTAACACTCATGTGCAATATTGGAAAACCTTCCTACAATGGCAGATACTTATGGAGGGATTGTACAAGTCTTTTCTAGTCTGTCTTTTTAATAAGAGCAGCATGTGTGTTTCTGCGCATACTGAGACTGGGCAGTTGTTGCATAAAATGGGTAAAATGCTCAGTATTTGGACATGGTGACCCTAATCCATCATATGAGGGTGAGTTTGCGGGTGGTAGGTTCCCTAAAAGGTTCCGTAAAAAGGCCCAATGACATACTGTATATACTCGAGTATAAGCAGAGGCCCCTAATTTTACCACAAAAAAACTGGGAAAACTTATCGACTCGAGTATAAGCCGAGGGGGGGAAATGCAGCAGCTACTGGAAAATTACATTTTTTTTTTCTTGACTCAAGTATAAGCCGAGGGGAGCTGTTTCAGCACAAAAACTGTGCTGAAAAATTTGGCTTATACTCGAATATATACGGTACATCATCTGATAGGCTCTATCAACCTGAGTGTTCTGATTACCCAATCTGTTCAGCTATTCCAAAGATATAAGCCCCTTTAGTATTGATGCAAATTAGTGTATAATAGCCAAGTGAGAGCACCTATTGGATGATGTATGTCATTGGGATTTTCAATTTGTGACAGGTCCTGGAACGTGAAAACTGTGTAGATTGATATCCAGTCATCTACGTATAACTTATCACAACTTCTTTGGACGGTCCTACTGAGTGACTGACAGTTATGTCTTTTTCCAAAATGTTAGATAACAGCAACCCATTCATCATACATATAGGCATGTATTACATATGCTTTGGCCATAGTATGCTTGATATAATATAAATCCATCAGAAATCCCAGACAAAAAAAGTCTCGCAAACCCAACTTTTTTTGGTGATGAGACCTGACCCTTCCTGTTATTGGGGGTCTCTTCACATCTGCTGTTAGATGAATATTTCCATATTTCTGGTCCACAGATGTGAACGCACTTCTAGCGATAAAACTATTATAATAAAAAAGTCTTAAAACACTTTCTCATGAGATGCCACAAATGACCTACAAAAGTCTTGGAATTTATAGGGGCCACACGGTGGCTCAGTGGTTAGCACTGCAGCCTTGCAGCGCTGGAGTCCTGGTGTTCAAATCCCGCCAAGGGCATAAAACCATCTGCAAGGAGTTTGTATGTTCTCCCTGTGTTTTGCATGGATTTCCATCCCATATTCCAAAAAAGACATACTGGTAGGGAAAAATGTACATTGTGAGCTCTATGTGGGGCTCACAATCTACATAAAAAAAAAAAAAAAAAAAAAGTCTCGGAATTTAATGGCTTTACCAAACTATAACATATTTATTGTTACATTTCGCACCATTTTTCCTTGCTTTGTACCTATGAATGAGTCCGCAGTGTGAACCATTGGGAGGAGGCGTTCTGTATTGTGCTCATATGTATATTTAAGTAAGAGTTCAGAAATGGAAAGTACTTTCTTTTGTAGTCTTACACAATTGTCTTCAACCCTCGCTTTAGCTCCAGTCAAAAATCAATCCTAGGAAACAATGGCAGACCTCACTGCCTTGCCTCTATTACTGCGCGCTAGCACATAATATTTCAGCTTATGATAAAAGTTATTACTGGGCGTAGTAATATTATTTTATCTATATCAAAATCAGATACTTCTCCTCCATTCTTATTAGGTACTTACACAGGCTGCAAATCCAAGAAACAACAGTGTGAATCTTATTCCACCCATTATGGATCTAACGAGATGCTTTTGGAATCCTGTATTTTATTTCCAAGTCACTCAGCTTTTTACATCTCATCATTTAGTATCTATTATGGAAATTATCCATAACTCTTGTATTATCCATAATGTTCTTGTAGTTCATAGTAGATGGAGATGCCAGGGGAACTAAGTAGTAGTCACTAAGACTATGTTGACACTTGAGCAAGGCTCTCCATCTTATGGGTCCTACAGGGCACCCGAACGACAAAGAGCCCAACCGATAGCCAGGTTAGGGTTGGATATATGATCTAGGTTTGTCATCTGGCTTGTGTTAGAAATATATTTTTACCTTTCCTCATTATCTTCATGTTGACAGGTGAGCGAACGAGGCGGAGGAGATGCCAAGTGGCCTTCAGTTATATTCCTCAGAACGAAGATGAACTTGAACTCAAAGTTGGAGAGATCATTGAAGTACTCGGAGAAGTAGGTGCCTGTATTAATAGGTCTGGATGTTATGTTTAAGAAATGTATCCATGTGGATTTGCTTGTGCTGCATGGCAATATTTTTGTAGAATATATATATATATATATATATATATATATATATATATATATATATATATATATATATATTAGGTTGGCATGATGTTAAAGGGAGCGCCCTCTATTGGTTTGCTTGTCTGAGACTCTGTCTTCCTAATTACATCATGGAAGATAGACTTGCACATTCTCAGTCAGCGCCCTCTATTGGTGTGCATGACTGAGGCACTGGCTTCCTAATTACATCATGGAAGTCAGATTTGTATATTCTTCCCATGAGCTTATGTGGTTCAAGTATTTTATCTATAATTTTGTTGTGTTACATTAAGCAATGACTAACTACTTATTTCCAGACCATTAAGCTGTCACCTGTTCAGTAGCGTGATATATGTCACATACAATATATGCCACTCCACTATAGCAATGCTGATCTTCAAAAGGATCCATTTTAGTTCAAGGGATAAAGTTTTAATTTCTGGGGAGCCAGTAAGATTTAGGGTCAGTTCACACATGAACTGCCCGTGCGGGTTTTGACACCGAGAGAGACGTGGTGAGCCGCGTCTCTCTCTTGTCAAAACCTGCCTGCCGCGACCATCGCGGTCGCGGCTTTCCCCTCCGCTGTCGGCTCAAATGAATGAGCCGACATAGGAGGGAGCTGCCGGGGGCGGAAGCCGCGCGGCTTCCGCCTGAAGAAAGGGCATGTCCTTTCTTTTCTCCGCTAGTAGCAGCCCGCCGCTAGCGGAAAAAAAAGCCCGGTGGTCTACATAGACCACCATTGTAAAGGGGCGGATTTTGAAGCGAAATCCGCTGTCAAAATCCGCCCCTTTGCCTACGTGTGAACTAGCCCTTAGGGTTTAAAGGGAACCTCTTGTCCTTTATATGGTGTCAGGGTCTGGGGTTGCTAGGTGGGGTGGCATAGATACACCAATCCAGTTTCTTTTAGTCCAAAACAAAGGTAGAGTTTTATTTTCACTCAAAAAGGTAGTGCAGCAACAAAAGGAAACAATACAAAAATAAATACCTGCCCGGCTAGGCTCTAACTAAACATAGAATAGGTTACCTCACCTTGAATAACAGAAATCCAAAAGCCAGTAAAATCATTCAGGACACAGCCCCAAAAATATGACCTCTCTGTCAGATCTCCAGCCAAACTCTGCCTCCAGTCTGCTGCTGGAGAAACTTCTTAAGTCTCCTTGATGAGCAGACTCTCTGCAGCTGAGTCGCTGCCGGATCATCCCCAAAGTGTGGACTGGAGGGGGGGTGGAATGACAGGTCCCACTACCAACCTACCTGCCATTCCTAAAAATCCAGCCCAGTAACCGGAACTCTCAAATATCCCTCAGAAGACAATAGTTATCTGCTGAGAAATGTTTTTTTTGGGGGGTTTTCTCATCTCACCCATCTTAGTAGTCTGGGTGAGATATACACCCCCTCCATTACCTGACCAGCCATTGGCTTACAATGGCCAGAATGCAATAGAGAGGATATATATATATATATCTATATATATGTACATTTATTTATAGTGTGTGTGTGTGTGTATATATATATATATATATATATATATATATATATATATATATATAATATTTAGTATAACTTGTATTTTATTGATTTTAAAGCTAAACTTTGCACGTACAGCTCCTTCTAGATATCCCAATCCAGACTGTGACTTCAACCAGAGATTACTCTGCAAATATTATAGGTAGCACTGCAACCATCACCAAAAGCAAGTTTCTATGTTTTATAATGTCCAAGATATGACTCTTTGAAGTGACCCTCTCTGCCCCCCAATTTTCCCTGCACTACACACACAAGCCCCTACACCATATACAGTGTGATGCACGGACCAACTCTCAATAGAGAAGAAGGGAAAGAATATAAAGATGCAGGATTTCACAGAAAGGAGCCAAAATGTATTAATAAAGTATATCACAAAATGTATTAATGACACAAATACTGCCAGAAAATCAAAAATTGTCCAAAAGTTTAGTTACACTTTAATTCCAGGTCATTGTGGATAAGGAGTCCAGTTGGTGGCCTTGTTAGGCTGGGTTCCCACTACTGTTATTCAGTGTGTGTTGCTTTCAACCATCACAGGATGAGAGCAATGGACATTACATGACAGATACAGAAGGAGCTCCTTTTATTGGCTGTCTATCTGAATTAATTTATCTTGCTGACAGAAGAAAAAGTCTTCAGTAATTTTTCTTCCTGTGCAAATGTAAAGAAACATGACGAAAAACAGCGTCCTTCATGTTCTTTACTTTAGAGTCAATGAGAGCAGACACAGATGCCAATGATCAAATCTGTAGAGTAGAACTCCATGGAGAGAGGAGGAGGAGGAGGAGGAGGAGGACAAAGATCTCCTCAAACAGAGTCATCTGCTTGAGGCACATGTAGAGACAATGTTCTTGCACACCACAGCTGCATTATGAGGAATTCCTATTCAGCCCTCTCCTGACTTCTTTAGACATGTTTATCCCAATAGTTCCACGACTTTGCAGATTTGGTGGCAGCCTGAGTAATGCTTGCCTGCTGACAGTTTATGGTTTTGCTTTGGTTGTTGGTTTGGAATTTTTTTTCACCTTCTTGGTTATGATTTCTTGGCTTTTAGGAATTTATTAAAGGCCACTTTCTGTTTCTCACTACTTTGCTGCTTATGGTAATTGATCGTGAGATTATTCCCATGAGGTCAGGATTTCCTAGTCACATTATTCGTTTTCTGCTGCTTATTCTAATGGTAGCACGCATACAGTAGATTAACATGTTGCACGTCATTCTTAATAAATGGTCCAACTGGGGCAGGTACCAAGAGATTAACAAAGAGGTAGTAGCCTCTTCATAAATCTGTCACAAGTCCTGACGCAGAATGTTGGGCCAGAGCGTCTTCACCTTGGCCTACCCCAGTTCCTACCCCGCACATTCGGAGAGTGTGGTGGATGAGGCGCATGTTTGGCGCAAGAGAGGTCAGACGTGCACCTCAATAATGATAAATTCCCCCACAGAGTCCTATCTATTTCCAGATAATCCCAGTTAGGAAATCGCCAGCTAGAGTCGTTGAGTTTGTAGTGCGATATAAAAGAGTTATCATTATCGTCCATGTTTGTTAAGATTTCAGCAATTAAAAATGACATGTTGGTTGAGTGGAAGAGCTGAGACCACACAGAATGTATGGCCCCCGGGGAAGAGAAAGAAAACATCTTTTCTTTTATTCGCTCTTCTTTTATGTTAATTGTGAATGGTGGGAGTATATTGAGAAAAATGACTTTACTATTTTTATTCTTAGTGTGCCATATATGTAGGCGTTCACATGGAGTTACTGATGTGTGGGTTTTATGTCACTCACATAAAGACCTTTTCAAGTTGCTACTAAACTTCTGTTCAACTTGCTCAGAATATATATATATATATATATATATATATATATATATATATATTTTAGAAAGCATGTGACTTACTGATTTAAAGGGCATCTAGCTAAACATTACACAAAATACAGGAATTCCTTTATTCACTCTCTTACTCATAATATAGACTATAATCATGTTAACTAAAGGGACCCTACTCACCTACGTAACTATAGGGGTCACTGGTCCCATAAGCCACGGGGGACCAATAGGTCACCCTCAAGTCACAAGGGCTGGATGAACGTCTTTGATCTCCGGTCTGATTTCCTTTGATGTCTGACATTTTGAGCATCATAAATGTATTACTCCTGCCCTCTGGTGCACTGGAGTGAGACAGGGAAACTAGATTTACAGCACAGCTTCCACTCTAAGACAGAAAGCATTAACCTTCAAATGGGACCTTTCATGTTCTCTGACATGGGCGATATTATATACCCCTAGAAACATGAACGTTGCTGGTATGTGCCCGGTTGCAGTGATATTGGTGCTGTTCGTTTCGCCACCGATATCACTGCTCTGTCAGAGGGGCTGGCCTTACACCTCAGTGTCATCGCTGGATGGTGAGGAACGCCTGCCTGACAGTACAAAGCTATAGAAGAGAACTTCTTACAAAACATACTGAGATTTAGTAAGAATTGATAGCCACTGATATTAGATTAACCCCTTATCGGCTGACGCCACACTTGTACATTATTAGTGCTAACATCTGCAAAGCTGTTGTTCCTGTGCGATCACGTGTGGGGTATGGTTGGGAGTGACAGCCACGCACGGACAGACCGCACGCCACAAGTACTGATCTCAGTGCAGACCATCAGCTCTGGCGAAGTGATCACGGAGGCCGACTACAAAACTCTTAACATAAAATCAATATAAGATCCAAGGGGGGGGGCCACACGGTGGCTCAGTGGTTAGCACTGCAGCCTTGCTGCGCTGGAGTCCTGGTGTTCAAATCCCGCCAAGGGCAGAAAACCATCTGCAAGGAGTTTTTATGTTCTCCCCGTGTTTGCATGGATTTCCATCCCATATTCCAAAAAAAGACATACTGATAGGGAAAAATGTACATTGTGAGCTCTATGTGGGGCTCACAATCTACATTATAAATATATATATATATATATATATATATATATATATATATAAGATCCAAGGGCTGTGTAATATTAATATTTGTGTATATATATATATATTTTATTACACACACACGCTGACACACATACAGTACAGTATATTTGTATACCAGTTAGAGCTGCACAACTGCAGAAAGCCATTAGTTTTAGTTTTGACAACGCTTTATGGAGGACAGGGAGACCAGGGTAAACATAACTTGAGAAATCCGCTAATAATGCCCCCAGTGTCAAGAGTGCCCAGGAGACAGCTCCTTCATGTACACTGCTCTCTGCCTCCTCTATATACTGTACTGTAGCAATGTCAGCAACTTTCAGAGAGAATAAGAGATGCCCCTGTAACCACTGTTCACTTATCACATTAGAAGAGTTATACTAGTTATGATATATATATATATATATATATATATATATATATATATACAGTATGTATAACTATATATCATATCAGAATGTTTTACATGTACCAATTGCATAAAGACACATAGCAACATCCCCCAGTGTTCTTCCCTTCAGCCGCCATCCACCTACATATATTTACAGACTAAAAAGAGTCTCTAAAAACAACCTGAAATCATTCTTCTGCAAGGAAATGTGACCTAAATATTTGCAGAGCTGCAATAATCTGTATTACAAAACATTCTGCTCCACCCACGGATGTGCCTGATGTTTCTCTTATCAGCCCTGACATGGAGTGGGGCAGAGACATGCTTCAGTCTGACAGGTTGTTCTATACCTCAGTATAATAGTGAAGGCTACAACGCCATCTTATTTCATACAGCATAATGAAGTGAATATCCGATCTGACCAATTCCAGTTATTCTGACACTCTTATACACCTTATAATATGACATTTCTTAGATCTCTTTGTTGTGTCATTCTTCTGTTATTCCATCTAGAATGTTAAGAATATATTGACAATACATTGATTGTTTTGTACGGAAACACTCCAAGTAACACCCAGTTGTCAATTTCTGTATGCTTCCTAGGTTCAAGAACAGAAGAATGGCACAGTGCAGAGATCACATTGTTGAAGAAATTTTTGTAGATAAAAAAGGACTTTAAAAAAGCGCTGCTGTAGTAAAAATTAAGTAGTTTATTTAAAAAGTAAAGTATGAGTAAAAAGTACAGATATAAAAGTAACGTTTTGGCACTGAGCAACAGCCAAAATTTGGTTTACAAGCTTACTATCCCTCCCTGTGAGCAGTGCATCCAGCAAACTAAATGCCACAGCAACACATGACCTTGGATTTGGAAGTGATTTGTTACCTGTGATTTCATTGCAGGGGACAGTGGAGAAGGGAGGGTACACAGAGTGAGAGCAGGCAGATGAATCATGGGAAATGTAGTTTATCCACAGATTCACTGCATGGAAATAACAGTGATACAAGGAGCAGTAAGGAAGATAAAGCCAAAGCTGTAAAAGGGAGTATTGCTGTGGATGTATATGCAGACAATTTTTGGAAGCTGAATAACCTCGTGTCGACTGCCCATTGACAATATATATTTGGGTGGTCGGCATACTGGTATGTCCTTGTAGAGTTATTAGAGATGAGCGAACAGTGTTCTATCGAACACATGTTCGATCGGATATCAGGGTGTTCGCCATGTTCGAATCGAATCGAACACCACGTGGTAAAGTGCGCCAAAATTCGATTCCCCTCCCACCTTCCCTGGCGCCTTTTTTGCACCAATAACAGCGCAGGGGAGGTGGGACAGGAACTACGACACTGGGGGCATTGAAAAAAATTGGAAAAAGTCATTGGCTGCCGAAATCAGGTGACCTCCATTTTAGACGAATAGTGGATTTCAAATCCGGGTCATATGAGAATGTGAACTTTGTGACTATGAGACAGGGATAGCTGTACAGGCAGGGATAGCTAGGGATAACCTTTATTTAGGGGGGAATGTTATTAAAAATAACTTTTTGGGGCTCTATCGGGTGTGTAATTGTGATTTTTGTGAGATAAACTTTTTCCCATAGGGATGCATTGGCCAGCGCTGATTGGCCGAATTCCGTACTCTGGCCAATCAGTGCTGGCCAATGCATTCTATTAGCTTGATGAAGCAGAGTGTGCACAAGGGTTCAAGCGCACCCTCGGCTCTGATGTAGCAGAGCCGAGGCTGCACAAGGGTTCAAGCGCACCCTCGGCTCTGATGTAGGAGAGCCGAGGGTGCACTTGAACCCTTGTGCACCCTCAGCTCTGCTACATCAGAGCCGAGGGTGCGCTTGAACCCTTGTGCACACTCTGCTTCATCAAGCTAATAGAATGCATTGGCCAGCGCTGATTGGCCAATGTATTCTATTAGCCTTATGAAGTAGAGCTGAATGTGTGTGCTAAGCACACACATTCAGCTCTACTTCATCGGGCTAATAGAATGCATTGGCCAGCGCTGATTGGCCAGAGTACGGAACTCGACCAATCAGCGCTGGCTCTGCTGGAGGAGGCGGAGTCTAAGATCGCTCCACACCAGTCTCCATTCAGGTCCGACCTTAGACTCCGCCTCCTCCGGCAGAGCCAGCGCTGATTGGCCGAAGGCTGGCCAATGCATTCCTATGCGAATGCAGAGACTTAGCAGTGCTGAGTCAGTTTTGCTCAACTACACATCTGATGCACACTCGGCACTGCTACATCAGATGTAGCAATCTGATGTAGCAGAGCCGAGGGTGCACTAGAACCCCTGTGCAAACTCAGTTCACGCTAATAGAATGCATTGGCCAGCGCTGATTGGCCAATGCATTCTATTAGCCCGATGAAGTAGAGCTGAATGTGTGTGCTAAGCACACACATTCAGCACTGCTTCATCACGCCAATACAATGCATTAGCCAGTGCTGATTGGCCAGAGTACGGAATTCGGCCAATCAGCGCTGGCTCTGCTGGAGGAGGCGGAGTCTAAGGTCGGACCTGAATGGAGACTGGTGTGGAGCGATCTTAGACTCCGCCTCCTCCAGCAGAGCCAGCGCTGATTGGTCGAGTTCCGTACTCTGGCCAATCAGCGCTGGCCAATGCATTCTATTAGCCCGATGAAGTAGAGCTGAATGTGTGTGCTTAGCACACACATTCAGCTCTACTTCATCAGGCTAATAGAATACATTGGCCAATCAGCGCTGGCCAATGCATTCTATTAGCTTGATGAAGCAGAGTGTGCACAAGGGTTCAAGCGCACCCTCGGCTCTGATGTAGCAGAGCCGAGGCTGCACAAGGGTTCAAGTGCACCCTCGGCTCTCCTACATCAGAGCCGAGGGTGCGCTTGAACCCTTGTGCAGCCTCGGCTCTGCTACATCAGAGCCGAGGGTGCGCTTGAACCCTTGTGCACACTCTGCTTCATCAAGCTAATAGAATGCATTGGCCAGCACTGATTGGCCAGAGTACGGAATTCGGCCAATCAGCGCTGGCCAATGCATTCTATTAGCCCGATGAAGTAGAGCTGAATGTGTGTGCTAAGCACACACATTCAGCACTGCTTCATCACGCCAATACAATGCATTAGCCAGTGCTGATTGGCCAGAGTACGGAATTCGGCCAATCAGCGCTGGCTCTGCTGGAGGAGGCGGAGTCTAAGATCGCTCCACACCAGTCTCCATTCAGGTCCGACCTTAGACTCCGCCTCCTCCAGCAGAGCCAGCGCTGATTGGCCGAATTCCGTACTCTGGCCAATCAGCACTGGCTAATGCATTGTATTGGCTTGATGAAGCAGTGCTGAATGTGTGTGCTTAGCACACACATTCAGCTCTACTTCATCGGGCTAATAGAATGCATTGGCCAATCAGCGCTGGCCAATGCATTCTATTAGCGTGAACTGAGTTTGCACAGGGGTTCTAGTGCACCCTCGGCTCTGCTACATCAGATTGCTACATCTGATGTAGCAGTGCCGAGTGTGCATCAGATGTGTAGTTGAGCAAAACTGACTCAGCACTGCTAAGTCTGCATTCGCATAGGAATGCATTGGCCAGCCTTCGGCCAATCAGCGCTGGCTCTGCCGGAGGAGGCGGAGTCTAAGGTCGGACCTGAATGGAGACTGGTGTGGAGCTATCTTAGACTCCGCCTCCTCCAGCAGAGCCAGCGCTGATTGGTCGAGTTCCGTACTCTGGCCAATCAGCACTGGCCAATGCATTTCTATGGGGAAAAGTTAGCTTGCGAAAATCGCAAACTGACAGGGATTTCCATGAAATAAAGTGACTTTTATGCCCCCAGACATGCTTCCCCTGCTGTCCCAGTGTCATTCCAGGGTGTTGGTATCATTTCCTGGGGTGTCATAGTGGACTTGGTGACCCTCCAGACACGAATTTGGGTTTCCCCCTTAACGAGTTTATGTTCCCCATAGACTATAATGGGGTTCGAAACCCATTCGAACACTCGAACAGTGAGCGGCTGTTCGAATCGAATTTCGAACCTCGAACATTTTAGTGTTCGCTCATCTCTAAGAGTTATCAGGTGCATGAGATTGCATGTAGATACAGCTGGAGGAATGGGGACCGATGGACTTCCCAAAGAGAAGGCGGGCGTGGTTTACTACTGTACCTGCCTTACCAGTCACTGTACACACAGGACTCAATGAGCACTTTATATACAACTATGGATGCCACCATTATGCAGTTTCCTCCTGGACCAGTGGTCATGTGATCCTGCAGGGAACTGAATAAGCTGTTGGGTTTTTTAGATCCCAGATCAGATCTGTAGTATATACCGTATATACTCGAGTATAAGCCGACCTGAATATAAGCCGAGGCTCCTAATTTTACCACAAAAAAACTGGCAAAACTTATTGACTTGAGCATAAGCCGAGAGGGGGAGGGGGGGGGGGGGGATGCAGCAGTTACTGGAAAATTTCAAAAATTGAAATGGTCGTAGTTTTTGGGTGCAGTAGTTGCTGGGGAAGGGGAGGGGGTGTTTTGGTTGTCTGTCTGCCCCTTCCCTGAGCTTGAGGACTGGGTTTTTCTGGAATTCAGTCTGGCTGAATATAGGGTATCGGCAGTGCTCCTATTAACCCCTTCCCGACGGAACAGGAGCACTGCAGATCCCCTATATTCAGTAGACCGGGCACTGTCAGACACAGGGATACCTAATGTGTATGTGTTTCATAGTCATTTTTTTTTGCTTGACTTGAGTACAAAAACTGTGCTGAAAATTCGGCTTATACTCGAGTATATACGGTACTAGGGATCTGTAATCCTCCCATAATTATGTCAGCAAAAAATATTAATAATCTTAAAGTGTTTATATGTGTGTGTGTGTGTGTGTGTATATATATATATATATATATATATATATATATATATATATATATATATATATATATTCGAAACTGAAAATGTGTCTGGTCATGAAGCAGAGGGAATGGCCCAGTCATGAAATGGTTACAAGAGATGTGCCAGGCGAGCGGACAGCTCCTCTCTGCATGCTCGGTTATATCCAGCGCTATTTGTTACATCTGTAAGAACTGTACACAGTGTACACAGAGAAAGGTGGATAATGGGCTCAGTGTCACAGTGGTAGGCGTACGCTGCAATGGCTTGCTATGTGACAGGCTAAATACTAGGTAACTTGCCAGGCAGCCGTAGTTAGTGGCAGCCTATGACCTTACAATCTGTGTGTCAAATTACAGGCTGGTCGTCTCATGGCCAGATCAGCAGCGAGCGGGGAATGCGATCCACTTAATATACCATGTTCTTCCAGGCTCAAAAGGCCTTTTGAGATTTAGCTAATGGAGAATTTCTTCGTAGCTGACGATTTCCGAAACACTGTTTATAAATACCGCATTACAGAATTCTGAATTAATAAAATGGGGAAGTGAGGAAAGCGGCTACAAAGTGCAGGATTTCCATATCAGAGGGCCGGGCATATCTGTGATTTAATGATAGTGAGTAAAGTATATGGAAATATTACCTGTAAAAATGGAATACCTAGAGCTTTATGCAAAAAAACAAAAACAAGTCGTGAGATCGATGGAAAGAGGTGAAGGGATTGCTCTTTGCACGAATACAATATTATTATCATTATTATTATTTATTTATATAGCACCATTAATTGCATGGTGCTTTACATTTAGGGGTTACATACAGTACACAAAATATACAGGTAGATATAAAACTAACAGTGACCGACTGGCACGGTGGGGTAGAGGTTCCTGCCCGCGAGGGCTTACAATATTCTTACTAGATGCAATTGGCCTAGTAGTGCAGCAGACCTGTCTTTGTCATATCCTGCTCTCGAGTATAGTGATAGTGATTAGAGATGAGCGAGTAGTATTCAATCGAGTAGATATTTGAACGAATACTACGGTATTCGAAATACTCATACTCGTTCGAATACTATCGCTATTCACAGTAAAGATTCAATTCAGAGCCAGCGTTGATTGGCCGAATGCTATACAGTGTATAGCATTCGGCAAATCAAACGCTAGTTCTGCAGCAGGCTCGTCCTTGCTAATCGGGAGAGCTGGCAGCTTGCTGTTACGAGGGAGCTTACTTTTTCTCATAGGAATGAATAGACCAGAGTTGATTGGCCAGTGCACAGTATTCGGCCAATCAACGCTTGTTCTGCCGGAGGCTCGTCTGTGAGATGCAGAGTCTAAGATCGGACCCAGGCAATCTCCATTGCGGTCCGATCTTGGACTTCGCCTCCTCACAGACGAGCCTTCGGCAGAACCAGCGTTGATTGGTCAAATGCTGTACACTAGCCAATCAACGCTGGTCAATGCATTCTGATGAGAAAAAGTCAACTCCCTCATAACAGCAAGCTGCCAGCTCTCCCGACTAGCAAGGACGAGCCTGCTGCAGAACCAGCGGTGATTTGCTGAATGCTTTACAGCATTCGGCAAATCAACGCTCGTTCTGAATCGAATCTTTACTGCAAATAGCGTTAGTATTCGAACGAGTACGAGTATTTTGAATACTGTAGTATTGGTTCGAATACCTACTTGATCAAATACTACTCGCTCAACTCTAGTCATAACTAAAGGGAGTCTGTCAGGTCCAAAATTTCTCCCAAACCAATAATAATAATAGTTCCATGTAGGAGTAGAAAAAAAGCTCTATGGCCATAAACCGATGAAGCAGTTAGGACTAGGAAACACAGAGCTTTTTACATGCGGAATCCGCCTCAAAATCTGCCTACAAAAACGGCTCACAATGACTTCAATGGGAGCCGCTGATTTTTTTTTTCTAACAACTAGTAGCGGAAAAAAGAAGCGAGATGACCTATCTTGCTATGGATTGCGCGGCTGAATCAGCCATGGCGTCCGCGGATTGAGACACGCTCCTGCTCAGGCCCATTCATTCGGGCATAATCAGAAGCGCGATGCGGTGACGGAATGCCGATTCTGCATACTGTGGAAGGAAAGGAGCAGTGATGACAGCGCTCTCAGGTCAAAGTGGAGCGTAGTTGAAGTTTTATTGGAACGATATCATTCCAATAAAACTTCAACTACGTTCCGCTTTGACCCGAGAGCGCTGTCATCACTGCTCCTTTCCTTCCACTGTTCCTCTCCCGGCTCGTCTTTGGACAACCAGTGTTGGCAGGACGTGCTGCTCCCTCCACCTGTGTGTATGTGTCAAACTCCTTACGTGGTTGTGAACGTAATTCACAACCATAACAGGTGAGAGGCCATCTGGTCGACTACACCCTATACTTTGTGACATCTCATTTGAGGATTAGCATTCACTACACTATAAGTTTGCTCGGTGTCTGTTCTGTGTTTTTTCCTTGTGCTTCGGCGTCCCGTTGCGGCTAGCTGCGCGGAATGTTCACAAGGCGGCAAAGGTTTCTGCGACCTATTCCTCCATGTGATCGTACCCTAATGCTGATGGGAGTAACCCTTTAATGAATTTGCATGAGCACAATGCCTAATCTACGTAGAACAGTAAAAAAAACGTAAAGGAGCCTTTTTCACGCTTACAGTATTTCATTTTATTTTTACTGAAATAAATTTCAAAAACAGAAAAAAAGACAATTTGACGTTTATCTTACATTTGGTGATAAGTGACTACCAAGCTACAATTTTATCTAAGTGGTGTTGAAGGAACGTCTCAGAAGACCCGTACGCGGCGTGACTATATGACTGCCCCATCTACGTGGTGTTCTTTGGCAGCTGTCACCTTCTCTCCGCTGTGTATGTTATATAATATTTTTAGAGCGCGCACAATATGCTATCAATTTTGCACATGTCAGAAAAACGATATTAGAGAAACCAGAAGCTCTGTTTTATGGGCCTTGAATTGTGTTTTGTGCCAATAACAGCTGTGATAACTTTCATATTTCCAATTGAGCAAAAGTAATATGTTTTATGAATTATTTGTCATCGCCTGTGTTAAAGCGGCAACAATTCTCTGAAACAAGATCTGGAAAGCAATGCTTCATTGATCAGGGACGTCATCTTAATATGTGAAAAGATAGAAAATAGAAATATGACTAAGGCTAGGTGAACATCTGTGTTCGGGATTCCCCCTGCGGACCCCCCAAACGGAAACCTAATCCACTTAGAAAAGCAATTACCTGTGGAAACTTGTGGACCCCATAGACTGTAATAGGGTCTGCATGGTTTCCACCCGAAAAAGCGGTGAGAAAAGTGCTGCTTGCAGGGTTTTTCTTTCCACATTTTTCAAGAGGAGAGGGGAACGAAATTGCTGTACGGAGAGCCAACGCTAGTGTGAACCAAGCCTAAGACTAGGTGAGTATCTATTGTAGAATGAATTGAGCAACCATTGGAGAAGATAACAACTATGTATGCAATTTACAGATAAACATTATAGCAAAAAAATAAAAAATTCCTGGCAGCCTGTTCATACTAGCATTCGGCTCTCCATTGTTCCGGAGCCAAAAAACCGAAAGGCTGTCCACTAAAAAAGCATTGCCGTATATACTCGAGTATAAGCCGACTTTTTCAGCACATTTTTCATGCTGATAAATCTCTCCTCGGCTTATACACGAGTCAGGGTCCACGGAGCACAGAAAACTGGAAGGGGGAGGTCCTTTAGTGCTACTGCTCTGTGATTGGCTTGTCATGAGGTCACGTGACTGTGATGTCATCAAAGGTCCTGTAGCCACTGGTATGTAACATCTGCAGATAAGGTTGAGTGTAAATCCTAGTAGCTCCGCCCACACCAGAGTCCGATCACATGGTCATGACGTCATCAGAGGTCCTTTAGCCCACTAGGATTTAGCATCTACCCTGCAGATGAGTGGCCGGGATTCATTGTGTCTTATGGAAGATGTCTGTTGTATGGAGGAGAGGAAGCTGCAGTAACGTGACACACACAGGGACCTTCCTTTAGTTACTCTGCCTATTAATGCCAGGCATTTGGGGTTATTAATTTAGTTTCAGTAACTCCATGTGCCTCACATTAATAGCAGTTAACCCCATCATGTCCCTCACATTAACCCCTGTGTGCCCCATATAAGGGTTACTAATATGTGAGACACATGAGGGTACTAATGAAGGACCTTAATTATGAAGATGCCTAATTACCTCCATATGTCAGTAAGGCACACAGGGGGTTAATGTGAGGGACATGATGGGGTTAACTGCTATTGCTATGATCCCCATGGAGTTACTAAGCTGCAATGCACATGACCAGACTTTTTATCTGCAATGGTGGATTTGCCCCCCCCCCCTCGGCTTATACTTGAGTCAATAAGTTTTCCCAGTTTTTTTGTGGTAAAATTAGGGGTCTCGGCCTATATTCGGGTCGGTTTATACTCGAGTATATACGGCACCCATTTTTACCCATCTGGTTTCTACTGATTTTATACAGAAGTCCTCCTTTCAGGACTTTTCTCTTCACAGATGTTAGACATAATCTGTGGCGAATACACACGTTGTAAGTTATTGTCCCATTTCCGGTAGGTAAGACAGTCTCTTGGCATAGCACCAAAATCCAGGGGTGCACATCTTATGTTGTATGATGGGGCTTATTGAAGTATCCACAATTGGCTTTTATGCGTACCTTGTTCCGTATAACCAGATATATCTGCAGTATTTAGTCTATGGATCTTGTAAGAGCCTAAGATTAAAAATGCTAATTTATTATCACCATTATTGGCATTATTATATGTAAGTTATCATTACATGTCTTTTAGATGTTCTTCCAGCCTACAGCAGCTTTCTGTGATGGTAATGCTTTGGTACGCTATAGTTATACTTTTGATTTCCATTATTTTCTGCCGCACCAGTAAAAATTATTAAATCCACTTAAAAACCTCTCAGTATTTGCATCTCAGTATGAAACTTAAGGTTTCTAATCAAGAACATGGCTTCATTATGCAGTTTGTTAGCTTCATTCTATTCATTCACACTCCATACATATGAATGTGGGAGAAATAGAGAGAAGCTGGAATTACTGTAGCTCTTTTTTATTCCCTGTGAATAAAAGAACGAAGAACACATTAATATATAAAGAGAAAGAAGTAAATTTAACTAAAATATCTCGAATACTTTACCAAAACATATGTAATTTATGTACGGAAGATGTAGGGAAATTTGCAAGTTCATATAGTCATGTGATTACTGCAGCCTCTGCAATGATTCATGCCCATAGTCTTTATGTGATAATAGGGATATGGCAAGCAATGCTAGTATGTTGGAGAGGCTACGACTGGTGAATGCTGTGTGAATATTTAGTAAAGATTTACCTGCAACAATAAGCAGCTACATAAAATGGATTAATAGGAAATGTATTCATAGAAAATTGATAGAAATTAATAAAAATTTGCTAGCTCATAACGTCATGTGATTACAGCAGCCTCTGCAATGTGATAATAGGAGTATGCTAAGAAGAAAGGGATGCCAGTATGTTGGATCTCCGCTGTATCTGTAGCAGAGCAGGCGATAATAGCAACTTTCTGTAAAATTGTAATGTCTCTGCCTGTTCTGGTCTCTGCGACACCCTCCGCTCGCACGTTGCGGTGCAGGAGGCGTGTACATATTGAGTCTTTTTTAAATTGCACTGTGTGAACATTGCTCTATTACCTATCTCTGTAATTGAATTTCCACCACACCCATCTCCTGCACCTTGTTTCCCTCTGTTCATCAAATAGTTAATTCTAGCCTTGCTCGTTTGACTGACAGCCTGTCTTCCAGTCAAGCCTAGGGTGGATCTTTGGTTTACTATATACAGGCCATTCGCCCACACAGGCCTGCTGGCTATTGTGACTCTATCCTTAGACTTTGTCCCTGTTCAGCTCCTTTTTCTGCTACTATTCTATTGCTGATCTCTGACCCTGGGCTTCCTTGTGACTATTCTCTTGGATTATGATTCTGTACTGCGTTGCTCGACTGTTACCGGACCTTTGGCTAGCTGACCTCCCTTTCTTATTGTTTGTCTTGTCTTCGTTCTGTGTTGTCACTTATATATAGGAAGGGCCTGTCGACCAGTTGTCGCCTATTGCTTAGGATAGGACCGGCAAGCAGAAAGGGACAGTGGGTGGGTTTCAGCTTAGGGCTCACTGTCTATTGTGTCCCTTTCCCCCCAGGGTTCATCAGCAGCTATTGGGGAATTGCTGCTCTAGCAATTCCCCTATAAAAATATTAAGAAGGAGATGTCTGCTCTTATTAATTGAAAGGTCTCACAAATGTACTGCACATGACGCCTAAGTTCATAAGCACTTTTATTTTTCCACCAGGGATATGCTTTAATGAAGCTAACAAAGAGATCAAAATAGATTGATAGACTATACCAGAATTTTACCTGTCCCTTTTCTGCCATTTCCTTTTTTAGTGTCGTCAAAGTGATCTTCCATTTTTTTCAGTAATTCTTGTGGAACGTAGAAATAAGGGTAAAAGGACAGAATTACTTATGCGTAACTTTTTTCCTTCATGCCTCATTAGTATCACTACTTGTACTGTAGTTGTCTGAACAGTAATTGTCCTACGCTGTGTCGGTGACTAATATATCCACTTTTAACTAATATATTTAGATTTCATAGATAATATAGTGGAAAAAGTCCCATTAACTAACCTCTTACTGTTTGTTGGTTTCTGAAGGTGGAGGAAGGCTGGTGGGAAGGAATCCTCAACGGAAAGACCGGCATGTTCCCTTCCAATTTTATTAAAGAACTTGTGACCGAAACTGAAATTGGAGGCAATTTTGAAGAACACCAGATAAAGCAAGGTAAGACACTAGCTTATAATTAATAGAAGATGATGTTTACTTTGTGGGAAAGTTCATTCATAACGGGTATTACCTTTATAAAGAGGACCTTTCACCAACTCCTACTCTTTCCATCCTTCCATAGGCTCCACTGATTCTTGTACAATGGGATTTTTTTCTCTAGCCCCCACCATTCCTAAGCTATCGTTTCTCTTATTTTCAGCACAATTATGCTCTAGACCAGGGGTGCTCACACTTTTTCAGCATGTGAGCTACTTTATAAACTGACCAAGGCAAAAGATCTACTACCCACTTCTTGTGGGCGGGGTTGGGGTGGGCCTGTGGGCGGGGCCATGCATGTGGGCGGGGGCGGGCGGAGCGTGAGAGCAGGAGACAGTGGCGTTCTGTGGCCGCCCAGGGATCCCCGGTGTCTGCTTGTTCACAGCGCAGGCTGAGAGTTATCTCTGGACACTGGCAGGCTGGGGCTGCGGCAGCTCCGCCTGACAGTATCCGGAGATGACTCTCAGCCTGCGCTGTGAACAAGCAGCACCCCGGCCCCCTCCATCCCTAAGTGCGGGGAGCGCGTCATCCCCTGGAGCTGCTGCTGCCCGGCTTGCAAGTGTTCGGAGTGCTTGTTCACAGCGCAGGCTGAGAGTCGACTCTCAGCCTGCACTGTGAACAAGCAGACACCGGAGATCCCTGGCTGCATCCCACGATCGACCCATACGTCCTTTGCGATCGACCGGTAGATCGCGATCGACGTATTGGGCACCCCTGCTCTAGACTGTCATATAGGTAGTCCTGGGCTGGAGAAAACAGTCAGGGACTGCCCACCTGACAGCAAAGAGGGTAATTGTGTAGAACATAACCAAAATGATTGCTCGGGAGCAGTGGGAGTTGGAGAAAATGGTCCAACTGCACCAGAATCAGTGGAGTGGAACATATTGGATGACACAGAGCTGGAGACACTGGAGGTGGTAAAAGGTCTTCTTTAAAGCAGCACCTGTTATGATGCAGTACCTGGTTACTCAACATTTGGAGAGCAGGGGCTCTAATCTCTTTTTGATATCTGCAGAAGGTTTTGGGGTTCTATCACGTTACAAGATTTTTTGCTAGGTATCAATTCGGCTGACACATATTTAGCTCTATTTACATGGAGTAATGATTGGTACTCCGCAACATCATTATTCACATGTCTGCATAAAGGATACAATCAAAAGGTAAATGTCCATTTGCTTGTTTGTTGACTGATTGTGACATATGTGCGGAAGGCAATGGTCGAGATCAAATGTTTGGAAAATTTTCCATCACACAACCAATGGCTATTATTAATGGTCTTAAAGAGGGTCTGTCCCCAAGAGACTTCAATTTCAGTCCATCAGAAATCGATTCTTCAGAAATGGACAGCCTAGTAATTACAGACTGATCTAGAAAGGTAATCCAATACAAACATGCCTACCTTGTTCACATTACTGTTGTGGTCTCTGCTTAAACTACTGAAGAGACATCAAAGTTTTGGAAGTCATAGAGCCTTTAGATCTGTATATAACATTATTCAGACATGCGCTAGGTGAGCAGGAGGTTGCAGATCTTCTTAAAGATGCTTTTCCACTTTAGCACAGTGACAATGTTTGTCTATGTGGTGCCCCATGTATTGATAAGAATCTAACCATCTTGATTCTCAAAATTGGTAGAATGAAGGATATTTAGGTTCAACACCCTGTTCTGAATTTTGATTTAGAGACTCCAACACTTGTCAAGGTCATGTCCAAGTACTACAATCCAGCCCTCCATACTTGTATGGTTGTACAATAGACCACATTGTTGTTGTTTTTTTTGGGCCCCTGCAGTTAGACCCCCCTGACCTCGAAGTGAAGTCATTTAGATCCCTTAATAAAATGGTTGAATACCTTTAACATGTGAGCAAATGAATGGCGTTAAATGATGTGCTCTATTTGCAAAAAAGTATGATATTATAATATACTAGCCTCTGCCCGCGACTTCGTCTGCGTGTTGTTGGTGTCGATGATCCGCCTATATTCAGCAAATTGCTGCCATCGATGGTTTGCCTGCTCCAGCATTTCAGCAGCTGTCAAGCTGTCCTGCTGCTGAACTCATGCCGTGCCTGTGATTGTTCTGGCATCTCAGCAGCTCACTGGAACGCCATATAATGAGCTGAGTGTTTACATACAGTGATAACAGACCTGAATGAAATAAGCTGTTGGCAAGAGCAGTGTAATATAGTATGTGAACATAAATTCATAACAGTCGTGAAGCCATGTCATTTACTGGGATAAAAGGTAGCCTTTGTTTTAATCCAGGTTACAAGCCATCTATGTGCCAAATTTCATTCAAATCCGTTCAGCCGTTTTTGCGTGATTGAGGAACAAACATCCAAACTTTCACATTTTAATATTATATTAGTAGGAGGACAAGTAGAGATCAGCGAGTAGTTTCAATCGAATACCTCCCCTGCATAGTTATTGTTGTAAAAAAAAAAAAAAAAAAAAAAAAAAAGCGCCAGGGAAGGTGGGAGGGGCATTGAATATTTACCGCATGGTATTCAACCGAGTACACCAATAACTATGCAAAGGGGGGTATTCGATCAAATACTATTCGCTCATCTCTATATACAAGAAGACAATGAGGTTCAAGCCAAAGCAGATAACAGGACATCAAGTTCTATACAAAGCCAGTAGGTGAACCTTGGGGATCTATGGTGTTCAGCCTCTGAGAAAATATAGAATGTGCTTTGAGTTGTAACCAAGTATTTAGTCCAGTGCACTTAGGAGGATCTCCTGATATAAGTGGTACCTCCTATGGGTGCCTGTTACATGGCCTACTGTATAGATAAAGAGTGAGATATAAGCTCCTAAGTGACTTTGCATCTTTTTCAGTCTAATGTATTTGCATTTACAATACTTTCCTACTAAATTTGTAGCGAAGATGTTGCTTGAGATTCTTAGACCCTATGCAAATCTGTAACGTGCCCACAAATTAACTAGGGATAATGAACATGAAATTGGAATAGCAATCAGTCATGTGTTTCTACACGCACTGATGCAACAAGTTTGGGTAACCTTTATAGTAGTGTGACAATAATAAAGACCGTTCATTTATAGGAAAGAATTATGACACAGTGATGTCACAGTATGGAAATAATGTGCATAGTGATGTCAGAGTATTAGAGTAAAATTCGTAGTGATGTCAGAGTATTGGAATAAGTGATATCACAGTAATGAAATAATGTCCATAGTGACGTCACAGTATTGCATAGTCATATCACAGAACTGGGACAGGATTAATGAACTTATTGATGTGACCACAGTGATATTAAAGCATCATATTACAACAGTCATGCATATAGTGATGTCAAAGCACAGACATATTTACTGTGATGATGTCACAACACAGAGGATAAAAGCACAGAAATAACATAGAGTGACGCCATAGTTCAGGGATAAGATCACAGTGCAGGGAATGTAATGCTAAACTGCAATACCTTTATGTGACTGTGGTTATTGGGCCTTGTCATGCATAAGGGGCCCCGATGCAACGTCCACAGTTTCCCACTCATTTAAGGTAGTATTGTACTAAAACATAGGTCTGTATATCTACCTATATATTCTTCTCTTTCACGAGTGAAGTTTTGACCACTTAGGAGTTGGGTTATAGGTAGGTAGCCATAGTGGATACTCTGGTGTAATATTTCTGCAGACCAGTCTGAAAATCTAATTCTTATTGTTTTTACTATTTTATATCATAAGTGGCAGAATCAATAGTCTCTATGGAAAAGGCTTGCAGCAAATCCTGATAGAGTTGGTCAGTCTCCAGCTCTATAAAATGATTAAATCAACAGTGAATTATTTCATGTATTTTTTAGAGATGCTGTCAGAAGCCCTCAGAAAATGAACAAAATTAGGCTTATACCATAAGTCATATTGCAAGTACATAAATACAATTTTGAACAGGTCAAACTGAAGGTGAACTGCAACGCCTCTAAAATAAATGAATGTGTGTCCTTCAACATCTACGATTCATTTTTCTACAAAATTACATTTTGCAGTCAGAAAATAGAGGGTCTGCAAAAGTTCTATATCCAGAACTGGTACCAGTGGCGTAACTACCGTCGTAGCAGCAGAGGCAGCTGCCACAGGGCCCGGCGACAGCCGCTATCGCTGCGTTTTTTTTTTGTTTGTTTTTTCTTTAATAGGCCATTACCGGCTGGAGTTACTCCAGCCGGTAACGGGCCCTATTTTCTTACCAATCCTGGCAGCACCGCGGGCCCCACAAACACTATCATTATACTCGAGGGTCTTTTCAGACCCCAGAGTATAATGATCGGAGGCCTGGGAGAGGTAAGAAACATAAAAAACACTGTTAATTGCCTCTCCACGATTCGGGCAGGCTTCAGGCCTAGTCATCTGACGTCACATGACCCCGGCCTGCGTCCCGGGTGATGTGACGTCTGATGTCATAGAAGATGGACTACAGCAGTGGCCGACAGCAGCGGAGCTGGGAGATGGGTAACCGTGTTTTTTTAAAATTTTTTATCCCCCCTGGGTCTCCGATTATTATACTCTGGGGTCTGAAAAGACCCCAGAGTACAACAATTGTTTCATTTGACGTCTGACGTCATTGAAGATGGACTACAGTGGAGGCTGACAGTGGAGGACTGCAGCAGAGCCAGGAGATAGGTGAGTAACAGTGGTTTTTTTTAATGTTTTTCTCCCCCCTGGGTCTCTTGATTATTATACTCTGGGGTCTGAAAAGACCCCAGAGTATAATAATTGTTTATGAGTGTCCGCTATGGGGCATAATACTTTGTGCAGGGGCCACTATGGGGGATAATACTGTGTGTAGGGGCCACTGAGGGACATAATAGAGTGTGCAGGGGCCACTATGGGACATAATACTGTGTGTAGGGGCCACTAAGGGACATAATAATGTGTGCAGGGGCCACTGAGGGACATAATACTGTGTGCAGGGGCCACTATGGGGTATAATACTGTGTGCAGGGGACACTATGGGACATAATACTGTTTGCAGGGGCCACTATGGGGTATAATACTGTGTGCAGGGGCCGTTATGGGGCATAGTAGAGCGCGCAGGGATGCGGAGGAGGGGGATGGTCGAGGTCTTTGGTGTCGGGGTGGGGGGCATGTTGAAAGTTCGCAACAGGGCCCCGCCATTCCTAGTTATGCCACTGACTGGTACCATAAACATATTGCCCCAATGTGAGATCCAGAGTGCCATTTGTGTTAGGTCCTCTTTCTTCTTTTTTGCACTAATCTCTATGGTCTCCGTAATACACATAGGGCAGAAGAATGAAGCCAGGTATGATACCTTTACACCACTAGCAATTTAACAGTTAAAGGGAACCTTTCATCACTTTGCAGCCTTTAACAGATGCGGCTGATACTTTCTAGGCACGTTACTCTGGATATAACAGTGATGGGGGTAATCAGTTTTCCATTCCCACTCCATGAACTCACACACAATTCTGCCAGTACCCATAGTTATGGTTGATGAAATGTTAATACACAAGGTGTCAATGTGTCGATGAGATGACAATGCACATGTACACACATACACATAATGCTCTCAGGCATAAAACAGATTAACTTTTATCAAACTGTCATTCAAAGGATTAACACCGCCAAGTAATTCTTTCTCACTGAGGTTATGGATAACTTAAGGCAACAAGGACAAACTTATTAATCTTAACTTTTACCGTAATCTGCAGTTTAAAAGTACAGTAATCACTAAAATGGTTAAAAAAAACAATGACATAGATATAAGGCAAAATAGTTATAGAAATAAAATAGGAGGATTGAGCCAAGCAATACTTTTCTTTTTTGAGGTTGTGGGTAACTTAAGGCAACAAGGACAAATGTATCAATCTTAGCATTTAATATACAAAGGTACATTGCATACAAAAGGTTAAAACAATGGCCTATAGAAGTAATGACAGATATAAGGCAAAATAGCTAAAGAAGTAATAAATAACAGAAAATGAGATTGATAAGAGACCTGGTTGCATCTATACGTGTCTGACCCTGTATGTTTCTTTGTAGGCGTCCAAGCCACACTCCATTTCCCTTCCATTTTTATCAATCATATCTTTCCATGGAGATTTAGTGGACTCACTTAAGATGATTAAAGGGGTATTCCCACGTCGCATACTCACCAGTCTTCACTGCTGTAAAATCTTCTTTCTTCCTGGTTTCTTGCATCATTTGGTGGGCGGGGTTTCACAAGCAACCTGCCGTTTAGCTCCGCCCCCAAATTAGCATGTAGCTCCGCCCGCACATATTGGACTATGAAGTACAGGCAGCAGCAACTCCATTCTGTGTTACATACAGAGTCTGCCTGTCTCCTCCATAATGAACACAATTGAATTCGCTAGCTTGATAACTGAGAGAACAGAAGAAATGAAAGCAGCTCCTCTCCCCTATCTGAGAGCAGGGAGCTAGGTCACATGGTGTAGACACAGGAATAGCTAGATACACAGGCTCGCTCCCTGCACTTAGCCCCTCCTCCCTCCCCCCTGAGAGCAGCAGATACATCACTTGACTTTTGTGCAGATAAGTCAGGGCTGTGTCAACAATGAATTGAATAAAGTAAGATAGTGGACAAACAAAGCAGTTTTGCTGAAGCAATGTATTTAGGAAAAGTCTTACATCCACATTAACAAGCAGTATAGATAGGATCCTTGTGATGGGACAACCCCTTTAAGACAGAAGTTATAAGAAACATTCATACCTTTTTGCTACCCAAATACATTTTTCATAAAATGGAACACACTGATTCTATAGGACGAATATGCAAATCTGTCTCCCAAGATGTAAACAGGGAGACAGTGCCTCTGTTATGCTGCCCTCTATGGGAAGCACCCTGAACATCATGCCCGACTTTCCCAGAAGTCTTTCCTGCATAATGCGGTATAATGATTCTATAGTAATGCATCTTACATAAAAATATACAACTGCACTTCTTCTTTTATATTCTCAGGTAAGCTGCTATAATAAAAACTCGAAGTAGAAAACATAAGGTCTCCTTGAAACTTTTGCTGAAATGACTCATTATTTGTCCCATAAATAAAGTAATCCTGGTGGAAAGCCGTTTCATTGGGCAATTACCTCTTGTGTAACACGTGTCCTCTTAAGACATCATTACGTCTAGGTAAAGGTTGCTATGACTTTGCTATAGTTTGGAAAATGGAGATGTCAGTGTTCGTGAATGTGAATACAAGTTTACAGCAATTATCGCTGCCGATGACAACTCTTGTACCCGGTGAAATAAAGGGAGATGTTAGTCTAATTTCTCTCTGTGACAAGCTAAGAAAGAAGAAGACACGTTCAAGGACAAATTAGGACTCGGGGGAACTAAATACAAAGTGATATGTTGCAATAGAATGAGCTTCATTGCTGCTAATACACAATTTTAATGTATTTTGAGAAGTGAGAATATGATTCATGGTTGTTTGTAAAGCAGTCACAAGGTAAGGCTAGGGCTGGACGATGACTTGTGGCCTTGTGACGTTAGGATAGTAATTATTGCAATGCTGGTGGCCCCTTATGAGAGCAATTTTGGTCACAAAGAAATCTAGAAGGTTTGATTTATGCCGATGGACGGATCACAATCATGGCAACTTGCAGGTCACAACCTGATCACAATCACCATCATTAGGTGCGATATAGTAGCACAATATTATGATCTTAAAGGGGCACTTAATCCAGAATTGATAGTTTACGGTACATAAGAAATCTAGTGGCCCTCACTGTTTGTCAGCACATCTACATGGCCCTGGCACAAGCAGACCTATAGAAATCATTCATAGAACAAAGGTGTTAATCTCCTGTCCGTACGCGCCATCTTCCATTCAGAAAGCAGCCTGGGGATGGGGTTTAGAAAAGTGGGAGGGATTAACAATTCTTTTGTCCTACTGCAGCCAGATGTATTTGAGTCTGTCACATGACTGCGAGGAAGAGGAGGGAGACATGGCTGAGCCAAAACAGAACCAAGAAAAAGGAAATTAATGAAGACTTGTATGTTCACGTTCTTTAAAGGCATTCAATCATTAAAATGCTATTTTTTCTCCCTATGATGTAGGAATAGCCTTAAGAAAGACTATTCTTCTCCTACCTTTAGATGTCTTCTCTGTGCCGCCGTTCGGTAGATATCCCGGTTTTCTTCTATATGCAAATGAGTTCTCTCACAGCATTGGGGACAACCCCAGTGCTGTTTGAGTGCTCAGGCCCACCCCCAGTGCTGCGAGAGAACTCATTTGTATACAGTAGAAAACCGGGATATCTACCGAATGGCAGCGCGTAGAAGATATCTAAAGGTAGGAGAAGAATAGTGTTTCTTAAGGCCATTTCTATGTCTTAGGGAGAAAAAATAGCATTTTAATGATTGAATCCGTTTAAGTCACTGTGTAGCACTAGCTATTTGTAGAAGCTAAGTAACATGGGGTTGAGTGATGATAGGTAACATATGTCTTTTACAAAACCAGCTGATCTCTCAAACACTGATCACAAGTGATTTATATGGGTATTCCCACAGACATATTGGGGCACATTCATCAATCCTGTTCATAGTTTTAGACATATTTATGAATCTGTCATACATATGGAGTGTTTCTAGAAGCTCCAAAATTCTGACTCAAAAACCATCCAACTAAGGCTAAGGCCCCAACGTTGTGGAAACAGCCTGTATTAAGTTTTTTGTCTACAGATTTTGTCTGCATGTTTTACACTAAATATTTGTTAAATAGAGAATCTTGACACTTTTAGGCTAAGGCCCCACGTTGCGGAAATGCAGCTTTTTTATTGCAGATCTTGCTGCAGTTTTTCAGCCAAACTCAGGAGTGACCACTAAAAGAATGGGAAATATATAGCAAGTCCTTATACTTCTTCCTTCTGCTCAATCTACTCCTGACTTTGGCCCAAAAAACCACAGCAAAATCTGCAACAAAAACTGTTGCGTTTCCGCAATGTGGGGCCTTAGCCTAAAAGTCTCAAGATTCTCTATTAGACAAATATTTAGCGCAAAACATGGAGACAAAATCTGTAGATAAAACCCCCCCCAAAAAAACTTGAAAGCCTTCAGTAGATGATACCTTTAATTCCTTTAGATAAAAAACTTAAGTCGGGAACAAATATTTGGCGCACACATCAAAAACCCTACAGTTTTCACCAAAAATTATCTTTCACTTATTGGAGAGACAAATATGAAGCGGAAGATGGGAATTTGTGGCGCTCAAATTAAATTGTTGTAAATTCCTAATTTTACACCATTTTATATTTTGACTACAATGCAAACGAAAATCTGCACAATATTTGTTCTTTTCCATTTCATATATGTGTTGTAAAGTTAGACATGCCTAGATCCCGGCCAATCTGGTGCACGTTTTTTTTAAGAAGTATCAAGCTTGTTATATATTTCTGTTCTTTCTGGCACATGCTGTTCATAAACATGTCCTAAATGCCGTGCACCATAAATTTTGGGGCAAATGTAGACAGAAAAGTGTGGGACTTCTATTCATAAATATGCCCCAAAATTTCCATTGTAGAATTGAAATTTTTTTACCCAAATATAAGTACTGTATATACTCGAGTATAAGCCGACTTTTCCAGCACATTTTTCCTGCTGATAAAACTCTCCTCGGCTTATACACGAGTCAGGGTCCACGGAGCACAGAAAACTGGAAGGACCTGGAAGGGGGAGGTCCTTTAGTGCTACTGCTCTGTGATTGGCTTATCATGAGGTCACGTGACTGTGATGTCATCAAAGGTCCTGTAGCCACTGGTATATAACATCTGCTCTGCAGATAAGGTTGAGTCTAAATCCTATAGCTCCACCCACACCAGAGTCCGATCACATGGTCATGGCGTCATCAGAGGTCCTTTAGCACACTAGGATTTAGCATCTACCCTGCAGACGAGTGGCCAGGATTCATTGTGTCTTATGGAAGATGTCTGTCGTATGGAGGAGAGGAAGCTACAGTAACGTGACACACAAGGACCTTCCTTTAGTTACTCTGCCTAGTAGTGTCAGGCATTGGGGTTATTAATTTAGTTTCAGTAACTCCATGTGCCTCACATTAATAACAGTTAACCCCATAATGTCCCTCATATTAACCCCCGTGTGCCCCATATAAGAGTTACTAATATGTGAGACACATGAGGGTACTAATGAAGGACCTTAATTATGAAGATGCCTAATTATTACCTCCATATGTCCCACATATCAGTAAGGCAAACAGGGGGTTAATGTGAGGGACATGATGGGGTTAACTGCTATTACTATGATCCCAATGGAGTTACTAAGCTGCAATGCACATGACCAGACTTTATCTGCAATAGTGGATTCCCCCCCCCCCCCTCGGCTTATACTCAAGTCAATAAGTTTTCCCAGTTTTTTGTGGTAAAATTAGGGGTCTCGGCCTATATTATACTCAAGTATATAATGTAATTAAAAAATGTGCAGAGTTTTCTTTATCTTTGTCTTGATTGTTTGCCAGTGGATAAGACCATGAGTGCAGGAATTTTCTACGACCTGGAACAATAAGGAAATCATGGCTGGGTTTGTGATAAGCTCCAGACCACAAGTTCCTAAATTCATGGTCGTATCCATTGACACCCAATTAAGACAAAGAGTGTCACCACTAAGATGATTAGAGGAAATCTGTAGAATTCTGCTAAATTTTGAAATATTTATATTTGCAAAAATGTTTAACTTAATTGTCTACAATGTTATTTATGGTTCTGTTCATTGGGGAATCCTTTTGGGGTTTAGAGATTGTGTAAAGCTCCTCATTTCATTGGTCTTCAGTACAATATCTGGTTCCTAGGATAAAGCTCGTTATCATCTTCACATAATTGTGATTTTTTTTTTTTTCAAATCCAAATCCTCATTTACTAGAATTACAGTGAAGAAGAAACAGTTACTGCTGTAATTTATTTTTTTTTTTTTTTGCAAAATCAGAGCAAGTTGTCATAGTAATTATGTTTCTCTTCCTGGCAGGATTTAAAGACACTGCCGGCTCCGAGAGTGATGGGGGCGACTCCAAGTCAGAAGGGACTAATGGAACAAGTGGAGCAGAAAACCAGACGAAAAAGATCAGGGGATTTGGCTTTGGGGATATTTTCAAAGACAAACCAATTAAACTGAGACCAAGGTCAATGGAAGTGGAAAATGACATGGTAGAGAAGGTAAATATGTCTGTACGCTGTATATAACTTATTGTGTTCCAAGACTGATTTTGTTATGCAATGGAAAGAAACTAGAACTGGACTGCTTGTAAGGAATTCCACAACCTGAAAGCCTGATATCCTTCACCCACTCCTCATATTTTACATATTCGATATCTGATCATCCTACATAGCCGCATCATACCTGACGCATGATTGCCATCTCTCTCCCCATCATATGAGTCAGAACAGAACATTTTGCTAGTTTAGTAGTTACCATTAACAGGGGTTCAGTTCAGTTCCTTCTCAAACAGATCTTAGACTATTGGTACGTGTGTTTCTGATGCCCCTTCATACACCGTGGCCTAACATACCTTGGTATCCAGCTCTAACCTACATGAGCTGTGACATATATACACTCACCGGCCACTTTATTAGGTACACCTCTCCAACTGCTCGTTAACACTTAATTTCTAATCAGCCAATCACATGGCGGCAACTCAGTGCATTTAGGCATGTAGACATGGTCAAGACAATCTCCTGCAGTTCAAACCGAGCATCAGTATGGGGAAGAAAGGTGATTTGAGTGCCTTTGAACGTGGCATGGTTGTTGGTGCCAGAAGGGCTGGTCTGAGTATTTCAGAAACTGCTGATCTACTGGGATTTTCACGCACAACCATCTCTAGGGTTTACAGAGAATGGTCCGAAAAAGAAAAAACATCCAGTGAGCGGCAGTTCTGTGGGCGGAAATGCGTTGTTGATGCCAGAGGTCAGAGGAGAATGGCCAGACTGGTTCGAGCTGATAGAAAGGCAACAGTGACTCAAATAGCCACCCGTTACAACCAAGGTAGCCAGAAGAGCATCTCTGAACGCACAGTACGTCGAACTTTGAGGCAGATGGGCTACAGCAGCAGAAGACCACACCGGGTGCCACTCCTTTCAGCTAAGAACAGGAAACTGAGGCTACAATTTGCACAAGCTCATCGAAATTGGACAATTGAAGATTGGAAAAACGTTGCCTGGTCTGATGAGTCTCGATTTCTGCTGCGACATTCGGATGGTAGGGTCAGAATTTGGCGTCAACAACATGAAAGCATGGATCCGTCCTGCCTTGTATCAACGGTTTGGGCTGGTGGTGGTGGTGTCATGGTGTGGGGAATATTTTTTTGGCACTCTTTGGGCCCCTTGGTATCAATTGAGCATCGTTGCAACGCCAAAGCCTACCTGAGTATTGTTGCTGACCATGTCCATCCCTTTATGACCACAATGTACCCAACATCTGATGGCTACTTTCAGCAGGATAATGCAATGCCATGTCATAAAGCTGGAATCATCTCAGACTGGTTTCTTGAACATGACAATGAGTTCACTGTACTCCAATGGCCTCCACAGTCACCAGATCTCAATCCAATAGAGCATCTTTGGGATGTGGTGGAACGGGAGATTCGCATCATGGATGTGCAGCCGACAAATCTGCGGCAACTGTGTGATGCCATCATGTCAATATGGACCAAAATCTCTGAGGAATGCTTCCAGCACCTTGTTGAATCTATGCCACAAAGAATTGAGGCAGTTCTGAAGGCAAAAGGGGGTCCAACCCGTTACTAGCATGGTGTACCTAATAAAGTGGCCGGTGAGTGTATATACTGCTTATGTGGAATATAACATTTCCTACTAGTGCATATTTATTTCCACTCATCTACATAGTGCCAAGATTCATTCTTCTTGATGGGAAAGGGGAAATTTACTCTAGTGCCACCTTTTGGAAGGTAGCTCCCTATAGATCAAACTCTTTGTATGGTACTCTACTCCATCATGGTATATACCTCTCTTGTATGGTGCACTCCTTTAAATATGGTGGCTAAGTTCTGTACTATATGATACATCATTTCTCCGTACAGTATATCCATGTATAACACATGTAATTTTTTCCATATGTGCGCTGCTTAGGGACTTCTATGCACTTAGTGGTTTACTACGTAACCAAAATTTCCAGGAAATTTACAAATCGTTTTGTTTCCACTAGATAATTGTCCAGCCTTCTCTGTCCTTTTTGTGGTCTGCGTTACATTGATCTCCATTGTGCCTTTAAAGCAACTACCTGTCATGGTAAATGATTTACAGGTCCAGTTTTATTTCATCTGGGAAACTTAGATCAATAGAAGAGGAGAATAATTGAGAATTGTGCTCAGTTGTCGTATTGATATTGTATGTTTTAAGTCAGATTTTTTTTTTTTAGGTTAAACAAAACACATTTTATTTTTAACATTTTATTTTTCTTTTCAATATTGTGTTTTCTTATATTTTTAACGTTTTATTTTTGGCTTTTAGCTGTTCCATATTACATCTATTTTTTTAGCATTACTATGATATCATTCATAAAAATGTTGTCAAACCTATACCTACCTCTTTCTTACCATTAAGGGGCTTTACTAGGAAAGACTGGGCCCCATAGCAAAAATATGACTGGGACCCCCCATCAAGAAATTTGAGGTGGTAGATATGGGGCCTTACTGTCCCTACACCTGCTGGAATAATCCTATAGGTAACGGCCAATGAAAAAACAAATAGGGAGGGGGAAGCGCTACATCTGCTATGGTGGTAGTTCTGCCGCTTTGATACCACTCCAGTACCGAGCTGAACTGGTGGGACGCCTCGCAAGATGAAACTTGCAGGGATTGCCCAACAAACAGCCTTGTCGTAGGCCTACCGCCTTACTCACCGATCCCTGTTCCTGCTCATGGCTGCCTACACTTCCCCTTCTGCCCTCAGGGACGTGCTGTAAGACACATGGAGCCCCCTAGAGGGCAGAGGGGGAACTAGAGGTGGCCATTAGTAGGAATGGGGATTAGTAAGTAAATAGGGCCTATTACTTGCAGGGGTTACCCCCTAAGGTCCAGGCCCTGTAGCAGCCACTATGACTATTTTGGCTGTGGTTACGCCACTGTTAGGGGCCTTTACTTATAGAGTAGCATTTCCTTTATGAAAAATAAATGTTCTAGCAAGGCATTTCTATTAACAATTTTTATAGCTATAATGGTGATTTGGGGCCCTGGCGATCTGCCGCTGGCCTTGTTCCCATTCGGGTTCCCTTGCAATCCTTACGCCACTGCTCTTGAAGTCATCCTATTAGTAGGCAGTGCTGTTGTGGAGCTCCAAATCCTTGTGCCATGTTATTTGGTCACTGAACAGTCTGAGTGTACCCAGCTACATAAAGTAGTGTAAAGTCCCCCTCCCCAACTAGAAAGAGACAAGAGAGCTTAAAACATTACTTTCACACAACTACAAAACATTGACTTCTGCTAATATTATTTATGCATGAAGTTCCTCTAACAAAGCAATTTGGCATAGGGGTGCGGTATATGACAATAGGCTGGGAAACTCCAGAAAGATTCAGAAATTATTCCCCTTCCTCCTTCTGTTTCTTATCACTTTATGTATCTGACATGTGCTAAATACTGGAATAAATACTAAATACTGATATATCACTTTAGAAACGTAACAAACAATCACTTAACACTAGTGGAAGGATCGAGTGCTAATACATTCCCTCCATTACATTTTACAGTACCAGCAAAGTGAATGAGATTTAGATTATCCGCACATCCACAACTCATCCACACATTGCGGGGAAAAAAGACCTGCAGAAAATCAGCTTTTCAAAAAAATGCAGCGTATTATGGATTTAATAGAGAAAGGAAAAAAACTGCAAAAACTCACTACACAGGGTCTTAGATTAAGGCTTGGTTCACACCTGCGCCTGTTCTACATTCGGGGTTTTCATCCTCAAATCTGCTCAAAAAACATGCAGAGAAAAGTCCTGCAAGCAGGCCCACGGCCTAATGCTGTGTTCACACATGAGTATGCCATCGGTCCGTTTGAATTCAGTTTGACACTTCAAAACGGACTGATGCACATACTGATTATATACGGACACCTTTTTATGCTGATAGCAAACACTGGCCATCCACTAGAGGACAGATAAGGGGATTAAAAATAGCAATTGTAAACAGAGTAGAGATAAGGAGTTATAAAAAATGTCAATGTCGTTATGTCCTCCTTATCTCTGAAGTGTCCTCTTATCTGTCCTCTAGGGAAATCTGTTCTCTAGGCTATCAGCATAAAAAGGTGTCAGTATACAATCAGTATGTGCATCAGTCCATTTTGAAGTGTCAAACTGAATTCAAACGGATGGATGGCATACTGATGTGTGAACATACACTTACTCACTGATCCATGTACGCGTGTTCCCATTGAAGTAAATGGGAAGTGTTTAGAAGCACTCGCGTGTACGGCTCGGAATGAGCCGAGCGCTTACGCCGTGTGAAGGGGCCCTTAATTGGGTGTCAATGGATACGACCATGAATTTAGGAACTTGTGGTTTGGAGCTTGTCACAAACCCAGCCATGATTTCCTTATTATTCCAGATCTTGGAAAATTCCTGCACTCATGGTCTTATCCACTGGCAAACAATCAAGACAAAGAGAGAAAATCTGTAAAACTCTGCACATTGTTTAATTACTTGTATAATCAATTGTACAAATACACTATATCCACAGCCTCCCCTCTGTCTGCTATATCCACAGCCTCCCCTCTGTCTGCTATATCCACAGCCTCCCCTCTGTCTGCTATATCCACAGCCTCCCCTCTGTCTGCTATATCCACAGCCTCCCCTCTGTCTGCTATATCCACAGCCTCCCCTCTGTCTGCTATATCCACAGCCTCCCCTCTGTCTGCTATATCCACAGCCTCCCCTCTGTCTGCTATATCCACAGCCTCCCCTCTGTCTGCTATATCCACAGCCTCCCCTCTGTCTGCTATATCCACAGCCTCCCCTCTGTCTGCTATATCCACAGCCTCCCCTCTGTCCGCTATATCCACAGCCTCCCCCGTCCGCTATATCCACAGCCTCCCCTCTGTCTTCTATATCCACAGCCTCCCCCGTCTGCTATATCCACAGCCTCCCCTCTGTCTCCTATATCCACAGCCTCCCCTCTGTCTGCTATATCCACAGCCTCCCCTCTGTCCGCTATATCCACAGCCTCCCCTCTGTCCGCTATATCCACAGCCTCCCCTCTGTCTGCTATATCCACAGCCTCCCCTCTGTCTGCTATATCCACAGCCTCCCCCGTCCGCTATATCCACAGCCTCCCCTCTGTCTGCTATATCCACAGCCTCCCCCGTCCGCTATATCCACAGCCTCCCCTCTGTCCGCTATATCCACAGCCTCCCCTCTGTCCGCTATATCCACAGCCTCCCCTCTGTCTCCTATATCCACAGCCTCCCCTCTGTCTGCTATATCCACAGCCTCCCCTCTGTCTCCTATATCCACAGCCTCCCCTCTGTCTGCTATATCCACAGCCTCCCCTCTGTCTGCTATATACAGTCTCCCTGTGTCCGCTATATCCACAGCCTCCCCTCTGTCTCCTATATCCACAGCCTCCCCTCTGTCTGCTATATCCACAGCCTCCCCTCTGTCTGCAATATACAGTCTCCCTGTGTCCGCTATATCCACAGCCTCCCCTCTGTCTGCTATATCCACAGCCTCCCCTCTGTCTGCTATATCCACAGCCTCCCCTCTGTCTGCTATATACAGTCTCCCTGTGTCCGCTATATCCACAGCCTCCCCTCTGTCTGCTATATCCACAGCCTCCCCTCTGTCTGCTATATCCACAGCCTCCCCTCTGTCTGCTATATCCACAGCCTCCCCTCTGTCTCCTATATCCACAGCCTCCCCTCTGTCTGCTATATCCACAGCCTCCCCTCTGTCCGCTATATCCACAGCCTCCCCTCTGTCCGCTATATCCACAGCCTCCCCTCTGTCCGCTATATCCACAGCCTCCCCTCTGTCCGCTATATCCACAGCCTCCCCTCTGTCCGCTATATCCACAGCCTCCCCTCTGTCCAGACTTCTATTCACCTTTTCATATTCTTTTTTTACTGCCACACAGACTGATATTGGATGTCGAAGAAAAAACAGTGGAAAACCTTTTGCTTTTTTTTTTACCGCTTCATTTCCACTTCATTTTTTTGTTGTGTTTCCGCGTAGTGGATCCTTGTCCTCTATGGTGCCCTGATTTCAGGACTCCAGGGTTATTGTTTATAAGAACTTTCTGCTTTCTCTTGCTATAGTGAAGTAGGGTTATTGCACCCATAGGTTCTTATTACAAATGTGAAGGGGTGCGTGAAGAGTTTTTAGGGAGTTGCGTATTGACAGCCTAATTTTAGTATGGGCTATCAATTTCTGCAGTTGGAGAACCAGTCAGCAGAATGAAGGAACTGTGACCACTGAAACTCTAGGCTGTAAACCCTTGGAGCACTGTAATGGCCGCTACTAGGGATTGTCACCGAACATGTTACTTGTACATAAGTAGAAGACAATTGTAAAACAGCTGAATAGGATAAAAACCCAGACAACTCAGGGACTCACATTTTCAGGTCAAGGGAAAGTAGTCGTAAATCAGAATTTACAACATGTGCTGCTATTGTGTTACACCCGCTCATGTTTCGATGTGGCTTTCCCTAGAGATCAATAGCCACGTATGTTGTTTCAGAGGAAAAGGAGACATTTCTAGTATCTGTTACACGATTTCAGTATAATACACTAGATAATCTGCCAGCAGAAATCCAAGGCTCTTTTCCTATGGATGTGCAGATGAACTGTTGCAGATCTGAATGCAAATTAGCCCTAGCGTGCGGGTCTCCGTTCTGAGCTTTCTGTCTTGCATGCAGAAGACAGAAAGCTGTCAGATCGGGTGAGCGCCGGTGAGCGTTTTATGCTCTTCGCCGCGAAACCGTTTATTTTAAAACCGGACACAGAGTACTGCATGTCCGACTCTGAGTCTGATTTTAAAAAAGCGGTTTCGCGGTGGAGAGCATAAAACGCTCACCGCCGCTCGCGGCCGGACATCTTTCAAACCCATTCAAATGAATCGGTATGAAAGAGTCCTGCAGGTTTCCGTCTCCTGCCTCTGTTTTGTGCAGGAAACGGAAACCTTCAGAACGGAGATTCGGCGCAGATGTGAACGAGCCCTAACTCGTGCTCCATAGAGGGTGAAGGCACTGTAACTGCCCCTATCAATTTCTCAAAAGCAGTGTTTACCCTATTCACCCAAAAATACCTACGATACATTGCCTCACATTACATAGCGTGGGAGGGGAATTCAGCTGCCTACAAAGATTGCGAATAGCCATATTCCTACTCTTGTTCCCCTCACGTATTGCTAAATATAACAGAGCCCAGATAGTGTGCCTGACGCGTTTCAAAAAGCCAGCTGTTAGCATGCCAGTATAGATCATCAGAGGCATAAATCAAAAAGAGGTAAGTGCTATGGCATATTTCGCCAGCGTCCTGCATAACCTCCCGCGGCACTGATGTATGGCCTGCTCCCCCTGGTTCTGGCTAATCCCATCCACACATTGCAGATAAATAACCGCAGCGGAAATGCAGCGATTTGGCAAAACCTTTGCATTTTTTTAAATTGCAGCATGTCAATTATACCTACAGAAATGCTAGGACAGAAAGCTCTACGGAAAAAAATGCAATGCGTTTCAGCCGCAGTCTTTTCCACAGCGATTTTTGGTTGCAGTTCGCAACGTGGGGTGAGAATTTTTAGTAAAAAGCGATTAGGGAAATAATCATGTTTAATGATTTGCCGTAAATATCTGAATGTTTAGTAAATGTTTCCTCATCATAATTTTGTGATAATATAACAGGAGGACGCATTATGTGCCGTGATGAATCCCCAGAGGACCTTCCAGCTATTTCATGCTGTGATAGTCAGCGGCTGTGGAAAGCTTCACAGGGAGCCGAAGTCTGCTGTGAGGATAGCAGATCTGAGCCAATAGTGAGAACCTGTACTAGATACACTGATCAACATGGGAAACATGGCGCTGAGTGTCCACCAACTCAAACCCCACAGTGGTGTTCACCAGAGCCCCACATGGTGGAGATGGACTTGGCGGCACTGCCAAGCAGAGTGGTACGGGTCAGGAAACGCCAGACACACAGTGCACCACAAGTCACAGCAGAACCAGAAACTGAGACTCTTACCAGCAGAGCTTCAGGGTAGCGGTTCGGGTCCAATAAACCAGAAGGCAGCGGCAGGTGCTGGCCAGCAGGTGGCAGAGGAGAGCCAAAGCATAGTCGTCCAATCAATTCATCAACATGAAGGCAGCGCAGTACAGAAGGTAATCCAGAGGGAAGGTCAGGCAGGCCGAATCGTAACAGGAGAGCAGAGCTGCACAAAATCAGGTAGCAGAGATCTAAAGGCAAGCCGGGCACATAAATAGGAGCAGGTAAAGTATACAATCAGGAAGCGAGAGTCAGGGGTCAGAAACGAGGCAATCAGATAACAGAAGAGGAAACGCTTACTATCCGGAACAAGGAGGAACACTGAATAGTCAGCGGTGGTCCGGAGCAAGAGCCCATCTTTAAATAGACTCTGAGCCGCCACTAGACATGAAAAACCAGAGGTCCCTGGTCCGGCTCAGGAGTAGACCGGCAAACCCCCCCTCCTCCTGCACATCACTGTGGAAGTTGCAGCCTGCCTCCCGAGACCTGAAAGCTGGGAATCTGGGAGTACAGAGAGGAGAGGGCCAGCAACCTGTGCACAACGGAGGCTCCGGCCCTACTCCTAACACATACCAGCTATGTACAGACTCGGGAGTACCGTATATACTCGAGTATAAGCCGACCCGAATATAAGCCGACCCCCCTAATTTTACCACAAAAAACTGGGAAAACTTATTGACTCGAGTATGAGCCGAGGGGGAGAAATGCAGCAGCTATTGGAAAATTTCAAAAATTAAAATGGTTGGAGTTTTTGGGTGCAGTAGTTGCTGGGAAAGAGGAGGGGGTGTTTTGGTTGTCTGTCTGCCCCTTCCCTGGCTGAATACAGGGTATCTGCAGTGCTCCTGTTAACCCCTTCCCGACGGAACAGGAGCACTGCAGATCCCCTATATTCAGTAGACCGGCCACTGTCAGACACAGGGATACCTAATGTGTTTGTGTTTCACAGTCATTTTCTACTTTTGTATGTATTCTAGGGAAAGGAGGGATTTAAAACTTTTTTTAGACTTTTTTTTTTAGACTTTTTTTTCTATTGCACTATTTTATGGGAGATTCTATATGTTGATTTTGTAGCTGGTCCTAGACACCCCCCCCCCCTCCTAAAAAAAAAAAAAAATATTATTTTTTTTTTGCTGACTCGAGTAAGTTTTTCAGCTCAAAAACTGGGCTGAAAAATTCGGCTTATACTCGAGTATATACGGTACCCATAATACATTTACGGTATACCAGTCCGTGTACATCCTCTATATTATCCAGTGGGTCGGTCTGTTTAGTACAGGATGGGAAGCCATTTTTAGTTTTTCCCCGAAAAAAATTCTCAGTATGAACTGGGCTCATGGAGGATCCTAAGTGAACATTTGGCTGGATCCTTAGTGGTCACATTATGATGCTTTAATAGGATTTATTACATGGTAGAGCTAATTGAAAAGCAAAAAGGGCAAATTTATCAATAGTGATGTATAACATGTCTATACAATGGGAGAACAAATCATTTTATTGTAGGGAAATGGAGCCATATTAATTAGATAGCAGACAATGTATTATATATATCTTCAGTTCATGGCTTTCCACCTCTCGTACCTTTATGCTTCTGCATATTTCATTACCTTTCTAATGCACTTTATTTGACAAATGTCTTACAATGTTAACTAAAGCGCGGTTATATTTATACAGCGAAAAGTGGATCTTGTACTAATCATCTACAACATGGCTGCCCCTTGCTTTATAGGGGTGTTCCCCTTTCAAACATCTTGTGCCTACTTTCTTCTTCTTTTTTTTTTATGTAGATTGTGAGCCCCATATAGGAATCACAACGTACATTTTTTTCCCCTATCAGGATGTCTTTGTAGAATGGGAGGAAATGCACACAAGCACGGGGAGAACATACAAACTCCTTGCAGATGTTGTTCCTGGTGGGATTCGAACCCAGGACTCCAGCGCTGCAAGGCTGCATTGCTATCCACTGAGCCACCATGTTGCCCCTACTTTCTTCTATTTTTGCCCTGGTTTTAAGTTTTATCCTGAGTGTTCCAAAATGATCATATATTTGCGCCGATTTGGAAGGATTTAATGAAAGGCTGGTCCCTGATTTATTGTTGCGGGAAGTGGGCGTGGTTTATCAGCATGAACATTTTACAATCTATTCTTGAAGTGCCCCCTTGTTGTTTTCAAAAAACGCATGAAAAAGGGGCAACTGCACTCTAGGACATGGATAGCATAACAACCTACATATCTAGGGTTAGGGGGATATTGTCACTCCTTGGGGAGAGACCACCATATAGGTGTGTTGAGACTTATTAAGCCTTTAGCACTCCACTTTGCAAGGGACCATGGGAAGAATGTGCAAATCTGTCTTCCATGATGTAATTAGGAAGTCAGTTGCCTCAGTGTTGCAAACCAATAGAGGGCGTCCTTGGGGAGAGACCACCATTGGTTTGCAACACTGAGGCACCTGACTTCCTAATTACATCATGGAAGACAGATTTAGATATTCTTCCCATGATAACCTACATATCTGACAGAATTGGAATCACAACTCTCATTAGGTGCATTATGAAGTTCATTATTTTGCGCATAAAAATGACGCAATTACGCTTGTTTAGTATATTATGTACTAGGAATGCTGAGACGTATAAAAGCACAGGCCAAAAAATGAGTAAAAAAAATTGCACAAAAATAATAAATGACCCCCAATCTGTTTTATTGAATACTATTGGTGTGTTACATCCTTGATTTATACTATCCTTGGAACCTAGGCCAAGGTTCTGGTCCATTGGAGGACTAATATAATGGAGAGGAGGACCACTAGCATAGCAGTCACACATGGAGTCTGGCATACCCCATTGACTATGTCCAACGGAGACTCCGGGCAGATGTGAACGTAGCCCTTTTGTAAAACATTTGGTGGCATGGTGTGATGAACAATGCTTGCCAGACTGGTAATATTCTAGCCCGTAATTCATTGGTATCATGTCTTAGCTGTGTAAGCTGAGGCTCCATCCCCTGCTGGAGATGTGGGTCAATAGAGGGCGCTCTCCTTCACACATCTTTTGGTCATGCCCTTTGCTAAAGTCCTGCTGGGATGGAGTACACAGCATGCTCACACGAATCTTCCAAGTTCCAGGAGTCTTAAGATGCATCTAGAAACTTTATCCCAGCTTTTTGGAACTCTCCCACCCCCACCTACACTAACACCCTGGGTCGGCAGAGTGGAAGACATTCAGAAGATGGAGGACTTCACGGCCAGCACCTCCGAAGAACGCACATTTCAGCTTACTCAGGAGTACCGTGATCTCATGAGAATCTGAGAAGCAGTGACCACTTTAGAGAGACACCCTCTTTTTTTAGTCTTCTTTCTCCTATTTGACCTCCTTCTATCACTTCCCCACACAACCATTAGACTTACAAATACTGAAGTAAAATACTAACCAATATACTGGTGTGTGAAAGTGGCCCAAGTCTCCCCTGGCAGTTTCAGATTGTGACATATATGTCTGGAGTCAGAGAATGCTAACTGAGTTACTACCTATAGGTGGCACTAGAGGGAAATTATTCTTCCTTCTGGAGGAATTTGGTTTACGAAGATGGTACCGAGACTGTCTGGTTAACCAAAGTCGTGATTTCAGTTGCTGAGTTAGTGATTTGGTACAATTTAACATAAGAATAGATGTAAGCTTACTGTACAGAGCTGGTTTGTTCCCTATTTTACATTCATTTCATAGTTAAAACAAGAAGTGGATCCTAAATATAGTACAAGATTAATGTAGAAATTGCTTTTCTTTTTGACATCCTGACATTGTCTAAAAAATACACATACAAAATGCTAACAAAATCTGCCGACTTCAAGTATATATTACTTTGTCACTAAGCTCATTGGAGTAACAACACCGCCCTCATTGCTCCAAACAACTCATTTGCATCTCAACAGAAATTACTATATCATGGCAACGGGAGCAAGACGAAAACACTGTTCCATTCAGGTGACCCTAACCTATCTATCTGCAGGGCTGGGTTAATATACTGGCTTCTGGTGACTATAACCTATCAATCTGCAGGGCTGGGTTAATATACTGGCTTCTGGTGACTATAACCTATCAATCTGCAGGGCTGGGTTAATATACTGGCTTCTGGTGACTATAACCTATCAATCTGCAGGGCTGGGTTAATATACTGGCTTCTGGTGACTATAACCTATCAATCTGCAGGGCTGGGTTAATATACTGGCTTCTGGTGACTATAACCTATCAATCTGCAGGGCTGGGTTAATATACTGGCTTCTGGTGACTATAACCTATCAATCTGCAGGGCTGGGTTAATATACTGGCTTCTGGTGACTATAACCTATCAATCTGCAGGGCTGGGTTAATATACTGGCTTCTGGTGACTATAACCTATCTATCTGCAGGGCTGGGTTAATATGCTGGCTTCTGGTGACTATAACCTATCTATCTGCAGGGCTGGGTTAATATGCTGGCTTCTGGTGACTATAACCTATCTATCTGCAGGACTGGGTTAATATGCTGGCTTCTGGTGACTATAACCTATCTATCTGCAGGGCTGGGTTAATATGCTGGCTTCTGGTGACTATAACCTATCTATCTGCAGGACTGGGTTAATATGCTGGCTTCTGGTGACACTGCCTTTAAGATGTACTGGAGGATCACTGTAAAGTGAGGGCGGGTTCACATCTGCGCCTTGGTCTGCACTTTCAGGTTTCTGTCTTCTGCCCGAGAAACTGGACAGGAGACTGAAACTGGCAGTCAGTTTTCAAAACCATTCATTTGAATAGGTGTCCGCCTATGAGCGTCTTACGGTGAAACCGTTTTTTTTTTTAAACCAGACACAAAGTTGGACATGCAGGAAAAAAAACCGGTTTTGCCGCAGAGACCACAAAACACTCACGGGCGATCACAGGCGGACACTGTCTGCCGAGTTTCTGTCTCCTGTCGGCAGAAGACGGAAACCTGAAAGCAAAGAACGGGGCGCAGGTGTGAACCCGCCCTGATGCAGTACAGTGATGATGACCAGTGCTGCAGCTGTAAGAACATGACATATTTGTAATACATCACAGGATTCTATAGATACAATACTGGGCTATAGGTATTATATTACAAATCTGAAGATACAATCTGCGTATTCTTTGCATCATGTTTCATGTATATTTGCCAAGTACAAGATCAGTTTCATGTTAGAACGATTAATCAGACAATTACGATTAATGTCAATTATTTAGGTCACGCCTAATTTACAGTATAACATAGGTAAGATTCCTCTTGCTAGTATGACAGGAATTCATGACGTATATATGATGTCAATCAGTAGCATGACCCTATCTATCTACAGTACAGAACACAAGAACAATTTTTAAGGGGTTTTCCATCTCCGGATTTCACCTGCTCTTCTGTCTCTTCATCGCTCTGCTTCCTTGTTTCAGTGACAAGTGGGTGGGCTTAGTCTATGTGATGCATAGGTTCAGGCCATCAGTAAACTGCACTTTATTATTTCTGGATTTATATACAGAGATACGAGACCCTGATAAAGGATTGTTCTAATCCTTATCAGGGCTCAGCAGCTAAGTGCACTCTGAAGAGAAAACTCCATTAGCCATCAGTTATGGTGAAGAGAAGGGAATATAGGTGGCCAGAAGCAGGGACCGATGTCCGAATGCTAGAAGCTGCTAGTGGACGGGGAGAGGGCGCAGCATTGCTCATTTGCAAGTAATAAGAATGGCACTGCAATTCTTTGGAACCACTGCTATATGTAGGATGGTAGCAGAAACGCCACCCCTATTACTTGAATAGGATTAAAAATGCAAATCTATTCTTCAAGATGTAATTAGGAGAACAGTGCACTCTGTACGCCGCCCTCTAGAGGGCAGCATCCTTAACATGCATGACTCAGTTAAAAAGTCTAATATCATGATGCGGATTTAATTGCCAAATTAGTATTTCTATTCCAAAAGGAACAGATTCCCAGGTATGGACAGCGCTGTTTCGGCCTATTGGGCCTCCTCAGCATAGCGTAGGGATACTGTATTGTACAGTACTGGCAAAGTGGATGGAATTCATGTGAATCCCATGCCCACTTTATGGAAAAAAATCGCAGTGCGGACACGCTACGATTTCCAAAAACTGTCATGGTTTTGAAAATCACAACATGTCAATTATATCTACAGAAACGCTGGCGGCTTTCCCATAGATATAATTGTAACAGAAAGTCCGCGGCGGAAAACTCAGTGAACTTTCTGTTCAAAGCGCTGCGGGAAGAACCGCAATGCATTCACACCGCGGTTGTTCCCGCAGTGCTTTAGCGCGGCGGTTGCAGCCCGTAGGGCCTTAGCCTGAAAGATCACATACTGATGACCTATTCTGTGTTTAGGTTTGGAAAAGGCTGTGAGTGTAAGGCCCCACGTAGTGGAAACATTCTCCATTGTGATTTCCAAAACCATTGCAGTTTTGCATGTCAGTCATACCTACGGAAATGCTGGGGGTTTCCCTATAGGTATAATGGAAGCAGAAAGTCAGCAGAGGAAACCTCTGTGAACTTTCTGTAAAAATCGCTGTGGGAAAAAACACAATGCGTTGCCGCTGCGGTTTTTCCTGCAGGGTTTTTTTTTCTGTGGGATGCTACGTACAGTCCTATGAAAATGTTTGGGCACCCCTATTAATCTTAATCATTTTTAGTTCTAAATATTTTGGTGTTTGCAACAGCCATTTCAGTTTGATATATCTAATAACTGATGGACACAGTAATATTTCAGGATTGAAATGAGGTTTATTGTACTAACAGAAAATGCGCAATATGCATTAAACCAAAATTTGACCGGTGCAAAAATATGGGCACCTCAACAGAAAAGTGACATTAATATTTAGTACATCCTCCTTTTGCAAAGATAACAGCCTCTAGTCGCTTCCTGTAGCTTTTAATCAGTTCCTGGATCCTGGATGAAGGGATTTTGGACCATTTCTTTCTACAAAACAATTCAAGTTCAGTTAAGTTAGATGGTCGCCGAACATGGACAGCCCGCTCTCAAATGATCTGAAAACAAAGATTGTTCAACATAGTTGTTCAGGGGAAGGATACAAAACGTTGTCTCAGAGATTTAACCTGTCAGTTTCCACTGTGAGGAACATAGTAAGGAAATGGAAGACCACAGGGACAGTTCTTGTTAAGCCCAGAAGTGGCAGGCCAAGAAAAATATCAGAAAGGCAGAGAAGAAGAATGGTGAGAACAGTCAAGGACAATCCACAGACCACCTCCAAAGAGCTGCAGCATCATCTTGCTGCAGATGGTGTCACTGTGCATCGGTCAACTATACAGCGCACTTTGCACAAATAGAAGCTGTATGGGAGAGTGATGAGAAAGAAGCCGTTTCTGCACGTACGCCACAAATAGAGTTGCCTGAGGTATGAAAAAGCACATTTGGACAAGGCAGCTTCATTTTGGAAACAAAAATTGAGTTGTTTGGTTATAAAAAAAGGCGTTATGCATGGCGTCCAAAAAGAAACAGCATTCCAAGAAAAACACATGCTACCCACTGTAAAATTTGGTGGAGGTTCCATCATGCTTTGGGGCTGTGTGGCCAATGCCGGCACCGGGAATCTTGTTAAAGTTGAGAGTCGCATGGATTCCACTCAGTATCAGCAGATTCTTGAGAATAATCTTCAAGAATCAGTGACGAAGTTGAAGTTACGCCGGGGATGGATATTTCAGCAAGACAATGATCCAAAACACGGCTCCAAATCGACTCAGGCATTCATGCAGAGGAACAATTACAATGTTCTGGAATGGCCATCCCAGTCCCCAGACCTGAATATCATTGAACATCTGTGGGATGATTTGAAGCGGGCTGTCCATGCTCGGCGACCATCTAACTTAACTGAACTTGAATTGTTTGTCCAAAATACCTTTATCCAGGATCCAGGAACTGATTAAAAGCTACAGGAAGCGACTAGAGGCTGTTATCTTTGCAAAAGGAGGATCTACTAAATATTAATGTCACTTTTCTGTTGAGGTGCCCATACTTTTGCACCGGTCAAATTTTGGTTTAATGCATATTGCACATTTTCTGTTAGTACAATAAACCTCATTTCAATCCTGAAATATTACTGTGTCCATCAGTTATTAGATATATCAAACTGAAATGGCTGTTATAAACACCAAAATATTTAGAACTAAAAATGATTAAGATTAATAGGGGTGCCCAAACTTTTTCATAGGACTGTAGGACCTTAGCCTTAAGTTACAAGTATAACTATGACCCTAGACATGGGAATGCCTCTTTAATTTCCTAGTAAATGACCCACAAATCTTATCATATTGTAAGCTATGAACGCTAACCGGTTGTAAACAGTTAAACCTAGCAAGGTATTTTCGGCTGTGTTGTTCCCTGCTAATTGGCTTTGTCTGTACGGATTATATTTTGACTATATTTTTAATGAAATAATTCAAGTGAAAATGGAATTAGGAAGGAAAGAACGTCAGAAGTGGAAGATGGCGCTGCCCACACATCTGCAACTCCGGGAGCTTTTCACAGCGGAGCTGGATTAACTCCTGGCTGCTCTCTTGTGCCCGCAGTTACTAAAAATTTGTTCTTTTTTTGGTCACCGTGCTGGATCAGGTTCCTTCTGAGGTTTGTGAGTCACCGCTAATGCTTTCATGTAATATTCATTAGAGTGGACGGGTTTGTCTCCAAAATGCAGCTTGTTCTTCAGCACAATGAAGTCGCTAAATGTTACTGTATATTGAATTTTATATTACATTTTATATCGCAAGGATTCCCCTGATAGAGGCCGATATGGCGGGGCTTTGTAGGTGTTAAATACGTGGAGCATAGCGCTCTTGTAGCAGCTGAATTGTTCTCTTCTTTCTTTAGATCTTGGAGTGCTGTTGTGAGAATAGACGCCATACATGTTCTCTGTAAATGCTACAATTTACCGTTTCATATCAAGCACTATATCAATCAAATTAAATAAATGACTAGAAGAGGCACGGTGGCGTATATGTGCTGTTACTATATAATCATTGCTCCATGTATATGTGGGCATGTTCCTCAATGTATAGTAAGGATGAGTTAAACTGACTTACAACATATTTCTCAATCATCAGACATTTCCTTAAAGGAAATGTGTCACCAGAAAATGACCTATTGTTTAAAGGGAGTCTGTCAGCAGGGAAGTCCCTATTGAACTATAAGCATAGTGAGATAAAATGCTTTTTTCTCCTTCCCGATTGGCGCTTCCACTGCTGAGATATTTGCTTTTTTCCTGATATGCTAATGGTGCTAGGTTCACACTAACGTTCTGGTTTCCGTCCTTGGGGTCCACATGGGGACCCAAAATACGGAGACCCTCTCCACTTAAAAAGCTTTTTTAAAGTGGATTCTACCACGGAGTCTCCTACAGAGACTCCTATGCAAGTATAAATCCAGCCTCAGCAGTTTGGTTTAGCTCTTTCATCACATCAGGGCTAGTTCACACGGGGCAAGAGGGGGTGGATTTTGGAGCGGAATCCACTTCAAAATCCATCCCCTCACAATAGAGGTCATTTATCCGCTAGCAGTTTGTCCCACTCACGGAAAAAGAAGCGAGCCGCCCTTCCTTGAGGCAGATGTCGCGGCGCATCCGCATCAAGACAATCCCTCTGGACTAGGCCCATTCATTTAGACCTACTCTGGAGCGGGAAGCCGCAACTGTCAGAAACCGCGACAGTCACGGCTAGCCGCAGCAGGCACATTTTAGTCCTGATACTGACACACTTCCCGTGTCAAAATCAGGACCAAAATACATGGTCACTAACCCGTGTGAACTAGGTCTCAAAGAGCTATGCTTTCCATAGATAGTTCCCGCATTCATGGTTATCCACTGGCAACCAATCAAGACAACAGTCCCCACGAAGGCTGGGTTCACACCAGTGTTTGAATTCTGTTTGTGGATTCCGTCCCTGAATTTTTCCACATTTTTCAGGCGGAGACCGGGTGGAAACCTGGCAGACCCCATTATAGTCTATCCGCTTTGGAACCGCTTTGTAAGTGGATTGGGTGTCCGTTTTTCAGGTCTCCAAGCGGTCCCGAAGAACAGAAACACCAGCACAAGTGTGAACTTGGATCAAGATGGTTAGAGAACATCTATAAAGCTCTGCAAAATGTTTATTTATATTTGCTCAAATATTTATTGTCTATGGATTTAAATATAGTTATGTTCATGGGAAAGCATAAACATATATATGAAGTATATTTGTTGAGGTTTTTTACATTTTAATATTATTTTCTATATAAAAAAAAATCTAAAATTCCTACTAGAAAACATACACAAAGGTGGATAAAAATCTTTGCCATTCACCATTTAAGGACAAACTAGGCTGAGGCCCCACATTGCAGGAACACAGCTTATTTTGTTTCAGATTTTGTTGCATTTTTTTTTTAACCAAATCCAGAAGTAGATTGAGCAAAAGGTAGAAACAGAAGTATGTTCTCTATATTTCCCATTCCTGTTGTAGCCACTATTAGGTTTGGCTCAAAAAAAAAAAATCTGCAGCAAAATCTGCAACAAAAGAAGCTGCATTTCTGCAAATTGGGGCCTTAGCCATAGGGTAAGTTCACACAGGGTTTTTTGGATCGGAACCTGAGGCCAAAAACCGGGTAGCCGCGACTGAAAGCCAGTACACTGCACCGACATCCAGCAGTGCACTCCACTCCGGATTAGGCCCAATGAATGGGCCTAGTCGGGAGGAGGGAGTGTCATCAGGCGGAATCGTGAGGCGAACCGGCCTGAAGAATGACTGATTTCAATGGGAGCCGTCTTTTTGGTCAGGATTTTGAAGGGGATATGGCCTCAAAATCCTGACCAAAATACTCCATGTGAACTTAGGCTTACACGGCTATTTTTGCCCAATTTAGCCCGTGAAACCTCCTCTGATCACTTGTTTTCAGTATATGGACTATGTCGTGGCCGTGCAGGTGTGCTGCTGTTCACATCCCATTCAAATGAATGGAAGTGGAGAGTCAATAACTTGGCACAGCCACTAGTCAGGGTGGATTCACATTTGCACTGGAGTCTCCGTAGGAGCCTTTGCTGGAGAATCCGCTTAAGATCGGCAGAGAGAAAAGTCCTGCAACAAGGACTTTTATCTCTGCCAGTTTCAGTCTATGAGGTCTGCAGGTTTCCACATGTAACTGCTTTTCAAGTGGACAGGGTCTCAGTCTTTCGGGACCCCATGCAGTGCACAGTGCTGTCTGCTTACAGCTGTATACACTATCCTGAGAACAGCTGATCTGTGTCAGACTCTCACCGATCTGGTATTTATGACTGTTCCTAATGATAGCCCATCAATATCCAGTCTTGGAGAAGACCTTTACATCCACAAACACAGAACTGGCAATAGATGGAAAAAGATTTAAGGGACGTTTTGTTGCTGAGTTGATCTACAGATGTGACATGTAGTGTCGAAAAAAGGTGCAATAGTCCATACCACAATACCGTCCGGACAAATAATTAGGAAGTGACAGCAGTGTCAGCCCAGATTATTTTAGGAGCGCCATGTCACAATGCCTCAGATGCAGAAGTTGACAACAGAGCTTCCTGACCTGGAGTTCACCCATGTAAAGACAATTGTCAGTGTGTCCTGGGGGTGCATGGACAATACAAATCACTGTCTCACAGTTCACTCTGTAAATTAGGACAATTCTTTTATCTTAGTGCAGAGGCGTCCAAATGTTCTTTTTAACAGAATGTAACACTTCTCATATTATACCGTTATAGTGTGCACCCATGTACCCCTTATGCTGCCTCAGTGAGAAATTGTATACTTTATAGAAAGCAATACCTCCAAAATGCAAGAAGTAATGAGAGTGGAAACTGTAAGGGAAAAACATTGAATGGAATCGGATGCTTATGTGGATTACTTTAAGATCTGGAATGAAAAATGCGCATGTCACATCTTTATGTGGAAATTATAGAGAAATGCTACAATGGTGCATTGTAAAGTAGTCACCTTTACAAGTAATAGAAAGTAATGGTAGATAGTAGTTAGGTTTACAAGTAGTAAAGAGTAGTCATCTTTACAAGTAGTAGAGAGTAGTTAACTTTACAAGTAATAGAGAGTAGTCATCTTTACAAGTAGTAGAGAGTAGTCATCTTTACAAGAGAGAGTAGTCATCTATACAAGTAGTAGAGAGTAGTTATCTATACAAGTAGAAGAGTAGTCATCTATACAGGTAGTAGAGAGTAGTCATCTATACAAATAGAAGAGAGTAGTCTTCTTTACAAGAAGTAGAGAGTAGTCATCTATACAAGTAGTAGAGCGTAGTCATTTTTACAAGTAGTAGAGAGTAGTCATCTATACAAGTAGTAGAGAGTAGTCATCTTTACAAGTAATAGAGGGTAGTCATCTTTACAAGTAGTAGAGAGTAGTCATCTATACAAGTAGTAGAGAGTAGTCATCCATACAAGTAGTAGAGAGTAGTCATCCATACAAGTACTAGAGTAGTCATCCTTACAAGTAATAGAGAGTAGTCATCTATACAAGTAGTAGAGAGTAGTCATCTATACAAGTAGTAGAGAGTAGTCATCTATACAAGTAAGAGAGTAGTCATCTTTACAAGTAGTAGAGAGTAGTCATCTATACAAGTAGTAGAGAGTAGTGATCTATACAAGTATTAGAGAGTAGTCATCCTTACAAGTACTAGAGTAGTCATCCTTACAAGTAATAGAGAGTAGTCATCTATACAAGTAATAGAGAGTAGTCATCTTTACAAGTAGTAGAGTAGTCATCTATACAAGTAGTAGAGAGTAGTCATCCATACAAGTACTAGAGTAGTCATCCTTACAAGTAATAGAGAGTAGTCATCTATACAAGTAGTAGAGAGTAGTCATCTATACAAGTAAGAGAGTAGTCATCTTTACAAGTAGTAGAGAGTAGTCATCTTTACAAGTAGAGAGCAGTCATCTATACAAGTAGTAGAGAGTAGCCATCTATACAAGTAGTAGTAGTAAGAAAAAAATGCTGAATGAAACGTATTATCAAAGAATTTAAGGCTACCCTAACTTTTATAAGTTTCACGAGCAATTGTTTTCATGTAAAAATAAATGCAAACACATTGCACAATTGACAAAAATGTAGAGACGGTGAGTAGTTCTGTAGGATTCCCAAATATTAACAGAGCTGTTTGGATAACAGAGAAACAGAGAATTTCCTGTGGTAGCTCCGGCTGTTACCACAAGTCTATCCGGGCTGTTGTTCAGGTTCAAGTAGCCAAAAAATCTCAATCCCCGTAATTATACATGACTCACATTGTCACCCAGCCATTTATAGAAGTACTTGTGACTATTTAGTAATCCCCCCCCACACGCACAATTTTAAGCTCTAAACTACAATAGATTCCAGATCTAGATGATAACAACTGGAGATGAGGGAATCGGTTCAGAGCAAACTGGATTTGACCCAAATTGTCTAGAAGTTTTGGGCTCAACCTGAAACTTTTGTTCTATTTATTCTATTATTCTATATCTCTGGTTTTCACTATTAAATTCTGGGGTCTGAAAAGAATATAATAGCACAAGTTTAGCCTGAAACAAAACATGTGGACAAACCCAGGAATACTTAGCGAAACAAATCTCATGAGGGTCATCGTCTATAGAAATAACTTGGGGTGAGTTTCCTAAGTTATTCAAAAGTTGGTTGTATTTTTCTTACCAATTTTTCCTTTAAAGAGATTAAAAGAAAAAAATTTCTGTTCTAAAAAAAAAAATCAAATGTAATTGTAGAAAATTCTGGGCAACTGGGAACCCGATCGATTAGTCAAAATGGAGAACGGTTTTATGCATAGCAGTGCCAAACATACCCATGTACTACATGGGCAGCCTGAGAACTGTGAGATGCTTCATTCGGCCATTGGGGGGGGGGGGGGGGCTGCAGGTAAACCGCTGCTCCAAGGCAATGTCTGGAGGTGGAAGCAATGGCCGCCATGAGAATCTTATTGCATCTGAAAAAAAATAAAATAAATCTTAGTGGACACCCTGTTACAGTAAGTGCTTGTACATTCCCTAGGTATTATGTTTAGGAAAGCTAACAAACCTCATGCTGCCTGTAACAGCGTACTTGCCAACATTTGGATGATAGTGTCCAGGAGAATGACATGTGGAGCCCCCTACAAAAATTTGGACCTCATGTAGTGTCATATTAAAGAACCAATACTCTACCTAAAAAGGTGCAAACATTGATTTCCTAGTTTTCATATAAAACTGTCATGTAGTTCTCATTGATAATGTCCCATATACAACAGAATAGCTGTGCAAACCTGACAACTTTGGAGGGAGCGACTGTTTTCGCGTATGGGCGGCCTCTTCACGGATAATGTTAGTGGAAGGATAAGGATAGGGCACAATCCTTTAGTTCTCAGGGGTGATAAGACACCACCAGAAGTGTCTGGAGCTGCTTCACCCCTCTCTTATCTGGGCATGCATGGGTATGGGGTAGTCAGGAGGAAAAGCTGTGACCAATCTGCTATTATTCGGCCATTAGAGACAGAAGGTGAACAGTCTGGGGTCTGTTTTTCTCTACTTTACTATGGTGTTCCGATACCGGTACGCCCTGTCTTTGCTCTGTTGCACAAATGCACCCGTCTCACGACTAGGACAGCGCCAATATAGGAGGACGTATTATCCTAAAAGCATGTTCACATTTTGCACATACATGCAGTGTATTCCAGACTTTGGTTTCTTCTAACAGTTCTTGATAGGAGTACATAATAAGAAATGTGAATATGTACATAGCGGACCCAACGTGTATCCATATATACTGTATGTATCCTCTATATCCAGTATCTGAGGTTTATAAAATATCTTATATTTGTTTTCAGATTGACGGTATTTCTTTTCCTGTGGAAAACAGTGACTGCACCAGTAGGAAGCGGCCGACCATTGTCATTGCTGCCAGGATGTGCGCTATTCACAATGATTTCCTATTATAACTCTACTGTTACCTTACAGAGTTCGTCTGTTCATTTATTACAGGAAACATTGTTTTTATTGGTAGTTGTAATATTTTTACATGTGCTATATTTAATATTCAGCGTCTCCTACATTTGAGCACTGACTCATAGCCTATTGTCTGGTTTAGAAAGCCAATCTTTTATATACTCTCTAGGGAATCCTATATTAATAGAGGGAGGGTCCCTGTAACTGGCAGTGCATTGTGGACCCACTGTGCTACCAAACCAGTTGGGCTGTGGGCCACATATAAGGGTGTTGTCTAAGCAGATTCCCCGGTGTTCACCCTTTAACCCCATTGCGAGGAGTCTGCCAGGTCCTGTGGTCCTCATATTGGTAGCAGTTCAGCAGCCAGGTCAAGGACATCACCGAATCGGATAATATGCAAAGTGTGAATACGGGCTAAAATCAGAGCAAACAGTCCAGATCTGTGCAATACATGCACACAGTAAAAACAGTAACAAAGATACTAAATGAGGAACAGGCCAGAACAGCCAGGTAACAAAGGCTGGGTCTAAAACAGGAATCAAAAAACGCACATCACGGTGGGTAGCAGAGGTACATGATAACAGAAAACCATAGGCTGAACATTCATAGCAGAAGCCTGAACACCACAGCTAGCAGAGGTACTAGAATAACAGATGTCCATAGGCCAAACATTCATAGCAGAAGCCTGAAGGCCACAGCTAGCAGAGGTACTAGAATAACGGATGTCTTTAGTCCAAACATGCATATCGGAAGTACAAGGACCACAGATAGTAGAAGTACTTGCATAAAACAAGCCCTTAGGCTAAATATTAATAACAGTAGGCTGCAGATCACAGGTAGCAGAGTTATAGCAGAAGCCTGAAGGCCACAGGTAGCAGAGATACATACATGGTAGAAGCCCAATGGCAAAGCATGGCAAACAACAGAAAGACAGGCGTCCAAACATGGTAGACATAAGACAAATTCATGAACTACTTTTCTCTCCGCATAATTCGTGTGGACACCGCGCGGAAAATCCATTATAGTCTATGGGGTCCGTGTGTTTTCATTGCTTATCACTTTTTAATGCGTTTGGTATTCTGTTTGGGGGGTCCCCAAGAGGACTCCCAGAACGGAATACCAAACGCAGATGTGAACCAGGCCTTAGGCTATGACCCCCTGGGGCAGAATTTTTGAAGGGCCCCCTGGAGCAGAATTTGACATGCTGTGGGTTTAACACCTACAGCACAAGTCACTTTGCACAGCAATTTTTGTTTATGTTTGTCAATACTCCTGAAAACTTCGAGAGGCTTCCAAAAAAAAAAAAGGGTTGACCTCATGGACCCCAGTGGAGCAAGTAAATATCCTGGATAGTCAGGGTAATAGACACTATAGATGTGACTTGGGCACTTTAGGTGGTAGCCATGCCGAAAAAAGAGGAGTGGCCAGCACATTTAGTGCCAACGGTGACTTGCAGCGCTGGAGTCTTGGGTTTGAATCCTGCCAAGGACAATATCTGCAAGAAGTTTGTATGTTCTCCCCATCATTACATGGGTTTACTTCATGTACTCTGGTTTCCTCCCACACTCCAAAGAGATACTGATAGGGAACTTAGAATGTGAGTCCTATGGGACAGTGACTGACAATGTCTGTAAAGAAGATTTCTTTAAATCTTATCCACTATGCTGCTGCTATAGACCGCAGTGGGATTGCCTTAACAACTCTGTGGCAGCTAACACACTTTTGAACTTGCACATAGTGGCCCCAGGCTAAGGGTCCATTCACACAGAGGAAAATGGTGAGGAATTTGGTGTGGAATTTTCCACGCTGAAGAAAAAAAAACCTTCCAATTTTCAAAAATTCCACTAGTGGAAAAAAAAAGCTAGCAGAGCCCATTGAAATCAATGGGAGGCTTTTTTCCCAGCGTGGAAAATTCGTCACCGTTTTCCTCCATGTGAATGGTCCCTTAGGGTAGTTTCCATTATAGCATTTTTTATGGTACGTTTTGCGACAAAAAATGCTGCAACCAGTTATTAGCCATAGGTCAGCAGGGAATTTTTTAATTTTTTTTTTTTTTACTCTTTATGTGTTTTTTTTTTTTAATACAGCATGCTCTAGTCCAGGGGTGCTCATACTTTTTCAGTGTGTGAGCTACTTTATTAGCTGACCAAGGCAAAAGATCTACTAGGGTGGGGCCGAGGCAGGCCTGTTGGCGGGACCGGGCGGACTTGTGGGTGGGCGTGTCTGTGGGTGGGGCCGTACATGTGGGCGGGGCCAGGCGGATCATGACAGCAGGAGATAGCGGCGTTCTGTGGCTGCCCAAGGATCCCCGCTGTCTGCTTCTTCACAGTGCAGGCTGAGAGTTATCTCTGGACACTGGCAGGCTGGGGCTGTGGCAGCCCTGCCTGCCAGTGTCCGTAGATGACTCTCAGCCTGCGCTGTGAACAAGCAGACACCGGGGATCCCTCCGTCCCGCAATCGACCCATACGTCCTTTGCAATCTACCAGTAGATCGCGATCGACGTATTGGGCACATATTGCTCTAGTCTATTGCTTTATTTTCAACCATTATTTAGGAAACTTTATTTATGTATTATGCTTACTTATATAGCGCCATCATATACAGATATTGTCAGTCACTGTCCCATATAAGGCTCACAATCTACATAGGCAAAAAAATATGGGTGCACCAGAAAAAAAAAATCTTGCAAAAATGCATGCAATTCTTAGCGTCCCCCAAAAGCACCAGAAAAAAAAAGGGGGTATGTGTGAATGAAGCCTTATAGAAGTCATTGAACGTCAGGGGGGAAAGCGTCCTGACAGTTTGCCTGTGTTCTCTAACCATTTCCATCCCACACTGAGAATGCTATAAGATATTCCTGCTGCATCCTCCCCGCTGAAAGTCACCAGAACTGAAGCTGCATTTTTGGAGAGAGAAAGTTGAAAAAAAAAAAAAAAAAAGGGAAACCTCCAACGTAAAGTCTCCCAACTGGTAAACTGCTCCAAGCTTCCTGTGTAATAAACAAATGTAAGCTTTGTTTTCCTGCAAGCTCATTTGGCCCTAAGTGTGACTCAGTATTAGGCTGTGTCTGTCAGTCTTTGTGTACTTAGCTGCTTGGAGGAAGTGGGAGGATTGGAGATCTGACTTCTTGGACATTTTGCACAGCAGTCACTTTTCACAATGGGAGATGAGGTATTTGACTTTTTTTTTTGCTCTTTTATATTTATTGTCATATCTTACAGCATTATGATGTGGCAGTATTAGCCTGAGCAGGAAGCCGAAAAAAAGAAACAGGAACTCCATTGAGTTGTGCAGGGTGGTGAGACTGTGCTCTGAAAGTTTCTGCTCCGTGTCGTCCGGGGATGTTCATTACAAGAAGTGGATTAATCTGGTTGTGATTAGTCAGGAGAGTCGCTCGCCGCCCGCATTTATGTGGCACTTTTCACCATTTTTTTTTTACGTACATTTCTCCAGGCATCGCGTTTCCAGATGTCTGTTCATCTTTTCTCGATTTATTTTTCCGTGACATCCTCTCGCAGGGAAGCAGAAGATGTGCCGTTGCTGTGCTATGGCCACACTATGTCCATTTTAGGACTTCTTCGGCTTCTGGACTTGGGATATGTACAAATTTGTTAGAGAAGGGCGCTTTATCTAAATGGTATGACCGTATCCGTGTGCGTTCTGTAAACTGTATGTACTGTAAAGGGTTAATGAGATTTCGGAATTTATTGGGAATAGATACAGAGTATGAAATGTGAGAAGCGCCTATAGAGATCTATGTATAGAATCTGTATGATTTATGTATTGATGTGAACGACAAGGCTCAGCTTTCTCAAAGGGTTGGACATCGCGCCTAAGGATTTGAGGTAGTGCTGAGCGATGTTGTGGGACTATAAGGCTCAGCATGCTTAGTTTAAACGTCACTCTTACCTAGAATCAAAAAGTTTCCTAAAAAACTTTGGGACTTATTTATGTATCAATGTCTGTATCCATTCATGCGTTGTTTATAGAAGTTTTTTGTGGATTTATCATACAGTTGACCCATCCACTGGATAGGTCATCGCTATCTGATGTGTGGGGTTCTGATACCTGGACCCTGCACAGATCAGCTGTCCCAACAGCCTCTAGATGCCTGAAGCTGCAAGTGGATGGTAGAAATAGGAGTAGTGCTACAGTTCACCAGAAACCCCGCTAGACAGTGGACAGGGCTGCTATTAAGGGGGCGTTCGCTCTTGCGCCCGTGTCCGCCTATCTTGTTTCCGTCCTAATCCCAGAAGAAACTGCATAGGGGTCGACTTTGTGTCTGTGCAAAAAAAATGGTTTCCCCGCGGAGAGACTGCCTACAGACGCTGGTGGTTTGCTTTAAAAACCCATTCAAATGAATGGGTTTTAACACTGACCGCGAGGAAGCCGTCTCGTATGCGGTTTTTTCTGGGAATAGGACGGGGCAGACACGGGCGCAAGTGTGAACGTTGCATAACTTGTATAGTAGCAGTGCTGCACCCACTCTACATCCACTAGCAGCTTTGGGTGCTGGGTCCTGAAGCGGATAGGTCATCATTTTGACAAATCAATTTGGGGCCACCAAGCCGCAGCCAACATAGACTGCAGAAAAGACCGTGGCGGAAACACTTTGCTGTTTTTTCTGGCGTTTTTCTCAGAAAGTTCGCTGAGGAAAACCCTGCGGACTTTCTGTTTCTTTTATGCCTATATAGAAAGCACCAGCGTTTCCTTAGGTAGAATTGACATGCTGCGATTAGCAAAAATGCTCGCGTTTTGGAAATTGCAGCATTTCCACTGCTAATTTTTGGCTGGGATTAGAAGCAGGAATAGTCTATAATTGTATACTTGTCATCAAAAATACTGAAACCCCCTCCATAAACATGACGCCCACACACTATACGTCAGCAGGAACTGCTGAGATTTGGAGTAAAATGGGATTGTTATACCTGACAGTTATACGGGCAGAGGCGAAATGTAGTCTTTTAGTTGTCCCCATTGAATATTTGTTTTATCCCTATCTAGAAAAGTTGGGTGATAACTAAAATGTCAACTAATATAGTAACAGCTGTCACCCAGCCTTTCTGATTTACTGTCTCAGATCTGCTGCTTAGCAGAACAAAATGACTGTCACCCATCTTTCCCTGAAACAGAGAAAACAGATCATATATCTCGGCCAATTCATTGCTTTATAAAAGTTCTGTAATGGATTCGCAGCAGAATTTGTGTCACAGTCTGTGTGTTGGAAAAAGTGAAATCCACAGTGGAAATCCAGTGGACATAAACATTGTAGGCCAGTTTCAGTAGAGATTCTGTTCTGCATTTTGTGGATTTTGTTAAAGGGGTTTTCCAGCCGTAAATGTATTTTTAATGCTTATGATCTAACAAAAAAAAAAAAACCAAAAAACTTGCGAGTCTTCAGTAGGCGATACCTTATTTAATGGATAACTCATAGAGATGCGCGAACACTGTTCGGAACAGCTATTCCGAACAGCACGCTCCCATAGAAATGAATGGACGTAGCCGACACGCGGGGGGTCAAGCGACTGGCCTCCGGCAAAGTGTATGTGCCAGCTGCTTCCATTTATTTCTATGGGAGCGTGCTGTTCGGAACGGCTGATCCGAACAGTGTTCGCTCATCTCTACTAAATCATAATGATGACAGAATATAACGTTTCAAAGCTTCCTGGCTTCTTCTTCAGATATATCTAAAAACACTTTCTGAAGGCTGCATGATCTATCCATAATATGTGATCTCTGGGGGTCCCAGCTGTTCCGGCAGTTTCCAGGCATTAGTAGCTACAGTAATGGATGGGCAGTATTTGCCTATTCGGAGCTGTAGTGCCAATCCCCATACACTACAGTAGCTACAGGATCTATGTGGGGTTCAGGTAGGAAATCTGTGGTTACGTCATCAATATGAAAAATGTATTTGGGGTTGGAAAACTTTGGGGATTTTACAAGATTTCAAAGTATCGACTCCAGGTTAAGGGGCTATTCACACTGCGCAAAATGAATTGAATTTGAGGCGGATATTTGCCATGAATTCCTCTTCATTTTCACCCCTCCAGCCTCCCATGGTGGACGGCCAAAGCAGAGCTGATGTATAGGCTTATGGTGCAGACTCTGCAGCTAAATCAGATGTGGAATCTACAGAAAGATCGAGCAGGACGCTTATTTTTTCAGCGTCTTGCTTTAACCTCTGCATCCCAATAAAAACAATAGGAGGCAGAATCGGAGGGGAATCTGCTGCTGATTCGGGGACGGAATGCGCCTCAAAATCAGCGCCAGCTTCCACCGTATGAACATACCCTAGAATGACTGATGACCTGTCCTATGGATAGGTCATACATATCAGATCATTTAATGCCACCCCCTATTGATCAGCCGTTCACAGCAGCCACCAATGCCAGAACTAGCTATAGAAATGGAGCTGGAAGCAGACAGGACAGCGGACATCATTGGCAGTTGTATGAACTGCTGGTTGGTGGGGGTGCTGGGGATAAAACCTCCATGTGTCTGATATTTATGACCTATCCTAAGGTCATTCTATTTAACCTGGAAAACCCTATGCGGAGGTGGAGGGAAATAGTTGATTTCCCCAGAAACATATGGAAGATTTCTTTATCTAATGTTCAATCTCTTCATTGCCATATGAAATAGAACAGGATCAAAAGAGATATTTTTGTGTCTGCACTTTCAGTCTTTCATCATCCTGGGTATGTACAAGTCAGCAGATTCATCACATTCTATAGAATTAGAGGGGGGAGGAGAAACTTATTCTGATATACGCTGTCAAATAATGTCGCCATATTGTTATATTATTACCATATTGTAACACGGTACTTACCTATATACTATGATTTTAATTTCACTGCTTATACATACAGCCAGGTCATGTTAAGCCTATTTCTATAGCGTTTAATTATTACTATGTCTGGTGTTATTTCAGTAATTACACAGCTTAGTCACTACAATAATACCGCACATAAGTACCTACTGCACTATAACACCTATTAAAGTAAACCTGACCCATATTTGCAAGCGCTGTTTCGACTGTACACTGTGCATGGGATTTGTCTTATTGGCATGAAGCCTACAGATGTTTCACATCAGCTAAATATGGCCAGAAAGTCTGTGACTCAATGATCTGTAGGGAGAAACACCCTTTACTTTTCAATTAGCGTATATTGTGTGATCTTAAGGGGAACATTGTCATCTTCATCTGGCAACTTTATGGGAAAGTCCTGAACATTTCACCTTCAGTATAGTCAGGGTGCTTGATTCTGTTGCTAAGACTAAATGCACACATTGGTCCGTATCTGTCGTTCATTGTTCTGTGATGGATAAGAGCAACAGACTTTAATGAACCTACCATTAGAGGTATAGTCTCTTGCAGTAATGTTGTCTGCCTCTGGCCCCCAATACCGATCCTTATAATGGTCATTGCCACAGTTGGTCAAGCACTTGTCTTCTGCATCGGAATAGTTGAGATTTTGGATGTTGCCCGGTTTACTGTAGGCCTGGTCTATACTGGTGAATTATCAGTGTTAGTTACACAGTTAAAGGGTTATTCCCATCTTATAAAGTGATGGCGTGTTACTAGGTTAATATGGTGCTCTGACTTCTGGGACACCCAAAACTCTTGAGGATAAAGGGGCTGCATCCCTAGACTTGTCTTCATATATTGATCTAAGACACCATTTATTATAGTCTTCAGCTGCATGCAGTCCTATGGCTGGTATGTGAATCTGTCGACAGAATGTTGAAAGACCCTCCCCCATCTGCTTAGATACGCTCCTATCTTGGGGACTCATAGTGTCTGATATGACCCTGACATGAACAGCAGAAGAACACCAGAGACAAGAAATACAAACTGAGCAAACTTAAGTATCAGCAGATAGACACAAGACAGATTACTACAGGGAAACAAACAGCACAGACAAGGAGCAGGAATAAACCATGGAAAACAATACTGCACTAGAAAATAACTAGGTGGGAAACAAGAAACGGGAAGTATACAGAGAATTACTGGATTAAACACACGTAGCATACACAGTACACATAGGCTGCAAGAAAACCAGAAGCTTTAAAGCAAGCTGACAAGTCAAGAAAGTCAGGGCCGGAGAGTCTATCAGTGAGCATGTGACTCAAGGATGACTACAGCCGTGGGGAAGTTATCCAGCAACTACGCTAATAGGTAGAAGATGACAGACTCACAGGTAAAGTCTGTTTTTCTTACCCTGTTCTGCCCCATCTGGCCCTGACTGCCTTGAAGTTGTCTTCCAGCCAACACTGGCATATGTAGAATTTGATATACAGATAACGTTGGCTCCTTGCTTTTATTGCACCCTCTCTCTTTCTATGCATACTTATCCATAATGTCTTGGATGCTACCCTGTTTCCCAGAAAATAAGTCATCCCCTGAAAGTAAGACATAGCAGATTTTTTGTTGAATTGCCTAATATAAGGTACGCCCTGGGGTCCACTCTCCCAGCTCATCCCACAGCAGCAGGGACAGTGGATACAACCTACAGTATCACAGCAGCAGTCGGCTTTCCTGTACACACGGAGTACCGCACACAGCGTTCAGTCGGGTGCAATATTTTTCTTCATACAGTCTTTGCGCAGCAAGCACATCTCAGCATAGCGCAGTGGCAGTAGCACCCACAAAAAAAAAGACATCCCCTGAAAATAAGACATAGCATATCTTTAGAACCAAAATTTAACATAAGACACTGTCTTATTTTCGGGGAAACATGGTAGTAGTGTCCCACATCGCAATAATACCCATTTTATACTCCATACAGAAATAATTAGAGATGAGTGAACAGTGAAATATTCGAGATTCGATATTCGTTTCGAATAGCCCCTCAATATTTGACTATTCGAACCAATATCAAATAGTCTATGGGAAAAAATGCTCATTTCAGGAGAAACCACTATTCAACTAAAGGAGAGTCACCAAGTCCACGAATAGCAGGAGGAGAGTGTTTAGGAGGAGCGCTGTGCAGTTAAAGCGCACGGACCCCATTATAGTCTATGGGGACCATGCTCTTTAACTGCACAGTGCTTTCAGTTGCGCTGATAATAAGTCAACTGCCTCGTAACCGCAAGCTGCCAGCTCTCCCGAATAGCAAAGACGAGCCTGCGGCAAATCAATGCTGGTTCTGCAGCAGGCTCGTCCTTGCTAGTCAGGAGAGCTGGCAGCTTGCTGTTACGAGGGAGCTGACTTTTTCTCATAGGAATGAATTGATCAGCGTTGATTGGCCAGTGTACAGCATTCGGCCAATCAACGCTGGTTCTGCCGGAGGCTCGTTTGTGAGGAGGCGGAGTCTAAATTTGGACCACAATGGAGACTGCTGTGGTCCAAACTTAGACTCCGCCTCCTCACAGACGAGCCTCCAGCAGAACCAGCATTGATTGGTTGAATGCTGTACACTGGCCAATCAACGCTGATCAATTCATTCCTATGAGAAAAAGTCAGCTCCCTCGTAACAGCAAGCTGCCAGCTCTCCTGTCTAGCAAGGACGAGCCTGCTGCAGAACCAGCGTTGATTTGCCGAATGCTATACACTGTATAGCATTCGGCCAATCAACGCTGGCTCTGAATCCAATATTTACTGCGAATAGCTAGTAGTATTCGAGCGAGTACGAATATTTCGAAAACCGTAGTATTCGATCGAATACCAACTCAATCGAATACCACTCGCTCATCTCTAGTAATAATGTCACTTTTGTACCCAACATACCAATAGTGCCCTTAGACCGTAATATTATTGCATTACATTAATATTCCCCATTGTGATCCCTATGCAGCAGTCGTCCACCTTTGTGTCCCCATATCGCAGTTATGAGTTTTTGTGGAAAAAATACTGGGTCATCTTATTGCTTCTTTTCTGCACAGGTGACAAGATGCAGTGATGTCATTGCTCTGTCTTTGCCGAGATGCTCTTGCGCATGCTCCTGACCTCTGGTAGGTCATGGGACTACGGCAGCTTGTGACTTCCAAAACTAAGTTGGGGAAAAGAAAGCTAATGGTTGTTTGATCTACCATGGTGTCCAACTGGATCTGCATCCTGAGATTATGGATACTGCCGTAAATGGCTGAATCCCCAGGATTTGGGGAATGTGCCCTGGATTCCTGGTGTTAATGTTGGCCCTGGTAGGGGCCTGTATTGCACCAGCCAGTAAGCTGAAAAGCACTAATCTAATAGATCATTTGTCAATTGGTTCATAAGGAGTGACCCTGCAGTTAAGTTATTGGCTTCAAAGTGAGCGCTCATTTTGGCGCTCATTGTTATATGAAAACATGGGTCCAATGTGATAGTCCATTAGCAACAGATAAACCTCTATGCGGACACTGAGGTTTTGGAAAATTTTATTTCACTGTGTTTTTGGAGTAAACCCCGATATTTCTATGTGCCATTAACGTCATTTCGGTCTAGTAACCTTCAGGCGTGAGGACAGCTGCCAACTGAGCGAGACCGCGGGCTGTGCAGCAGTGTTTGTCATATTAACCAACCTAATTTCCCTGCATTTCTCTGAAAAGCTGATAAATGGCTCATACGCTGCCTGATGAATCTGCTGGTGATGTGCCAAATTATAAAATAATCCGTCACCGCTACGAGATGCTCATGAAACATTCATGAATTTCCATATCATTAATGAAAACAAAGAAAAGACTAATTCTACTTTGAGATTGATAAACCTGGGGAGAATACGGCCAACATCTTCCCTGCAAGGCTGCTGGCTGCTTTTCCAAAACCACAATTCATCTCGCAGCTTGAATTCCCTCCCTGTGCCAGTATAAAAAGCTTCATTCACTCGCTGGCAGATTGTAATAGCAGTGGAGATTTCAGTCCGGAAGGCCGTGAAGGGTTAATTACGAGGCAAGAAATGGCATCCCAACCGGCCTTGCCATTACACCAGCCTGTTTAAGACAATGCGGGGTAATTACATCGGTCACAAATGATTATAGACGTCCAGAATAAAGAAGGTGGCGCTGCTTAGTTAATTACTATTGGCAGAACCATTGTTCTCGTTCTTGTTTGCGCGTCCATACGCCGCTCCTTTATGCAGCTCAAATTTTAATATTTCATATTTTTTTACAAACGGCGCTTTGGAGACTGTACAAAAGCTCATTGGAGGAAGTCTTCTCGCTGCTTGGTCTGGCTGATGTTTTGAAAGCTAATCTCATGGAGCTGTCAGAGGAGCTGTCAGCTGTGTTTATCTTGGTAAGCAGGCCGAATAATGAAACTCAATCAGGCTTTCCAATATACATGATGTGGGTATACAAATAACAGGGTTCTTATGGTACATTCATTCTGTGCCCAGGCAGCTAATGAGACTGCTATTTGTAGACAATGGCCAGAAGTGTGACCTACTAATCCACTGGCATTGGATTGTATCTGCCGTGCCTGTAAATGTACCCTGGAATCCCCTGTATAGACAAGGCCTGAGGACTGGGTGCCCACAAGATCAGCCAGAGGTCAGATCGTGACTTTATCCCTCACCTTATAATTTCACCTCTTGCTCTAATGCATCCAAACCAGGGACAGACAACCTTCAGCTCTCCAGCTGTTGGAAAACCACAACTCCCAGCATGCATACTTGCTCTGTAGCTTTTGCAACTACTATGGAAGTGAATGGAGCATGTTGAGAGTTGTAGTTTCACAGCAGCTGGAGCGCCAAAGGTTGCTGACCCCTGATGTAAAATATAAAATGTATAAAGTCATTTCCATACTTATTATCTTACCTCGGCATATGCATTAAAGGAGTTATTCAGTAATTTATTTTTTTTTTAGGCCTTAAGGAGGACCTTTCATGTCCTCGGGCACATGCTGTGTAATGCACCGCTAGAAAGCAAAACGTTCACTGATCGGCTTTCCCGTTCTATGCCCCCGGTGAAGAGCTATCAGTGCCGGTACTGTAGCGCTTCAGTGTCAGAAGGGCGTTTCTGACAGTCAGTCAGGAACACCCCTCCTCACGGTAGCATCTATTGCGCTGTACTGTGAGAGGGGTTGTTCCTTACCGACCAATCATGATGCTGAGACGTGAGTAACGCCCCTAGTACTAGTCTATGGGCGAGTACTGTCAGGAGGTGGAGGGGACGTTCCTCACAGCTCAGCGTTGTGGCCAGGCGTTAAGGAACGTCCCCTCACAGTACAACGCAAAATACGCTACTGTAAAGAAGGGGGTTCCTGACTGACTAGAAATGCCCTTCTAACACTGAAGAGCTACAGTACCTGCACCGATAGCTCTTCAGCAGGGGCACAGCACGAGAAAGCCAATAGCACGCTGAATTCTAGCGGTGTATTTATTACACCGCATGTGCCTGAGGACATGAAAGATCCTCTTTAAATATCTGGTGGAGGCAGCTAGTCTCCAATATCGATAAACTGTACAGGGCCAATTTTGGCGCCCGTACAATATACAACACAGTGCTGGAAATCGAAAGGTGTGAGCCCTTATAGTGGCCGGACACCATCACTGCAGCTCAGCTCCTATGGACTTCAAAGGGAGCTGAGCTACAATACTGATATCCGGCCATTCTAGAGGGCAGCGGGCCAGAAGTGACCCCTCATACAGCTGATCAGTGCAAGGGCCGCCATTCATTTTCTCACTGATATGCTATATATGACCCTTCCTAAGTTTGGTCATTTAAAGGGGCTCTATCAGCAAAATCATGCTGCTAGAGCCCCACATATGCGTGAATAGCCTTTAAAAAGGCTATTCAGGCACCGCTAAAGTTATATTAAACTACCTCCCCATTTTAAAATAAAACCCTAAAAAAGAATGTGATCTACTTAGGCATCGAGCACGCTGGGCGGGCATTCAGGGTCCGACGTCTTCTTCATCCACGCCTCCTCTTCCTCCGATGTAAGTAGATATTCTTTTTTAGGGTTTTATTTTAAAACTGGGGGGTAGTTTAATATAACATTTACGGTGCCTGAATAGCCTTTTTAAAGGCTATTCACGCATATGTGGTGCTCTATCAGCATGATTTTGCTGATAGAGCCCCTTTAAGGTATTGTTAAGCTGAACAGAGCAGGGTATTGGGTACCTTTACATTTTTGTGATCTCTTGGTATCTATTGTTGTTTGGCGTGCATCTTGATAGTTTGTGTCCTATGCTGAAGTTCTGGATTCGAATCCAGCCAAGGACAACATCTGCAAGGACTTTGTATGTTCTCCTTGTGTTTGTGTGGGTTTCCTCCGGGTACTCTGGTTTCCTCCTACACTACACTATGGTATGTACAGTCCTATGAAAAAGTTTGGGCACCCCTATTAATCTTAATCATTTTTAGTTCTAAATATTTTGGTGTTTGCAACAGCCATTTCAGTTTGATATATCTAATAACTGATGGACACAGTAATATTTCAGGATTGAAATGAGGTTTATTGTACTAACAGAAAATGTGCAATATGCATTAAACCAAAATTTGACCGGTGCAAAAGTATGGGCACCCTTATCATTTTATTGATTTGAATACTCCTAACTACTTTTTACTGACTTACTGAAGCACAAAATTGGTTTTGTAACCTCAGTGAGCTTTGAACTTCATAGCCAGGTGTATCCAATCATGAGAAAAGGTATTTATGGTGGCCAATTGCAAGTTGTTCTACTATTTGAATCTCCTCTGAAGAGTGGCATCATGGGCTACTCAAAACAACTCTCAAATGATCTGAAAACAAAGATTGTTCAACATAGTTGTTCAGCGGAAGGATACAAAAAGCTGTCTCAGAGATTTAACCTGTCAGTTTCCACTGTGAGGAACATAGTAAGGAAATGGAAGACCACAGGGACAGTTCTTGTTAAGCCCAGAAGTGGCAGGCCAAGAAAAATATCAGAAAGGCAGAGAAGAAGAATGGTGAGAACAGTCAAGGACAATCCACAGACCACCTCCAAAGAGCTGCAGCATCATCTTGCTGCAGATGGTGTCACTGTGCATCGGTCAACTATACAGCGCACTTTGCACAAATAGAAGCTGTATGGGAGAGTGATGAGAAAGAAGCCGTTTCTGCACGTACGCCACAAATAGAGTTGCCTGAGGTATGAAAAAGCACATTTGGACAAGGCAACTTCATTTTGGAAACAAAAATTGAGTTGTTTGGTTATAAAAAAAGGCGTTATGCATGGCGTCCAAAAAGAAACAGCATTCCAAGAAAAACACATGCTACCCACTGTAAAATTTGGTGGAGGTTCCATCATGCTTTGGGGCTGTGTGGCCAATGCCGGCATCGGGAATCTTGTTAAAGTTGAGAGTCGCATGGATTCCACTCAGTATCAGCAGATTCTTGAGAATAATGTTCAAGAATCAGTGACGAAGTTGAAGTTACGCCGGGGAAGGATATTTCAGCAAGACAATGATCCAAAACACCGCTCCAAATCCTCAGGCATTCATGCAGAGGAACAATTACAATGTTCTGGAATGGCCATCCCAGTCCCCAGACCTGAATATCATTGAACATCTGTGGGATGATTTGAAGCGGGCTGTCCATGCTCGGCGACCATCTAACTTAACTGAACTTGAATTGTTTGTCCAAAATACCTTTATCCAGGATCCAGGAACTGATTAAAAGCTACAGGAAGCGACTAGAGGCTGTTATCTTTGCAAAAGGAGGATGTACTAAATATTAATGTCACTTTTCTGTTGAGGTGCCCATACTTTTGCACCGGTCAAATTTTGGTTTAATGCATATTGCGCATTTTCTGTTAGTACAATAAACCTCATTTCAATCCTGAAATATTACTGTGCCAATCAGTTATTAGATATATCAAACTGAAATGGCTGTTGCAAATACCAAAATATTTAGAACTAAAAATGATTAAGATTAATAGGGGTGCCCAAACTTTTTCATAGGACTGTATATGAGCCCTATTGGGACAGTGACTGATAATGTCTGTAAAGTGCTGCAGAATATGATTGCTCTATACAAGTAAGCATAATAAATAAATAATAATAAATGAAAATGTCTAGGGGATATTATTGTTGGGCCTTTATTGTCCCCTCATGAGCCAACAGAGTGCCGAAATGCATTGAGTCGGCCTTATTTATGTCTGAGGGTTCAGTTGGGTGATATATAGTACGAGTTATGCGGACAGGAACTACTTTCTGTCTGCATGTTTTGTACAGAGATCGTGCTGAAAGCACATGGACCCCATTATAGTCTATAGGGTCCATGTGCTTTCACTGCAGACTGTTTGCCAATGCGTTCAGTAGTCCGTTTGGGGGCTCCCCATGCACACTCCCCCGAACGGATTACCGACGCAGATGTGAACAAAGCCTCATTGACATTCCTGTCATTATCCCATACTACTGTTTCATAGGTTGTTGGTTTATAATTGGGTGCTTTAGATATATTTATTAAAAGTTTCATTTTAACTAGTTCCTTTTTCTGTGATAGTAATCTATCCTAAAGATAGGCCATAAAATCCAAAATCCTGGACAACCCCTCTAAACTTTATGTAAAATGTACAGACTAGCAGGTCATTCCTGAGATCAGGGACGTGAGGTTAGTAGGCCAAACCACTCTGTCTCCAAAAATGGCCGATAGCCATGGTAACTATATTCCAACTGTGACTCCAAATCCTTGAGGTCAGGTACAACCGCTCTGGGCATAGGCCTGCTTGGCACAGTGACAGGGAAAGTGGTGGAGTGTCAGGAAGAGTTGACAGAGGGACGTGGAAGGGAAACCAGTAGTATTTCCATACATGGACAGACCTATAGGATGTGTACTGGTGCTGGTATTATCCATTGTACCTCTTAGATGGCCTATATTGGGATGCACAGACCCAGTTGCACAGTATTCAGATAGTGCCAGTCTATCCCCATGGCCATTGCAGCACATACAGTACCTGATAGATTACCATTTCAGGATTGTATTCTTGGTCCATGCCTAAGAAGTGATGAGTATTCATAGCAGCCAGCCCGAACATAAGACTGCCCCTACAACCAACACTTATTCCTCATGTCAAGGAAAGGATCCATCATGACTCGGTATAGACCTGTTCACACTGCTAGACCTGATAGTATAATGATCCCCATAAGTCCCAGGACTGTCTCACAGCCTCCATGTAAATTAAGATTACGTGCCGAGCCATGTTTCCTGGTGTTTTTCTTCCAGACCTGTCGATGTGTATTCATTCATGACCAATCTGTGACAAACTTTACATCTCATGGGCTTCTTGTACTTACAAGTCTCTGTCGCCGTTCTTAGATACTTGATCACGTCAATCTGTTCCCTGGATTCTCCTCTCGCTTCTGTTACGCCAGGAAAATCTCCCATGTAGACTCCAGACATACAGTTTGGACCATAAATGTGCTGTACAGTTGTATACCGCCCCGTTTGTATCCATTGAATAAAAATGTATACATGACGGTATTTTTTATTTTTTTTTAGAAATATATTTCTGATGTGTTCAATACTTATTTCCTTCGCTGTACATTGGATATGCTACATATGATCTGCTGCAACTAGGTCAACTAAAATGCTGCTCCCGAACCTGGAAATCAGGCGTCCCCATAATAATCAGTGGGGTCCATGTGGTGTAGCGCCGCCTGCCTGTGTACAATGGATGTGGCACCCCTGATAATATCAGCTTTCTGCTGCTAAAAATGTACATGTGAACAAAGCTTTAAACTTGGTGCAGTCAAGTTATTTTATTAATATTTCTGGATGATGTTTTAATGGACTTGTCAAATACTTATTTTTTTTTTATTGTTTTCCTGTAGCTGGCGAAAAAAAATCCACCCTCTATGGCGTCTCAAGAATCCCTAAAGATGGAATCAGAAAACAGATCGAAAAGTAAGTTTTCTTTTTGTATATGGTTATTGCAGCTTTGATAAGTCCTGTTCTATCATGTAGAATATCCTGTCTGACACATACCTGTTTACAGTAGATATATATGTGTGTGTATGTGTGTGTGTGTGTGTGTGTGTGTGTGTGTATATATATATGTGGTGCTGTACATGCTATGCAGTAAACCCCTAGTCATCAAAGTACTATATACTTCTCAGAAGTGATATACAGCTTCTTCATAGTGCTTAAGTCCCAATACATTCCCCCCTGGCTTGGGGCCTCTTCAGCTTGTCATTGACATGTGAATTGTGGTCATTCCAATATCTATAAATGCAACATATACCATACAGTGGCTTGCTGTAATACCTCCAAGCTAGCCTGATACCTCCGCCATAGGTACACTATTACTTATTGGCTATATATATACAGTCCTATGAAAAAGTTTGGGCACCCCTATTAATCTTAATCATTTTTTGTTCTAAATATTTTGGTGTTTGCAACAGCCATTTCAGTTTGATATATCTAATAACTGATGGACACAGTAATATTTCAGGATTGAAATGAGGTTTATTGTACTAACAGAAAATGTGCAATATGCATTAAACCAAAATTTGACCGATGCAAAAGTATGGGCACCCTTATCATTTTATTGATTTGAATTCTCCTAACTACTTTTTACTGACTTACTGAAGCACAAAATTGGTTTTGTAACCTCAGTGAGCTTTGAACTTCATAGCCAGATGTATCCAATCATAAGAAAAGGTATTTAAGGTGGCCAATTGCAAGTTGATCTCCTATTTGAATCTCCTCTGAAGAGTGGCATCATGGGCTACTCAAAACAACTCTCAAATGATCTGAAAACAAAGATTGTTCAACATAGTTGTTCAGGGGAAGGATACAAAAAGTTGTCTCAGAGATTTAACCTGTCAGTTTCCACTGTGAGGAACATAGTAAGGAAATGGAAGACCACAGGGACAGTTCTTGTTAAGCCCAGAAGTGGCAGGCCAAGAAAAATATCAGAAAGGCAGAGAAGAAGAATGGTGAGAACAGTCAAGGACAATCCACAGACCACCTCCAAAGAGCTGCAGCATCATCTTGCTGCAGATGGTGTCACTGTGCATCGGTCAACTATACAGCGCACTTTGCACAAATAGAAGCTGTATGGGAGAGTGATGAGAAAGAAGCCGTTTCTGCACGTACGCCACAAATAGAGTTGCCTGAGGTATGAAAAAGCACATTTGGACAAGGCAGCTTCATTTTGGAAACAAAAATTGAGTTGTTTGGTTATAAAAAAAGGCGTTATGCATGGCGTCCAAAAAGAAACAGCATTCCAAGAAAAACACATGCTACCCACTGTAAAATTTGGTGGAGGTTCCATCATGCTTTGGGGCTGTGTGGCCAATGCCGGCATCGGGAATCTTGTTAAAGTTGAGAGTCGCATGGATTCCACTCAGTATCAGCAGATTCTTGAGAATAATGTTCAAGAATCAGTGACGAAGTTGAAGTTACGCCGGGGATGGATATTTCAGCAAGACAATGATCCAAAACACCGCTCCAAATCCTCAGGCATTCATGCAGAGGAACAATTACAATGTTCTGGAATGGCCATCCCAGTCCCCAGACCTGAATATCATTGAACATCTGTGGGATGATTTGAAGCGGGCTGTCCATGCTCGGCGACCATCTAACTTAACTGAACTTGAATTGTTTGTCCAAAATACCTTTATCCAGGATCCAGGAACTGATTAAAATCTACAGGAAGCGACTAGAGGCTGTTATCTTTGCAAAAGGAGGATGTACTAAATATTAATGTCACTTTTCTGTTGAGGTGCCCATACTTTTGCATCGGTCAAATTTTGGTTTAATGCATATTGCGCATTTTCTGTTAGTACAATAAACCTCATTTCAATCCTGAAATATTACTGTGTCCATCAGTTATTAGATATATCAAACTGAAATGGCTGTTGCAAATACCAAAATATTTAGAACTAAAAATGATTAAGATTAATAGGGGTGCCCAAACTTTTTCATAGGACTGTATATATATATATATATATATATATATACACTAGCTGGTACCCGCGACTTCGTCTGCGGTGATTGTAGAAGTGGGTATATACAGGCGCGGGTAAGGTTTTCGTACTGTGTATAAGGTCTGGGATATGAAATGTAACTTTGTATCTTGTTTTTGCTGTAATTCAGAGAATACGTGAGGCTTTTGTGTTGAAGTTACTTTGTATTTGAGCTGCTATACGGTGTTGTGAGAAACTTTACATAGTGACTTTGGGACAGAAGTATTTGAAGTTAACCCTTTCCCGCCGATGGCATTTTTGTGATTTTGGTTTTTAGTTTTTGACTCCCCTCCTTCTAAACCCCATAACTTTTTTATTTCTCCGCTCTCAGAGCCATATGAGGTCTTAATTTTTCTGGGACAAATTTTTCTTCATGATGCCACCATTATTTATTCTATATAATGTACTGGGAAGCAGGGAAAAATTCAGAATGGGGTGGATTTGAAGAAAAAATGCATTTCTGCGACTTTCTTACGGGCTTTGGTTTTACGGCGTTCACTGTGCAACCAAAATGACATGTCCCCTGTATTCTGTGTTTCGTTACGATTCCGGGGATACCAAATTTATATGGTTTTATTTACATTTTGACCCCTTAAAAAAATCCAAAACTATGTTAAAAAATTTTTTTTTAAAAAGTCGCCATATTCCGACAGCCGGAGCTTTTTTATACGTGCGTGTACAGGGATGCATAGGGCGTCTTTTTTTGCGGGACCGGGTGTACTTTGTAGTTCTACCATTTTTGGGAAATGTTATTGCTTTGATCACTTTTTATTCAAATTTTTATCAGAATCAAAACAGTGAAAAAAACGGCGGTTTGGCACTTTTGACCATTTTTCCCGCTACGGCGTTTACCGAACAGGAAAAATATTTGTATAGCTTTGTAGAGCGGGTGATTTCGGACGCGGGGATACCTAACATGTATGTGTTTCACAGTTTTTAACTACTTTTATATGTGTTCTAGGGAAAGGGGGGTGATTTGAATTTTTAATCCTTTTTATTTGTTTTTATATTTTTTTTTAACTTTTTTTTAAACTTTTTTTTTTGCATTTATTAGACCGCCTAGGGGTATTGACATGGGTGGGCGGTGTCGCGGATTGTCAGAGCGGTGGGGGTCGGCAAACATGGCTGCTCCGGAGCGTTATAGAGCGCCTCCTGGAGTATCGTTAAGGTGAGGGGCAAAGTGGTAAAGTATATGTATATGAGATTGTGTGGGGTTAGGGGCGAGGCTGTAGAAGGCAATATGAATTTTGTGGCTTGCTATGGTCCAAAGTGTGTGAGATTGCAGAGATGGTGGTGTGAGTTTGGGTTTTGTGGGGGTCCTGGCACAAACGTATGTGCGCTATTGTGACGAAAAGTAGCCTATTGCGCAATCGGGTGTATTAACTATGTTTGTGGAAACTTTCAGCCAAATTGGTCAAGCGGGTTTTGCGTGATTGAGGAACAAACATCCGAACATCCAAACTCACAAACCCACAAACTTTCACATTTATAATATTAATAGGATATATATATATATATATATATAATATTGTAAACTATATAGTGCACGCTTTACCATTTCCAGGCTGTAAACTGTCCTGCACAATTTGCCATGTATTTAGAGGAATATATAATATAGTTGTGATATATTCTATGCACCTTTTTGCATGACACTGTCCTTAGCACACATACTTCCCTGCTGTAGACCTTCCGCCGTGTTGCCTGTATCCCTGTGAAGGCTCCACTCACACAAATAGGTGGCAGGAATGATAAAACCGTAGTCTAAGTGGATCAGTATGGCATACTAAGTGAACCATATGCTTTATTCTACCAGGAAACCTCAGGGCAATGACTTTCAGTCTTAGAAAGGGCACGCACCACAATGAATAGCTGATGGAAGAAGGTTTATCCATGGCATCTGCCCGTATATACATTCACGGCAGGGGCACAGTCTATATAGCCAGGCACAGGCTTAGGATGGAGAGAGCCCTGAACTGATGAGAAATAACATTTTAGAGTGGATTGCTGTATAATAACTATCATTTGCTATGCTATCCTTTTTTGTAGAAACATTCCTGCTGCTATTTGTAAATGTCATTTCTTCCGCTTTTGCAGATTTTTTAGTTCTTTAGGTTTCTTTTGGTTTCTACACCCTTCTCTCCCTGGTTTGAAAAAGCTGAAATTGCAGTACTATTTATTTCCCAATGATAGAGAAGGAAGGGAAGGACAACTGCACCCACTCTCTGCTTGTAGGAAGCGGCCTTCGTATTTTACAATTTTGTAATATACATAACCTATCTAACTTTTATTAGAAAACAGGCTGTAAAATTCAACTTTCTAACTGAACTGTTACGAAGGAAAATCCATAGACATTTGTACTGCTAGTATGTAGGGCTGCATTGAGTACAGGTGTATGGGATAGACTGTCCCTGGCAATGCCTAGAGCGCCGCTGGTGGGAACTTTACAGCCTGTTGTCTATTAAAAGTAGTTCGGTTAAATAAAGAGGTTGTCCAAGATACGTGTTCTTTTTTTTAACTAAGCAAGGAGAGCAACAGGGACAGGTGAGTATGTTTTGTTTTTGTTTTTTTTTAAAGTATATACACAGTCCATTCACATTAATGCGACTACCTGTCACCACCAGAATAACCCCCTTTGGCAGAGCGGACCGCTGCGAGACGTGCAGGAAGAGAGGGGATGTTGTGATGATGGTCACTGGGATATTGAGCCATGCCGACTCCAGTGCCTGGGCCAGCTGCGCTAGGTTACGCGGTTGAGCTTCCATGGTGCGAACAACCCGATCGAGGTGGTCCCACAGATTCTCGATTGGGTTCAAGTCCAGGGAATTTGTTGGCCAAGGGAGTACAGTAAACTCATCCTGGTGCTCCTCGAACCACGCACGTACACTGCGAGCTTTATGACACGTCGCATTGTCTTGCTGGTAGATGCCATCATCCTAAGGAAAAACAATTGGCATGTAGGGGTGAACATGGTCCGCAAGGATAGATGCATACTCGTGTTGATCCATCGTGCCTTCCACAATGAGGAGTGCACCCAGATGGCTGATGACACGCGCCTTCTGCGATTGGTTATTTAATGGTGACGTCAAAAGTAGGCGGTGCTCACATTAATATGACTGGACTGTGTGTGTGTGTATATATATATATATATATATATATATATATATATATATATATATATATATATACAGTATATATAATAGATAGATAGACACACACACACTGGACCACCCTTTTAAGTATATCACAAAATGTTAACCAGTCACCCCAACACAATAGCAAAAAAATAAAATAAGATGTAAGTTTGGGAGTTGCACCTTAGAGTTAAGTGTAAGATATTCCAATAGTTTTAGCAGAGAACTACAGTATTTGACTTTGACAGTAATGGCCATCATTTCAACTACAATAATTTTACTAAAAGCTTCACACCCAGAGGTTAGACTTGGCATGAATGACTTTTCTTGAAGAGAACATCACACTTGGCGAGCTCCACTGTCTTATTATACTGCGTGACCGGATGGATCTCCACCTTATTCAGCCTATAAATGCCCTTCCCTTTCAAGCTTTTCTTGCTGGTCCAGACTAGAAGATTGTGTCTCCTGCTTCATCCTCCTGTACTGATATATATTTTGGGATCTTCAGTCTAGTCTCTGCCCATTGCACAATTCTGCTCACAGAACCGGTTTGCCATCCTATTTATAGGGTTTTATACTTGGTGTCATCCAGTATTGTTCTGTATCATCCCTGCCGCTGGCTTATGGAAACTTGTCAAATCTTATAGGAAACCCAATAAATAGTTGTATATGATACTTTGGAGGGCGGGCCAACTGTAGTCAGGTGTCAGTGTGTGTGTGGCCTAGATGAAATCACATGTATGTTCACAGCACGTATGTTTGGCCTGCAGGTGTTTACACGCTGTGACTGTCGGGATTAGTAGAATTTAGGATGAACCTTCAGTTAGTTCTAAACAACCCAAATGTAGATTTTATGTAGTAATCTTGGTACAGGATATAACTCCCTTTACTTAGGATTTATATAAAATCTGTAAAGCTCTATGTAAGGTTTACAGCAAACGTTTGGTCATTATCTTTCTGCGAATATGCTTCTTGGTGCACCAGGGGCATGGCTGCGTGTGGCGGTTCATCCATTTTCAGCTGTTGATGTTGCCCCCCTACCCTTTCAGATATTTCATACTGCTGCCCCCAGAGTCAGTGACATGACTGTGGCGCTCTGTACTTGCATGTACAAGATTTCACACAGGTAGATGTGACCCTGGCTCTTATCTGAAGGGGTGATGCATAGGTGGCGATGGGCAGCATTGACAGCCGAAACAGATTTTGTCTGTAAGTGCCCCATAGAATGCTGTCTTTACTGTGGAGTTGATGTGGTAGCTGATAGATTGCCTTTAAAGGGGTATTCCCATGATGCTTTTTCACTAACCTGCAGGCTGTTGTGCTCTCTTCACTTCCTGCTTTTCTCCGCACATTGGTGGGCGGGGTTTCACTTGCACGGGATTGGTTGTAAATGAATTACCGCAGTGTGAAGCTGATGTAGCAGAGCTGGATTTGAGTCAGTTTGCATTACATACAGAGGTAACGGACTCCCTATCTCAGCCCTTATCAGCCAAATTCAATTAAACCGACTGATAAGAGCTCAGAAATCCCGGAGCTCTCACCTCCCCTATCTGAGAAGCTTCGCTACTTATCAGACACAAACAGCTCAGAGCTGCTCCCAGCCCCTCCCTTCCTCATGGGAGCAGGCAGCTACATCACTTGACAAATGAGCAGATAATCCCAAGGGCCATAGAAACTGAGTGTAAACAATGACGTGAATAAATTAAGATAGCGGCCAAACTAAGCAGTTTTGATAAAGCAATGCATCTAGGAAAAGTCTTAAATCCACATAAACTAGCAGTATAGATAGGATCCTTGTGATGGGACAACCCCTTTAAGCAGCACACCCTCTACAGGTGTTGCCATTCTGTAAAAGCGACTGGGCACTGATATCATCCTTATACAACACTAGCTGGTACCCGCGACTTCATCTACGGTGATTGTAGAAGTGGGTATATACAGGCGCGGGTAAGGTTTTCGTAGTGTGTATAAGGTATGGGATATGAAATGTAACTTTGTATCTTGTTTTTGCTGTAATTCAGAGAATACGTGAGACTTTTGTGTTGAAGTTAAATTGTATTTGAGCTGCTATATATACGGTGTTGTGAGAAACTTTACATAGTGACTTTGGGACAGAAGTATTTGAAGTTAACCCCTTCCCGTCGATGGCATTTTTTGATTTTCGTTTTTGACTCCCCTCCTTCTAAACCCCATAACTTTTTTATTTCTCTGCTCCCAGAGCCATATGAGGTGTTAATTTTTCCTGGGACAAATTTTTCTTTGTGATGCCACCATTATTTATTCTATATAATGTACTGGGAAGCAGGGAAAAAATTCTGAATGGGGTGAATTTGAAGAAAAAATGCATTTCTGCGACTTTCTTACGGGCTTTGGTTTTACGGCGTTCACTGTGCAACCAAAATGACATGTCCCCTGTATTCTCTGTTTTGTTACGATTCCGGGGATACCAAATTTATATGGTTGTATTTACATTTTGACCCCTTAAAAAAAATCCAAAACTGTTTTAAAAAATTATTTTTTGAAAAGTCGCCATATTCCGACAGCCGTAACTTTTTTATACGTGCGTGTACGGGGATGTAGAGGGCGTCTTTTTTTTGCGGGACCGGGTGTACTTTGTAGTTCTACCATTTTCGGGAAATGTTATTGCTTTGATCACTTTGTATTCAAATTTTTTTCAGAATCAAAACAGTGAAAAAATGTCGGTTTGGCACTTTTGACCATTTTTGCCGCTATGGCGTTTGCCGAACAGGAAAAATATATGTATAACTTTGTAGAGCGGGCGATTTCGGACGCATGGATACCTAACATGTATGTGTTTCACAGTTTTTAACTACTTTTATATGTGTTCTAGGGAAAGGGGGGTGATTTGAATTTTTAATCCTTTTTATTTATTTTTTTATATTTTTTTTTAAACTTTTTTTTTGCATTTATTAGACCGCCTAGGGGTATTGACATGGGTGGGCGGTGTCGCGGATTGTCAGAGTGGTGGGGGTTGGCAAACATGGCTGCTCCGGAGCGTTAAAGAGAACCTCCTGGAGTATCGTTAAGGTGAGGGGCAAAGTGGTAAAGTATCTGTATATGAGATTGTGTGGGGTTAGGGGCGAGGCTGTAGAGGGCAATATGAATTTTGGGGCTTGCTATGGTCCAAAGTGTGTGAGATTGCAGAGATGGTGGTGTGAGTTTGGGTTATGTGGGGGTCCTGGCACAAACGTATGTGCGCTATTGTGACGAAAAGTAGGCTATTGCGCAATCGGGTGTAGTGACTATGTTTGTGGAAAATTTTAGCCAAATCGGTGGAGCCGTTTTTCCGTGATTGAGGAACAAACATCCGAACATGCAAACATCCAAACACACAAACCCACAAACTTTCACATTTATAATATTAATAGGGTAAATGGCTAGTTTTCTGAATGGCTGCCCTGCCCTATTACATTTCCCCTACAACATGAATGACTTCCATGTTATCCCAGTTTTAACATCCTAAGGCTGAGGTCCCACATTGCAGAAACGCAGCTTTTTTTGTTGCAGATTTTGCTGCGATTTTTTTGAGCCAAAGCCAGGAGTGGATTGAGCAGAAGGTAGAAGTATAAGAGCTTCCTCTATATTTCCCAATCCTTTTGTAGCCTTACCTAGACTTGGCTCAAAATACCGCAACAGAATAAGTCGTGTTACCGCATCGTGGGGCCTCAGCCTAAGGCCAGGGCTCCATGGGACAGAAGCAACACGATTTGCCCACGGTGCAAATGCTGCAGTAAAAATCGTTTTGTTTTACAGTAAGGGCAAAGTAAATGGCATTCTAGCCAATCCCATGCCCACTTTGCGGTAAAAACCGCGGGGCAGACACACCGCGATTTTCAAAATTGGTGTGATTTTGGAAATGACAGCATGTCAATTATACCTATGGAAACACCAGCGATTTCCCCATAGATATAATTGTTACAGAAAGTCTACAGAGCTAAACTCCGCAAACTTTCTGTCTATAGTGCTGTGTAAAGAACCGCGATGTATTGCTGCCACGATTTTTCCCACGACGCTTTTTTGCTGCTGGTCCTCCCATGGGGCCCTGGCCTAAGGCTTAGACCCCATGTAGCGTGCTGCAACAAAAAAAGCTCAAGGCTGTTAAATGAGCTTATTCACATGACAAGTATAAGGGCCGTGTGATAGTTGGTTTTTAATGTCTTTAAGGTCTGTTCACTTTGCCACACGGACAAAGATACAGCATGTTAGTTTTTTGACGGCCATGAAAAACGGTCCATCACAGAAATGGACATGTGAGCGTCCATAGAGAGTCATGGGTTGGCCGTTATTCATTGTTGTGTGAATATGACCTTATTACATAGGTCTGCTACCCAATGCAATATGTGTGTCTACTGTGTGTGATTGAGAATAGTGATATCTTTCATATGGAAGAGAGACCTTTAGGGGCCCAGTAGCATCTGCTGCTTCTGAACCCCTATAACTATGTCTCCAGGACCCGCACTGATCGCTAGCCTGCACCTGAATAGAATGAAGTTGTTCCAATGTATAAATGTGGCAATGTGGTAAGCCTAAACTGAGCTATAGTATACAGCCATGCCCTGATGCTTTTTGTATTCAGCCTGCCAATGTCTAGAACTGATATAACCCGAACAATAAAGTGTTTGTGGCTTCTCCCCTACATAGCCTGTTACTGAACCAGTCATGAGACCAGGCCGGCCTGTGGACATGGTATATGGAGCCAGGGTGCCCTAAGTAACGTCTCATCATGAGGCATGTTATCATAGCATGCTACATTGTATGCCTGGCGGCAGATTTATAATACTGGACTGGATATTCATGCATAGAGTTATTGGCTTCTGCGGCGTCTCCGATAACATCCCGCCATTTGCATAGCGATTACTGATGCTGAATAAATCTTGTTGCTTTTTTTGTTTTGCAGCCAAGGAATATTGTAAAGTTCTCTTCCCGTACGAGGCGCTCAATGAAGACGAATTGACAATCAGAGAAGGTGATATTGTGCTTGTCATAAACAAGGTAATTTCCTGACATAATGTGCACACCATATATTTATTCTGTCACTTTCAGATTGGAAATCTCCAGCCTGTGGTTTCCGCTAACAGATATTTTGCTATTTTGATTGTCGTCTGGTGCAAATTACAAACAGCTCAAGTTTTATGAAGAGATATTTTACCGGCCTTGTCCACGCGCAGTTCAACTGGGCCGTGACCACCAAAAAAAATCAAGCGGATTCGGGATATGCTATAGACGTCAAGCTCATAGCAGAGGCACAAAAGTCCTTGTTGGGACTCTGTATGTGGGGAGGGGGGGGGGGATATCTGACAGCAGTTAAATCACAATTTACTCTAAAGATGAATTTGCACAAAATCTATCACGTCTTACTCATTTTTAGTAAGTAAAGTGCCTGGAAATAGACCGCACACAACTAGAAAAGCACAAAATAGTCAAAATGCTAATTTTCCCCCAATGTGCAGCAGAAGTTACATGGATCATAGCTTGGTTTCTCCGTACTGTTGGGTATAAGGGCAGTGGTCGTATCTGTGGTGTCACTGAATACTTAAAATAACAGAAAGCCAACTTCTACATTGTGACAAGTGTGGGCAGTTCTTGGCAAAGATACGGACAGTCATCCCATTCTGTGTCCGCTGCTACTCGACTGCTCCAGAGAATGTCACCACTTCTGTATTTCCCAGTCCATTCCATAAATTTATATATTCTGTCATCAGAACAGACGCCGTTACATTGTACATGCTGTAATGGTTACATATGGTATGTAATGGTTCACCTCCCCGATAGGTGGTCAGTCAGCAGAACTTCCCTTCATCCAATCTGCTAGACTGGAAAGCTGAGTACATAAGTGACCCGGGGGAGGGGAGGGGTACTACAACGTGAGCCCATCTAAATACAAGGTGCAGCCAGCTATCAGTTTATGCGGCAGATCACTGTACTGCAGTAATAGGGCAGCTATAGAATGCCCCAACCCTGTAAGTATACAGAATAAACTATGAACTGCCTTAAAAGAAGAAAATTCATCCTGTACGCCCCTTACATTAACTTAGATACATTTCTTAGTATTGTGGTTGAAGCTCTTTACACCACTTGTCGTCCTATGAGCAGGAGCCAAGACTTCTGGGCCCCAATGTAAAATCTGTAACAGGGCCCCTGCCTATGGGCGTTTATAGTACAGGTGTTTTCTTATGTTGCAAAGAGCCTTTGCTGTCTCCATACGTGCCGGTGCCCGGGTGTTACTACAGCTTCTACACCCCCGGATAAAGCTATGCAGTCAATGGGAACACATAATGGGACTTCTGTGGATTTTACAGATCTCTACAACACAGGCTGGTAATGTAAGCTTATATGTATAGGATCCGGGTATCAAATTACTGATCAGGATTCATTTAAGGCTGCATTCACACAGAGTAACGTTGGCGTTTTTTGTGCTTATTTTGGCACATAGCGCCGCGTTTGCACCGCGCTATTTTGCGGTCGCGTTGAACGGCGCAAACGCGGCGCTATGTGCCAAAATAAGCACAAAAAAACGCCAACGTTACTCTGTGTGAATGCAGCCTAAAGTGGTTTTCCTGGCAACCCCCCCCCCCCCTTTTTTTTTTTTTAAAGGTCCATTAGTGCTATTATTGAGTTAATAAGTGCACCCCGACCTTTAGCAGTGTTTTGAGTGATTTCTTGGTGTCTGTTGGAGCTCCTGATATCTTCTGCATTTGTTTACTTGGTGTAGCTTCCTTTGTAGCTTCCAACACTACCTCCCTCCCACTACCCCCCATCCTCTCTCATTTTGTTACAGTCTCTCCCTATCTCCCTAGCTATCCCGCCCACTACTATCCCTTCCCAACTAACTAACTAAGCCCACCCTATCATACTTACCTATCTTCCTCTCTGGGAGACCGCTCCTCCTTTTCTTTCACTGTGCGCAGGCTGGAGACTCTTTTCTTCCTTTCTGCCAATGCATACACAGACCTGAACGCTGAGTAGCAACACATCACAGTTTTTCCTGCAGAGTCTTTCACAGAAAGCCTGCAGAGGTTTCCGCTACGGACTTTCTGCTTCCATTATACGTATAGGGAAACCGCCAGCGCTTCCATAGGTATAATTGACATGCTGTGATTTCCAAATTTGCAATGGGTATTGAAAATTGCAGCGCCTTTGTGGCGTGTATTTTTCTGCAATGTGCTTCACTGTTTTTGCCATGTGGGGCCTCAACCTTAAGGAGTTTTCTGGGACTCTTTAATTGATGACTTATCCTTAGGATATGTCATCAGATAAAGATCAGCGGAGGTCCAGCCCCTGGCCCATCAGACTCTGATTCCACCCAAATCTAGCCCCAACTCAGAATCCACAACTCTGTGAAATACAGACAGTATATCAGCAACTCCTACGTTCTGTTAGAAGAGAGCCATCCTCCTCTTTTGTGTGCGAAATGGGGGAGAAGTCATACCCGTTCTTCTGACAGATAGGGGCAAGTTCTACCGACTCTTATCAACCATTTATGATACATACTTTAAAGGGGCTCTATCAGCAAAATCATGCTGATAGAGCCCCACATATGCGTGAATATCCTTTAAAAAGGCTATTCAGGCACCATAAATATTATATTAAACTACCCCCCCCTCCCCCCCCCCCCCCCCCCGTTTTAAAATAATACCCTAAAAAAGAATGTGATCGTGCACGCTGGGCGGGCATTCAGGGTGTGTCGTCTTCTTCATCCACGCCTCCTCTTCCTCCGATGTCCTTGGGTCCCGTCTCCCTCCGGCGCTCGTAAACTGACATTGATTTTAAAAAATGGCCTGAGCGCCTGCGCAGTAGCCATAGTAGAAGCCGCATGCTACTGCACATGCGCCCAGGCCATTTTTTTTAATCAATGTCAGTTCGCGAGCGCCGGAGGAGGATCGGACCCGAGGACATCGGAGGAAGAGTAGGCGTGGATGACGAAGACGGCGCACCCTGAATGCCCGCCCAGCGTGCACGATGCATAAGTAGATAACATTCTTTTTTAGGGTATTATTTTAAAACTGGAGGGTAGTTTAATATAACTTTAGCGGTGCCTGAATAGCCTTTTTAAAGGCTATTCACGCATATGTGGGGCTCTATCAGCATGATTTTGCTGATAGAGCCCCTTTAAGGATACCATATAATACCATATAATACGTTATATTGTGACCTAAAACAAACAAAACTGTGCACCCGTTTTAGAGACCTTTTGCTGCATATTCATTAGGGTGTTTTTCCTCCCAGCGAGTTTTCATTCCCTTTCTGTCCTTATATCCCCAGTTTTTAAAGGATAAAGCAATGTGTTCACACTGCTTAAAAAACCAATTAGGTTCTACGCTGCTAAATGCTTCTCCGATTATACATGCGCCCTTAAACTGGAAGGATCATTAGCTGTGTAGACTGCAGCGGGCCGCTCGCTGCCTCTAATAAGGTTTTATGGCCTGCTAGCTTTCACACTATTTGCAGCTACAAGTTAATGCATTGCCAATGTTAAAGTGAAAAGGCCTTGTCTGGTTTAGGCAAACCCTCGGTAGTTTTACAAGAAATCACGGATGATAAATGGGACGGTCTTACATCACAGTGAGCGCATTATCGGCACAAGGGTTATGTAAGTTGAGGATTGTAACCCTTTCTTGTCTACATGGCACCGTATACAATACAATGTATACAGCTCACTGATACTGTGCCGTTTGTGGTGATGTCTAAAATAGGGTCTAAAATATCGGGACCCCCACAGATCAGCTGGTTTTACTTGACTGTGACTTCTGGCATTGTTGGGAGCTATAGTGCTCACTCAGCGTCTTTCATAGCAGCAGTTACGTGTTACTGCAGCCATGTCCATGTCAAAATTGATGGCCTATTGTAAAAGTAGACCATTCATATTATGACGGTAGATAACCCCTTTATACTCTGCCCCACTCCTGGCGATGCAGTACTATCAGGCCTGAGGTTATGAGAACTTTCCATACTTTCGAATATACTGCAAAATTTACATTTTTTTTCAATTAACTGTATGGTGTAACATGGAAATAGTATAAAAGCAACAAAAAATCCTTTGTATGTGTAAGAATGAAAAAAATCACATAGACAGCTGATTAGAAATTATGTACGTAAGGTTTTAATCATTTTTAGCAGAATATTTGTCAGTTTAATTAAACCTCTTTGAGAGAAACTCCTGGCATATACCCACGTGTCCCCCTTGGGTATATCATTTTTACTTGATGTGATATTTAGGGGTTGTCTGCCATCCTGGCTCCTTCTTCCCCTGATACAGCCTATATTTTCCATTATGCCTCTATCTTCAGCTCCTCTGCAGTATACCACAGAGGAGGAGACGTCTCATCACACTACACTTGCTCTGCTTCAAGCCACATCTCAGTGCAGCAAGTGATAGGTCATAAACAGAGGAATCCTGTGTCCTAACTCCAGAGTCTCAGGATATCCTATATGATGCAGCATCACCCTGCCTCCTGCTTGTGATAGGTTTCTTCTTGATGATTCTTACAAGCAGGAAGCTGGAGAGAACAGTGTAAAGCTGCATCTCATATAAATACTGTACACTGGAGATTCTGCACACAGCACACACAAATAGTATAGATAGTGAGAGTTGGGGGGGAGTTATAACTCTGTAACTAATCATTGTATATACTCACCTATTTTATCACTGCACCCCTTCTCTCTCAGGGCACAAATTTATATCTTCAGCTGCACTGGAGGGATATACAGAGGATAGCTGCCAGAGGGATTACAAAAATTCTGATGTTTTCCTCTAGTCCACAGGAAGTTCTGCATACAGGGAAGACTAATATCTTTACTACACAGAACAAATTCTGGACTAGTGGTCAAACTAGTAATCCTAGGACCCATCCGCATGAAAGTATGGATGTAACTGTGTGGGATTGAAACAATTTACACTGTTAGAATATGTTGGCCAATGATATGTCCAAGTTATTGTAGTATTGATGAATTGTAAAACCACTCTAGCTGATTGTTAGTCTTTTCTTAAGCTTGCGCATGCGCCATTGCTTTGTACTGTCTGGGTGTGCACAAGGTAACAAGGTGTCCAATGCCCAGTGTCATCACTGCACTGTGCAAGGGACCGCCCTGGTACATGTGCAGTATAGCTTTGACACTTGGGACAAGGCACCTTGCTATACTGGGCATGCCCAGGGAGAATAATTCAAGTCAAGCTGTGTGGAGTTGGAGCCCAAGCTGTGTGATAATCTCCTAAAATTGTCACAAAAAAATAGTTATAAAATTTGTCAGTTCACGTAATAGGTCCAACCAACAAGTTCGCTTAAAAATTATGGTTGTGTTATTTCCAAGAATCAGAAAACCTGAGTCACATTTGCAGAATTCAGAACAACTTTTTTTTAATAAGATGATGTCCGGTTTCATGTTGGAATGCTGATCAGAGAAACCTATGTCTTAAGGTATTAGTAGGGTCTATAGACAGGTCTTGCCGGGGGGGTATTTTTTATGTTTCGAAAATATTTGATAGAGCTTAATAAAAAAAAAAGACATTGATGGAAAGTCTATTGCATATCTATAACTTGTCATCTTCTTACAGGACTGTGTGGACGTGGGATGGTGGGAAGGAGAACTGAACAGCAGACGAGGAGTGTTTCCAGATAACTTTGTCAAGCCACTTCCTCCTGATTATGAGAAGGAAATCCATGTGAGTGTCATGTAAAGTTATTTTTAGCTTTCTTGCTCTATAGCTTTTTTTTTTTAATTCTTTACATTGGAACCTTTGGTGACGCTTTACATCATGTAGGTACAACAATTTGCCCATTTGTGCATGTTAATATGGGACAACTTACTGTAATGGAAATCAGATCCTCATGCAACTGGTAATACAGAACTGCCATTCTGAAGAATCATCGCTGCAGTGTAAAGAGAAGGGACATGTTCTAGAAAAGTAACTGGAACTTGTACTGGTACAGAAGGTGGATTATAAACTACCCTACAAGCACAAGAGACAATGTACGCCGGCTGTAGTTATGCTGGCAAGTGTTGGGTCTTAGCTGTGTCCCAATGAAGCAGCCAAGCAGCTAAAAATTAAGAGAATAAGGCGATGTGCACATGGCTGTATTTCTGCTCCGTTTAGTACTGAGAAGCAGTAATGCACCCATAAAGGTGTATGGACCCTTAAGGTACACATCTATGATTTTCACCATATAGTACCTGATGAAGCTTGGTATAGCAGCACATGGAAGCCTTTAACCTATGAGCCACCCTAAAACCACTTGCATGTGGGTTTTGCCAAATGTACCGAGCACAAGTAGACGTCCCTATTAATATTAACAGTCTCTTCTCACATTCAGTTGCAATTTAAGGCCCCGATACATGCAAGGGAAAAGTCGGCACCTGTCGAATATGTCGCGCCTGGTGGGATTACATCATGTCATAAGATGGTGTAAAACAGTATGGACCTTCAAACTACCATTAAAAATGTCCATTACTGTCATCTGTAATAGGCTAAGAGCAAATGGACATTAACAGCAATAGAGTGACAGAAGCAGACAGAGCGCCCTCCATCTGGCGTCCATTGCAATTCACTCTAATGTAAAAAAAAAAAATGATGATGGAAGAAGATTTCTGTATGTATGACATTTTCTTCCATCAGAAAAGTAATAAGAAAGCTTCCATCATGTCAAGGTCATGGGACGGAGGGGCCCTTTCTGCATCAGTCACTTAATGTCTGTTGCTCTTATCCTTTGATGGATGTTATAATGGTAGTGTGAACATACAGAGAGAGATCGTGCTGCAGTATAGATAAACATGTATAGAAGACAAGTGCTTGGGCAGCAGGATCAGTCATTTCTTTTTTTTAAACTCGTTTTATTGAAGATTACATAACAAAGCAAGTAATACAATCAAAACAAAAGAAAAACACAGGTACAGTATAAGCACAAGAAACATATAGTTAACCAGAAACAAGCCACAGCACTGGTCCATCCCGACCCCAACCCAACCACCCCGACCACAACACAGTTCTGAACACAATATCACATGACACAACAACAAAGTTACAACAGTCACATATATTCCCCACACGAGGAGTCACAGACCTATCTGGCAGTAGCTCCCATTTATGGAGCAAAGGTGTCTAGGGCCGAACGCATCATGGGAGCAGAGTATTGGGTCACGGGAGAATCACACCACGCACCCCATACCGTAGTAAATTTCTGGGGACAGCCCCTCCCTTTATATATAATCTGATTAAATGGGAGAACCGAGTTAACCATTTTCCGCCATTGGGAGACAGATGGGGATCTAGGGGCCATCCACCGCAAGGCGATGGCTTTCCTAGCATAAAACAAGCACTCTCTAAGAAAAATTCGAGTATGATGCTGCCACAACTCCTCCTCCAAAACGCCAAACAGGCAGACTTCGGGAGAAAACGGGACTGGGCGGCCCAGGACATCTGCCAGAAGGTCTACCACTCCCCTCCAAAAGGTGCGAACCACCGGACAACCCCACATCATGTGCCAAAAATCTGCACGAGGATACGGACACCTGAGACAAGTCGAGCTAGACATACGGCCCATTCTGTGCAAACGGACAGGGGTCAAATAACATTGGTGTATGATAAAAATTTGGATCAATTTATTATTAGCTGAAGGAGAGACATAAAGAGGAGATTCCAAAACCTCCTGAAACAGCTCATCAGTCAATTCTGGGATATTGGTGCGCCAACGCGTCAGAGCCGGGGACTCAGCCAGAGATACCTTTACATGAATTAGATGGTTATATAGAACCGAAATAAGACCCCCAGGGCCCTGAGAGCGTAGCACACCAATGAGCGGGTATTCGGAAATGGCACACGGTTGGGCAGGAAATATCGAGGAAAGGGCATGACGTATCTGAAGAAACCTAAAGAACTGGTGTCTTGGGATCTCATGTGATGCGGTCAAAGAGTCAAAAGTAACAAACACCCCCTGTGTATATAAATTCGCTAGAGTAGACACCCCATATCGTGACCAAGACCTAGCATCAGGTAACACGAATAGATCAGACAAGCCAGGATTGTCCCACAAGGGGGTCTCTGCAGGGGTGTCCGAATAAGAAGATACTTTCCGGGCCTGCGCCCAAACCTGCGCCGCTAGAGTATGAATGGGCAAAAGCCTACCCCTGAACAACCGAGACTGGTCCAGCACAGGCCACAAGATATTCAGGTCCAGATGGTGAGCCAAATGCCTCTCCGGCCCCGGGAGCCGATCCGAGGAAAGCCAGGGCTTTATAAAGCGGAGTTGACCCGCAAGATAATAAAGAAACAGATCAGGGAGTGACGCCCCCCCGAGTTGTTTCGGCCTCTGGAGAGCAGTCAATCTCAATTTGGATCTAGAATGACCCCACACAAAAGAGATCATCAAGGAGTCCATCTGTCTAAAAAATCGGAGGGGCACAGGCACGGCCGAATTACTTAAAGAGTATAGACATTTGGGTAATACAATCATTTTAATCAGGTTTATCCTGCCCGCTACGGACAGGGGCAATGCATCCCAGGTCAGGAATTTAGAGCGGAAGTGCGAGAGAAGGGGGAAAACATTAAGGTCCAGATAACTCTTATAGTCTCTGGGAATGACGATCCCAAGATACTTAAAAGCAGAGACCACCGGCAATATACATACTACCTCCCCCTCCGCTGCCGCCGGCACCCCACCTATATGCATATAAGAGGACTTAGACCAGTTAGTGCGTAGGCCCGAATAATTGCCAAAAACATTTACCACTTCCATGGCTCGGGGCAAGGATATAGAGGGGTCAGACATAAATAGAAGGAGGTCGTCAGCATAAAGCGCAACCCTCTCCTCGCTAGGGCCAATGGAGATACCTTTATAGAGAGGGTCGTGCCTCAGGAGTATGGCCAAGGGTTCTATAGCTAAAGCAAATAGCAGCGGAGAGAGAGGGCAACCCTGCCGCGTGCCCCTACCCAAAGTAAAATACGGAGACAGCGAACCATTAATGGACAACGCCGCCCTAGGGGAACAGTACAGAATGGAGATCCAAGTAATAAATCCATCCCCAAACCCATATTTACGCAAAGATTGTAAAAGAAAAGGCCACTCGACAGAGTCGAATGCCTTTGTAGCATCTAACGAGGCTATTGCCCAGTCCGCCGAAGTGGCTGAGCCAATCTGGGTCACCACCTGGACACGTCTAAGATTATCAGACGTAGATTTGCCTGGCATAAAACCAGCTTGATCCGAATGAACCAGATCAAGAACCACAGTGTTAAGTCTCCTTGCCAACATTTTAGTCAGTAATTTATAATCGATATTCAACAAAGAAATAGGCCTGTAAGAACCACAGTCCAGCGGATCCTTATCTGGTTTGAGAAGAACAACAATTGTGGCATCATAAAAGGACGCCGGAAGACTACGGTCCCGAAAGGCACGTTCATAACATTTTAGCAGCACTGGCAGGAGCACATCCCCATACTGAGCATATACCTCTATCGGAATACCGTCAGGACCTGGAGATTTCCCCCTCGCCATGTCCGCCAGCGCCTCCGTCAACTCCCCCAAGGTAAAGGGGGAGTCCAAAAAAGCACGCTGGTCCTCAGACAGAACGGGGAAGGGAATGGAATCTAAGTAAAGAGCCAGATCCTGATCACCAACTCCTAATTTAGAACTATATAAGTCACTGTAATACTGGTGGAAACGGGTTCTAATATCATTACTATTGGTGAGGATATCGCCGGTCTCCGAGCGTACTCGGAAAATAGCTGGAGAGGCCGTGTTTTGGTGTACCAGGTGGGCCAATAGGCTGCTAGACTGATTCCCGAGTTCATAGAATTTCTGTTTGCTAAAAAACAGAGATCTGCGGGCCTTCTCATGGAGTGCATGCAAATACTGTCTGCCTGCATGCAACCATTGGGATCTAGACTCATCCGTGGGGTTCGCAACATACGCAGCCTCCAGGGAGATACACCGGGCCGCTAGGGAAGTCTCCAGTAACGAGGATTCCCTTTTAATAAAAGAAATGGAGGACCTAATACACCCACGTAGGTATGCCTTCGTGGTCTCCCAAAGGAGAGAGGGGCATGTATCCGGGGAGTTAACGGTCAGAAATACTTGAAGCTGGTCAGGGATCCTATCATTGGGTGTAAATAATTTGAGCCAAAAGGGGTGTATACGGCAGCTCAAACTCGATCTAATCGTGTCCCCATGATTCAAGATGACCAAGAGAGGGGAGTGATCGGAAACCGTCCTAGGCAAGTAAGATACGGATTGTAGAATGGAATAGGTCTTAACATTCCCAAAGGCATAATCAATGCGGGACAGGGCATGTCTATGAGCAGAATGACAGGAAAAAACTCGGGAATCAGGGAACACCACCCTCCACAAGTCCTGCCAACCCAACTCCCGGACCAATTTGGCCATAGAGGTGGGACGAGAAGACAGCGGAGGATCCACACCAGCATGAAATCGGTCTGCAGCTTCATTCATCACCCGATTAAAATCACCCAGGCATAACACCACCGCCCCAGGAAACCTGACCACAAACTGAGTCGCACCCTGGAGTACAGACATATCGGAGGCAGGCGGTAAATATACACCTAAAATCACATACAGGGTAGAGTCTATCCATGCTTGGACAAATATGTAGCGCCCCTCGGGATCCCGCTCAATCACCCCTGGTTCCCACCTAATACTGCGATGCACCAGGATAGACACCCCCCTAGAGAAGGAGGTATGCATAGAATGAGCGGCCCACTGAACCCACGGCTTCTGAAGCCGGCTAACAGTCTCCGCCACCATATGTGTCTCCTGGAGGCAAACAATATGAGGGTGGACCTGCCTAATTTGAGAGAAGACAGTAGATCTCTTACGCGGACTACCTAGACCCCTCACATTCCATGAAAAAACATTAAGTGACGCCATAACAATACAATCTCTTATATCTGTAAAGCATGAGCCACGGGCAGGAGGCACAGGGCAGTGAGCGGGGTCTCAGGAGAAAAAGACAATTCAGTATGTGGCACAGCAAAAAAAAAAAAAAAAAAAAAACCGTGAAAACACAGACAAAATAGAACAACACACCCATGGAGGGCGCAAACAGTCTCGAACACATTAACCAGATACGGAGTAGTACAGTCTCGTAGCTACTTTCAACGGGGGAGAAAGTGCACCCAATACAGATGGATTGTTGGGCACTCTCTCGAAAAAATTTTGCGCAAAATAAGCAAAGTACGTTCATGTAATAAAGCCGAAGGTGCAGAACCAAAGCAGTGAACACACCTTAGGCCACCGGGTCAATTAAACACTGTAACGACAAAAGCCATAAGGCCGGGCCTCCGGTCTAACAGGACCTCTCACCACCAGGATATGATGTCAGCGCCGAGGAGATCGGGGCAACAGGGACAACCAGTCCTCCGCATCCTTGGGAGAATTGAAGAAAAGGGAACGGTCACCATGGATGACACGAAGTCGGGCTGGATAAATCATAGAATACTGTATAGCCTTTTCTCGGAGACGTCTCTTGACCGCCACAAAGGATGCTCGGGTTTTCTGGAGAGCAGCCGAGAAGTCAGGAAACATCGCCACTGTAGCTCCATTGAATTTGATCTCCCCAACCTGACGCGCAGCCCGCAGCGCGGTGTCACGATCCGTACTATTAATCAACCGGGCCAGTAAGGGACGCGGGGGGGCCCCCGGAGGAGGAGGTCTGGCAGGAACTCTGTGGGCTCTTTCAACAGCAAATATGGGAGAAAAATGAGCTTCCGGCAGAATATCACGTAGCCATTTTTCCATGAAGGATCGGGGGTCAGCACCCTCTGCTTTTTCTGGAAGACCCAATATGCGCAAATTGTTGCGTCGCAGCCTATTCTCCAGATCATCCGCCCTCTGAGTCCACAAAGCTGCCGCCCGTTCCAGCTCTTGAATTTTGGCAGGGATGGGTTGAACAGAATCTTCCACCCGAGAAACACGATCCTCCACTTCACCCACTCTATCCCGCAGAGACTGAAAGTCCTGTCGAAGCAGGCCAAGATCAATTTTAACCTCTTCAATTTTACCAGTCAAGGAAGAGGTGCCAGCCTGTATCGCTTCCAGCAACTGTGCAGTCACCTGTTTCAAGGTGGGTTCAGCAGTATCCATAGGCTCAGCCGATGAGGAAGCCGTAGGAGAAGTGGTAGGCGGGGGAGTGGAGGATCTGGTAAAGCTACGTAGGCGATCCGACGTGGAGCTCGACAGCGGGCGACTCATTTTGGAAAGTCCGCCGCCGCCCTTCTTGCGTGCCGTAGAAGTAGGTATGATGGCGGATGGAGAAGGCCCAATCCACAAGGAGCAGCCACAGCAATCACAGGTATGGAGGACAAATATGCAGGGCAACACAGTCCGTAAATATATGATGGAGAGAAAGCTGAGGCAGGATATAACAATTCCTAGGCTGAAGCTGCCAGAAGAATAACTAGGATGTGTTCAGCGCTCACCACACGCCACAGGACCACCACAAGAAGCCAGCTGAGGGAGACCAGACATCCAGGCTGGGGACACTGCTCAATCATACAGAAGAGGAAGCAGGAAATGGCTGCTGTTCAGGCCGAGGGGGGGTAGGAAGGGATCCCAGGCAATCCAGGCCCACACCAGATCTCCACTCACCAGCGTCCAGACCCACAGCAGCAAAGGAGGCACCCAGGATGTATATGGGTCGACTGGGAAAGGTCCGGAGCCCCAATTCCACCATCACCTGGGGCCACAGGCCGGGAGAGTATGCCGCGCTGCCGCTCCACAGACAGGAAGATGGCGGCCGGCTTCACACTGCAGGAGTAGGCCGCAACTACTCTCGGCTCCTCACCGCCTCCAAAACGCCACTACGCGGAAGCCAGCTGCGAGAGGACCCACTCCAGGACCCGGCCCAGTATCACAGGTACCCGGGGCTTCAGATGTGCAGGCTGGGAGTCAGGATTAATAGTGATTCGGCCCGGAGCTCCAGCTACATGCGGCCGACCGCTTCACGCGCAAGCCACGCCCCAGGATCAGTCATTTCTATGTACTTTTGGAAGATCAGAGACAATATTTAGACAGGGTAGGAAATACAGTGGAATTTGGTGTCACTATAGGAAATAAGGCAAATTATAGCCGTAAAATCTAGTGTGAGTGACCTGTAATACCTCTCAACAAAGGAACAGCTCGAGTGATCCCGAGCTGACATAGTAAAACACAGTGATACCCTGCAGCTTGACGTCTGCCTGTCATATTAACAATATAAGCGCAGAAATAGACCTTGCAGACATCGGAAATCGGGAGTTAAATTACCGTAATTATAGAGTTCCTATTTAATTCCACAAGGGCTGAAATTACGCCCACCTACCTGGGCCAGATGAAGTCATCCATTATATCGAGCGAGAGATTTCAGGCTTCATGGTAGAATATGCTGGATGTACGGCTGCAGACCGCAAGTCCTTTATCTTCTATAATTGTACACATTATATTTACCCCCTACCATAAAATGATATACCGCCATTTGTGTGTATGGCACCTGCTAGAGCCCTTGTAGTAGATGCCACTGGTCTGTGTGCCCTGAGAAAGGGGACACAGTGTCTGAAGACAAATCGTGGGTGGATTATTTAGGCAGCTCCTTGGGATAATCCCTTCCCCCCCTTAAAATTATCTTGAGAAAGATCTCATGTTAGATGGCCTAATAGGAACATTGTAGAGATGAGCGAACAGTAAAATGTTCGAGGTTCGATATTCGTTTTGAGTAGCCCCTCAATATTCGACTACTCAAATCGAATATCGAACCCTATTATAGTCTATGGGGGGAAAATGCTCGTTTCAGGGGTAGGCAACATTCGATCAAATTATACTTACCAAGTCCACGAGTGAGGGTCGGGCTGGATCCTCCGAGCAGTCTTCTCCGTGCAGCGTCCCCGCGGCATCTTCCGGCTCTGAATTCACTCTGCCAGGCATCGGGCCTGGGCAGAGCTGACTGCTCATGCCCGCTTGTAGTCGGCTCTGCCCAGGCCCGATGCCTGGCAGAGTGAATTCAGAGCCGGAAGACGCCGCGGGGAAGCTGCACAGAGAAGACTTCTAAAGGTAGGAGAAGAACCAGCGTTGATTGGCTGACTGTATAGCATTCGGCCAATCAATGCTGGTTCTGCATCGAACTTTTCCATTCGAATACTACTCGCTCATCTCTAGAACATTGGCCTAATTTTTCATACTGTAAATAATCGCTATTAATCATAATCAAGCTAGAGTGCCCAATTGATCCCAGTTTTGATTTAGGTGTGTGTGTGTGGGGGGGGGTCAGACAGAGGGCTCCTTTCCTGAGTACACTGGAGTATGGAGTAACCATAAGGCACATTTTTGGTGCCATTTTTGCCACTACGAGTCCAGACCTGAGGTGTAATATGGGGCTTTTACTGAACATAGGGCAGCATATTAAGCTGACGGATCCTCTTTAAACTCGCCTGTCTGGATAAGGCCTAAAAAGTAAAAGTTTTTGTACTGATAAATTATACCCCTTCATTCTGCAGGTTACCTGGGGAGGGAGGGGGGGGGGTTCTTCCAGACTTCTGAGTAAATACTGTAATGACTCCACAGTCGCTGGACTTAATGTCTAATAATACTGCTTATTTTACATGACTTTTAGCTCCATACTGAGCGATTTAGGATGTAATGTTACCACAATGGCTTAATATACTTGTATGCAGAAATATACGATTTTATGGCGATACATTCTGATCTGAATTATACAGAAATTGGGGTCACCCTGAGAAAGGTAAAAAACAATTAAATGATTACACTCGCTGTGAAATAAATGGCGCTGAACCATTCATTCTGCAACCTGCATTTTTAAATCAATTTCCAATGTCAAACGGCGGTACATAGAAAATGATACAAAATAAATATATTTACGTGGAGAGATGTATGCTTGCTTTTCCTAGCGGATTGTGTGAATGTAATTTCCAGGGAAAATGATATGCAATCTAAATAAGCACCTGCGAAGCCCTGTAGGATCTTTCATCAGCAAAGGCATTAGGAAAGTTAAATAGCACATTAGACTATGTTAGTGGCGTCTGAATTCATGTTTATTTAAGGGTTATGGATGTTTTTATGTGAATAATGTTTCCATCTCATAATATTTAAAGGGAAAGGAGAATTAGCAAAATTCTTTGAACTGTCAGGACACGGTCCTAGGTTCGCAGCACAGTGAGGCATTATACCATTATGCTGAATGCATACCCCATCTGTCGCCCATAATTTACGGATAACACAGACGTTTTATTGGCTAGGGCGAGCGCATATTGGTTTCGCATCCAAGAAACAGGAGTTAATAAAGGGAACTCATCACGTAGAGAGTGTCAGATCATATTATAGAGCAAATTGAAATACATATTTGTGGGAATATATTAATTAGAATTTGTGCTTTATACATTTATATCTCTGCACGTTCTAGTCTTAGGATGGGGCTCCACGTGGCGTAAACGCCGCACCGCAGCCTTTTTTTTGGAAATTGCAGCGTGTCCTTGCTGCAAATTTTTTTCCCACAAAGTGGGCATGGGATTCTCATGGATCCCATCCACTTTGCAAGTACTGTAAAATGCCACGGTTTTTCCTGCAGTGTTTCTGCCGTGGGCAAATCGTGGCGTTTCCGGCCCGTGGGGCCCCGACCTTAAAGGGGTTTTTTGATCTCAGGATTTCAGCTGCTCTCCTGTCTCCTCTCTCCTTCACTTTATGGTTTCAGTTTGAGGGCTCAGTTATCTTTGGATTTACATACACACATAACAGAAGCACTGCTTAAGAAACCTCATTTAGCTATAACCAGGAATCACAAACTGAAAGCAGTATGTAGAGAGAGGAGACAGCCAGGAGCTGGGACTCTGACTGTCATCTTCCTAACCGAGAACTGGTCTGTAACCTTTAAACCCTAAGGAGAAAGATTTAGTTATATCGGGCAAACAGAGCAAGATAGATAAAGCAATGTCTTGGGTAAAACACTTCAGGGTAGGTTCACACTTGTGCTAAGCTCTTGCAGGGGAAGGGCCCGAATGATGGAGAGCCAGACCGTTAAAACAGTGGTTCCCCGCAGACCTCCTAGACTATAATGGGTTCTACTGGGTGTCTGTCGCGTTTCCACTGTTTGTATATTGAAATCAGCAGAGAGAAAAGTCCTCCGGGTAGGACTTGTCTTTTTTGGCACTTTCTGCAGCAAAGACTCCGGTTCGGCACTTAGCCATAGTTAGCTTAAGCTACAAGTGTGAATAGGATCCTTAAGATAGGAGTACCCCCTTTGAATTGGTTTTCTGGGTCCCAATAGTCTTTTCCACATACTAGGTTATCAGTATGTGGTGTGTTGGGTCCGGCACCCGGGTCCCACACAGATCAGCTGTTCCTGCACACTCCTGGTACCGGAAGCTAGTGGATGGATGGGGACTGCCCACTGGACTCCTAAGCATAAAAAGAACAGACGTTTCAGTAAATATATGACCAGTTATATTGAATCTTTCTGCTCATCGCCTCCTGTTCTAGAACATTCTGCCTGCAGGCTGTATTTTAAGCATAATGGGTTCCTCTTAATGAAATTCATGGAAAATTAAGAGCTGCTTCATCTGTATGCAGTGGTAAGTCTGTACACTGTGTATGTCTGATACTTAGGGAACAAATGTATATCAGACAGAATACTTTGTTTCTTGCATACAGTAGTATTGAAAATCCTAGTCACCTGTACTTCTCAATGTGGTCATGGGAAATGTCGGCGGAAGTGTGCAGGTATACAGTGTTGGCCAAAAGTATTGGCACCCCTGCAATTCTGTCAGATAATACTCATTTTCTTCAGAAAATGATTGCAATCACAAATTCTTTAGTATTATTATCTTTATTGAATTTGTCTTCAATGGATAACCACAAACAGAATTGTTAAAAAGCCAAATTGGATATAATTACACAGCAAATATAAAAAGGGGGTGGACAAAAGTATTGGCACTGTTTGAAAAATCATGTGATGCTTCTCTAATTTGTGTAATTAGCAGCACCTGTTACTTACCTGAGGCACCTAACAGGTGGTGGCAATAACTAAATCACACTTGCAGCCAGTTGAAATGGATTAAAGTTGACTCAACCTCTGTCCTGTGTCCTTGTGTGTGCCACATTGAGCATGGAAAAAAGAAAGAAGACCAAAGAACTGTCTGAGGACTTGAGAAGCAAAATTGTGAGGAAGCATGAGCAATCTCAAGGCTACAAGTCCATCTCCAAAGACCTGAATGTTCCTGTGTCTACCGTGCGCAGTGTCATCAAGAAGTGTAAAGCCCATGGCACTGTGGCTAACCTCCCTAGATGTGAGCGGAAAAGAAAAATTGACGAGAGATTTCAACACAAGATTGTGCGGATGGTGGATAAAGAACCTCGACTAACATCCAAACAAGTTCAAGCTGCCCTGCAGTCCGAGGGTACAACAGTGTCACCCCGTACTATCCGTAGGCGTCTGAATGAAAAGGGACTGTAGGGTAGGATACCCAGGAAGACCCCACTTCTTACTCAGAGACATAAAAAAGCCAGGCTGGAGTTTGCCAAAACTTACCTGAGAAAGCCAAAAACGTTTTGGAAGAATGTTCTCTGGTCAGATGAGACAAAAGTAGGAAAAGGCCTCAACATAGAGTTTACAGGAAAAAAAAAAAAAGAGGCCTTCAAAGAAAAGAACACGGTCCCTACAGTCAGACATGGCGGAGGTTCCCTGATGTTTTGGGGTTGCTTTGCTGCCTCTGGCACTGGACTGCTTGACCGTGTGCATGGCATTATGAAGTCTGAAGACTACCAACACATTGTGCAGCATAATGTAGGGCCCAGTGTGAGAAAGCTGGGTCTCCCTCAGAGGTCAGGGCTCTTCCAGCAGGACAATGACCCAAAACACACTTCAGGTCAGCACTAGAAAATGGTTTGATAGAAAGCCCTGGAGACTTGTAAAGTGGCAGCAATGAGTCCAGCCCTGAATCCCATAGAACACCTGTGGGGGGGGGGAGGAGAGATCTCTTGATGGCAGTTTGGAGAAGGCCCCCTTCACATCTCAGGGACCTGGAGCAGTTTGCCAAAGAAGAATGGTCTAAAATTCCAGCAGAGCCTTGTAAGAAACTCATTGCTGGTTACCGGAAGTGGTTGTGCGCAGTTATTTTGTCTAAAGGTTGTGCTACCAAGTATTAGGCTGAGGGGGCCAATACTTTTGTCCGGCACATTTTTGGAGTTTTGTGTAAAATGATCAATGATTTGACTTTTTTTCATTCTCTTTTGTGTTTTTTCATTGCAAGCAAAATAAATGAAGATATTACCAAAGAGTTTGTGCTTGCAATCATTTTCTGGAGGAAACTGAGTATTATCTGTCAGAATTGCAGGGGGGCCAATACTTTTGGCCAACACTGTATATATATATTTGGTGACATACACTTAAGCAGTGTTTATTCTAATACGTACCATGTCTCACTTTTTATTTCACAGAGACCTAAGAAACCTCCTCCTCCGTCAGCTCCAGTAGCCAAGCCAGCAACAGGTAACCAGCATAAAATGGTTCACGTTCAGGCTCCATGCACAATACTGTGTGTTTTGTCAGTTTGATCGCCATGTTCTTCACGCCTGGCACACTGACTTATTATATTCTAATGGACCCATACACAGATCCATGCATTATCAGGGGACCATGAGCCCAGAGCAAAACTCAGGACAGGTTGTCGATTTTGGGGCCTGGCTCACTGGGGGAGGTTAATGGGTCTGTGGAGACATGGAGGGCACGTGGATATCATCTATGTGATGCTTTACCTTATTATTAGACATGCCAAGCATAGTAAAGGTTCCTGAAGAAGTAGAAACATTTGCATCTAGTGGTCATCTAGTAGTCTGTACATACATAGTCTTTGGTAGGCATCTTGCCTTCACTCCAAAACTCAATGCACTGATGATAACTGACCGCCATTCAAGGGTGTAACGTAAACGGGTGCAGCGGGTCCAGTCAGACATTCAGGAGAAGGAACCTTAGGGGAGCAATAAGGTGTCTTACCTCAATATGAGGAGACCAATACTATAAACAATACATTACAGTTGGGGGACCGGTAAAAATGAAAAAAATTTTTTACCTCCATGTAAGTGGATTGCCATCTATTTGTATCCATGTTTTGCTTCTGTTAAATGGATGTAAAAAAAAAAAAAAAAAAAAGATTCGTCTGCGGCCTAAACTTGATTCCTCGTATAACTTTCCTGTAATAAATGTATATTGAGGTGCTGACTAACAGGTTAAATGGGATATCAGAGCAAGCAGGAAGAGGTGTCAATACATAGTAAAACGCTCAGAAAATGCTTCACTATTGGTTCACAACTGTGCTTGGGTTTCCATTCTTCAGGTCTGTTTAGGAGCCCAAAAAAACAAAACCCAAGTGGAAACCTGCGGACCCCATATTGAGACTATATAGGGGTCTGCCACGTTTCCGCCCGAAAAATTTGTAGAGAAAAGTCCTGCTTGCAAGTCTTTAGTCTCTGCATTTTTCAGACGTATTCGGGGACTCAATCCCTGAACACAGAGGGAGCAATGGCGTGAATCACGTCTTAGGCCTGGTTTTCATGTATAGGTAATATGAATGGGCAATATGGACCTATTACAGATGAAATTGTATCAGTATGTCATCAATATATTATCCGTATTTCTGATCACAATATGGATACTGAATACTGATAGACTGTCTTAAAGGCAGGAAATTAAACGACATAAGACAGCCATTTAAAAACAAGATTCATTGCATCCTTACTTCAGAAAAGCATGATGTAATTTTAGGACTTCGTTTTAGTGCCAGTTCTACATTTCAGTAACAACCCTCTCTACTTGCTAACAGATTGTACACAAGGGGAAGTAACGCCACTGCAGAATCGGATAACGCCAGGTTCACACCTGCGTTCAGCACTCCGTTCTGTGCTTTCCGTCTTCTGCATGCCAGAAGACGGAAAGCACAGACCGGGTCCGCCGTCAGCGGCGGTGAGTGTTTTATGCTCTCCGCCGCAAAACCGTTTTTTAAAATCCGGACACAGAGTACTGCATGTCTGAATCTGTGTCCGGATTTAAAAACCCGGTTTCACGGCGGAGAGCATAAAACGCTCACCGCCGCTCACAGCCGGACAGCTTTCTCACTCATTCAAATGAATGTGTGAGAAAGAATCCTGCAGGTTTCCATCTCCTGCTCTGTTTTATGCAGGAAACGGAAACCTGCAGAACGGAGAGCACAACGCAGATGTGAACGAGCCCTTACTTACAGGACTTGTTTGTAGTCTGTTACCATAGAAACACATAGGCCTGCATAGCTGCTGTATACACAAAATGGTAGAATTTTTTTTAGGCTTTGTCAAATGTTTCTTTGTATGGTTTGCATGCATCAACGAGTAAGAAAATTTGCTTATAAACATATTACATATTATAATATGTTTACGGTATATATTTAGTTACACCCATTAATGTTGCACGATAATCTTTCATCTGCATCCAAATATCTGTTTATAGGATGATTGAAGACAAATGTTATCTGAGTTAAAAATAGCAGTCATTTCCACAATGACCAGGCGCTGCCGAGGGAAGGGATTTCAGTGGGATATTTACATATTGTACCACTTGCTTTTACCATCGGGCCTAAAAGCCATGTACATCTGTGCATAGAAATAGGTTGCGTGCACAGGGGGCAGCTGTGTAACGGAAAAATCACGACGCTGTAGCTAATTCCGATCACAAGTGAGATAATGAGGTTTTTGCAGAGCCTTTTCTATTCTTGTTTAGAATATCAGGGGAATTGAGCCCAGAATGGAGCCGGATCATGTGATGACCAAGGATGACATTATACTTCTTTATATCTATATGTGGTCGGGGGGTTTGTCAGATGAGATTTATCTCGGACACGTGTAAATTCCCTGAAGAGGTGAGGGGGAACCTATACATCCTGGATTTTCATACATGAATGTTAAGTAGATGGTTCATCGAGCTAGACAAGATAATCTCATTTCCATCAAGGTGTCCTGACTAAGCTTCTTGCAATCTATTGTAGAGCTAGTGTCCCTGGAGTATGCTGCTGCCTCATGGCTGTAATCCCTGTGCTGTGCTCAGAATATTGTATTATATTGCAGGTTAGCGGCTCTGCCCTCTTGTAGATAAGTTGACTTGTTTTTTTTAATCGCAGTGGGTACATCAGACAGAAAACAAGACATTAGGAAGATTCCTCCAGAAAGGCCTGAAACCCTCCCGCACAGACCAGACGAGAAAGGTACGTGCTGTGCGACATTCTGCTGAGATGTATCGTCAGAAAACAACATCTTGTTTGGCAGAATTTTATTACACACCTATTTTGTTCTGTATTCTTGGTTTTTTTTTTTAGATATTTATGTGATATTCTTGAAGCATTCAAGCTTTTTCCCACACACTGGGTTTATATCTACTGTTTTATTCAACTCACTTTTTAGCTTTGCTGTGTAGATTGGGACAAAGTTAACAGAGACACTTCATTATAATTAGAGGGCAGGGGGAGGTTTATGATAGATGACAGCTCTGTTAATTCTCCAAGAGGTGGCACCTGCATTTATTAGACATGAAAGGCATATCCTTTGGATATGACATGTCTTACATGAGAACGCTTGTTTCATTTCATTTACATGAGGTTCACACTAGCGTTCGGGTCCCCCTGGAGGACCCGAAATACATAAACCCTATCCTATCAAAATGCGGTTACACGTGGAAACTCGTGGACCCCATAGACTATAATAGTTCCACCTATACTGAAATTGGCAGAGAGTAAAGTTCTCCTTGCAGGACTTCTCACCTCCGATTTTGAGCCAAATCTGGGAGTGCCCAAATGTTAGTGTGAACTTAGCGTTAATGTGATCAAGTCGATGTCATGTTTTACTAAAACAGAAGTATCTTATTACAGAGAGGCCTGACAGGGATCACAAAGGGGATAGCTCACTGAAGCACTCGGTTCCCGCAATACCTCCAAAGAAGCCCCGTCCACCCAAGACTAGCACTTCTAATAAATCTGGCACACTCCCTCCTCGGAGGCCGGAGAGACCAGCAGGACCCGTAACACATGCACGGTAAGACCCCAACTACTTTCTGACCAACTTGTTTTTTCAGCTCATCCCTAAAATTACAAGTTGACATCCCCTTTAACCAGAAGAGATTACAAATGGATAAGTGTAATGTGTGGTTGTACCGCCATAAATCCTGAGAATTAAGATGCTGCAGCTGATTCATTTTTTTCACTGAAGAACTGACAGGTACTCAGTAGTGCAGGGAACTGCATCCACCCCAATAGGGTATGGCCAGGGTGCTGCATTGGAGGGAAGGACATCAGACACCGATCGATCATAGGGAGTTGTGACTAGAGTTTATCATATTGGAATACCCCTTTAAATTGAGTTGTCCAAGATCATATATTAATAGCCTACTCTTAGAATTGGTCTTTAGTCTCAAATTGATTGGGATCTAAAAGTTCAACTTTATCTTCCATTGTCATATATAAATAAAAAAATATATACATAATCACAATGGGCATCCCCAAGCCCGAAAATGCCAGAACTACTATGATCTAAAAACATTTATCCCATATGGTGAACACCGTAGCGGGAAAAATAAATCTAAATAGCTAAACCACCAGTTTTCTGCCACTTTGCCTTCCAAAATAAATGGAACAAAAAGTGATCAAAACATCATAGATTGCCCAAAATAATATTAGTAAAAACTGCATACCGCCCTACAAAAAATATACCTTACAGAGCTCTGTAAAATGAAATATAAAAAAGTTACAGGTATCAGAATATGGCGACTAAAATATAGATTTTTATTCTTGTAAATATGTTAAAATGTGAAAAAAGGATACATTTGGTATTTTTGTGATTGTGCTGATTGTGCAGATTACAGCCAGCATGTCATTTTTAACGCACACTGAACATAAAATTAATGGGGGTAACATGGTGGCTCAGTGGTTAGCACTGTACCCTTGCAGCACTGGAGTCCTGGGTTCGAATCCTGCCAAGGACAACATCGGCAAGGAGTTTGTATGTTCTCCCTGTGTTTGTATGGATTTCCTCCCATACACCAAAGACATACTGATAGGAAAAAAAAATAAATTAACATATATATAAAAAAGGGCACCATTTTGTTTGTTTTTGTTTTTTTTGCTTTTTTTCCCCAATTCTACTCTATTTTGGAATTATTGTGAGAATATTAAATGGCACCTTTACGAAGTACAACTTGTCCCACAAAAAAATAAGTCCTCATAAGACTCTGTGAACCAAAAATAAATAAGTTATGGCTTTTGGAAGGAGGGAGGGGGGGGGTTTAAAAAAACGAAAAAGCAAAAATGGAAAATCACTGCGTCCTCAAGGGGGATAAACACTTGTTTGTGTTTCTTCCAAGTAAGATGTCCGGTTACAGATATTAGTATATGATCTTAGGCACTCGAGTGTAATGAGGAGTTAATGGGACTCAGAAGTGTTCTTGTTTGTACTGGAGTGAACGTGTAATCCAAGTCCAGTGATAGTCGGGACCTGCTTAGGTGACATAGAGGTGACTCCTGTGGCAGCTCCGCAATCTGAGCATGATATACTAATAGAGGAGTTATATTTATCATCATGTGCTGGCTCAGCGTAGGACAGTCAAGCTGTGTTATTAATTACTGTTCACACTGCAACGTACAGCAAAGCGTCCTTCCTGTCATTGTGACAGTATAGAATCAAGTAAATACATTATAGAGTTCATCGGCACTACTGGAGGTCATCACAGTCCTGGTATGTTTGGACCATATTCACATTTCCTCCATTTACATAGTGCACTGTCTGCACTTTTCACAGATAGCCTACATATCCATTCATTTCAATGTATTTATTCAGACATCTGTTTTTTTACAGATCGTGTAGCCAAGAAAATAGAGAAAGGCGTGCTCGTATGATTTTAAGTGGTGCGGATAGATCGTAGATGCATTAAATCATTGCAGCTATATGGGCCTGGGAAAATAATGGAACCCAGAAGAACCCAGAGACATTGAAAATAGAGAAAATGATTGTTATTTTTATGGAATGGCTGTGTTGGAAAAAAATGAATCAATCACAGGCAGCGCAATAAATGTATTGCTGACAGACTCCCTTAAAGGGAGTCTATCATAAGTAAATTAGTTATAAACCTAATTTCAGTACCGTGTAGAGGGGATTCTCTCGTTTCCAAATATACATTTGGAATCCTATTTTCATGTAAGTCAATATTTAATTCCTTTGTAAATGAGAAACTTTCTTGTTTCGGGAGGTGTCTAAGGGGGAGTTCACACTACCGTTACTAATGTCCATTGCTGTCTTCTGTCATAGGATGACAGCAATGGCCTTCAGAATGGTCACAGACTGATTCTGTGACCGGTTCCATTGACACTAATGTAAACAACATGACTTGAGACATTAGTATCAATGGGTACGGACACAGAATCTGTCTGCGACCATTCTCTGTGGCAGTTTAATGTCCGGTACTGGCATCCCATGATGGAAGACAGCAACGGACATTAGTAACAGTAGCTTGCCTAGGTTTTGTTCCCAGCTCTAGATTTCTGACAAAGCACTTTACCCACATTTGCAAGAGAATAAAATGTTGATTTACATGAAAATGAGTCTCCAAAGCTGAACAACTGAGGTATATTTAATAATAATACATTTTATTTATATAGCGCCAACATATTCCGCAGCGCTGTACAATTTATAGGGTTCAGATACAGACATACATAACAAAGAACGTCATTTCACACAATGGGACTGAGGGCCCTGCTCAAAAGAGCTTACAATCTATGAGGTAGAGAGGGTGACACAAGAGGTAGCAGGGGCGGCATTGCTTATACAGTGTTCAGACAATTTTGTGCATTAGGAATTGTGATAGGCTTGTCTGAAAAGATGCGTCTTTAGTTTGCGTTTGAAACTGTAGAAGTTGGGAGTTAATCTGATTGTCCGGGGTAGAGCATTCCAGAGAAGTGGTGCAGCTCGGGAGAAGTCTTGTATACGAGCATGGGAGGTTCTGATAATAGAGGATGTAAGTGTTAGGTCATTGAGTGAGCGGAGAGCACGGGTTGGGCGGTAGACAGAGATGAGGGAAGAAATGTAGGGAGGTGCGGCATTATGGAGAGCCTTGTGGATGAGAGTAATAACTTTATATTTTATTCTATAATGAATAGGCAGCCAATGTAGCGATTGGCACAGACCGGAGGCATCGCTGTAGCGTCTAGCCTGATAGATGAGCCTGGCCGCTGCATTCAGAATAGATTGTAGAGGAGAGAGTTTAGTGAGGGGAAGACCGATTAGTAAGGAATTACAGTAGTCAAGGCGAGAATGAATCAGAGAGACAATAAGTGTCTTTAGTGTATCTCTGGTAAGGAAAGGGCGTATTCTGGAGATGTTTTTGAGGTGGAGGTGACATGAACGTGCGAGTGATTCAATATGAGGGGTGAAGGAAAGGTCTGCGTCAAATATGACCCCAAGGCAGCGGGCATGCTGCCTAGGAGTTATAGTAAGGCCTGAGACTGCAATGGATATATCAGGGACAGATCTGTTAGATGGTGGAAACAGTAGTAGTTCAGTCTTAGAGAGATTTAGTTTCAGATAGAGCGAGGACATGATATTAGAGACAGCAGAGAGACAGTCACTGGTGTTCTGAATGAGTGCAGGGGTGATGTTATGATATTTGGAAACTGTAGAATCTCCTCTACGTGGAACCGGGATTAGTTTTATAACCACTTTACTTATGACAGAGGCTCCAAAGCTGAATTACAGGCAGAAGGTAATGTAAGGCTTGGAACCAATGTACTGCTGACAGACTCCCTTTAAAGAATATGCCAATGATCAGCATACAGCTTGTTAACATGATAGAAATGTTCTTTTACCAGATTTGGAGATGTCATTGGTTACTTTGAGACATGTGTAGACATGCTTATAATCTGGTTTGATGTCTTTGCCTGTCTTGACAAATAGGAGTGACAGTCCGAAGGCAGAGGTGGGAATCAGCACGGTATCCAGCACGCCTGACAGAGACTCCTCAGATAAAAGCAATGACATTGGTAAGTCCGAGATGTATTACTGCCAGGTTATAAATATCCCGAGAGCTCCTGCTCACCCATACACACTGACAGATTCATGCACCTCCTAAATACCAGCCTACTCCATTGCATAGAATAAACCCCTGCCGTGCCAGAAGCGGGTCATATAAAGCCCTAGACTGGTAAATCTGGGGAATCCTAGTAAGCACAACACAGGCTGCACAATCCTGCGGTAACACTACACAATAGATGTCTGCGGCAGTACGGCCATATACAGCGGGATTCCAAGGGAGACCCTCAGACCAGAGGAGCGGAAGCCTAATATATCAAGAGGACTGGATAGGAAGCTTTATCATTATTATAGGATTGCACTGAAATCTGCCAAACTGTGTTCCTTCCGTCTATGTGGATATTAATTAATGTTATTCCTATACGATCATAGAGTGAAGTGAGGCTGTGTTCACACTACCATTGTGGATTCCGTTATATACAGAAACCATAACACAACGTTGGATCCCTCGTATGACTAACACCAATGGTGCCCAGTGGATCCATCCGCTAATAATAGGACCTATCGTGGTTATGTGTTTGGGAAAAGAAGCACATTCTGTCAAATTTCATGGAAATTCCTATTGAGGCTCTATAGTAGTGTGAACACAACCTAAACAACATATCACCATTACAAGGGGATGAAAACAGTAGCCCATACTGTATGTATTCATAGTTAGGCAGTGCAAACCTAGACAGTCTGAGAATGCTCCAGATTTATCACAGTGGCTGATGCTGGATGATATATCTGGCATATCTTTACATTGTCTTGAGTAAGTTTATACCATCTATTAGTAGCTTTACATTGTTTCAGAATTTTGTTGCATTTATGTCACACTTTGTTACATCTTACAAAGTATTCCCATCTGTAAGGATCATACTCAGACTTGTGGCTTAAAGGGGTTTTCCAGGCAAAAAATAAATTTTTCCAAAAAGGCCAGTGAGTGCTATTAATGGGTTAATAAGTCGAACCAAATACCTTTAGCAGTGTTTTGAGTGATTTCTGGATTTCTCTGGGAGCTCCTGGTATGTTCTGCATTTGTTTACATGGGTTGCATCCTGTGTTTTACTACAACTACCATGATGCATTGCTCTTCACTCAGAGCTGACTCACACTACCCCCTCACTCGTTCCCCCCCTCGCTCTCTCACTCCTCCCCCCAAAACCATCATACCATCTTGGCAGAGGAGATCACTTCTTTCTGTGGGGCTGGCCAGCATCCCAGAAGGAAGGGATCTCCTGTACCCAGAAGATACAGACAAGAAGACAGGTAAGTATGATGCGGTGGGTATGGGGTTAGTATTGTTGACTGGGGTGGTCACATGACCGCCCTGGTGATCTAGATTAATATAGATTTTTTTTTTCTTTTTGTAAAGTAAGTTAGAAAGTAGGTGTAGAAATCGGATTTTATCCTGCACAACCCCTTTAAGCTAAATGGAATACTTTACCCAATTCATTGCCTTATCTATCTCGCTCTGTCTGTCAGATATGGCTGACTCCCTGTATTATCTATGTATCATGTTAAATGCAATTGCATCCTATTTCTTCCACAAATTTTTCTTGCAATGTAAAGTTTTCTGGGTACCCAGGGCTTTCATGCTGATATATAGCATAGCCTCTGCAAAAATGTAGGTTGCTGTGCTCGGTATGTAATGAAGAGGACGCAGCACTCATGCGAACGCCGCAGCCTTTTCAAATATGTGGTCGGAGGGAGGACCAGTTGTCAATCCTCTGCCCTATTCCATTTAGCAAAAAAAGTATCAATTTTGTTTTCTTTTACAAAAACACATGCAAACTGATGCAAATGGTTCAACAGATAACAAAAAAAAAATAGCCTGATTCCCTGCCTGGAACAAAAGACGTGGTGTGAATGCAGCCCTAGTCCCTGAACCCTACAAGTTGTTTCTGTGAAGTCTCTTTTTATATGATTTTTGTCCAGTACTCGAAGGGACGTCAGTAGAAAAGCTGTCAGTAAATTGCTCTGATATGAGAACATAATCTGACGTTTTGGCCAATTGATGTCCCTGTAATGTCATACTTAACATTCTGGACACAGATATTCACGTAGTCGTACTCCATTTATGGCCTTGGATGAGATATATGACATTCTATTTCAGATAAAATATTTCCAGGACCATCTTTTAGCAGCGTTTCTACATTTAGTCTTGGAGGTGACATCATTTTTGAACAAGTGCCAGATATTACTGTGGAAGTGGAACTGTCTCGTATCTTAAAAAAATATCAATTTCTTATCTGACGACTGTTTTCTTGGGATCCAGAAGTGGATGTATAGGGTTGAGGTGTTATTCGGAGGTATACAGGGCTGACTACTGCACATGTTATTGGTGTGACTACTGCGGATTACAGAACAATAGGACTGCGTTCATACTGAAGGTCCAGGTTAAACAATGCATTTGGATTCTTTAAGCTTATACGTATTCTACCTGTTCCACTTATATTCCATCCACTATGTGACTGCATATGTAGAAAAGGGACAGACGAGCACAATGAGGAGAAAACTACATTGTCTATGCCCAAGCAGTTTGGTGGATAAAGGTGCTGTTTGCTTTCAAAATTGTGCAATAGACCCTTGAAGAGGTTTTCTTGACTAAAGATGTTGATGACCTATCCTAAGCATAGGCCTTCAATATTAGATCAGAGGGGTTTGACACCCTGTACACCCACTGATCAGCAATTTTCATCAGCTGATACACAGAAAATGAATCAGGAAGCAGACAGCGCTATTCTATGTGTAGTGGCTGAGCTGAGTTACTGCAGATCTGCTCCGGTTCAAGTGAATGGGAACTCATCTGCAGTACCTGGTCCGGCCACTATACAGAGAACAGCGCTGTCTGCTTCCTGGTTCATTCTCTGTGTATCAGCAACTGAGAACAGCTGTTCGGTGGGGGTGCCAGGGGGCAGACCCCATCGATCCAATATTGATGACCCATACATAAGATAGGACATCAATGATTTTAGCTCTGACAACTATAGTCACATTTTCCAGCACACTGTGCATGGATCTGTATCTTTAATGCAATTTTTGGCCTTGGTGACTGCCCAATAGTGGCAAAACGTTGCAGTTATTGCAAAGTCACTGCAGAACCGTTTCTGCAGTGAACAAAATGCATCATGTGAATGTGCCCTTAGGGAATTATTCCAGAATTAGTCATTATGTCTATGAAAACATTACAGCAGCCTCTCTGATCCCCTCATTGACATAATATGTGGAATTTGCAGTTCTCTGCTTTTATGTTGCTACAGTATATTAGTAGGAATTAGTAATAATCCAATTTCCTGAGCTTTACATTTCGGTAATATTGCAGACATGTGCGGCTGTAGTTATGATGTAATATGTGTCAGGTATAATTGAGAGGTCGCTAATCTGCTGAGTCTCCGGGGTGGCGGGCACAGGGGCTGTTCTCTGGTCCGTGACTGACACTTTGCTAGTAAGGCAGGGTCTCTGGTAAACACATCATGTCAGATTTACCATGTGTCACTTCTCCAATGTCATCTGCTGCAGTCACTCAGTAACAGCTACTTTGTTACTCTGGAGCTACGAGCAGCGAGAGACCAAATCCTTCTTTCTCATCTGCCCGGTAAGGCTTTTATTGCATTGCAAAGACAGTAAATCTCCCCATAACTATGTTTTAGTATCCTAACCTGCTAATCTGAGGGAATCCATCCTATTATATGTAGGGTGCTATCCAGTCTGCCCTTGTAGGGCGGTAATCACATATGCAGTTATTGTAGCAGCTTTGATAGTTTTTCTGTTCAAAGAAAGGAGCCGATTAAAGGGGCCCTATCATTGGGAAAAGTCATTTTTAACTAATCACATCCTTGCATAGGCTTTAGAAATGCTACTTCACACCTACCTATAGTATATAGATTGCCTCAGTGGTTTCTGAATAAGTCCGTTTTTATTCATATGCTAATGAGCTTCCAGCCAGCACAGGAAGTTCCCAGCAGCACTGGTCCCTGCTGTTATCTCCTATGTGTGTGCAAACAGGTAGCTGAGTCATCATCATTATCAGCAGCCTGTGCTGTATACACCCATAGGAAACAATAGCAAAGAGGGTGCACGATGAGACTTCCGGGGTGCACCGAGAGGCTAATTAGCATATGAATAAGAACGGGCTCATTCAAAAACCACTGAGGTGATTTACATACAAAAGGTAGGTGTGGAATAGACTTTCTAAAGACTATGCAAGGATGTGCTTATCTAAAAATGACTTTTCCCAATGACAGAGCCCCTTTAAAAATATAAGGAACACTGTATGTCTTATTGCTGGATCCACTTCTGTCTTGGCTCAAAGGGTACTCAAAAGAGGATCTGAAGGGGGTTATCCACATTCTAATATTGGTAGCCTATCCTGAGAACAGGTCATCAGCATTAGATCTGTGAGGATACAACACCCAGGACCTTCACAGATCAGCTGCTCCAGGACAGCGTCGCTCCCGATAATGTTTACATGTCAGTACTTGCTCCCTGTACAAACCATAGCTGTGTCTTTAGATATTGCAGTGATGCCCTATTAAAAATCTATGGGGCAGGACTACACTACCTAAAGCCAACGATACATGTTGTAGCCCGGCTCCCAGAATGTAAACATTAACAGCCGTGCTGTCCCTGAACAGCTGATCTGCGGGGGTCCCAGGTGTCGGACCCTAACACACTCGAATGATAGGCCAAAAATGTTAGGAAAAGATTAATCCCTTTAAACTGCATGTGTGAATCCAGCCTTAAGGTTATAACTTTCTTAGCGGTATGCCGCTGGTTTCTATAGAGAGAGTAAACAGAGTACATTGTGTATGTGTGAGAACTGTCGGTCTATCCCTGCGGATTAGTGAGGAGGAGATTCCTAAGGATGGAGGGAGGAAACAGAAGGGATAGTAGTACCTTGTGGTCTCCTTCCAGTGACATATTTCATACAATGTTGTGATTCCTATGATGAGCACTTTCTATGTTTCTGCATTGAATTATCACCTATACACTAACAGCCAGTATATAGATGCTTATGGGATAGAAGGAGAAGGAGGGTCTGCAGTAAGTATTACCCTCACACCCTTATATTTGGCTGCTACACTTATGAAGAATGTGAATGACTTGTAACACCAGATTATCATTGATTTATATAGAAAAAGTTAAAGGAAGGTCTTTACCTGAAAATGACTTATTATTTTTAAACAAAGTTTTTATGTTAAACACATTTTTAAAGAATTTCTATATTACATGTCACTATGTATAGCTCAAAAAAGTATATCTAAACAAGAAGTATTCCTGCAATTTTAACTCTGGCCGACATGCCTAAGAATAGACTGACACATGCCAGTTCTGTGGGATTTTATTTACAGCACTCACCTTGTTTACAGACAGGATTATAATAGAAAATAACACCAATGCACCCACCATTACATCCACTATTGGGAATAGAGGACATCACACTTACTACTCCCCCTTCCTGCCCAGTGCAGGACCAACAAACTCTCCCATAGACCCTATTGAGTTGGCTAAAGCTATTGCTGCCTATACCTACTATAAATCATGTAATATTCATGTTTTGTTCATAGAATGCCAATATATCTGCGCCCGCCCCCATAATAGAATCAAAAAACTTCCATCACATTTATTGTTCATTGCTCTCATCCTATGACGGTTGGGAGCAATTAAGATTTATAATGGTAGTGTGAACATTCCCTTATCCCTGTCCCTGCAATAAAAATATTTACACCCTCACCGAACCAAATATGTGTATTGGGGGTTGGGATGGGCTGCAGCACATTTGCACCATCACTGCAGGTCTCCCACAAGTTTCAGCCTTTGCGTTGTAGCAATATTGGACATGTTGTAGCTTTAAGACCGTTTGTACTTTGGGTATAGTCACAGCATGTGGATAAGGTTTGGGTAGCTTTCATCTACTATTTTACCAAAATAAAGTACATTGCAGCAGATGAGACATCAATAAGTATATGATGGCCACCAGATGCAAAATGGCCCCTGGGTCACCCGCCTAAGCCCTGAGTGCCATAGTTCCTCCTGATCCCAACACCAACAACAGTGGTAAAAGGTTCCTAAACATAGAGCGTAAAGAGGACAATGTAGAGGTACGCCATGATCTTATCAGCTTACAGTACAATGTATCATTGGTCTGGTCCTTTAGTGATGCTCATATTCTCTGTTTAGTCTCTTCTGACTTTAGCCTGTACCACCACCTACATTTGAGAACCCTTAGCTATATTGTATTTGCTTCCTTCCATCACTTAATATATATCGGTACATTTATATTATTGCTATTTGGCATCTTTTAAACACTTATTCATCTTGGTTGTGTGGCCACCTATTGATTTGAATGGCCAGCATGTAATACTAAATTTCACCTGTAGTGGCCACTGCTGGGAAACTGTATGAGCAAGCACAACTTCCTGTAGCGATCTCAGTCGATCGGGTCTTTTAAGATCATAACCCGCATCGATCGGCGGATCACTGGGGCAGCTTTGTTGTATAATATATATAATAATATATATAATATTGTTGTATAAAGGGCTTGCCATGATGAGATGGGCCTAGTGATAGGAAGTCTTGGACAATACCCGCTGATCTCCGCTTCATCTCCAAATCCAATTCTATAGACAATTTAGTTAAGACTTAATTCCAGGTTTTTGCTCTTTCGATGCAGGTCAGACAATAGCGGTTCTATAGACGATGTATTTATGCACAGCGCACTACAAAACACAGACGGCAGTCAGATGCAGACTTTAATGCAGAGCGGTTTTGTTTTATCCACTGTCATTATTTCTCATTTTCCTTTTTCTCTTCTGTCATGTTTTATTCATGTGGGAGTCGGGCGGCGCAGTCAGTTTATGCAGTTGTCTAAATGAACACTGATGCTCGTCTTTAGGGATTTGTATTGAAGCTGATGGATTCTCCCCTCTGGATCCAGCTGTGGAAATATATCATTTGACTTGCATAGAAGCATTTAGTGTACTATAGAAAGATATTGACCATCTATACTTAGAGCTTGGAGTGTTAGAAGATAAAACGCTCTTCATTACGGAGCAGCGCTCATCTCATGAATGATATATGAACCACATTGACACTTTATTACCGCCATCACCTTTTATCTTTAATGGTTCTACAACAATATAATTGTCATTGAAGATAAAGTCCATCTGTATCAGACTACTTTTACTTTACCTAATGCAGAACAGTCAGCGACTACATAGAAAAGTGCAATGAGTGGGGGTCTTAATCAGAGCAGAACAAAGCCATCAGATCCTTTATCTTAGCATTGAGACATAACAAACAAGTCACATCTTTACAATTTTATCTGGAAATTCTGTGATTTTTCAATGGTTGGGATATTTCATATACTATAAAGACGGATCTAGTGAGGGTAAAAATGACCGCTATATCATGCACTGCGGGGTATGTAGAATTACTGCTCACACCAGTATAAGCAATACATATATCAAAAGAGAAGATGGCCTACCCCATAGTAACAGGAAAACATTAAGGGAGATGAACATTGTCCACCATAACATGTTGATCGACGCTTGTCTTATGGGTACATCACATTACAACGACAGTCGCCATTCTTCCTCCTCCATTCAGTTGTATTGGTATCGGCAGCACGTTCCTATTCACACAGGGAAATGGGCAGCCAAAAATCTGCATTTTTGTGCTGAATAAAACATGGAAGCGTTCACTTGTTTGTCAGCTGATCGGGAGGACATTTACCTAAGCAAGTTATTAGGAACAACTATTGCTATGAACACATTCCCAATAATCAAGACGGGTAAACACCGAAAATTGTATCAAGTCCAAGGTGCAATGTAGCACCTGTTATAAGAGTGGAGACCTATCTGTATGGTCACAGACTATAGGTACTGCAAGTGTATTGGGGTTTGGCCTGGTCTCCCAGATTTACCTACAGACAGCGGTGATGTTAGGTGAAAATGTTGGTCGACTTTAAGGCCGGGGCCCCACGTGGCGTAAATGCCGTGGAAGTGCCACAGAAAAGAATGCAGCATTTTACAGTCACAGCAAAGTGGATAAGATTCTAGCAAATCCCTTCCACACTTTGCAGTAAAAAAAAGCACTGCGGACACATGGTGGTATCCAAAACTGTTGTGACTTCGGAAATCACAGCATGTCAATTATAGCGGCAGTGTCCCTACAGGTATAATTGAAGCAGAAAGCCAAACCCCATAACACTCATTGATATGTTGTGTTGTCAAAACCGGCAGCGAAAGACACTTTGCAGTGCAGGTTTATTTCTGCAGTGTGTGAATAGGATTTATCTAACCCTTCGTACACGTCTGCGTTCAGTATTCCGTTCGGGGAAAACAAAAATTTCTGATCCTATTCAGATGTAGGGTCTTAGGCGGCATTCACACGGATTAACGCGGCACTGATTCTGGCACAATAACTCGCGTAAATATCAGCGTTGCAAAACAGAATCCCATTGAGTTGAATGGGTTCCATTTAATGTGTAACACACAATGGGAGGCTTTTTAACCCATTAATTTCAATGTGTTACGCACGGTAAATGGAACCCATTCAACTCAATGGGATTCTGTTTTGCAACGCTGATATTTACGTGAGTAATTGTGCCAGAATCAGCGCCGCGTTACTCTGCGTGAATGCCCCCTTAAACTTTTCTGCAACAAATCTGACATTTGTGAATATATCCTAATCCTGGTCATACACATGAGCTGCTCTCACCAACACATACCTCTATTTAGCTGACAAATATTTCACCCAATGGAACCTTATACATGGCCAACCATCTCAACCAAGCTGTGCGTATGTACTGGATGGGGTAGGAGAAGAAATGGCTGCCAAACATCTCTAGCATCAGCCTATCTCCCAGAAAACAAAAGGATTGAGCAATTGTCAACCATTTGCCAAGTCCTTATCTATCCTGGTATATATTGTTATCTATCCCGGTATATATTGTTATCTATCCTGGTATATAGTGTTATCTATCCTGGTATATATTGTTATCTATCCTAGTATATATTGTTATCTATCCTGGTATATAGTGTTATCTATCCTGGTATATAGTGTTATCTATCCTGGTATATAGTGTTATCTATCCTGGTATATATTGTTATCTATCCTGGTATATAGTGTTATCTATCCTGGTATATATTGTTATCTATCCTAGTATATATTGTTATCTATCCTGGTATATAGTGTTATCTATCCTGGTATAGAGTGTTATCTATCCTGATATATAGTGTTATCTATCCTGATATATAGTGTTATCTATCCTGATATATAGTGTTATCTATCCTGGTATATCTTGTTATCTATCCTGGTATATATTGTTATCTATCCTGGTATATCTTGTTATCTATCTTGGTATATATTGTTATCTATCCTGGTATATATTGTTATCTATCCTGGTATATATTGTTGCTGGAGATTTGTCCATATACATAAGACTGTCGACTGATCCCTTTGAAATCTAAAAAGAAAGGCTATCGGTCTTCTTTGCAGGAATCCTTTGTAATACAATGATTATGTTACGATTATGTCATTTATTGGCCTAGTCTGACATTCTGATAATTGAGGAAGCCGCATTTTAATGAATGCACCATGTTATATCATTATTATTAATAGTATTATTATTTTATATTGAATTATATTATCTCTCTCATATATATGTGTACTCTCGCTTTCTCTATAGTGTTTGTGTATATATATATATATATATATATATATATATATATACTGTATATATACTGTATATATTCATATTTAGTGGTTCTGAAAATTCTTTCTATATGTGTAATATTTGACCTAAAACTACATCAAATTTTCACACAACTCCTAAAAGTAGATGAAGAGAACCAAAATTTATTATGAAAAGTTGAAAACATTAGATTTGGTTATTTATTTCTAGAAGAAATGCTCCAGTACCGCGTATCTGTGAGGGATAACAGTACGTGACCTCTTTGCTTTTAGTATGTGGTGTCGCCCCCTTGTACAGCAATATCTATGTGTAAATATTTCTGACAATTGGTGAATAGTTCTGCACATCGATGTATGGGATTTACGCCCCTTTGTAGAAAGCAGCCTGGACTCTGTTATGTCGGTGGGTTTCCTCCCATGGATTGCTTATGTCTATTGGATTAAGGCCGGAACGTCCTGCAGAATTTTCTGGTATTCTCAGAATTCTTTGCTCCATCACTGATGGCCAGTATTTGGTCCCACATGCTGCATCCAGGCCCATACTATGATGCCACCATCACTGTGTTTACAAGGTTTTTATTCAGGAATCCCTTGTTTTCCTTTGCGTTTTTCAGTCCACCAGAACATTCTGGTTTGTTCCCGTCTTTCCACTTTTTTTCTGTAGCCTTCTGGCTTGTCCAGGTGATGGACAGCAATGTTTTTTTGGAGAGCAGTAGCTTAGTCCTTGCAATGTGTAGTCCTAATGGTGGACTCATGAACATTAACCTGTGAGAAAGTCCTTTAGTTGCCTTGAGATGACCTTGGGTTCCTTGAAGACTATTATAAACCTTGTTGTTGGCATGATCTTTGTTGTTCGACCGCTCTTGGGGGAAGCAGAATAATTGTGGTCTTGAATTTCCTCCTTGTTTAGGCAGTTGTCTGTCTGTGACTTGGTCGACTCTTCAGAGATGGTTTTGTAATATTTCCCTGTCTGATGAGCATCAACAACTCTTCTTCTAAGGTCCTCGGAAATCTCCTTTGTTCATGTCATGATACACGTCCACAAATGTGTGTTGCGAAGATCAGACTGATTTGGTTTTCTTTATCTACTTTTAGGACTTGTATGAAACACAACAGTACTTTATAAATGAATGCAGAAATATAGGAGACGGGGGTAGTAGTTATACCGCAGGAGCTGTCACACAGGGAATACTGCCTTGTTTATTTCTTAGCTTTGTCTGTTCGGTGCCATCATTTCTTCCATTATAAGTGATGCTTCTTTTTTCCCGTTCATTTTCCATCAAGCTCTCTTCACATTCACCTCTTTGCTATGGGTAACTATTCTTCTTCACTTGATGAGGGTAAGGCTTTCTTCCTCCTCCATGAGTGTCTTATGCTGTAGTTGTAGCATGCATGTTTGAAGTGGCAATCTTCCCTGCGCTATATACTTTTTACTTTCCTACATTGTCATATGAGTGAATTGCAGAGACTACTTTTGGCACTTCATCAATATCTCTCAAGCTGCCATTCTGATTTATCGTTGCCTAGAAGATGTCATTTGCATCGTAGCTTTGTTCATTTGTCATATCCTTACTAGAGCGGCACCACTTCTGCAGGAGTATATTATGTAAACCAGAGCAGTTATCTCAGGAGTCGCAGTCAATGGACATTTAATTAGTTTGGTAAATACTAAAGTAACTTTGTGGCTTCACCAACAATTTTGGAGATTTTTACACGAGTCTATGAAAAGATCTCGGAGCATATAAAATGTATTAGTAATCTCAACCTAACATGAGGTCACCTTTACTATGCCTCCATAAGGCCGAGGCCCCACGATGCGGAAACGCAGCTTCTTTTGTTGCAGATTTTGTTGCGTTTTTTTGAGCCAAAGCCAAGAATGGCTACAAACGGAACGGGAAATATATCTCACGTTCTTATACTTCTCCCTTCTGTTCAATCCACTCTTGGCTTTGGCTCAAAAAAACGTAACAAAAAAAGCTGCGTTTCCACAACGTGGCGCCTAAATGTGACCTTTTTGCATGTTTGATTCCCGTATATCTGATATACATATGTATGTGTTACTTGTGTATCACATATACACATGCCCTGCTCAGATGGAGCGCAATTTCCTTTACAATCCCGTTCCTTTTTATGTAATGACTTTATTTATTTCTCTTGCTTATATTTTTTAGCCTCAAAAATCTTTAAAACGAAGAGTAACTTTATTACTTGTATATATAATTCCACTGATGTGACGGTATAATATACGCCCGCAGATGTAATTATACATGCATATTAAGCCCACAGCTTGATTTAATGATATGCAGTAAAGTTTCTGCTCGGGTGTATGGGGTAGACTCCATAATGACTTCACATTGATAAATCATGCCTAGTGAATATGTATGACAACGTGTCTGTAGGATACAGCCGTTCACCTGCACAATAACACATATCACATCACTAGTGGCAGCCCATGCATTGTTTTGCTTGGAGGTAATATGTAGATACTGGAGTGAAGGAACCCGGAGTTTATGCCTAACCGGAGCTATCACCTGTTATCAATACTGTAATATATATCAGATATAGTGAGGGTCTTTTGGGACTGTAAGGGCTTTAGGCCTAGGCCAGGACGGATAGGAAATCAATATACTTTACAGCATAAGGCTGAGACTGTAACACACATCACATCGCATGACCAAAGATCACATTTTGTCCTGCTGGATCATAGATCAACGTGAATTAGGTCTCATTCCGATCCGCAAATTGCTGCGACAGTGGACAACTCGGTGTTACAATGTGGTCCGATTCATTTTTACTAGCAGCATGACGTACGTTACGATCTTTGGCCGTGTTACAAGTGTGTGTGTGTGACCCTCACCTAACCATGTTGCAAATGTTACTGTCCCTTGCTGTTGGGATTGGTGACAAGCCAATAGGTAGTGTAATAGTAGATGATGGCAGTCCCCATGAGCTTCAAACTCTTGTATGCCCCTAATAGAAAGGTTCAGAGAGTAAGAAGACATAAGTCTGTTCACATCTGCCATTAGTGACCGTGATGTAATGGACCCAGCACTCCATCTATTTTATTGGTCTGTTGCTGATAAAACAAAATAATGGAATTGATGTATACATGTATACATATATCCTAGACTGACCTTCATTTTTTTTTTTGAAAAAAAGGATTTTAATGGGGTTTTCTGGAACTATAATATTGATGGCCTATCTTCAGATATCAGATTGGTGGGGGTTCCTCACCCGGGACACCCTATGATCAGCCATTTGAAGAGGTCACGGTGCTCATGAGCGCTGCACTCTCTTCCCCATGCCGGGCAGGTTATGTTCATTGGTCACATAGTGCATAAGCAACTCAGTCCCATTCAGGTGGATGGAATTGGGCTGCGATACTGAGCACAAATACATGATGGGACAGTGCAAAGGCCTATCAAATGATCTTTATCCTTCTAGGCTGGTGATAGTGGCAAGGAGACATCCTAGGCTTGAGGATAGAGCATTACCAGCAATATAGACAGGGATTCTTTACTGTAAGGGCAGTGAGGCTATGGAAGTCGTCGTCACAGGATGTGGTGGTGGGGGATTCATTGTGCAACTTCAAAAACGACCAGGAGGTTTTTCTTCAACAGAAACATATTACAGGTTATAGGTTTTAGATTTTGGTAAGGACAGGTTGATCCAGGCATTTATATTGGTTACATGATTTGGAGTCGAAGAGAATTTTTGCCCCTGACTTGGGGTAATTGGCATCAGCCTCATGGGATTTTTTGCACTGCAAGGTTCTAGGTTGGACCTGATGGACCTGAGTCTTCATCCGACCTCATCTACTATGTTATGTATGTTACTTTGTGAAGAGGCTGCAGTGCTGTAATCTGTACAAACATCTGATCTGCGCAGGTGTCAGAGCCCTACGAATAAGGATAGATCATCCATATGTAAGTCCCCTTTAAGGAGCATTGACTTAACATCAGCGGAGATAACATAATAGACATTTCATAATTGTGCCACTCTTTCCCTGTGTAATATCTGGCAGGTTTATGTGGGTGTCTCTATTCTTCCATGTTCACTAGTTGGATCTCTTTGCGTTAGAAATATATCATTGGCATTTTGACACATCTGTAATTATTAATAAAAAGCATTCACAATGAGAAGCCGTGTGCCGTCATCACTACATGTTATACCGAGTGACATGCTAGCGACTTGGAGCACGGGGGCTGTTGTGACATTTTACGGTTTATAGGCTCGCCTTACATAACAGAGAAAATGCGGCATAGAAAATAATCACTAGCGGGGGATTGGAGCCATAGACAGAACCGGGAAGCGGCATTATATGCCCATGTATCACAGCACCTTGTGTATGAAATCACACAATACTTGGTTCTTTATTGGCAAGACTGGACATACAGAGACGCCAAAGGACTAAATTCTTGTGGGGCTTCCAATAAACCTATACACTGACCCGTCATTCCTGGCTGTGTTTAGCCTAACAGTTGGACGGTTACAACAATATGTCACGGGGGCGCCATCACAATATTCTAATTTTCTAAGGTGGATTTAATACTCTTACCACCCGTCTGCCTCCAAACATGATCTTCAATAACTCTGCCTGTCACTTGACAACACATTTTGCTGTGACGTTGATGGTTAGAGCTCATGGTCGGCGCCTTGTAAAGTGTATATTACCGCAATGATGACTCCCTGAACTGGCCGCATGCTGTTTTATAAGGATTGAGTTCATTTAACCACCTGGCAATGCTGCTTCTGACCTGCTGACCCATGTGTTACTATAGCATGGATTAATGGCCAATAAGGCAGGACTCTTACTTTAATGATTCAAATATTATGCATGCTCATATACAGTGGGGCAAAAAAGTATTTAGTCAGTCACCAATAGTGCAAGTTCCACCACTTAAAAAGATGAGAGGTGTCTGTAATTTACATCATAGGTAGACCTCAACTATGAGAGACAAAATGAGAAAACAAACCCAGAAAATCACATTGTCTGATTTTGTAAGAATTTATTTGCAAATTATGGTGGAAAATAAGTATTTGGTCAGTAACAAAATTTCATCTCAATACTTTGTTATATCTCCTTTGTTGGCAATGACAGAGGTCAAACGTTTTCTGTAAGTCTTCACAAGGTTGGCACACACTGTTGTTGGTATGTTGGCCCATTCCTCCATGCAGATCTCCTCTAGAGCAGTGATGTTTTGGGGCTGTCGCTTGGCAACACGGACTTTCAACTCCCTCCAAAGGTTTTCTATAGGGTTGAGATCTGGAGACTGGCTAGGCCACTCCAGGACCTTGAAATGCTTCTTACAAAGCCACTCCTTCGTTGCCCTGGCAGTGTGCTTTGGATCATTGTCATGTTGAAAGACCCAGCCACGTTTCATCTTCAATGCCCTTGCTGATGGAAGGAGGTTTGCACTCAAAATCTCACGATACATGGCCCCATTCATTCTTTCATGTACCCGGATCAGTCGTCCTGGCCCCTTTGCAGAGAAACAGCCCCAAAGCATGATGTTTCCTCCCCCATGCTTTACAGTAGGTATGGTGTTTGATGGATGCAACTCAGTATTCTTTTTCCTCCAAACACGAAAAGTTGTGTTTCTACCAAACAGTTCCAGTTTGGTTTCATCAGACCATAGGACATTCTCCCAATACTCTTCTGGATCATCCAAATGCTCTCTAGCAAACTTCAGACAGGCCCGGACATGTACTGGCTTAAGCAGTGGGACACGTCTGGCACTGCAGGATCTGAGTCCCTGGCGGCGTAGTGTGTTACTGATGGTAGGCTTTGTAACATTGGTCCCAGCTCTCTGCAGTCCATTCACTAGGTCCCCCCGCGTGGTTCTGGGATTTTTGCTCACCGTTCTTGTGATCATTTTGACCCCACGGGGTGAGATTTTGCGTGGAGCCCCAGATCGAGGGAGATTATCAGTGGTCTTGTATGTCTTCCATTTTCTAATTATTGCTCCCACAGTTGATTTCTTCAATCCAAGCTGGTTGCCTATTGCAGATTCGGTATTCCCAGCCTGGTGCAGGGCTACAATTTTGTTTCTGGTGTCCTTTGACAGCTCTTTGGTCTTCACCATAGTGGAGTTTGGAGTCTGACTGTTTGAGGGTGTGCACAGGTGTCTTTTTATACTGATAACAAGTTTAAACAGGTGCCATTACTACAGGTAATGAGTGGAGGAAAGAGGAGACTCTTAAAGAAGAAGTTACAGGTCTGTGAGAGCCAGAAATCTTGATTGTTTGTAGGTGACCAAATACTTATTTTCCACCATAATTTGCAAATAAATTCTTACAAAATCAGACAATGTGATTTTCTGGATTTGTTTTCTCATTTTGTCTCTCATAGTTGAGGTCTACCTATGATGTAAATTACAGACGCCTCTCATCTTTTTAAGTGGTGGAACTTGCACTATTAGTGACTGACTAAATACTTTTTTGCCCCACTGTACTTCTGGTGTTTTTTGCTGCGTGGCATGCTACTAGACAAAGGTTAATGCTATGAAATTTGTTTTTTTGTAATCTTCAAAAAGTCACATCAGGCTAAGGCCTTATTCACACTCCATGTCCGTTTTTCATCTGTGACGGTGTTCATCAGTTCTCTATCCCGTGTGTCTGTGATTTTTCAACCGTTTTTCACATTTAAAAAAAAAAAAAAAAAACATAGAAGGACGTCTAACTTTTTTGGCACAAAAGAACACAAAAAGCACACAAGAAACACGAGCATTTGGCCTTCATGCAGGACTTTTAGACGGGATCTGCGGTGGAGTCGCCTACGGAGACTCCAACGCAGATGTGTAAGTAACCTTGGGATAAATCCCATGTGTCACATTATCCATTAATCCTTGGGATCTGACGTTAGTGGCACACTAGTGCTGGCTCTCCATTGTTCAGGTCCATCGGTGAACCCAAACAACGTAGAAATAAACTGCTACAACAGCAGTTACTAGAGATGAGCGAGTAGTGAAATATTCGAGATTCGATATTCGTTACGAGTAGAGCCTCAATATTCGACTACTCGATCAAATATCGAATCCCATTATAGTCTATGGGAAAAAATGCTCATTTCAGGGGAAACCACTATTGGGCTAAAGGAGAGTCACCAAGTCCACGAATAGCAGGAGGAGAGTGTTTAGGAGGAGCGCTGTGCAGTTAAAGCGCACGGACCCCATAGACTATAACGGGTCCATGTGCTTACAGAGCACTGCCCGCACAAATGATTCATGCAGACAGTGCGCGGCAAGCACACAGACCCTGTTATAGTCTATGGGGTCCATGCGCTTTAACTGCACAGTGCTTGTAGTTGTGCTGATGTTCCGTTCGGGAAGGTCCTCCTGCGGACTCCTTCCAGACAGGAGGCAAGCGCTAATGTGAACCGGCCCTTACTCGTCCTGCAGAACCAGCATTGATTGGCCGAATGATATACACTGCTGGGTCTGCGTTAGAAGTCCTTGCTAGTTGGGAGAGCTGTAAGCTTTCAGTTATGCAGGAGCTGACTTTTTCTCATAGGAATGCATTGACCAGCGTTGATTGGCTGAATGCTATACAGTGTACAGTATTCGGCCAATCAACGCTGGTTCTGCTGGAGGCTCGTCTGTGACAAGGCGGAACCACAATGGAGACTGCTGTGGTCCGATCTTAGACTCCGCCTCCTCACAGACGAGCCTCCGGCAGAACCAGCGTTGATTGGCCGAATGCTGTACACTGTATTGCTTTAAGCTGGGGTCATACTGGCAGTAATGTACAGTAAAGGCTGACAGCCATTAGTAATACCCCAGTAATACTTGACATGTTGCTGGTTGAAAACCCATTGCACAGGTGATGTTTTTTCCAACGTAGGGATGGGCTTTGAATAAATTCCATCTACTACGCCAATACTTTACGTTACTTATAATACAACCAGTATGAACTTAGTATGAAGCTGACCATAGAGAATTGTTAACCAGATATACAATGGGTATCCCTATTGTTGTATATTTATTGGACTTTCTGAGTCTATATAGGTCATCAGTCATCTTGATACCGCTGCATTTATAGACTATATGCTTATGATAAAAAAAATACAAGTCTGATCCTGAACTGGATATATCTCTGGCAGGTCAGTCCTCTCTGCGCCAAGCTGATGAGATGCAAGAACATTGAAACAGCTGTCCTTGGCTGAGAGACTATACCTAGTAAAATCCCAACATCATTGCAAAGGCCTCTGAGAGGGTTGGCATGATGTTAAAGGGAGCGCCCTCTATTGGTTTGCTTAACTGAGACTCTGTCTTCCTAATTACATCATGGAAGATAGACTTGCACATTCTCAGTGAGCGCCCTCTATTGGTATGCATTCTTGAGGCACTGACATCCTAATTACATCATGGAAGTCAGATTTGCATATTCTTCCCATGAATATATCTATAAAGTAGATGTCAGCGCCCCCTCCTGTTACCTGTGTCCTATGTCCATATAGAAATGAAGTAGACTTAGTACTACCCGTAATGAGAAGACTGAATGTCACTATATAACTCGGCGCACTTTGAAGGTGCCCAGTTCCCCACGAGGTGTCAGAAATACTTTTGCTTTACGAGTTGGTCTGTGGGTTAGTTGTCAGTTTCGCCAGGTGTTGCCATATCTGTACTTTATCTTCTAGATGTTGAAGGCTTTGACTCCCTTGTGACAGCTGGAGAGAAACTCAGTCATCCTACAGCTTCAAGACCTAAATCCAGCGGGAGACGTCCACCCTCCCAGTCTCTGACGTCGGTATGTTTTGTGGCCTCAGGGCATCTCCGAAACAAAGAAATGCTGATGCTCTGCAGGAAAGCCATTAGCAACGGATACGTAGACAGCCAAAGTGACTGAAATATATATATTAAGGGACAGCCTATAATTTAATATATGTACAAGTATTCTGCAGGACGACAGAGATACAGCTATACCATTTATACAGGAAAATTCGGAATCGCACACTATATATTCTTATATTCACTTTGTGCGTACCGTATATAAGGCTGGGTTCACACCTGCACTCCATGACTGCTCAGGGATTCCATTCTCCGTTCTGTTTGAAAAATGTGGAGAGAAAGCAGCCAGGACTTTTTTCTCCGCATTTGACAGGTGGAAACCTGGTGGACCCCATTATTGTGTATGGGGTCAGCGGGGGACCGTTTTTTAAGCAGATTGGGTTTCCGTTTTTCAGGTCCCCAAGCGGACCTGAAGAATGGAAACTCCAACGCTGGTCTGAACCTAACGTCATAGCCATTAAAGTGAAAACCTCTGGTTTCCTGACACAGTAAAATGATAAAGCAGTTATTGATTAAATAAAAGCATGGTGTGAACCCAGCCTAAGGCCTTAGTCACGGGGGGTGAGGGGTTCCGTCCCATTCCCATCTAACATCATGGAGCTAGATACCTGATAATTATTGGATCAGAATGGAGCATCGTAGTCCGGCCCGCATGGCCTACTCCGACGTGTACACGGGGCCTTAGAGGCCAAACAGCCCAGCATCTACCTGAGCTAAATACACAATGAGATAGGCGCAGTTATCAGGAAAGACAACATATTCTCATAGACAGAACAGATGTCTTAATGCTTTGTAAATAGGAAATAGCTGGGGAAGGATTGAACGCAAATGGCCCCGAGGGATCTACTGTGGTGAAAAACACATCGCATTACTCAGATAACATATTAGCATTGTACTCTAGTCAATTCATTGTGACTAAAGAGCCTCCTAAAAGACAATGGCTGCGCTTGTAATAACGGAGATGTCTTCAGCTCACGTCAGGTATTGTTACATTCTTTTGCAGTCATCCCTTTCCAGTCCCGATTTTTTTGACTCTCCAAGTCCAGAGGACGACAAGGATGAGCTCAATCACCTGTCACAAAGACCAACGGATCCATCCAAGAAGAGCCCACGTAGTGTTATGTCACAGGTAGGCCTGGGGAAGGTGCTCTTGATGTCTCATTGTAAGGCAAGGTTCACAACTGCACTCGGGTTTCCACTTGGGGACCCCCCCTGAACGGAAACTTAATCTGCATAGAAAAGTGGTTACCTTCAGAAACCCTTGAACCCCACAGACTATAATGGGGTCCTCGTGCTTTCCATTCGGTTTCCACCTGAAATGGGGAAAAAAATGTGGAGAGGGGAACGGAATACGTATATGGAGACCGGGCGCAGATGTGAACCAGGGCTTACATTGCATAGAGCTTTTCTTAAGACAAAGATGAAGTTGCTGGATCAGAAGACCAAGCGTGTGGCTGAAGTTCTAGCTGTAAATGTCATCTTATTAGAACTGGATTGTTATAGCACTTGATATCACAGATTAGCCAAGTGTGAGACGTTTCCTAAATATGTCCTTATTAGAGATGAGCAAACACTATTCCAAACAGCCGTTTCGAATAACACTCTCCCATAGAAATGAATGGATGGAGCTGGCACACCGGGGGTTAAGCGGCCGGCCGCTGGCAAAGTCGTCGTGCCGGCTGCTTCCATTCATTTCTATGGAAGTGTGCTATTCGAAACGGCTGTTTCGAATAGTGTTCGCTCATCTCTAGTCCTTGTAATTGTAATCCTCATTTCTGAGATTTTCTGCTGACATTCCGTTTGTTTTTTGTCTTGTAGGTACCAGATAACAGAGCTGCATTGCCCCCCAAACCAGGAGGCTTGATATCAAGTGTTAGTTTCTCCCATGGCGCTCCTGGAGCCCCATCAGCATTCCACTCCGTCACCTCAAGTAGTCACAGGTCAAACTCTCCGTCCTTTGGTAGCTCCGATGCAAGACACAAGCTTGACCATGGCCAGTTATCACTAGAAGAGCTGCAGTCACAAGTAAAGGAGCTTAGAAGCATCATTGAGACGATGAAGGACCAGCAAAAGTAAGCTTTATTATATGAGCAGCAAGCTCTCATTCTGGGAGATGGCGATCACTGGTAAGATGCCCACAACCAATGGAGACCTAGTAGTTGTAGGCTCCAGCCGCCATGTTTAAAGAACGGACATGAGGATGTCAGGAAAAGGTTAAAATACAACAAAACCTTTTATCCTCTGGCCGGTTAGAAGGTACATGGTGTAACTTGTAGTAAGGATGAGAGTGGCAGGAAGTGATCCGCTCTTTGAAGGTCCAGAGTTGTGTCTTGTGATCATTAATAAGTCTCTCCAACTCTTATGTGTTCGGCTGGGAAGTCTCTTATATTCCATTCAATCCTATGGGACTCTCATTGGGTTTAGCTCAGGTCGCTGCCAGCAGATACTGTCCATGTCACCGCTGACTCGCTCCTTCTGGCTAAAATAAGCACATGCCAAAGACTAAACACTGCAAAGGAGGTAATTGGCTAAAACGATTAACCCTTATGTTACTGATAGCCTTCAGTGGGACGTTGTGAGACTCCTTACAGATCATATATAAGGCAGTCAGATCAGGTACAGAATCCATTCAATGGCGCCCGCGCTGTGTGTTGTGTCCTCAGATCAGTCCTGTCGTATAATGTTACTATGCCGCTATATATCTGGATGTGTGCTTACCCCTCTTATATTTTACTTCTAGAAAAGAAATAAAACAGTTACTCTCCGAGCTGGATGAAGAAAAGAAGATTCGTCTACGATTACAGGTACACGGTTAACCCATTCATATCCACCAATCCTGGACTTAGAGAGAACCTGTCACTTGGTTTGTGATCAGTAGGGAACATATCATGGAGGGCAAGGAGCTGAACGGACTGATACCCTGTCTACCAATAAGTATTGGACCCCTGTGTTAGAATAGAAAAACAACATTTCTTCCTATCCAATAGTCGGTAGACCCCAGCAGATGCTTCCTTACGGATGGGATTGATGGACACAATACTCCCGGGTGCCTGGTGATACTCCTGGTGTATGTGAGCCATCAGTTGGGTGCGGTTTCTCTGGCCAGCACTCGTCAGTCTGTATCTCCTAGTTTTGAGGGTCTGCCGACTCGGGGTACATTCCGACAATCACCGTTCCACTTTGTAATCACATAGGTCACTGTCGATTTTGGGTAATTCACTTGCTATGTCCCTTAAGGATCCACCATTTCTGTGGTACCCGACAATTACCCCTTTCTTGAAATCGAACAACTCTGCACCTCGTGGCATCTTGCATGTGACTAATGCCAATGCTGTTTCCTATTTAACGGCAGAAGGTGTGGCGTACATCACGGCCGCAAATATCTTCATGTGCATGGGTGTCCAAATACTTATTGGTAGACAGTGTATATAGTTTTGTAGAAGAAGATTAATTACAACTAGTATTTATTCATGTCCTACTCTTTCTATATTTAGAGGTCCAGTGAATGGTCCTGTCTTTGGCTGTACGTACTCAATTAGCTGTCACTCACTGAGTAGGACCGCCCACTGGACCCCTAAAAATAGAAAAAGCAGAGAGCCATACAAGTAAAAGGTGATTTATCCCCCATATTTCACTCTCTACTCGCTCCTACACAGACATGTTTTGCATTTGCTTACAATAATATGGAGGTCTAGTAGCCGCTCATTAAATAAAAAAAAATCTCTATATTTTCCAGGGACAAAGTATATTCTTGCTGCCTAGCCAGTGGTGCGGTTTTTGCTGCAGCCTGTTACATGGGACCCATACACCTTAAATAGCTGTCTGCCAACAGCTGTTCTCTCCAATTCCCCCAGACACATGCACTCTTGGATTGATCAGCCATGCATGTGACAGGAGAGGAAAAAAGGATCAGACATCATTTCTGATCTATCATATCAGGCCCCCATAGACATAAGATAGTCGGCCTGTCCTGTCAGATTGGGCAGTCTGTATATGGGGGATTTAGTGATGTCATCAAGAGATTCTTGTCGCAGTTATTGTCTTCCTCCCTGTATTATTCTTCCTCTGTATAATAACACCTCTGTTCTTTTAGATGGATGTCAATGAAATTAAGAAATCTCTACAATCCAAATGAAAAAACAAAGAATGAATCCATCATAATAACCCATGTCAAAAGTCCTAGAATCACGAACTGTTCTTCCCTCCCAGGCCAAAATATTTTTGGTGCCAAATGATCTAAAATTTGCCTCAAACACGACAAGCACAACGGCAATTCTACCAGGCAAGGACCCCGGGTGACTTTTCTAGTGCACTCGCACGTGGATATCGGCGGACTCCGCGTTGTGCTTAAGTGTTCCTCCTTAAAACTGCGCATGAAGGAAACTCAGGCAGTTTTACTTCAGAGTGGTACTTTTTTATGATATTTTTCCATGAATAAAGTGTATTTCCAATTGTCTGTTTACAAGCTTTATAATTTTAGGTTTGGTTTTTCCTTTTTTTTTTCTTAGTACGTCTTATATCTCAGATCTCCGTGCAGCCGTGTCCCCTTCTTGTCCTTTCTGTATGAGCTTGGATCTCTGACTAGGACTCGAAACGTACATATGCAACGTACTGTTCATACAATGTGATTTTCTTTTTCACTGTATTTTATGAATGTGTACCTATAGACAGGAACGTATGGTATTTAAAGATGATTTGTGCCTTTTTTTTTTTTTATTTTAGACTAATGCAAAAACACCGAGCCCCATAGACCTAAAACAGGCCAGAGGAAGCATAATCTACTTCTAGGACAAGGGGTGCCCTTTTTGGGGTGTCACCTTAAATAAGAGGTTAATAGAAGTTTTCTTATAATGTAAAATGCAATACACTAGAAACATGGATTCAGCGTTAGCAAAATATTTTAAAGAGAAAAAACAATGTATAACCTGTCCAAGACGAGAGGAGGAAGTGTCTCTAATAGGCTCAGAAACCAAAAATGGTTGGTAAGAAACAGATGACCAAGAAGTACTTGGTTAGTATTGTCAGTGTATGTAACTATAGGATTCTGGATTAGTATCTTCCACATACAGAAATAGTAGCGAGCTATGGAATCGGAACGGGGATTCCGAAAGCCGAGGTGTCCCTTGTTTACGAGCCGCTGAGACGTCTGAATCTCACTGTGATGGTGATTTTTGGGACTTTGTGCAGCTTATTTGAAGCCACTGGATACAGTACAACAGAGACCTCTAGTGGTACAAATTGTAAATGACACTTTATATGAATGATTATATTTTTAATGGTATGGCGCACAAATAATTAAATTAAAATCAGCGATAGAGATATATTGAATACGAGCAGTATACAGAATGAAGCCCACTAGGTTTAATGACTGGTAAAGGTTATTTTTGGATTAGCAGTGTTGTTACTGGTGTCAGGTGTTACGCTGATACAGGTAGAGGCCACCTGTATGATAAGACACGGCACTTTTGGTGGTAAGAATGAAACATGTGCCACTTTATATGATCTTAAAGGGAATCTGAATATGGAAAACTGCTGACGGCTAGGAAGAGGTCCAGGAGAGCTGTATAACAATACCTTTGTGTATACTGTTAGTAGCAGAATGACTGTGAATAATGAGCTTTTAATCGAGGGCAGACGATTCTGTAAATGATCTGAGGGCGCTCCTTGTCTCTAAATTGATCACTGTCTTAAAGGGGTTGTATAGTTTAAGACAAATATTGAGTGACGAATATTATTATTTGTATAATGAAATGTTGTATAATTTTCCAGTATACTTTCTGTATCAATTCCTCATAGTTTTCTAGGTCACTGCTTGTTATCATTCATTGTTTACTTCCAATGGATAAAAATCAGTCCATGGTCATGTGATGAACAGTCCATGGTCATGTGATTATACAGTCCATGGTCATGTGATATATACAGTCCATGGTCATGTGATATATACAGTCCATGGTCATGTGATTATACAGTCCATGGTCATGTGATATATACAGTCCATGGTCATGTGATTATACAGTCCATGGTCATGTGATATATACAGTCCATGGTCTTGTGATAAACACACATGTGCACAACTTTTTACAGCACAGTAATTCAACATCTGTCTGGTAGCGAGCTGTGCACCTTTGTGTACATCACATGACCAAGGACTGTATGTCACATGACCATAGACTGTATATCACATGACCAAGGACTGATTTTTATCCACTGGAAGTAACAGAATGAATGACAGCAAGCAGAGATCTAGAAAACCGTGAGGAATTGATACAGAAAGTATACTGGAAAATTGTAGAACACTTTATTATACAAACAATAACATTGGTCTCTCAATATTTGTCTGAAAATGGACAATCCCTTTAAGCTACTCCAGGGATCCTCCACCCCTGCTGCTCTGAGTGAAAGCTATAGTATCCAGTAAGGAACCTGTTACAGCTATCACTCAGAGCTTAATATAGGGAGCACTTGAGGGTTAGGACCGCCCTCAGTGCATTTGCAGGATTCTGTACAATATCCACCCAGTTATGCTCTAAAGATTTCTCCCATCTAATTCTGTCACCATCTTTACAGGGTTACAATGGCTGACAGTGTCCCTTTAAATGATCTGAAAATGAGAATATCTAGCTGGATAGATCTGATGTCATGTCCATATCTCTCCCGTATTTATATGTGACATTGCCCTTTCTCTATAAGCTGCACCCCCGCTCGGGGTCTGAGAATCAGGATTGAAGACCTGGAGAAATCTGGGTGCTTGAGTGTTATATATGTCTGTACACATGCAGTAAGATGCCTTTAATCCTCCATTCATGGGATCACCTAATACACTGGATTATTGGACTATCGTGTATATGTGGTGTATGATATGGCATGTTAGAGCATAAAACCTGTTGCCATAATGCCAAATAATGAGAACTTCTGAGCCATTGGGCGCCGGACTAAAGGGATCTCACTGCACGTCTACCATAAAATGGTTTGTCGTGAGCAACCAAGAGGTTTCAGTAACAGCAATGCATGAAGATGAAGAAAATGGTGACCTATACACACCTGTAGGACATGATGTATATCACTGTACAACCAAACCCTCTTTTCTGCTGTGACCCCACTGTTTTGTGTAAGTGACAAACACCACGAGTCAGTGCGGACTATTTTAAGAGGTGGAGATGACATTACTGCTGAGAAGGTTAAGCTTGTCATAGCATGGAATGAATGTCGCTAATATTACAACATGTTGTACTTGCAGGAACTTCAGTGTGTTACCAATGTATGTTCTTTATTCTATTTTATGACTTCACTGTAATTTATATGCATCACTCCAATCTAAGTGTGAATTCTGTTTTCAGTTCTTTTCTTCTCCCCTTCTTGTATCCTGAGCAATGAGAGTTACGTGGAGCAGATTCGATCTCCGGGCTCAGACAATAAATTCCCTGCATATTTAGTGATGTTGTTTTTAACTTGGATTTTTATAATATCTCTGGTATTTATGTATTGTCACTTGCCATTCTGTTGTAAGCTTCATAATGAAACCGAATGTTTTTTATATTCATGGGCTGTCGGTGTCATTTCTTCTTTCTATGAATCGTCCGCGTTTGACAGAAGCAACTTATCGCCTTTTTCTAGAACGTCGGTCACAATTTTTTGGTTTTCTGAATGATCAATTTGAATCTAAGAAAATGTAGATGATAGATGTGATACGTATGAGAGGTCGATGATACATGTCCATGTAACTAGAGCCATGGCCTGAACCGATCACTATTTTGTATCATTGAATTTGTTTTCACATCTTCATGTCTACATGGTCAAAACACAGAGGAGGATTTGGCCAGAATGCAACCCACACAATTGCACATGGAGGCTATGCAATGATGGGATGCATTATGGCTTGTTTTTTTTCTTAATTACCCATTACCTAAAGTATTATTCTAATGACAGATTTTACTACTAACCGATCCCCACCCTTGTCCATGCCTGCTTTGGTTTTGGCGTTCAGAAGGCACCACACGCTATGGTGGACACTATCAGGCTATCACATCACATATATTATGACTAGAGATGAGCGAACAGTGTTCTATCGAACACATGTTCGATCGGATATCAGGGTGTTCGCCATGTTCGAATCGAATCGAACACCACGTGGTAAAGTGCGCCAAAATTCGATTCCCCTCCCACCTTCCCTGGCGCCTTTTTTGCACCAATAACAGCGCAGGGGAGGTGGGACAGGAACTACGACACTGGGGGCATTGAAAAAAATTGGAAAAAGTCATTGGCTGCCGAAATCAGGTGACCTCCATTTTAGACGAATAGTGGATTTCAAATCCGGGTCATATGAGAATGTGAACTTTGTGACTATGAGACAGGGATAGCTGTACAGGCAGGGATAGCTAGGGATAACCTTTATTTAGGGGGGAATGTTATTAAAAATAACTTTTTGGGGCTCTATCGGGTGTGTAATTGTGATTTTTGTGAGATAAACTTTTTCCCATAGGGATGCATTGGCCAGCGCTGATTGGCCGAATTCCGTACTCTGGCCAATCAGTGCTGGCCAATGCATTCTATTAGCTTGATGAAGCAGAGTGTGCACAAGGGTTCAAGCGCACCCTCGGCTCTGATGTAGCAGAGCCGAGGCTGCACAAGGGTTCAAGCGCACCCTCGGCTCTGATGTAGGAGAGCCGAGGGTGCACTTGAACCCTTGTGCACCCTCAGCTCTGCTACATCAGAGCCGAGGGTGCACTTGAACCCTTGTGCACACTCTGCTTCATCAAGCTAATAGAATGCATTGGCCAGCGCTGATTGGCCAATGTATTCTATTAGCCTGATGAAGTAGAGCTGAATGTGTGTGCTAAGCACACACATTCAGCTCTACTTCATCGGGCTAATAGAATGCATTGGCCAGCGCTGATTGGCCAGAGTACGGAACTCGACCAATCAGCGCTGGCTCTGCTGGAGGAGGCGGAGTCTAAGATCGCTCCACACCAGTCTCCATTCAGGTCCGACCTTAGACTCCGCCTCCTCCGGCAGAGCCAGCGCTGATTGGCCGAAGGCTGGCCAATGCATTCCTATGCGAATGCAGAGACTTAGCAGTGCTGAGTCAGTTTTGCTCAACTACACATCTGATGCACACTCGGCACTGCTACATCAGATGTAGCAATCTGATGTAGCAGAGCCGAGGGTGCACTAGAACCCCTGTGCAAACTCAGTTCACGCTAATAGAATGCATTGGCCAGCGCTGATTGGCCAATGCATTCTATTAGCCCGATGAAGTAGAGCTGAATGTGTGTGCTAAGCACACACATTCAGCACTGCTTCATCACGCCAATACAATGCATTAGCCAGTGCTGATTGGCCAGAGTACGGAATTCGGCCAATCAGCGCTGGCTCTGCTGGAGGAGGCGGAGTCTAAGGTCGGACCTGAATGGAGACTGGTGTGGAGCGATCTTAGACTCCGCCTCCTCCAGCAGAGCCAGCGCTGATTGGTCGAGTTCCGTACTCTGGCCAATCAGCGCTGGCCAATGCATTCTATTAGCCCGATGAAGTAGAGCTGAATGTGTGTGCTTAGCACACACATTCAGCTCTACTTCATCAGGCTAATAGAATACATTGGCCAATCAGCGCTGGCCAATGCATTCTATTAGCTTGATGAAGCAGAGTGTGCACAAGGGTTCAAGCGCACCCTCGGCTCTGATGTAGCAGAGCTGAGGGTGCACAAGGGTTCAAGTGCACCCTCGGCTCTCCTACATCAGAGCCGAGGGTGCGCTTGAACCCTTGTGCAGCCTCGGCTCTGCTACATCAGAGCCGAGGGTGCGCTTGAACCCTTGTGCACACTCTGCTTCATCAAGCTAATAGAATGCATTGGCCAGCACTGATTGGCCAGAGTACGGAATTCGGCCAATCAGCGCTGGCCAATGCATTCTATTAGCCCGATGAAGTAGAGCTGAATGTGTGTGCTAAGCACACACATTCAGCACTGCTTCATCACGCCAATACAATGCATTAGCCAGTGCTGATTGGCCAGAGTACGGAATTCGGCCAATCAGCGCTGGCTCTGCTGGAGGAGGCGGAGTCTAAGATCGCTCCACACCAGTCTCCATTCAGGTCCGACCTTAGACTCCGCCTCCTCCAGCAGAGCCAGCGCTGATTGGCCGAATTCCGTACTCTGGCCAATCAGCACTGGCTAATGCATTGTATTGGCGTGATGAAGCAGTGCTGAATGAGTGTGCTTAGCACACACATTCAGCTCTACTTCATCGGGCTAATAGAATGCATTGGCCAATCAGCGCTGGCCAATGCATTCTATTAGCGTGAACTGAGTTTGCACAGGGGTTCTAGTGCACCCTCGGCTCTGCTACATCAGATTGCTACATCTGATGTAGCAGTGCCGAGTGTGCATCAGATGTGTAGTTGAGCAAAACTGACTCAGCACTGCTAAGTCTGCATTCGCATAGGAATGCATTGGCCAGCCTTCGGCCAATCAGCGCTGGCTCTGCCGGAGGAGGCGGAGTCTAAGGTCGGACCTGAATGGAGACTGGTGTGGAGCGATCTTAGACTCCGCCTCCTCCAGCAGAGCTAGCGCTGATTGGCCGAATTCCGTACTCTGGCCAATCAGCACTGGCTAATGCATTGTATTGGCGTGATGAAGCAGTGCTGAATGTGTGTGCTTAGCACACACATTCAGCTCTACTTCATCGGGCTAATAGAATGCATTGGCCAGCGCTGATTGGCCAGAGTACGGAATTCGGCCAATCAGCGCTGGCTCTGCTGGAGGAGGCGGAGTCTAAGATCGCTCCACACCAGTCTCCATTCAGGTCCGACCTTAGACTCCGCCTCCTCCAGCAGAGCCAGCGCTGATTGGCCGAATTCCGTACTCTGGCCAATCAGCACTGGCTAATGCATTGTATTGGCTTGATGAAGCAGTGCTGAATGTGTGTGCTTAGCACACACATTCAGCTCTACTTCATCGGGCTAATAGAATGCATTGGCCAGCGCTGATTGGCCGAATTCCGTACTCTGGCCAATCAGCACTGGCTAATGCATTGTATTGGCGTGATGAAGCAGTGCTGAATGTGTGTGCTTAGCACACACATTCAGCTCTACTTCATCGGGCTAATAGAATGCATTGGCCAATCAGCGCTGGCCAATGCATTCTATTAGCGTGAACTGAGTTTGCACAGGGGTTCTAGTGCACCCTCGGCTCTGCTACATCAGATTGCTACATCTGATGTAGCAGTGCCGAGTGTGCATCAGATGTGTAGTTGAGCAAAACTGACTCAGCACTGCTAAGTCTGCATTCGCATAGGAATGCATTGGCCAGCCTTCGGCCAATCAGCGCTGGCTCTGCCGGAGGAGGCGGAGTCTAAGGTCGGACCTGAATGGAGACTGGTGTGGAGCGATCTTAGACTCCGCCTCCTCCAGCAGAGCCAGCGCTGATTGGTCGAGTTCCGTACTCTGGCCAATCAGCACTGGCCAATGCATTTCTATGGGGAAAAGTTAGCTTGCGAAAATCGCAAACTGACAGGGATTTCCATGAAATAAAGTGACTTTTATGCCCCCAGACATGCTTCCCCTGCTGTCCCAGTGTCATTCCAGGGTGTTGGTATCATTTCCTGGGGTGTCATAGTGGACTTGGTGACCCTCCAGACACGAATTTGGGTTTCCCCCTTAACGAGTTTATGTTCCCCATAGACTATAATGGGGTTCGAAACCCATTCGAACACTCGAACAGTGAGCGGCTGTTCGAATCGAATTTCGAACCTCGAACATTTTAGTGTTCGCTCATCTCTAATTATGACCAAGAGCCTCTGAATGCAGAGAAGCCCAGTTCCAGGGTGCGGGGAGATCGCCCCTTTGCAAAGTTTTCAAGCATAATCTATCCTCAGTCTTGATAGAGATGTGAGCCCAGTAAACGTTGGTATATAGTATACGTTAATTTTTAATGTAGAATACCCCAACAGTTTTCCTTTTTGTGGACAACCCTAGAAACTAAAGAATGAGTCTCATTTTTTATTTAATATAGATTGTGAGCCCCATATAGGGATCACAATGTACATTTTTTTTTCCTATCAGTATGTCTTTGCAGAATGGGGGGAAATCCACGCAAACACGGGGAGAACATACAAACTCCTTGCAGATGTTTTTCCTGGGGGGATTTGAACCCAGGACTCCAGAACTGCAAGGCTGCAGTGCTAACCACTGAGCCATCGAGTTGCCCCAGAATGCGTCTCATTTATCAGCCCTTTACATGATCACTATTATTTCAACAAACTTTGCATATCTCAATAGTGAATATGAATATAAGAAAATTTATTTCTAAAAAAAAAACCTTACTAGAGAAGAATAATTTTTATTCCACTTCTCAGACTCTCTTCCTCCGCTTCCCCTTTCTAAATTGAAATTCACTCCAAAATTTTTGCTAAGTCAAACTTGGTCTCCTAAGACAGACAGCAGCTCAGTGAAGAATTTCATTTGCCCATAGAAGTCTATGAAGAGGGGAAAGAGGGGCCAAGTGAAAGAAAAGCAGATGTGGGGTGGGGAGGGGGGGATACTGCAAGTAATAGTAAGGGTCACTTCACATGCAGAAAGAGGTTGTTCTGTAGCAGCACATGGATTTCTACAAACCCTATTTAAATGAATTGGTACTCGCAACTCACAGACCCCTGTTCTCTCGGTCTCTGCGATCCTTCGATGGTATAGGTGTCGGAAAACTCCTTTAAAGGGGTTGTCCCATCTCAAGGATCCTATCTGTACTGGTAGCTTGTGTAAATTGAAGCCTTTTCCTAAATATATTGCTTTAGAAATTCTGCTTTGTTTGCCTGCTATGTGAATTTATTCCTCCCATTGTTTACACAGCGTTGCTATAAGCACGGACCTGTAGGACAAGTGACGTCACTCACCGCTCTTGCCGGCAGGAAAGTCGTTCAGCTAATTGCAGTTTGTTTGTTTTTTTTATAAAACTGAGTCTGTTATCTCTCTTTGTAAACACATAGATAATACTGAGTCAATTTTGTACAAGAATCTGCAGATTATCTGACCTGCATAAGTGTTCTGTGTCCCGTTCAGCAAGAGGGAGGAGTGGGTAGAAAAATACAGGAAGTGAGAAGCCAGACTGCTAAGCTATACTTTAAAAAGATCAGATGGAACAATCCAAATGCCTTAAAGGGGATGTCCCATTATGGACACTTAGCCTCTACCCACAGGACAGGGGATAAGTGTCCGATCGCTTGAGGCTGTCAAAAAAGTAACTTATATGTGCATAAGGTTGTAGGCTACATTCAGATGACCAAGGTGCAAAATGGCCGTAAAAACGTTCATTTTTCACAGCCATCTTGTACCCAATCGGCATCCGTTTTCAAGGATCGTCCATACATTTCAGTGTAAGGAGGGATCTGTGAAAACGGACTAAAATAGGACATGACCTAGATTTTGACAGTCCATGATAACAGACCATCAAAATATCATGTGAATAGCCCCCATTTACTCACAGCGAAATTATTGCTGCTGTGTGATGTTTATTAAAAATAAAATGGATGTCAGATGACAATTATTCCCTGTTGTGTGAATGTAGCTATAAAAAAAAAATTAAGTGCTCACTTGCTGCCTAATACACCATACACCTTGTGCTATCTTACACACCATATCCGTTCTGTTGCCTGGTATACCCTAACCCATCACTGGTGCCTGATACACTATACCCCATGTGCTGCCTGATACACCGTACCCCTAGTGCTGCCTGATACACCGTACCCCATGTGCTGCCTGATACACCGTACCCCATGTGCTGCCTGATACACCGTATCCCTTGTGCTAACTGATATACCGTACCCCATGTGCTGCCTGATACACCGTATCCCTTGTGCTAACTGATATACCATACCCCTTGTGCCGCCTGATACACCGTACCCCTTGTGCTGCCTGATACACCGTATCCCTTGTGCTAACTGATATACCATACCCCTTGTGCCACCTGATACACCGTACCCCTTGTGCCGCCTGATACACCGTACCCCATGTGCTGCCTGATACACCGTACCCCATGTGCTGCCTGATACACCGTACCCCATGTGCTGCCTGATACACCGTATCCCTTGTGCTAACTGATATACCATACCCCATGTGCTGCCTGATACACCGTACCCCATGTGCTGCCTGATACACCGTACCCCTAGTGCTGCCTGATACACCGTACCCCATGTGCTGCCTGATACACCGTACCCCATGTGCTGCCTGATACACTGTACCCCTAGTGCTGCCTGATACACCGTACCCCATGTGCTGCCTGATACACCGTATCCCTTGTGCTAACTGATATACCGTACCCCATGTGCTGCCTGATACACCGTACCCCTAGTGCTGCCTGATACACCGTACCCCATGTGCTGCCTGATACACCGTATCCCTTGTGCTAACTGATATACCGTACCCCATGTGCTGCCTGATACACCGTATCCCTTGTGCTAACTGATATACCATACCCCTTGTGCCGCCTGATACACCGTACCCCTTGTGCTGCCTGATACACCGTATCCCTTGTGCTAACTGATATACCATACCCCTTGTGCCACCTGATACACCGTACCCCTTGTGCCGCCTGATACACCGTACCCCATGTGCTGCCTGATACACCGTACCCCATGTGCTGCCTGATACACCGTACCCCATGTGCTGCCTGATACACCGTATCCCTTGTGCTAACTGATATACCATACCCCATGTGCTGCCTGATACACCGTACCCCCATGTGCTGCCTGATACACCGTACCCCATGTGCTGCCTGATACACCGTACCCCATGTGCTGCCTGATACACCGTACCCCATGTGCTGCCTGATACACCGTACCCCATGTGCTGCCTGATACACCGTACCCCATGTGCTGCCTGATACACCGTATCCCTTGTGCTAACTGATATACCATACCCCATGTGCTGCCTGATACTCCGTACCCCCATGTGCTGCCTGATACACCGTACCCCATGTGCTGCCTGATACACCGTACCCCATGTGCTGCCTGATACACCGTACCCCATGTGCTGCCTGATACACCGTACCCCATGTGCTGCCTGATACACCGTACCCCATGTGCTGCCTGATACACCGTATCCCTTGTGCTAACTGATATACCATACCCCATGTGCTGCCTGATACACCGTACCCCATGTGCTGCCTGATACACCGTATCCCTTGTGCTAACTGATATACCATACCCCTTGTGCCGCCTGATACACCGTACCCCTTGTGCTGCCTGATACACCGTACCCCTTGTGCCACCTGATACACAGTACCCCTTGTGCCGCCTGATACACCGTACCCCATGTGCTGCCTGATACACCGTACCCCATGTGCTGCCTGATACACCGTACCCCTAGTGCTGCCTGATATACCATATCCCTTGTGCCGCCTGATATACCGTACCCCATGTGCCGCCTGATATACCGTACCCCATGTGCCGCCTGATACACCATACCCTTTGTGCTGCCTGATACACCATACCCTTTGTGCTGCCTGATACACCGTACCCCTTGTGCTGCCTGATACACCATACCCCATGTGCCACCTGATACACCGTACCCCATGTGCCACCTGATACACCATACCCTTTGTGCTGCCTGATACACCGTACCCCTTGTGCTGCCTGATACACCATACCCCATGTGCCACCTGATACACCATACCCTTTGTGCTGCCTGATACACCGTACCCCATGTGCTGCCTGATACACCATACCCTTTGTGCTGCCTGATACACCGTACCCCATGTGCTGCCTGATACACCGTACCCCATGTGCTGCCTGATACACCATACCCCATGTGCTGCCTGATACACCGTACCCCTTGTCTGGTTGGACTGTCACTAGATAATCATTGATATCCACTTCACCCGCCTGTGGGTTGAGCGATAACTATTAGAGATGAGCGAACAGTGTTCTATCGAACTCATGTTCGATCGGATATTAGGCTGTTCGGCATGTTCGAATCGAATCGAACACCGCGTGGTAAAGTGCGCCATTACTCGATTCCCCTCCCACCTTCCCTGGCGCCTTTTTTGCTCCAATAACAGCGCTGGGTAGGTGGGACAGGAACTACGACACCGGTGACGTTGAAAAAAGTAGGCAAAACCCATTGGCTGCCGAAAACATGTGACCTCTAATTTAAAAGAACAGCGACGCCCAGCTTCGCGTCATTCTGAGCTTGCAATTCACCGAGGACGGAGGTTTCCGTCCAGCTAGCTAGGGCTTAGATTCTGGGTAGGCAGGGACAGGCTAGGATAGGAAGGAGAAGACAACCAACAGCTCTTGTAAGAGCTAAATTCCAGGGAGAAGCTTGTCAGTGTAACGTGGCACTGACGGGCTCAATCGCCGCAACCCAGCTTTCCCAGGATCCTGAATGGAATACACTGTCAGTGTATTCCCGTATACCCGATATATACCCCGATACCCGTTCCAACGGTGTGCCCCCCCACCTTCACCCCAGAAATACCCTGCAAGTCCCCTAGCAATAGAATTGGGGCTATATACACCCACAATTTTTACTACTGGTATACAGTGCCATTGTCTGACTGGGAATTCAAAGAATATATTGGGAATACAAATACCCTCATTTCTTGCTACTGCCATATAGTGCCAGTTTCTGACTGGTAATTCAAAGAATATATTGGGGTTACGTGCACCCACAATTTTTACTACTGGTATACAGTGCCATTGTCTGACTGGGAATTCAAAGAATATATTGGGAATACAAATACCCTCATTTCTTGCTACTGCCATATAGTGCCAGTGTCTGACTGGGAATTCAAAGAATATATTGGGGTTACGTGCACCCACAATTTTTACTACTGGTATACAGTGCCATTGTCTGACTGGGAATTCAAAGAGTATATTGGGAATACAAATACCCTCATTTCTTGCTACTGCCATATAGTGCCAGTTTCTGACTGGGAATTCAAAGAATATATTGGGGTTACGTGCACCCACAATTTTTACTACTGGTATACAGTGCCATTGTCTGACTGGGAATTCAAAGAATATATTGGGGTTATAAATACCCTCATTTCTTGCTACTGCCATATAGTGCCAGTTTCTGACTGGTAATTCAAAGAATATATTGGGGTTACGTGCACCCACAATTTTTACTACTGGTATACAGTGCCATTGTCTGACTGGGAATTCAAAGAGTATATTGGGAATACAAATACCCTCATTTCTTGCTACTGCCATATAGTGCCAGTGTCTGACTGGGAATTCAAAGAATATATTGGGGTTACGTGCACCCACAATTTTTACTACTGGTATACAGTGCCATTGTCTGACTGGGAATTCAAAGAGTATATTGGGAATACAAATACCCTCATTTCTTGCTACTGCCATATAGTGCCAGTTTCTGACTGGGAATTCAAAGAATATATTGGGGTTACGTGCACCCACAATTTTTACTACTGGTATACAGTGCCATTGTCTGACTGGGAATTCAAAGAGTATATTGGGAATACAAATACCCTCATTTCTTGCTACTGCCATATAGTGCCAGTTTCTGACTGGGAATTCAAAGAATATATTGGGGTTACGTGCACCCACAATTTTTACTACTGGTATACAGTGCCATTGTCTGACTGGGAATTCAAAGAGTATATTGGGAATACAAATACCCTCATTTCTTGCTACTGCCATATAGTGCCAGTTTCTGACTGGGAATTCAAAGAATATATTGGGGTTACGTGCACCCACAATTTTTACTACTGGTATACAATGCCATTGTCTGACTGGGAATTCAAAGAATATATTGGGGTTATAAATACCCTCATTTCTTGCTACTGCCATATAGTGCCAGTTTCTGACTGGGAATTCAAAGAATATATTGGGGTTACGTGCACCCACAATTTTTACTACTGGTATACAGTGCCATTGTCTGACTGGGAATTCAAAGAGTATATTGGGAATACAAATACCCTCATTTCTTGCTACTGCCATATAGTGCCAGTTTCTGACTGGGAATTCAAAGAATATATTGGGGTTACGTGCACCCACAATTTTTACTACTGGTATACAGTGCCATTGTCTGACTGGGAATTCAAAGAGTATATTGGGAATACAAATACCCTCATTTCTTGCTACTGCCATATAGTGCCAGTTTCTGACTGGGAATTCAAAGAATATATTGGGGTTACGTGCACCCACAATTTTTACTACTGGTATACAGTGCCATTGTCTGACTGGGAATTCAAAGAGTATATTGGGAATACAAATACCCTCATTTCTTGCTACTGCCATATAGTGCCAGTTTCTGACTGGGAATTCAAAGAATATATTGGGGTTACGTGCACCCACAATTTTTACTACTGGTATACAGTGCCATTGTCTGACTGGGAATTCAAAGAGTATATTGGGAATACAAATACCCTCATTTCTTGCTACTGCCATATAGTGCCAGTTTCTGACTGGGAATTCAAAGAATATATTGGGGTTACGTGCACCCACAATTTTTACTACTGGTATACAGTGCCATTGTCTGACTGGGAATTCAAAGAATATATTGGGGTTATAAATACCCTCATTTCTTGCTACTGCCATATAGTGCCAGTTTCTGACTGGGAATTCAAAGAATATATTGGGGTTACGTGCACCCACAATTTTTACTACTGGTATACAGTGCCATTGTCTGACTGGGAATTCAAAGAGTATATTGGGAATACAAATACCCTCATTTCTTGCTACTGCCATATAGTGCCAGTTTCTGACTGGGAATTCAAAGAATATATTGGGGTTACGTGCACCCACAATTTTTACTACTGGTATACAGTGCCATTGTCTGACTGGGAATTCAAAGAATATATTGGGGTTATAAATACCCTCATTTCTTGCTACTGCCATATAGTGCCAGTTTCTGACTGGTAATTCAAAGAATATATTGGGGTTACGTGCACCCACAATTTTTACTACTGGTATACAGTGCCATTGTCTGACTGGGAATTCAAAGAATATATTGGGGTTATAAATACCCTCATTTCTTGCTACTGCCATATAGTGCCAGTTTCTGACTGGTAATTCAAAGAATATATTGGGGTTACGTGCACCCACAATTTTTACTACTGGTATACAGTGCCATTGTCTGACTGGGAATTCAAAGAGTATATTGGGAATACAAATACCCTCATTTCTTGCTACTGCCATATAGTGCCAGTTTCTGACTGGGAATTCAAAGAATATATTGGGGTTACGTGCACCCACAATTTTTACTACTGGTATACAGTGCCATTGTCTGACTGGGAATTCAAAGAATATATTGGGGTTATAAATACCCTCATTTCTTGCTACTGCCATATAGTGCCAGTTTCTGACTGGGAATTCAAAGAATATATTGGGGTTACGTGCACCCACAATTTTTACTACTGGTATACAGTGCCATTGTCTGACTGGGAATTCAAAGAATATATTGGGGTTATAAATACCCTCATTTCTTGCTACTGCCATATAGTGCCAGTTTCTGACTGGTAATTCAAAGAATATATTGGGGTTACGTGCACCCACAATTTTTACTACTGGTATACAGTGCCATTGTCTGACTGGGAATTCAAAGAGTATATTGGGAATACAAATACCCTCATTTCTTGCTACTGCCATATAGTGCCAGTGTCTGACTGGGAATTCAAAGAATATATTGGGGTTACGTGCACCCACAATTTTTACTACTGGTATACAGTGCCATTGTCTGACTGGGAATTCAAAGAGTATATTGGGAATACAAATACCCTCATTTCTTGCTACTGCCATATAGTGCCAGTTTCTGACTGGTAATTCAAAGAATATATTGGGGTTACGTGCACCCACAATTTTTACTACTGGTATACAGTGCCATTGTCTGACTGGGAATTCAAAGAGTATATTGGGAATACAAATACCCTCATTTCTTGCTACTGCCATATAGTGCCAGTTTCTGACTGGGAATTCAAAGAATATATTGGGGTTACGTGCACCCACAATTTTTACTACTGGTATACAGTGCCATTGTCTGACTGGGAATTCAAAGAATATATTGGGGTTATAAATACCCTCATGTCTTGCTACTGCCATATAGTGCCAGTTTCTGACTGGGAATTCAAAGAATATATTGGGGTTACGTGCACCCACAATTTTTACTACTGGTATACAGTGCCATTGTCTGACTGGGAATTCAAAGAGTATATTGGGAATACAAATACCCTCATTTCTTGCTACTGCCATATAGTGCCAGTTTCTGACTGGGAATTCAAAGAATATATTGGGGTTACGTGCACCCACAATTTTTACTACTGGTATACAGTGCCATTGTCTGACTGGGAATTCAAAGAATATATTGGGGTTATAAATACCCTCATTTCTTGCTACTGCCATATAGTGCCAGTTTCTGACTGGTAATTCAAAGAATATATTGGGGTTACGTGCACCCACAATTTTTACTACTGGTATACAGTGCCATTGTCTGACTGGGAATTCAAAGAATATATTGGGGTTATAAATACCCTCATTTCTTGCTACTGCCATATAGTGCCAGTTTCTGACTGGTAATTCAAAGAATATATTGGGGTTACGTGCACCCACAATTTTTACTACTGGTATACAGTGCCATTGTCTGACTGGGAATTCAAAGAGTATATTGGGAATACAAATACCCTCATTTCTTGCTACTGCCATATAGTGCCAGTGTCTGACTGGTAATTCAAAGAATATATTGGGGTTACGTGCACCCACAATTTTTACTACTGGTATACAGTGCCATTGTCTGACTGGGAATTCAAAGAGTATATTGGGAATACAAATACCCTCATTTCTTGCTACTGCCATATAGTGCCAGTGTCTGACTGGGAATTCAAAGAATATATTGGGGTTACGTGCACCCACAATTTTTACTACTGGTATACAGTGCCAATTTCTAACTAGGAATTCAAAATGCGCAAGGCTCCCGGAAAGGGACGTGGACGAGGCCGTGGGCGAGGTCGGGGGAATGGTTCTGGGGAGCAAGGTAGCAGTGAAGCCACAGGGCGTCCCGTGCCTACTCCTGTGGGGCAGCAAGCATTGCGCCACTCCACAGTGCCAGGGTTGCTTGCCACATTAACTAAACTGCAGGGTACAAACCTTAGTAGGCCCGAGAACCAGGAACAGGTCTTGCAATGGCTGTCAGAGAACGCTTACAGCACATTGTCCAGCAGCCAGTCAGACTCTGCCTCCTCTCCTCCTATTACCCAACAGTCTTGTCTTCCTTCCTCCCAAAATTCCGAAGCTTTACAGAACAATAACCCAAACTGTCCCTGCTCCCCAGAGCTGTTCTCCGCTCCTTTCATTGTCCCTCAACCTGCCTCTCCACGTCACGATTCCACGAACCTAACAGAGGAGCATCTGTATCCAGATGCTCAAACACTAGAGTCTCCTCCATCTCCGTTCGATTTGGTGGTGGATGACCAGCAACCCACCCTCATCGACGATGATGTGACGCAGTTGCCGTCAGGGCATCCAGTTGACCGGCGCATTGTGCGGGAGGAGGAGATGAGACAGGAGTTGGAAGAGGAAGTGGTGGATGATGAGGACACTGACCCGACCTGGACAGGGGGGATGTCAAGCGGGGAAAGTAGTGTGGATGTTGAGGCAGGTGCAGCACCAAAAAGGGTAGCTAGAGGCAGAGGCAGAGGTCAGCAGCTTAGGCGAAGCCAGGCCACACCCGGAATCTCCCAAGATGTTCCAGTTCGTACCCAGCCCCGAAAAACTCCCACCTCGAGGGCACGTTTCTCGAAGGTGTGGAGTTTTTTCAAGGAATGCGCCGAGGACAGATATAGTGTTGTCTGCACAATTTGCCTCTCGAAATTGATTAGGGGCTCTGAGAAGAGCAACCTGTCCACCACTTCAATGCGCCGTCATTTGGAATCCAAGCACTGGAATCAGTGGCAGGCAGCAACGGCAGGACAAAGGCCGACTGCCGTTCACGCCACTGCCACTGCCTCTGCCTCTGCCTCTGCCACTGCCACTGCTGACTGTGCTGGCGATGCACTCCAGAGGACGAGCCAGGACACCACTTCATCTGCCTCCGCCACTTTGTTGACTTCTACCTCATCCTCCCCTGGTCCTGTCTTATCTCCTTCTCCTGCACCATCAAAGGCACCATCAGGCGTTTCTTTACAACAACCCACCATCTCTCAGACATTGGAGCGGCGGCAGAAATACACTGCTAACCACCCACACGCGCAAGCCTTGAACGCCAACATCGCTAAACTGCTGGCCCAGGAGATGTTGGCGTTCCGGCTTGTTGAAACTCCCGCCTTCCTGGACCTGATGGCAACTGCGGCACCTCGCTATGCCGTCCCTAGCCGTCACTACTTCTCCCGGTGTGCCGTCCCCGCCTTGCACCAGCACGTGTCACTCAACATCAGGCGGGCCCTTAGTTCCGCGCTTTGCACAAAGGTCCACTTGACCACCGACGCGTGGACAAGTGCATGCGGACAGGGACGCTACATTTCACTGACGGCACACTGGGTGAATGTAGTTGAGGCTGGGACTGCTTCCCAAACTGGCCCGGTGTACCTCGTCTCCCCGCCTAACATTCCTGGCAGGGACACGAGAAGAACACCCCCCTCCTCCTCCTCCTCCTCTACCGCCTCCTCCTCCGCCACCGCCTCCTCCTCCGCCACCGCCTCCTCCTCCGCTGTTAGATTGACCCCAGCTACGAGTTGGAAACGTTGCAGCACTGGCGTTGGTAGACGTCAGCAGGCTGTGCTGAAGCTGATCAGCTTGGGGGACAGACAGCACACTGCCTCCGAGGTGAGGGATGCCCTCCTCGATGAGACGGCAATATGGTTTGAGCCGCTGCACCTGGGCCCAGGCATGGTCGTTTGTGATAACGGCCGGAACCTGGTAGCAGCTCTGGAGCTTGCCGGACTCCAACATGTTCCATGCCTGGCCCACGTCTTCAACCTAGTGGTGCAACGTTTCCTAAAGAGCTACCCCAATGTTCCAGAGCTACTGGTGAAAGTGCGGCGCATGTGCGCCCACTTTCGCAAGTCGACAGTAGCCGCTGCTAGCTTAAAATCTCTCCAGCAACGCCTGCATGTGCCACAACACCGGCTTTTGTGCGACGTCCCCACACGCTGGAACTCAACGTTTCAGATGTTGAATAGAGTGGTTGAGCAGCAGAGACCTTTGATGGAATACCAGCTACAAAACCCTAGGGTGCCACAAAGTCAGCTGCCTCAGTTTCACATCCATGAGTGGCCATGGATGAGAGACCTTTGTGACATCCTACGGGTCTTTGAGGAGTCCACAAGGAGGGTGAGCTCTGAGGATGCGATGGTGAGCCTTACAATCCCGCTCTTGTGTGTTCTGAGAGAATCCCTGATTGACATCAGGGATAACTCAGATCACACAGAGGAGTTAGGGATAGCATCCGATCCGTCACAGCTGGAGAGTAGGTCCACACATCTGTCCGCTTCACTGCGTTTAATGGAGGAGGAGGAGGAGGAGGAGGAGGAAGAAGAGTTGTCCGATGATGTGATGGTGATACAGGAGGCTTCCGGGCAACTTCGAATCGTCCCATTGTTGCAGCGCGGATGGGTAGACATGGAGGATGAGGAGGAAATGGAGATTGAACTTTCCGGTGGGGCCAGAGGAGTCATGCCAACTAACACTGTGGCAGACATGGCTGAGTTCATGTTGGGGTGCTTTACAACCGACAAGCGTATTGTCAAAATCATGGAGGACAACCAGTACTGGATCTTTGCTATCCTTGACCCCCGGTATAAAAACAACATCTCGTCTTTTATTCCGGTAGAGGGGAGGGCCAATCGCATCAATGCTTGCCACAGGCAATTGGTGCAGAATATGATGGAGATGTTTCCAGCATGTGACGTTGGCGGCAGGGAGGGCAGTTCCTCCAGTAGGCAACCAAGTTCTCACCGGTCCACACAAACGAGGGGCACACTGTCTAAGGTCTGGGACACCTTGATGGCACCCCCTCGCCAAAGTGCCGCCACGGAGGGTCCTAGTGTCACCAGGCGTGAGAAGTATAGGCGCATGTTGCGGGAATACCTTTCCGACCACAGCCCTGTCCTCTCCGACCCCTCTGCGCCCTACACGTATTGGGTGTCGAAGTTGGACCTGTGGCTTGAACTTGCCCTATATGCCTTGGAGGTGCTGTCCTGTCCTGCCGCCAGCGTCCTATCTGAGAGGGTGTTCAGTGCAGCCGGTGGCATCATCACTGACAAGCGCACCCGTCTGTCAGCTGAGAGTGCCGACCGGCTCACTTTGATAAAAATGAACCACCACTGGGTAGAGCCGTCATTTTTGTGCCCACCTGTGTAAAGCACCCCAACATGAAACTCCATGTCTGTACTCAACCTCTCCAATTCCTCCGCATCCTCATACTCATCCACCATAAGCGTTGCACAATTCTGCTAATACTAGGCTCCCTCCACCCTGATTTCCCCCAACTCTGCTGGTTAGAGGCTCCCTCCACCATGAATTTGCCCAAACTGGGCTGTTTAGAGGCTCCCTCCACCATGAATTGGTCCAAACTGGGTTTTTTAGAGGCTCCCTCCACCATGAATTTGCCCAAACTGGGCTGTTTAGAGGCTCCCTCCACCATGAATTGGTCCAAACTGGGGTGGTTAGAGGCTCCCTCCACCATGAATTTCCCAAAACTTGGCTGTTTAGAGGCTCCCTCCACCATGAATTTGCCCAAACTGGGCTGTTTAGAGGCTCCCTCCACCATTAATTGGTCCAAACTGGGCTGGTTAGAGGCTCCCTCCACCATGAATTTGCCCAAACTGGGGTGGTTAGAGGCTCCCTCCACCATTAATTGGTCCAAACTGGGCTGGTTAGAGGCTCCCTCCACCATGAATTTGCCCAAACTGGGCTGTTTAGAGGCTCCCTCCACCATGAATTGGTCCAAACTGGGCTGGTTAGAGGCTCCCTCCACCATGAATTTCCCAAAACTTGGCTGTTTAGAGGCTCCCTCCACCATTAATTGGTCCAAACTGGGCTGGTTAGAGGCTCCCTCCACCATTAATTGGTCCAAACTGGGCTGGTTAGAGGCTCCCTCCACCATGAATTGGTCCAAACTGGGCTGGTTAGAGGCTCCCTCCACCATGAATTTCCCAAAACTTGGCTGTTTAGAGGCTCCCTCCACCATGAATTGGTCCAAACTGGGCTGGTTAGAGGCTCCCTCCACCATGAATTGGTCCAAACTGGGGTGGTTAGAGGCTCCCTCCACCATTAATTGGTCCAAACTGGGCTGGTTAGAGGCTCCCTCCACCATTAATTGGTCCAAACTGGGCTGGTTAGAGGCTCCCTCCACCATGAATTTGCCCAAACTGGGGTGGTTAGAGGCTCCCTCCACCATTAATTGGTCCAAACTGGGCTGGTTAGAGGCTCCCTCCACAATTAATTGGTCCAAACTGGGCTAATTAGAGGCTCCCTCCACCATGAATTGGTCCAAACTGGGTTTTTTAGAGGCTCCCTCCACCATGAATTTGCCCAAACTGGGCTGTTTAGAGGCTCCCTCCACCATGAATTGGTCCAAACTGGGCTGGTTAGAGGCTCCCTCCACCATGAATTTCCCAAAACTTGGCTGTTTAGAGGCTCCCTCCACCATGAATTTGCCCAAACTGGGCTGTTTAGAGGCTCCCTCCACCATTAATTGGTCCAAACTGGGCTGGTTAGAGGCTCCCTCCACCATGAATTTGCCCAAACTGGGGTGGTTAGAGGCTCCCTCCACCATTAATTGGTCCAAACTGGGCTGGTTAGAGGCTCCCTCCACCATGAATTTCCCAAAACTTGGCTGTTTAGAGGCTCCCTCCACCATTAATTGGTCCAAACTGGGCTGGTTAGAGGCTCCCTCCACCATGAATTTGCCCAAACTGGGCTGTTTAGAGGCTCCCTCCACCATTAATTGGTCCAAACTGGGCTGGTTAGAGGCTCCCTCCACCATGAATTTGCCCAAACTGGGGTGGTTAGAGGCTCCCTCCACCATTAATTGGTCCAAACTGGGCTGGTTAGAGGCTCCCTCCACCATGAATTTCCCAAAACTTGGCTGTTTAGAGGCTCCCTCCACCATTAATTGGTCCAAACTGGGCTGGTTAGAGGCTCCCTCCACCATGAATTTGCCCAAACTGGGCTGTTTAGAGGCTCCCTCCACCATTAATTGGTCCAAACTGGGCTGGTTAGAGGCTCCCTCCACCATGAATTTGCCCAAACTGGGCTGTTTAGAGGCTCCCTCCACCATGAATTGGTCCAAACTGGGGTGGTTAGAGGCTCCCTCCACCATGAATTGGTCCAAACTGGGGTGGTTAGAGGCTCCCTCCACCATGAATTGGTCCAAACTGGGCTGGTTAGAGGCTCCCTCCACCATGAATTTCCCAAAACTTGGCTGTTTAGAGGCTCCCTCCACCATGAATTGGTCCAAACTGGGCTGGTTAGAGGCTCCCTCCACCATGAATTGGTCCAAACTGGGGTGGTTAGAGGCTCCCTCCACCATTAATTGGTCCAAACTGGGCTGGTTAGAGGCTCCCTCCACAATTAATTGGTCCAAACTGGGCTAATTAGAGGCTCCCTCCACCATGAATTGGTCCAAACTGGGTTTTTTAGAGGCTCCCTCCACCATGAATTTGCCCAAACTGGGCTGTTTAGAGGCTCCCTCCACCATGAATTGGTCCAAACTGGGCTGGTTAGAGGCTCCCTCCACCATGAATTTCCCAAAACTTGGCTGTTTAGAGGCTCCCTCCACCATGAATTTGCCCAAACTGGGCTGTTTAGAGGCTCCCTCCACCATTAATTGGTCCAAACTGGGCTGGTTAGAGGCTCCCTCCACCATGAATTTGCCCAAACTGGGGTGGTTAGAGGCTCCCTCCACCATTAATTGGTCCAAACTGGGCTGGTTAGAGGCTCCCTCCACCATGAATTTCCCAAAACTTGGCTGTTTAGAGGCTCCCTCCACCATTAATTGGTCCAAACTGGGCTGGTTAGAGGCTCCCTCCACCATGAATTTGCCCAAACTGGGCTGTTTAGAGGCTCCCTCCACCATTAATTGGTCCAAACTGGGCTGGTTAGAGGCTCCCTCCACCATGAATTTGCCCAAACTGGGCTGTTTAGAGGCTCCCTCCACCATGAATTGGTCCAAACTGGGGTGGTTAGAGGCTCCCTCCACCATGAATTGGTCCAAACTGGGGTGGTTAGAGGCTCCCTCCACCATTAATTGGTCCAAACTGGGCTGGTTAGAGGCTCCCTCCACAATTAATTGGTCCAAACTGGGCTAATTAGAGGCTCCCTCCACCATGAATTGGTCCAAACTGGGTTTTTTAGAGGCTCCCTCCACCATTAATTGGTCCAAACTGGGCTGGTTAGAGGCTCCCTCCACAATTAATTGGTCCAAACTGGGCTAATTAGAGGCTCCCTCCACCATGAATTGGTCCAAACTGGGTTTTTTAGAGGCTCCCTCCACCATGAATTTGCCCAAACTGGGCTGTTTAGAGGCTCCCTCCACCATGAATTGGTCCAAACTGGGCTGGTTAGAGGCTCCCTCCACCATGAATTGGTCCAAACTGGGGTGGTTAGAGGCTCCCTCCACCATTAATTGGTCCAAACTGGGCTGGTTAGAGGCTCCCTCCACCATTAATTGGTCCAAACTGGGCTGGTTAGAGGCTCCCTCCACCATGAATTTGCCCAAACTGGGGTGGTTAGAGGCTCCCTCCACCATTAATTGGTCCAAACTGGGCTGGTTAGAGGCTCCCTCCACAATTAATTGGTCCAAACTGGGCTAATTAGAGGCTCCCTCCACCATGAATTGGTCCAAACTGGGTTTTTTAGAGGCTCCCTCCACCATGAATTTGCCCAAACTGGGCTGTTTAGAGGCTCCCTCCACCATGAATTGGTCCAAACTGGGCTGGTTAGAGGCTCCCTCCACCATGAATTTCCCAAAACTTGGCTGTTTAGAGGCTCCCTCCACCATGAATTTGCCCAAACTGGGCTGTTTAGAGGCTCCCTCCACCATTAATTGGTCCAAACTGGGCTGGTTAGAGGCTCCCTCCACCATGAATTTGCCCAAACTGGGGTGGTTAGAGGCTCCCTCCACCATTAATTGGTCCAAACTGGGCTGGTTAGAGGCTCCCTCCACCATGAATTTCCCAAAACTTGGCTGTTTAGAGGCTCCCTCCACCATTAATTGGTCCAAACTGGGCTGGTTAGAGGCTCCCTCCACCATGAATTTGCCCAAACTGGGCTGTTTAGAGGCTCCCTCCACCATTAATTGGTCCAAACTGGGCTGGTTAGAGGCTCCCTCCACCATGAATTTGCCCAAACTGGGCTGTTTAGAGGCTCCCTCCACCATGAATTGGTCCAAACTGGGGTGGTTAGAGGCTCCCTCCACCATGAATTGGTCCAAACTGGGCTGGTTAGAGGCTCCCTCCACCATGAATTTCCCAAAACTTGGCTGTTTAGAGGCTCCCTCCACCATGAATTGGTCCAAACTGGGCTGGTTAGAGGCTCCCTCCACCATGAATTGGTCCAAACTGGGGTGGTTAGAGGCTCCCTCCACCATTAATTGGTCCAAACTGGGCTGGTTAGAGGCTCCCTCCACAATTAATTGGTCCAAACTGGGCTAATTAGAGGCTCCCTCCACCATGAATTGGTCCAAACTGGGTTTTTTAGAGGCTCCCTCCACCATGAATTTGCCCAAACTGGGCTGTTTAGAGGCTCCCTCCACCATGAATTGGTCCAAACTGGGCTGGTTAGAGGCTCCCTCCACCATGAATTTCCCAAAACTTGGCTGTTTAGAGGCTCCCTCCACCATTAATTGGTCCAAACTGGGCTGGTTAGAGGCTCCCTCCACCATTAATTGGTCCAAACTGGGCTGGTTAGAGGCTCCCTCCACCATTAATTGGTCCAAACTGGGCTGGTTAGAGGCTCCCTCCACCATTAATTGGTCCAAACTGGGCTGGTTAGAGGCTCCCTCCACCATTAATTGGTCCAAACTGGGCTGGTTAGAGGCTCCCTCCACCATGAATTTGCCCAAACTGGGCTGTTTAGAGGCTCCCTCCACCATGAATTGGTCCAAACTGGGCTGGTTAGAGGCTCCCTCCACCATGAATTTCCCAAAACTTGGCTGTTTAGAGGCTCCCTCCACCATTAATTGGTCCAAACTGGGCTGGTTAGAGGCTCCCTCCACCATGAATTGGTCCAAACTGGGGTTTTTAGAGGCTCCCTCCACCATGAATTGGTCCAAACTGGGGTTTTTAGAGTCTCCCTCCACCATGAATTGGTCCAAACTGGGGTTTTTAGAGTCTCCCTCCACCATGAATTGGTCCAAACTGGGGTTTTTAGAGGCTCCCTCCACCATGAATTTGCCCAAACTCTGCTGGTTAGAGGCTCAATCCACCCTGATTTTCAAAACAAATGTTGGTGCCAACCTCAACTTACTACAAGGGCCAAATTCACTGCTGGTGACAAGCTCTCCTCACTGCAAGTGCCAAATACACATGTTTCAAGGTGTTTTCCTACTGTCAGAGAGGTGGTATTGAGTGTGTAAAGTGTGTAGTTGTTAGGCTGTGATGTTGGGGTAATAGAGGGTCTTTGGTGTGTTAGATGCCCCCAGACATGCTTCCCCTGCTGTCCCAGTGTCATTCCAGAGGTGTTGGCATCATTTCCTGGGGTGTCATAGTGGACTTGGTGACCCTCCAGACACGGATTTGGGTTTCCCCCTTAACGAGTATCTGTTCCCCATAGACTACAATGGGGTTCGAAACCCGTTCGAACACACGAACATTGAGCGGCTGTTCGAATCGAATTTCGAACCTCGAACATTTTAGTGTTCGCTCATCTCTAATAACTATATTATATACAGTATATTATTATGATCTCTCCTATTTATCCTCATTATTACATTTAATATGACTTCCTAAAAGTAAACAAGTATTTTCCGTGTCATAGTCCATTTATCTCGTGTCGTTCGCCTGGTTGCTAGTCATCTGCCTCATCTTTACATACAGAACACGCAATATGATGGAAATTGCTCAGTCATCCGTAACCATTGACAAGTGTACAATTGATTTACGTGTCATTTTCGATCTTTTCCTATCAGGAGGAGTCATGCTCCATAGTTGGTTTAGCATTGTCCATCCTAATTTACTTCCTTCTGTTTGTTCATCTTTCAGCTATAAAACCATAAAATGTTATTACCTTTACATTGACTATCCTGTGTCTTACCAGCTGCATGTAATACGTTACATCTCATCATGGAACCATCTGATAATGGAGCATAATGTCATGGGATTAATGTATGGGAGAGACACTGTGAAGGATCTGGCCCTATGAGATACATTCCCAGCACTGGGCTCATGCTAGAAGTCTATGCCCCGTCTTATGATTATATCTGCAGAGTATGATATGTATATATGATAGATATAAGCTATAATGCTATACAGTACAGTAGCAACAAGAGAGAGCAATACTAGGGTGGAGATCCATCACGTATGTGCTAAAAGACTTATTCCTTATTACTTCCCGCGGACATAGCAGCTGAGTTATCCGCGGGAAGAAGGGGCATGTCGCTTCTTTTTTTCTGCTACTAGCTAGTGGCGAGTGGCTCCCATTGAAGCCAATCGGACCCGTTTTTGGCAGCAGATTTTGAGGCGGATTCCGCGTCAAAATCTGCTGCCAAAAAACTCTGTGAACTAGCCCTTACAGGGATTGTGGAAGCCTACAAGAAAGTCACGCAAATGCAATTTCCCTGTCGTTCTACCAGCGGCACAATATGGGGCAGAAATACCCCATATTGTGCCGCTGTTAGGACTAAGGGAAACAAGATTATCTTCATAATCCTTTGTTTTCTCTAATTCCACCCCATTCAGATTTTTTTTTTTTTTTTTACTGATTCCCAGTACATTGTATATCATATTAAATGGCACCATTACAAAGTATCATTTGTTCTGCCCTTGTACGCCTTTGTGAGCAAATAAATACATTTTAGCTTTTGGAAGGAGGAGAGTAAAGACAAAAATTGAAAAACGGAAGGGGTTAATACCAGCTGCTCTGTATATTGTGGTTTTCAAGGAACCCTTTGTTAAAGCTTAATGCCATGATGAAATCCTGCGGAAGCGTGTCCCATAATCTTATAGCTCAGACCATAATGTAATAGTTCCAAACTTTGTGATGAAATTTTCCTTTTTTAACCTTATAGGTGCCCCATTGTCTTTGCTTTATAGAATAAATCATTTATTATGTTGGGTTTTATCAGGACCATTTACATACTTACTACAGATGCAGAAGCCATGACTTATACAAGCAATATCTAGTTGGCTTTACATGCAGCAGACTGGCATTGCAGACTAAAATTGAATTCATTATCAACAATTATTTGTGCATCTTTCTTCTCTGTAGACTCAATAGTGATCAATTCAGGATATAACTAATGTGTGTTTATTTTGGTTGAAGGTTGCGGCCCATTGAAGGTTCCGGGATATGGCGAAACTGTATTTCCAGTAGAAAGAAAAATGTTTGTTTTGGTTATATCTGAAGAAGAAGCTCAGAGGAAGCTTCGAAACGTCATATTCTGTCATCATTATGAGTTAGCCATTAAAAAAGGTATCACCTTCTGAAGACTTGCAAAGTTTTTTTTGTTTTTTATACAGTAGAAAGAAGTCAAGTGGAATTTTGGCAGGTGCTCCATCCAACATAGAGATGGTCCAGACCGAAATAGATCTTCAATATAAGGGCTATTCATTTTTGTGTTGCATTGAAAGCTATTAGAGACGAGTTAAGGATCTCTGCCTCTGTTAAGTGTCAGGTTAAACTTTGCTATGACTTTTATTGTATTGCTGTACAAATATGTCTAGAACTGTACTACTTGCAGGTACCCTGTAGGTGGTAGCACTAACCTTCCTACCCGGTAGCTGTACCTTCTCGGAAATGAATATATCTATATACTATACCACAATGACACAATAGCTTTACATTCATAACTCATCATCAAATCCTCATCAGTAGCTGAAACTTTTTGTCTCCTCTTATGTGTTTTTTCTCTAGAAAAATTGTTAATGAAAAATATATTGATACACAGGAGTAAGGGTACGTTCACACTACTGTTATTCAGTGTCCATTGCTTTCATCTGTAACAGGATGAGAGAAGGGAAATTAAATGGCAGATGCAGCCAGAGCCCCCTCTGTCAGATGTCTGTCTCCAGTCACCTCTATGAAAAAAAAATCATATTTTTTACTTTTCTAACAATAGAAAAGTCCTGTATGCCAAGTCACCAGAGGCGTAACTAAAGTCTTGTGGGCTCCGATGCAATCTTTTGTCCGGGGCCCCCTACCTCATCCCTACAGTGAATTCTTGATAGTGATGGTTCCGGTGCTAAGGAGTTTAATCCACCTTAGTGTGGTTCGGGTAATCTGTGGGTCTCCTTGGCTTATGGGCCAGATGGAAGCTGTAATCTCAATACTGATGCCAGTGCTTATGGGCCCCTTAAGGCTCCTGGGCCCCGATGCAACTGCACCCCCTCAACTTACACCCCTGAAACTCACCACTAATCTCTATTAGATTGTGAAGAAATGATTGTTTAGTGGCTCTTATTGGCTGCACAGATTTGTGGGGTTTTATGTCCACATGTTTTTCAACAGCTACATCTGGTTATATATAAGTGCAGTAAATACAACCTATACAGTACACCTCTGAACCACGGGAGCTTTCCCTGGAGGGGGCGGCATGTGGCAGGTGAAGCATTTATTATACCACGTATGAGTAGAGTGACCATCACAAAAAGTTGCAGCTAAATAATAGACCCTGACATGAGGCAACCTGAGGCAATCTCCTCAGGTAACACCAAACTAGTGAAAATGGTGAGCTGCCTACAAACCATCCCCGGACATGTCGCCTGTACTCAGATTCTGAACGGTAATAATCTCCTACCTGGAGAATGCTGATGCAGCAGGTACAGGAGCCGCACAAGGACATGAACAAAGTTGTCCCAAAGCCACTCCTGTAGTGTCTTGGCTCTGTTCTTAGGTTCATGGTGAAACTTCAGGCCAGTCTGAGATCCAGAATACTCTTGACTATGTTTTCAAAATTTTTTCCCTAAACCTTGAGGGAAAGATTGGGCAGGTGATGCATCTTTCACCACCATGAGGGTATGTTCACACTGAGTTTTTTGCAGGCAGATATTGAAACGAAATCTGCCTGAAAAAACGCCTCCCGTTCATTTCAATGGGAGTCACTTGCAGTTTTTTCCGCTAGCGATTTTTTTTCAGCTAGCAGAAAAAAAATGTGACATGACCTATGTTCACGCAGATTCGTCATCCGTGACTCGAGACTCCCTCCTGATTAGGCCCATTCATCCCGACTTAATCAGGAGCGGGATGCCAATGCACTGCATCAGCATCCCGTTGTGGCTAGCCGTACAATAAAGCCAGCGGTGGAAAGTGATCCTCTTCCCTTTCTGCTGTGTGAACTTCTCCTGAGAGAGAGCTTCCCCTATGTTCAGGGTTGGAGCATAGCTGGAATGATTGTGTTCAACCTTTAATATCCCCTGATGAGTACCTGTCACAGGGTGACGAAAAGCGTCAGGTTGAGGTGTATTTGTATATGTCCAAATTTTCGGGGTGGTAGGGCAAGTGCAGGATTAGGGTCCATTCACGCGGAGTAAATGCACGCTCACTTTGGTGTGTATATTTACATGTGTAAAAATAGGCGAGGCTTTTTTTTATATGTTTTTTGGCGTGAAGTGTTTTTTGTCGCATTTTCTGTTATTTTACATGTGTAAAAAAAACTTGCCAAAAAACGTGTTGCCTTTTTTTACACGTGTAAAAATACACACCAAAATCAGCACGCTTTTACGCTGTGTGAATGGACCCTTAGTTCTCCACTACCCGTTGATGATTTTGACTCCTTTGGTGACTTGGTGTGACTACTCTCACTTTGGTTATACCTAATCCATCTTTTGAACCTGGTAAGAGTGTTCTATTTTTTATACGATTTGAGTGTCCTATAGGACTATAATATTTTAACCTAAACATTAAAGGGGTTGTCCCATCACAAGGATCCTATCTATACTGCTAGTTTATGTGGATATAAGACTTTTCCTAAATACATTGCTTTATCAAAACTGCTTTGTTTGGCCGCTATCTTAATTTATTCACTTCATTGTTGACACTGGCCCTTGGGATTATCTGCTCATTTGTCAAGTGATGTAGCTGTCTGCTCTCAGGGGGGAAGGGAGGGGCTGACAAGCAACGGAACTCCTCATATAGGGGAGGGGGGAGGTGAGAGCTCCGGGATTACTGTGCTGTCTATCTTCAGTTTTTCCACTTATCAGCCGGTTTAATTGAATTTGGCTGAGATAAGGAGTCCGTTACCTCTGCATGTAACGCAAACTGACTCAAATCCAGCTCTGCTACATCAGTTTCCACATCAGCGTCATACTGTGGATCATAGCAGAGCAAGTGAAACCCCGCCCACCAATGTGCGAGAAATCCAGGAAGTGAAGAGAGTACAGAGCCTTAAGGCTGCAGAGCAACAGTTATGGGAATACCCCTTTAAATGTTAAGCTTTATATATTTATCTCTATACCTTGAGGATTTTTGCTTCCTCTGTATTAACGATCTGGGAAGAATTTGTACATTTTGTTAAGTCTTCTGATTATACTCATTATTATTATTATATTCTGGGGACTAAAGAGACCCCATAGTATAATAATGGCACTTTCACATTGATATATCTTCAGCTGTTTACCTTTAGAGGGCTAAAAACTGGGTAGCCAGAGTGCTAGGAGCCCTGAGAGCGTTATACACTATGTTCTGTCTAGTCCGCTATGCTGGGTATAACTCTTAGTTTCTGCTTTTCTTCTGTAGATCTGGACACTGTACAGTACTAGTTATCTAGTCCTGTATGCTAAGCATCTACCATTGCACAATACTACTTCTATTCTCCTCAATGCCGGGTGTAATTCTCAGCATCTGCTCTCATTCACGATAGGGTGACACCTTTTCACTTTTCGCCTCAGGCAGCAGAAAAGCTATCGCAGCCCTGGGGCCACAAGATGTGAAACAATATGAAAGGGCCTGAAGACTTTGTGAATGCCTTGTATGTAGGGAGCAAATCCTTAAACTTTTCATAATAGACAGATCAATTGCAGCTCATGTTCTTTATCTTCATATACAATTACCTATTACTATAGACTCCAATGCACATAGCAACAAAAATATCTCTAGTGAAATAATAGCACCCTTGAAAGGTAAGTAATGAATACCGCGTCTCTTTCGGATGTATAATTCCATTTTAATATTAGTTACAGACTATTATTAATACACCAAATCTTAGCGTGGAATTTGAGTCTGGTTTGTAATAACATAATCCTATTTTTATAATAGCTTTCTTGTTTCATATATCTTGTATTTTGGCAAGTTCAATGTGCACAAAAGTCTTGGGTTATTGCCTTTAGCTCCTTAGAGGTTTATCACACCAATACCTTTACATGGCTGCTTTCCAGTCTGAATTGTGCAAGCTGTGACTTTTAATTTATACCTGGAACACATATGACATATTAAACCCAACCTAAGAGGTCACAACTGGATTTAGTGGATATTACTTTTGTCCTTGCCCTGCTCAAGGCATGGCAGATACAATACAGCCCCTTGTGGCCCAGGGTTCAGGGATGTAACGTGAGGGTGCCACAACTGTCAACATTTTTGCTTTGCTAACATGGATGTTATATACTTTCTTACCCATCAGTGTCCCACCCCATCCTTTGAAATTTCTACCATGACCTGACCCCCACTCAGAGAGCTCAGATTGACTCCCTTTATTTCTGACTGCACAATTTGCAAAATCTGCAACAAAAATAACTGCATTTCTGCAATGTGGGCTCAGCTTTAGGCTACATCCAGACGATCATGGTGCAAAATGGTTGTGGAAAACAAGGGGCAGTCATGTTCACAGTTTCCCCATTATTTGTGTATGGAGGGTTCTGTGAAAATGGACAAAATAAGACATATTATATTTTAATAGTCATTCGCTGACATTGAATTAATTGCTGCTGTGTGACTAAAAAATGGAAGTTACTTGGCCATTAATAACCGTTGTGTGACTATAGCTTTAATACATTTTACATCTTAAATAAAGCTTAATTATTTGTAAGGTTGGGGTCCCATATGATATAAATGTTGAAACCATAGTGTTTTACAGTCCCTGAATAGTGGATGGGATTTTAGTGAATCCCATCCACACAAATATGTGCACCAGACATGCAGCGATTTCCAAAACCATTGCGGTATTGAAAGTCGCAGAGATCGTTGCGGTATTGGAAACACCGGCGGTTTCCCTATAGGTATAATGGATGCAGAAAGTCTGCAGAGTAAACCTGCAATGCGTCGCAGCTGCAGTTTTTCCCGTTTGCTGTGTCCCGCTATGGGGGGCCTAAATCAAAAATTTGGTCAATTTGGCACATTTTATTGTATCTTAAGTCACAGCCACTTACCTAGCATGTCAGAATTTAGTGACAAAATGCAGCAGAATGTGCTGAGATACCACTGAGTTCTGCTGATAAACCATTATAACTGCAGGCCATTGCGCTTCCCTTTATATCTATACTGAGCTCTTGCTAACCCTGTTTGCTGATGAATCATGGATGTGATAAAACAAACATTTGTAGCCGTATATAAGAGTCTCGAGGTGATTTACACATCATTATACTTGTTATTATTGCTCACAGAGGATCTAAGGTCCATTTTCTCTGATCAATGTTACATGAAGATGGCTGTAGCGAGCACTAAAGAGATAATTCCCTGTATGTAGTCAGCTGCTGAGTGATAGGTATTGGAGAATGGCGCACAATTCAATTAAAGCTTGTCCTAATACACACAGAGTGATTCGATTGCAGTTAAAGGGACATTACACAAGTCTATGTCACCTAAATCAAGCTGTGCAACTGGGGATCCCGTGACATCAACCCTGCGGTTTGGCCATGACAGAAACATTGCTGTGTTTTACAGTCACTACAGAAGGGATGGGATTCGCTAGAATCCCATTCACACATTGTGCAAAAATCTGTGCATTGGACAGGTAACATCAGACATCGTTCTACATTAATGGAACCTTATACTGTGTGGTGCCACAAAAGGGGGCATTATACTTTGTAGGGGCACTAAGGGGGTACTGTTTGTGGGGCACTTAGGAGGCTTTATCACTCTGTGGGGGCACAAAGGGACTGGGTGGATTTGAATGGGATCAAAGGAGCATAGGCAGGATTAGAGGCGTGGATTATCATATGTAAATGTTGTCCCTCTCTTGTCCTCTGAGAGTTGGGAGGTATAAGCAGCCCCACATAGTATAATATCCCCAATACAGTATAATGCCACCTTAGTGACCTCATACAGTATAATTTCCCCTAAATGGCTCCATACAATATAATGGAACTGTCCCGCTCTGACCTGGGAAAGCTGACTGGAGCCCCCTGCTGACTATAGGGCCCAATGCAGATGGTTAATATGGCCCCGCCGGATACATTGTTATAAACAAGTAAATAAAGTACTCCTTGCATATATTTTCTTTATTTAGTGGTACAGTAGAGGCATGGTTTTTTTTGTTTTTTTTAATCAGTGACACATTGTGGTAACTTTTGATAACTGGGGCACAGTATGTTCTTTTTGATACAGCGTTAAATGGATTCTACCATTAAAAAACTATTTTTTTTAGGTAACACGTCGGAATAGCCTTTAGAAAGGCTATTCGTCTCCTAGCTTTGGAAGTGCTCTCCGCCGCGCCGTTCGTTCGAAATACCGGTTTGTACTGGTATGCTAATTAGTTCTCGCACAGCGATGGGGGCGCCCCCAGCGCAAGAGATGCGATGGGGGCGTCCCCATTGCTGCTCGAAAACCGACTCCAGCACCGCCTCTATGTTCTTCTGTATCCTCCCCATCCTTCTTCGGCTTGACGTCGGACGCCTGTGCAGTACGTTCTGTTTGGCGAACTTTGCCGAACGTACTGCGCATGCCCGTGGCCATAGTGCGACACCGCAATTTTGCGCATTCGCAGTACGTTCCTTGAAGTCTTCGCCGAACAGAGTGTACTGCGCAGGCGTCCGACATCAAGCTGAAGAAGGAAGGGGAGGATACAGGATACAGAAGAACATAGAGGCGGCACTGCAGACGGTTTTCGAGCAGCAATGGGGACGCTCCCATCGCATTTCCTGCACTGGGGCCCGCCCCCATCGCTGTGAGAGAACTAATTAGCATACCGGTACAAACCGGTATTTTGAACGAACGGCACGGCGGAGAGCACTTCCAATGGTAGGAGACGAATAGCCTTTCTAAAGGCTATTCCGATGTGTTACCTACAGAAAATAGTTTTTTAATGGTAGAATCCCTTTAAGGCTCAGCTACAATACCAAGCATAGCCCCTACCCCATTTATAGTGCTGCACTTGGCATCTCTCACCTGAATGTTGTAGCCTCTTCAAGAAGCTGCTTAGAAGGGGTCCCAGGCGCTGGACCTCCACCGCTCACATATTGATGATGTATCCTAAATAGAAGTTCCAGAAAACTCCTTCAACAAAAAAAAAAGAACATTTGAGTTTATGGAGCACAATTGATAGAATAAATAACCTTTACTTACAAAAATCTAATAAAGATACCATACATTTCTATGCAGGAATTTGATCAAGAGAGGCGTCCCTTACCTGTGGGGGTTACCTGTGACTTATAGGATTGCATTACGCTTATATGATCACAGCTATAGTTCTATATAAGGTTCTAAATTCTGCTTTTTCATTCTTCAGTATTTAACAATAAACAGATTTGTATTCAAAGGTGTTCCTTGAATTTCCTGGGCTCCCGTATAATATCTGTAATGGGGCCCCTACTTACCACATACTTGTTATGTTGTAGAAAGGCCTTTGGGGCCCCTCATGTCCCTGGTTGCAATTGTTACCTATGTACTCCCTATAGCTACACCGTCACGTTTATGCTAAATGCTTGTTTTACGGGTCACTTGTATAAGTTTAATGACACAACAGATGTAATGTAAAGATGGTAACCAGTAGAGGGCGGTAGTGCCAAGCACAATCTTATGAGGGTTTGTAATGTGTCCACAAGTCATAAGAAGATGCTACAAGTCATTGCGGGCCTAGCTGCAAGACAAATCATTCATTCTGTATTCACAACTGATGACATTTCTATTCTAAGCATCAGTCAGTAAATGGTTAAGTGTGGAATTAATATCACATAAGAATATGCTGAAAAATCAATGATTAAGGGTCTAGCTATAGGGGGGGTGAAGCAGTAGCAATCGCTATCCGGCCCTAGGCCCTGAAGGGGTCCCAAAAGCACTTCTGGCACACAAAAAATGCCGCTATTCTAAAGGGCACAAGGTAGGGGCCCCATTTTGCATTGGGGCCCAGGAGCTTCATGTTCCGATCCCTATGAATGAACTAAGTCAAAGAAAGGATTGCGCTGCTTGTCAGTAATTCAGACTTGACGGCGCTCTGTGTACCCCGAGACACCATATTTTTTTCCCTAAAAACTTGTAAGTGACAACACTATCATAATATGGCTTTTCTCATAGACCACACCACTTGATGTATATAAGGAGAGTCATCAGGGGCGGTAATAAAGGGGTATATTTTCTATAAGGATCATTATGAGTCATTATTAAAGGGGTTGTAAGGGATTCAAACAAACTGCAGGCAGCAGGGGTTTTCCTCCGCTACCCTGTTAGTATACAGAGGCTGCAGTGGTGATGTCATGTCGCCAGGTTCGCTGTAGTATACAGCTCAGAGCAGTGAATGGCATCAATGTGACGTCACCGATGCAGCCACCTATATACATACAGAGCAGCAGAATGGACGGCCGGCTCAGTGCAGGACCTGGTGTGAAGATACAGATAAGTATACATGTATTGTTATTTGTACACTTCCATCCTGCCTACATAAGGAGCAGAATTTAAGCACAGGACAAAATAGAAAGGCCATTATGGGGTATTTACCTCTGGAATATTGAAGGTGACACACAAGCATTATATATTAGGATATTATTTATATCCAGTAGATTTTTCTGTTGTATATTTTATAATTGGGGCAGTAACCAGATATGGACTTTGTGTAGGTGAAGACAATGTGGATCAGACGCCTCGGAAAGTGAGAAGCCAAAGATGTCTGTGCTGCTAACTGTACAGAGACAAGTCACTGCTTGAAGACGTGGTCATGGTTCAGATGCAAGAGAAGGGAAACATGAACAATATAACTAGATATTTCCTGTATTGTATTCACTTACATTGTCTGCAGAGCCCTGTGTAGACCCTGGTTACTGTATAGTGGTTATATTGGTATATCTAAATTGGGGTCCACTCGGATGTGTTTGCCCCGTTATAACCCCTAGATACCCCTTTGGATAAGTCATAAATATCTTATTAGTAGGGGGCTAATATGTTGCCACATTTGAGTGAATGGAGTGAAATGATCCTTGACAGGCGCACCCACGTCACGTACTAGGACGGTCCATACGTGACTCAGCAATAGTGGCAGCGATTCACAAGGTGGAAAATGACATTTGATTCAGGTGCCCCCGGGGTGATACGCTGGGGTCTGGTGACAGACTCCCTTTAATATGCTCAGAACAAATAAAACAATATAGATCTTGGTACACCCGAACACTGACCCTTATCCTGAGATCTCACTCCACTTTCCTTGCCTCCCACTCACTGGAGTGTTATTACAACAATTTTCCTGCCCACATTCAAAAAAGGAAGTGACGGTAAGTTCATTTGGGTTTCCATTTGGGGGGTTTGCTTGGGGACCCATGAATGGAAACCTAATCCCCTTAAAAAAATTGGTTACCCTTGCAAACCCACAGTCCCCATAGTCTATAAAGACTGCATATTTTTTAAAAATGGGGAATGAAATCCCTTGATGGTGTAAATTTGCAAAGATGCTCAAAAAGCTGCAAAACTCTACTTTGCAACATTCTAACACCAAAGTTCAAGGTTTGATAAGGCCTGGTTCACATCTGTTCATGGGTTTCCATTCGGGGAGTCCACTTGGGGACCCCCCCCCCCCCCCCCGAACGGAAACCTAACCCGCATAAAAAAGTGGTTACCTAAGGAAACCCGCAGACCCCATAGACTATAATGGGGTCCGTGTTGGGGTCCGCACAAAAAATGCAGAGAGAAAAGTGCTGCTTGCAGGACTTTTCTCTCTGCATTTTTCATGCAGAGAGGGGAACGGAATGATCTGAACGCAGATGTGAACTGAACCTACGTTCCTCATCTCGAGTTTCCGTCCAATTCCGACACATAGTAGATTTGTCACCACGTGTGAACTGCTACTATAAAGCCATTCAAAAATCAAAAGTTCTCTGTGAACATGAAACTGAAAGTGACAGCGCAACAAATATAGCTTTCTAGGAAAAACTGCAGCTAGCTCTTCAGGGCGGCGTGTCCTCCTTGGAATGAACACTTAATTCTTTCTTCATAGCCTGTAGGCAGCAAACCTCATTCTGGCTCCTATTACTAAACTGGGAGCCTCCTGAACACATAGCAAACCTGTAGGGACCAGATATAAGTAAATAAGCAATTCTTTCAGCCTGTGGTTTGGCTGGGATTTGTATCCTTAAGTCGCACGCAGACATGCCCGCATACCGTGTTTGTGTGCAGAATGAGATTTCTAAGTTACTTGAGCTATCTATATAAGGAAACAAGTGTTGGCGCTCCAAAAATTCATAGAAAATGTGATTCTTCTTTCTTGACTCATCAGGTGTGACATTCCAGCTGTGGGACTCTTCTCAAGAAATCCCTACAGAGAGGACTGAAATGTCAGACCTGATGAGTCAATAAAGAAAAATCACATTTTCTATGATTTTTTTTTTTTAGTGTTGCAAGTCTATCCTTTTATTGAAGAGATTCGGGATCCTTTATTCATCTCAGAGTTCCTATTCACTGATCTTATTAAGCTCTGGCTGCAAAATGGTCAAGAATAGACTGTCCTGACATGGCGAACTTTTGACATGGCCCCCCCCCGACTGACACCGAAGACCTCGACCGACCCCTCCTACGCGTTCCTGCGTGCTCTATTATGCCCCATAGTGGCCCCTGCACACAGTATTATACCCTATAGTGGCCCCTGCACACAATATTATACCCCATAGTGGCCCCTGCACACAATATTATGCCCCATAGTGGTCCCTGCACACAGTATTATCCTTCAAAGTGGCCCCTGTACACAGTATTATCCCCCATAGTGGCCCCTGCACACAGTATTATGTCCCAATAGTGGCCCCTGCACACAGTATTATCCCTCATAGTGGCCCCTGTACACAGTATTATCCCCCATAGTGGCCCCTGCACACAGTATTATCCCCCATAGTGGCCCCTGCACACAGTATTATCCCCCATAGTGGCCCCTGCACACAGTATTATGTCCCTTAGTGGCCCCTGCACACAGTATTATCCCCCATAGTGGCCCCTGCACACAATATTATGCCCCATAGTGGCCCCTGCACACAGTATTATCCCCCATAGTGGCCCCTGCACACAGTATTATCCCCCATAGTGGCCCCTGCACACAGTATTATCCCCATAGTGGCCCCTGCACACATTATTATCCCCCATAGTGTCCCCTGCACACAGTATTATCCCCCATAGTGGCCCCTGCACACAGTATTATCCCCCATAGTGGCCCCTGCACACAGTATTGTACCCCATAGTGGCCCCTGCACACAGTATTATCCCCCATAGTGACCCCTGTATACAGTATTATCCCCCATAGTGGTCCCTGCACACAGTATTATCCCCCATAGTGGACACCCATAAACAATTATTATACTCTGGGGTCTTTTCAGACCCCAGAGTATAATAATCGGAGACCCAGGGGGAGAAAAACATAAAAAAACTCTGTTACTCACCTATCTCCCAGCTCCTACGCTGTCGGCCTCCGAAGTAGTCCATCTTTAATGACGCAGGCTGGGGTCATGAGACGTCAGATGACTAGGCCGAAGCTTGCCCAGATTGTGGAGAGGTAAGTAACAGTGTTTTTTATGTTTCTTACCTCTCCCAGGCCACCGATCATTATACTCGGGGGTCCGAAAAGACCCCCAAGTATAATGATAGCAGCGGTAGCGGCTGTCACCGGGCCCCTAATGTCCCGGGCCCTGTAGCAGCTGCCTCTGCTGCTACAGCGGTAGTTACGCCACTGGTCCTGAGTTTTGCCCCAGGTTTATGGCCCCTACATGGGCCTGTGGATATACACGGTAGTGTATTGTACCGTAGAAATGAATGGGACAGTATACTAAGCTGTGTAAAACTTTGACAATGCACATGGTCGTGTGAATGAGGCCTTAGTTTAGGCCTATCATTGCAGAAATGCAGATTTACCAGCAAAGAGAATGAAATTTCAATTGTGCAAAAAAAAAAGTTGTGCAAATGTTCTCAAAAATGCAACATGTTCATTTCAGCCGCAAAATTACAAGTTTTTTCCTTATACACTTAAAGGGATTCTATTATTGGATTTAGGCACATTTGCATACTGACATGTTGGAATAGCCTTTAGAAAGACTACTCTGCCCCTATTTTTTTAGCTTTTATCCAACACGATTTTGGAAATACAGACTTTATTCTTATATGGTTATTTTGTGCACGGAGCACAGGGTCATATCCAGTCCCCCGCCTCCTCTGGCCACTACTCGCCCCTTCAATGTGTAGAGATCCTTCTCTTTTTATTCTTCGCTGTATAGGAAGCAGCACTTCTCAGTACAGCGCATGCGCAGGATTTGCATGTGCTGTAGGAGCCAATTAAAAAGTCCTGGAAAACCAAATTAATTTAAAAAAATTTAAAAACATTCTCACCTGTCACCAGCACTCTGGTGCCTCCCTGTGCTCGCTGATGCCCTGATGTTTTTCACATGATCACTGAGGCTAATCAGGGACCTGGATCTTTACAGCCGGTGAGGACTTCTACTGCATAAAAACACCAGAACAGCAGGACCGGACCGCTCTGGTAGGACTCTGTTGTACCTGGGACAGGTGTGTTTTCTAATTCTTTAAATAAAAAATGTTATTATGGAGTCTGTAATTATCCTCTGTCCACCGATCACAGCAATGAAGGTCTAGTTCCCCTGTGTGAATGGAGCGGCAGATGAAGCAGGCACGCTACTTATTCATTTACACTGGTACTGAAGTCCCCAACCCTCCTGGGGTCCCTTGTATGCCTTTTTTTTTTTTTATCAGTTGGGATCTGAGTGGTCCTATCCCGATCGATCAGACATTTACAATATTTGCAATCCAGTGTATATTTGGCCAGATATGTTAAAGCCATTTTCTCCGCCAGTGTTACTCCAATACTCTGCTAACGTCAGAAATATTGCAGCAGAATTATTAGGGCTAGTTCACACGTGAGTATAAGGGGAGGTTTTTGACAGCGGATTTCGCGTCCAAAACCTCCCCTTATAATGGTGGTCTATGGAGACCGCCGGGCTTCTGTTCTCCGCTAGCGGAGAAAAGAAAGGACATGTCCTTTCTTCAGGCGGAAGCCGCGCAGTCTCAGCCGCGTGGCTTCCGCCCCCGGCAGCTCCCTCCTATGTCGGCTCATTCATTTGAGCCGACAGCAGAGGGTTAAGCCGCGACAGCGATGGTCGCGGCGGGCGGGTTTTGACAAGAGAGAGACGCGGCTCTCTCTGTGTCAAAACCCGCGCGGGCAGTTCACGTGTGAACTAGCCCTTAAAAGTCTCTGTCCTCTTAGGGAGCCTTCACACGGAGTAAACGCGCGTGTATTTTTGCAAACTACATGTGCAAAAATAAGACTCCCATTGACTTCAATTACATTTTACACGTGTAAAAAATATCATTGAAGTCAATGGGAGTCTTATTTTTACACATGTATTTTGCAAAAATACACGCGCGTTTACTCCGTGTGAAGGCTCCTAGGGCCCATTCACACAGTGGAACTTTGCTACTTGCTCCCGCACTTAGCAACTCCTCGCTCCAGAAAATCCATGAGGGGAAGGCGGCACATGCCATTTATCAGTACCAGTACAGCGAATGAGATTGTGTCTCATCTACACACGGTAGGAGAAAAATGCTGCGAAAAAACTGCGTTTTGCTACAAGGAGACTTAGCATTTAGGATGAAGCCCTACGTTGTGAAAACGCAGCATTTTATGGTATCTGAATAGCGACCTAAAGTGACCAATCCCATCCACGCATCGAAAGAAAAGACTCCTGATGGATCCCATTATAGTCAATGGGGTCAGTCAGGCACCGTTGGCGTCCGCTATTTTGGTGGTCTGTGTGTCTATTATTGAGGTCGTCTGACAGACCAGAACAACGGACATACGGGTGCAGATGTGAATACGACCAGAACAGTTGCTCCGCACCACCGCTATACAGAACAGGACCTAAAGTCCCCCTTGTAAATAATCACCTCTCTGTCAGGGGTCCCGTCTCCACCGACATGGCGATTGTGTCACTTTTACACCACAAAACTGGTGCACTCGGCTTTATAAATCTCCTCAGTTTTTATTGGCGGCATTTTCCTCATTTTTGGTGCGTCTTTGGGTCAGTTTAGTTTTTCCCCCATAGGTGACACTTTCTAGGTTGGAAGATTTCTTTAGTAATATAAAAAAAAATAATGCTGCCATTTATCCCACCCCAAAAGCTGCAGGAAGGGTCATGTCCGTCCATGCTGACACCACTTAGGTCTGCCCGGGGTGTGTCCCCTCCTGTCCCCGTGTAGTTGGGAGGAGGTCCCGGTGCAGGAGCCGCACCCCGGTCCCGTACTGTAGCCGCACCCTTGTCCCCGCCGGACAGTCCCCCGGCCCCTGTGACAGGGTGTGAGGGGGGGGAGGAGGAGGAGGTGTCACTGACAGGGCTGAGGAGGGAGGAGAGCCGGAGCCGCTCCCGCCCCAAGCACAAGATCCGAGCCCGCACTCAGGGCAGCTGATAAGACCCTCCAGCCCGCACTGTCTCCCGCACAGAGTCAGTGTCCCGGCTGCTATGTCCCTCCTGCCGGCGGTGTAAGATGCGGTGACCCGCCAGTGCACTGCGCACCTCTCACTACTTGTCCTCTCCTCCATGTGCTGAGGGACAGAAGCTGCAGGTAACAGCATGGAGAGCAACGGGATCTTCACCACAGTGCCGGCCAATGGGGAGCTGGGGGTGAGGGAGCCGCCGGGGTCAGGGGATGTCCAGTGTAGCCCCCCATGTGGTGCCCCGGCAGCCTGTGCCCTACCTGAGCCCCTGTCTGCAGGTGATGGTGCCCAATGGCTGAGTAAGCAGCGCTCCCTGCGGGTCGTCTATGTGCTGAATGACAGTCTGAAGGCGGCCATGGGGGGCAGCCCGGAGTCTGGCGCCCTGCACTGCCTGCGCCGCGCCTGTGACAGTGAGGGGGCGCAACTCACCAGCGTCAACTTCGGGGAGCTGGACTTCGGGGAGACCGCAGTGCTGGACACCTTCTATGATGCAGGTGGGTGCAGGAGCTCTGCTCTATGGGGTGTATGGAGGGGGTAAAGGGGGTGCATGCTCTCATACTAGGGCCTTAGTAACACCTCTGCATATTAGGGCTCACTCATTGGGGCGCATCTATTTAGCTACTTGTGCCTTTATTTGGTGTAAATTGCAGTTCTTTTGGCCTTTTTGCTTCATTAATAACACATTTGCACCTTTTTGGTCTATACGGTCCACAAAAAACAACAATGGAGGCACAACCTTTATTTTTTCGTTGATGATGATGATGCATCACACCATGGACGGATGACGTCACGTACTCAGGCACATAGTATAGAAAATGAAACCAAAAACCAAAACAAAACACATGCGAATGGTTTTCCTCCCATTGAGAATGTAGCAGCGGTGGACGCAGATGTGCCCCCTACCATTCATTTCAATGAACTTGGCGTTCCCCACTGCAGCTACTCTCTCAATGGGAGATTTGGGGGGGGGGGCCTCGGCTGTCCATCCTCTACTGATTATCAATTTATCCTGTGTCTTATGGATAGAGGAGAAATAATTATCACATAACTCCTTTAGGTTAAGGCCCCCACGGGACGACCTGCAGCTATAAAGCGCAATGGCAACACATTGCGGCTCTTTCCGCAGCACTTTAAACAAAATTTCACAGCGTTTTTCTTCACAGACTTTCTGTTACAAGTATACCTATGGGGAAACCGCTGGCGTTTCCGTAGATATACGGTAATTGACATGCTACAATTTCCAAAATCGTTCCATTTTTGGAAGTGTAGAGTATCTATAGGGGAACCTAGCGGAGTCTAAAAGACCTCATTAGCACTAGATGACTTTAACCTGCACTGAGTATAACGGGCTCCTCTGGTTTACCCCTGTGGGGTTGTAACGCTGATACTGGTGGTGGGGCTCCGATAATCTGCCCATATCCGTTCTCTGTAGGAATTATCGCCAACACCAGCATAAGACACTATTAGCTCTATGTGTCATCCATGTCTTGTAAATTTCAGCTAAACAATTATTTCCTCCTCGCACAGAACAATCTATACTAGTTCCCAAATACAGAGTAACCCAAGCTGAATTTTAGGGTGACCTCTAAATAAAGTGCATGATACCCAGTCCATTACATGTCCTCTCCAAAAAGAAAGAGGGCCCTGCAACCATCCCCAAACCCTCCAAAACAGAAGGCCCTGTAAGTGACACCATAAAAGGGGCCTTAAAGGGAATGTGTAACTAGAAAGTGACCCAGTGTTAAGTTTTCATTTTATTCATTTATTTTGTAAGATTTTTTTTTTATTTTAGTTTTAAGAATTTTTTTCAAAGTTTACATTTTATAGTTTATCTATATTTTAATATAATATAATTTTTTTTAAAAGGATTCTAACATTAGAATCCCGTTTTTTAGCTTATCCCACGTCGGAATAGCCTTAAGAAAGGTTATTCTTCCCCTACCTTTAGATGTCTTCTCTTTGCCGCCGTTCCTTAGATATCCCGGTTTTCGTCCATATGCTAATTAGTTTTCTTGCAGTCCCGGGGGCCGGTCCCCAGAGCTACAAGAAAACTATCCAGCGCCGCCGCCTTCTGTTCACCGCCTCTTCTTTCCTGTTCGGCCACAAGAAAATGGCAACGGACGTACACAGGTGGAACTTTTTGAAGAAGAAATGACAGGACAAAGAAGAAGAGGCAGAGGCGGTGAACAAGAAGTAGGCTGCGCTGGATGGTTTTCTCGCAGCATTGGGGACACCCCCAGTGCTGTTTGAGCGCCCCCAGTGCTGCAAGAAAACTAATTAGCATATACATGAAATCCGGAATATCTAAGGAAAGGCGGTGCGGAGAAGACATTTAAAGGTAGGGGAAGAATAGCCTTTCTTAAGGCTATTCCGACATGGGTTTAGCTTAAAACGGGATTCCAATGATAGAATTCCTTTAATACATTCATTTTGACACTAAGCTTACTATTGGAGTAATACTTATTCACACATTATTTACCTCACACACAAGACAGATAGGATTACAAAAGAAGATCACACCTCTATAGATAACACTATTGATCCATCAGATAGAAGATATTGCAGCATGTCTGGCAAACTGCCCCATAGACCTCAATGAGTCTATTCCAGTCTATTGCTGCCTATGACTATGAGACTGCTGTAAAGCATGCCACTAAATGCTGAGAACAGTGGAGAAGCTGTGGCAAGATGGCAGTGCCCATAATTATGTACATAAAATACAATAAAAAAATAGACCTGAATGGACCAGCAATGGTGGGGGCCCCAGCGTTCACCTCCCCTGCCAATAAAATACCTATCTCTGAGAACAAGAGAATAGAGAGATACCGAGCACACTTATAGTGTAGATGGTCTATTATAAATATATAGATGAATTATCTGGTGTTTATGAAAAGAACTCAGGACCTGGTGGCCTCTCACCTGATCGGGTTGTGACTCCGTTCACAACTCCGTTTTCAGCAATATTAGGCTTCGTCAGAGTGAGAGTGGCAGCACGTCTCTATAACACTGGTCAAAAACCAGGAGGATGCACCAATGGAAGAACAAAAGGACGGCGCTCTCAGGTCCAAAGGAATTTATTCAAAAAGAAGATTGCACAACGCAAAAACAGTTGCCGCGTTTCGGGTCGGAACCCTTTATCAAGTGCGTAACTAGTTAAAAACAATAAATATAGTATATGTATAAAAAACATGAATATACAAAGACATAATTTAAAAAACAGATTAGCTTGTCAAAGAAAAAAAACAACAGACCACGACGTTATTAGGCAAGAAAATCATTTACCTATAAACCCAGAACCTATAAACAAATCCAAGGTATATTATATGAATTCTGAATTAAGCTCAGGTGATGTATTACACATCATTAGTCATAGACAAACTATTATATATTGATCATATTATTCATACTCGAGATAACTATAGATCCTTAACATCCCATATGTTCAGTGACTATTATTATATTTCATTAGAACAAGATTCCAGCAATAATATTGTCTTACCTTCACTAATCGAGCTTCACTCAAGCTAGGAAGAAATAAACTCTATACGGAGCGCCTCGGCCTATTTAACCGTACCGCTCCATGTGCCACTTCCGGAGGAAAAAGATGCGGTCCAAGCTGGAACGCATGCTCATTAGCTAGATGTTACGAGCCTTTGTGCAAATTTTTTCGGCGGAATATTCTATCACCACAAGAGCACGGGCACTCCGCCCGCACCAGAGAAACCAACAGTACGGGCTAAGAAAGGTCGTACCACCGTTTTTTCTTAGCCCGTACTGTTGGTTTCTCTGGTGCGGGCGGAGTGCCCGTGCTCTTGTGGTGATAGAATATTCCGCCGAAAAAATTTGCACAAAGGCTCGTAACATCTAGCTAATGAGCATGCGTTCCAGCTTGGACCGCATCTTTTTCCTCCGGAAGTGGCACATGGAGCGGTACGGTTAAATAGGCCGAGGCGCTCCGGATAGAGTTTATTTCTTCCTAGCTTGAGTGAAGCTCGATTAGTGAAGGTAAGACAATATTATTGCTGGAATCTTGTTCTAATGAAATATAATAATAGTCACTGAACATATGGGATGTTAAGGATCTATAGTTATCTCGAGTATGAATAATATGATCAATATATAATAGTTTGTCTATGACTAATCTAATAATGTGTAATACATCACCTGAGCTTAATTCAGAATTCATATAATATACCTTGGATTTGTTTATAGGTTCTGGGTTTATAGGTAAATGATTTTCTTGCCTAATAACGTCGTGGTCTGTTGTTTTTTTTCTTTGACAAGCTAATCTGTTTTTTAAATTATGTCTTTGTATATTCATGTTTTTTATACATATACTATATTTATTGTTTTTAACTAGTTACGCACTTGATAAAGGGTTCCGACCCGAAACGCGGCAACTGTTTTTGCGTTGTGCAATCTTCTTTTTGAATAAATTCCTTTGGACCTGAGAGCGCCGTCCTTTTGTTCTTCCATTGGTATCTCTGAGAACAAGACATTTGACTACAGTACATCAAGTAGATCTTAAAATGTCTAGGAATGAAATGTGAATTTACATTCTCAAGTGCCGGACTAATCTCGTGTCCTCTCCAATGTTTCCATCAGACTTTCTGATATGGTGGCAAGGCTCTGTGAATGGTGCGGACGGTTGTAGGATATGGCAGCACACAGCAGGCGTGTGTTAATGGTAGTCATACATTACACATATACAACTTGTATATAGTTGGAGCAGACTAGTACAAAGGTTGCTGATACAATTGTAGTCGGATATTTTAGATCTGCACCTTACTTCGCTGTGGCCCCCGATTGGTCTGGACAACCCCTTTAAGAAAAATGTTGCACATTGGCTTCATCGGTATCAGCGTTGTGTTGCATGGACAATAACTGCTGCTTTTTGCTGTGATTTTATAATCTTGAACCCTTTGGCAAACGTCAGTAACGCCAAGGCCCCACATGGCATCCCGCAGCAAAAAAGTGCCGTGGGGCAACGCATGGTGGTTCTTTCCGCAGCGCTTTAAACAGAAAGTTCGCAGAGGTTTCCACTGTGGACTTTCCGTTTCAATTATATCTATGGGAAAACCGCCTAATTCATGGAAGGAGAAACAAGAAAGAAAGACATTTCACATTTAGTCTGCAAGGCAAGAGTGGAAACGCAGTAAAAGAGGGAACCGATCCAGAATATTATCTTACTGTGTGATCACAAAGTCCTGATTATTATCAGTCAGATCGATCAGAGAGATACAAAGATATAGAAAGAGATCAAGCTTGAATAAAATACAGGCAGTCATCCAGCAGAGCAGAGGAGTTGGAATAGGATAAATTTTGGCCGAGTCAGAAAAAAGTTTCCAAGTCCGGCATCAAAATAAAATGCTAAATTATTTTTAAAGGGATCCTATCAGTCAGACACAATTTTTTTCTAGGTACCACGTTAGAATAGCCTTAAGAAAGGCTATTCTTCTCCTACCTTTCATCGTCTTCTCTGCGCCGCCGTTCGCCTACAATCCCGGTTCTTGTTGGTATGCAAATTGTCTCTCTAGCAGCACTGGGGGCAGGCCCCAGCGCTCAGACAGCACTGGGGGCGTCCCCAATGCTGCGAGAGAACTATCTCCAGCGCCGCCTCCATCTTTGTCAGGAGCGTCCTCTTCAGCCTCTTCTTCCGGCGGTGGCTGGTAACTTCTAGGCCTTGGGCAGAGCAGACTGTGCATACCCCCAGGCCACAAGAAAATGGCCACTTACAATGCTGTGCAAGCGGCCATCTTCTCGTGTCCTGTGGGCATGTTCAGTCTGCTCTGCTCAAGGCCCGAGGCCTAGAAGTTACAAGCCACCGCCTGAAGAAGAGGCTGAAGAGAACACTCCTGACGAAGATGGAGGCGGTAGAGAGAGTTCTCTCGCAGCATTGGGGACGCCCCCAGTGCTGTGAAAGAGCAAATTTGCATACCGACAAGAACCGGGATTGTAGGCGAATGGCGGCGCAGAGAAGACAACAAAAGGTAGGAGAAGAATAGCCTTTCTTAAGGCTATTCCGACGTGGTACCTAGAAAAAATTGTCTGAATGATAGGATCCCTTTAATTATATTACCGTATAGAATTATTAATATTGTGTAATAATATGTATATTTTATTGCATATTTACTCTTTTAGGAGCTGTTCACACATAGGAATTTGATGTTGAATTTGAAGCAGAATCCACCACAAAATTCCCCACGGAACTTAAACCCTGAAATTTGTTTGTAGTGTAAATGCCATAGGAAAATCACAATGTTTTACAATAAGGGCAAAGTGGATGGGATTCTAGGGAAAACCATGCCCAGGTTGCGGTAAAAACCGTGGTGCAGACACGCCGCAATTTCCAAAATGTCCTAAGTTGTAATGAGGCTGTACAGAGAATGACTTGTAAGTCACAGCCTGGACTATAGCCATATGGGCATCCTTCACCAGCACTATTGGCTGGGAAGAGTTCCTATGGTGAGACTCTGTGTTGGTTAGCTGCTCCCTTAAGTCTTGACAGTCACCAGTGGTAAGTCCTAAATACTGTTCTTAAATGGGGACTATAAAGGAGTCTGCATCAATATCTAAGGGGATTAAAGGAGTGGAAGCACACAAAGCAAAGTCGGCCACATTTGTAGGGCTAACCAACTATCTTGTGTGTTTGTGGAGTCCCCTTCCTGTTGGAGGAGAGAAAGATTGCACATATTGAATTGAACTGCCTGATCCTTTTGTTCTTAGGAAAGATGAGTGTCTGACAGTCACTTTCTCCCCTCTCCAGGTTCACAATACATGCACACCCGGATAAGACTGTATGGAAGGTCAGGAGGTTTAGCATGTGTATTGAAGGTAATAGCATTTTAGCTACAAGGAAGCCTAAGAATGGCCCTGGGAATACTTCTCCTGCCCCAAGCTTATTGGTGAACACGACCTGTTCTAGGATTTATTGACCTGTTGCCAGTTAAAGGCAATGTTACACCATGTGTGTTATTTATTGAATCCAGATATACAGGGGGTGGACAAAAAATGGAAACATTTGAGTTTTTGGCATCATAATCTTTGAACATGTTGAAATCAATCAAAACTTGACCTATTTTAATGTTTTTTTTGTTTTGGCAATTTTGTTATTTGATGTTTTTTTTTAAACTACCTTTTTTTTAAGACTGAAATTTAAGGAAATTGGCTATAACTAGAGATGAGCGAATACTATTCGACACTCCCGTTTCGAATAGCACGCACCCATAAGAATGAATGGAAGCGGCCGGCACGCAGACTTTGCCGGCGGCCGGCCACTTCCATTCATTCCTATGGGTGTGTGCTATTCGAAACGGCCGTTTTGAACAGTACTCGCTCATCTCTAGTTATAACCTTCTAGAAATGGCAGACCTCTCAGACTTTCAGAGGCCAAATTGTTGGTGCTCGAATAGCAGGCGCTAGTGTAACAGAAAGTGCCCGAATGTTTGGCGTTTCAAGAGGTAATGTCACAAAAGTAATGACTGCTTTTGAAAGAGAAGGGAAAACGTCCTCAGCCAAGCACAGGTCTGGTCGAAAGTCGAAGTTGTCTGAGAGAGAGCGTCGGACTCTAAGGGCTCGTTCACATCTGCGTTGTTCGGTCCTTATTGCAGGTTTCCGTTTCCTGCATAAAACATATGCAGGAGACGGAAGCCTGCAGGAGACTTTCTCACCCATTCATTTGAATGGGTGAGAAAGCTGTCCGGCCGTGCGCGGCAGTGAGCGTTTTGCGCTCTCCGCCGCGAAACCGGGTTTTATAATCCGGACACAGAGTCGGACATGCACTACTCTGTGTCCGGATAAAAAAATCCGGTTTCGTGGCGGAGAGCCTAAAACGCTCACCGCCGCACACGGCCGGACCCGGTCTATGGTTTCCGTCTTCTGCCATGCAGAAGACGGAAACCATAGAACGGAGACATGAACGCAGGTGTGAACCCAGCGTAAAGCGAATTGTTAGAGCGGATCACAAGACCACAGCTCCTAAAATCACTGCAGAGCTCAAGAGACACGTACAGAACCCAGTTTCCACAAAACTGTTTGAAGGGAGCTTCACAAATCTGGATTCCACGGAAGAGCTGCAATTAGAAAACCTGCTTTCCAAGACAAATTTTTCAAAGCGTAGAGTGGTGCAGAAACCACCAGAAATGGTCCCTCGAGCAGTGGAAAAATGTGATTCTCTGACCAATCATCGTTTACCCTTTTTCCGACCTCTGGCCGTCTTTACGTTTGGAGACCGCCAAAAGAATGATTTCAGCCAGACTGCCTTCTCCCAACTGTCCAACATGGTGGGGGTTCAGTGATGATCTGGGGAGCTATTTCTTGGAAATCCACCGGGCCAATGATTTCCCTTCATGGAAGAATTAACAGCCATCACCATTTAGGACTTTTGGCTGACCAAATTCATCCTATGGTCCAAGAACTGTTTCCAGAGAGGGATGCCATCTTCCAAGATAATAATGCACTAATCCATAGAGCAAGAATTGTTAAAGAATGGCACAAGGAACATTGTAATGAATGACTTTCCGTTCCGGACTAGGCCCAAATGAATGGGAGGGAATCCGCGTCAAGATAGGGCAGGTCGCCAAAAAAGGAAATGACCAGCTCCCTTTGAATTCAATGGGAGGCAGATTTTTGACACGGATTCCACGTCAAAATCTGGACCAAATAACTGTGTGTGAACTAGCCCTATCTGTCTTGTCTGTGATGTAAATAAGGTGACTGCCGCAAAGAAACCCCTTACAGTGCTGGCAAGTGTCAGTGTATGGACATGACTATAAATGCAGGAACTTTCTATGGTCTGGGACTTGTCAGAAACCCAGCCATGATTTCCTTATTGTGGACAGGCAGGGACACTGCCTGGGTGAGAAGATAACACGGCCACAATAAGGAAATCATGGATGCTTTTTGGCTGTTATACTAGCTCAACTGAGCATATACTAATAAACCTAGTAGTTCTAGTTACTTCACAGTGATGCAGGTTGTGAGGGCTCATTCCTACCACAGAAGTAGCTATTCTCTGCACCTTCAATAGTGTCTTACTAAAGTCACCCACTTACCCTCTAAATGATCAGCCATTGTCTTGCAGGCATTAAATCTGCAGAGACTTCTTTTCGCAGTAAAAGATGACAGCGAGCACTCACGCAATAAGAACGGAGCTGTAACTATAATTTTGGTACTTGGTGCAGTCTCCTGCTCTATAGCTGTGGTCAGAGGAAGCCCCTACCAGGATGTCTGTAGTCGCTGACTGTGGCATATTCAATTGAGACTCCCCTGCCATCTGGAAACCAGGTTTCCAGGTGACTCGATCAAACACCAGGGGACCCATCTGTAGTCAACCCTGCGGTCCTATAAAGGAAGCCAGGTGCGGTCTGGGCAGTGATCCTTATCATTATAAGTGTAAAAGAAAGATAAAAACTAGTAATCCTGTCCAGGGAATCTGCAGACACCAGGTTATACAGCACCAGGAGATGAACAGAGTGATAGATCTTTCTGTGAGAAGATACAGTGTAGTTTATTCATTGCTATCCAGCAGTATATCAAGTTACAGTGTCCTCAGGATACAATATTTTCTGGACTATTGTATCCTGAACCCGGACACAACTGGCTGATCCTTTTGTCCTTGGAGAGATGAGCACCCGCCAGTGAAGTGTCCTTGTTCACAAGACATTGAGCTGAGCATGCATGTGTCTGGGGGTCTAACAAGGTAATTGTTGACTAAATAAAGGGGGGGGGGGGAGAGAGAAATGATCCTGTCTCCAACTCCACAGCCTTGATATATGTGAGGTCCTTCTGGCTCTGTTGGTGTCCGTCATGTGTTTATTTTTTGTGGCCTATGGCCGGGCCCCACATAGTGTGAACACAACAGTTTGACCCCAGCAAAAACGCCGCTGAAAAAACCTTGGTGTTATACAGTCTTTTTATTATAGGGTGGTATATTATATTGATGGTGTATCACATAATACTAAATCACTGCAGTCTTTTTCATGCCAATATTAGCTGTAAAGAATTGTAAGTTTCCCTTGACACTTGTCAGATTTTGGATTCTGCACTGAAATCTATGTCCGCCCTGAGGAGAATCTGAATCCCATGCATGTAAATGGCGGCTAAACTGCACATAATTCATTGCTACAATGCATTTCTTTCACAATTAGCATCACATATCAGCCAGGAGGATCTATGGGTGACCTTTTATATAGTCTTTAGATCAAGGTCAGTGAATACTATCCCTCTATTTACACAACACCAATAATTCATCTTGTAGGATACAAGGACAGGCCAGTTGTTAATATACATTCTGTAGCCGCTATTGATCAAAGCCAGGCTTTCCTTCTGGGACAGCCATAAATCCCCTCCAAATGTGACATCAAGTATGGGCCAAAATAGCCATGCAAATGTCTGTATGCTCTGTACACTACTTCTACATGACACCGGCAGACTGTCCTCAGCACACGCGACTGAGGTTACACTATTTCATGTGACGTATGACCTGTTCTGTCTTCAGGACCGTACATCATCTGATGAAAAAAGGTTTTATAGAAAAGTTATTAGGAAAAAATAATGTAATATTCTCTGTAGTCTTTGTATCTGGTATAATTCTTTACATTGGACGATGCTTCATATAAATATGGTTGAAATTTACAGTAAACGGCTTACACAAAACAAATGGGGGGGGGATTCATCAAGACCGGTGCATTTTATGCTGTCTGAATGTGCGCTGCACCAGCCCTAAACCCCAAATCCTACATATAGAAAATAGAAGTCCTTGGACAGCCCCTTTAAACATAAGGATGAATTCTGCCATGGTCTCTTATGAGGGTCGTCCTCTCAAAGAAAGAATATACAGAATACTAGTAAAGGGAACCTGTCACATTGCATATTTTGTCTGATTTGCAAACAGCTAGTTATAGGGCTGGATGATCTGAGCAGACCGTAGGGCTAGTTCACACGGGGATTCCGCGTGTGCACATTCTGTCTCGGCTGCCGCAACGGAATGTCGGTGCAGTGCACGGTATCCCGTTGCGGTTTTCTGCTCTGGATTAGTCCGGAGGGTGCTGTCGTGAGGTGGCTGCTGCGGCTGAATCAGCAGCGGAATCCGCCTGAAGAAAGGGCAGTTCACTTCTTTTTTTTCCGCGAGCGGGAACAAACTGCTAGCGGAAAAAAAGAACACTAGTGGTCTTCATAGACCTCTATTGTGAGGGGGCGGATTTTGAGATGGATTCCGTGCCAAAATCCGCAACCTCTTACCCCGTGTGAATGAGCCCTTATCTGGTTCTGTAGGGAAAAATTTAGTATAACTTGTCATTTATTGATTGAAATCCCTGCTATTCCAATATGTGGGAATCTAGTGGTTGGTCCTAAGTGACTGACACTCTCCTGTATGATGGCGTATACAGAGATATCATGCTGTAATATGTCATTCGATAGGATTTATATAAAAAGGGGTTCTCTGGCCTCAAATGAACTATCCACAGAATTGGTCATCAGTATGGTTACGTGTAGGGGTCTGACCCCCATATCCTGCACAGATCAGCTGTTCCCTCAGCCTCCAGACACTACAGCAGTGGGCGGGGGTAGAGGCAGTCTTCTCCTATAACTAATAGAAGTGGAGCTGCAGTTCTCCTGCACTGCCACTAGAGAGTAGATGGAGCTGCAACTTCACTTCTATTAGTTATAGGAGAAGACTGCCTCTACCCCCCGCCCCCTGTCCACTGCTGTAGTGTCTGGAGGCTGTCAGAACAGCTTGATCTGTGCGGGGTACAGGTGTCAGACCCCCACACTTAAGATACTGATGACCTATTATCTAGGGCCAGAAAAACCCTTTAAAGTGAGCAATGCAGTCAGCAAGCATGTACAATATAAGAATACACAGAGTAATGGAACAACCAAATGATGCACCAATGACACAGGCTTCGTATAGGAGACATGACTGTATTCCCAGCATTTGGGAAGGATTATCCTGACCTGTACATCAGTGAGTCAGCATAGGGTAGTATAGATCCCTACCTGGACACTTTAACATTTTATTGTCAATATGACCATACAGTTATGTGCATGGTCCAGTTTTTCCATATAGAATTATTGAAGAAAATGACTCTTATACGTTCATAAGACTTGCATTCTGAGGCTTGAGAAAGCGCACACAGTTGCGCGAAACGGCTGTTGCCTACTTGCCTGATATGCTCTATTCCCTCCCTGCACTACTTGATTTTAAAGAAATCTGTTACCTTAATAAAAGAAGTATTTTATGAAGACGAGCTTGGATGTGGGTGAGTGCCCTTCCTAATTTTTTCTACATAGACTTTATCATTCACTTTTATTGTATGTTTATTGACGTGGACAAGAAAGTGTACACCCCAGAGCATTGTCACTTCTCAGATTTATGTTCACACTGTGTGTGTTAGATCCATCGCTGTAGTAGATCATTGTCTGATAGATTCGGTGACACCTGGAGGGACATAGACAGCGGTGGTGTATAGCAGTGTGGGTTGGCAGAGTTCGATTGGATGTAGCAGAGCTGTGACCGCTTAGTGATGAAGCAGAGATGTGGTCAGTGATATAGTGATGTTACCTTAGTAGTGCAGGATAGAGCTGAAGCAGAACCTGATCCGCCACCTAAATAACCTGGCTGGAGGCTTCAATACTCAGTGCTTGGCTGACCCTGCAATGTGATGCTCAGGGCAGCGCCTATAGATTTCCTGAGACCCCCCAACCAATAACATGTACTAGAAGGATGGGCTTCATAGCAGGAAAGTATAGATTCCATCTATATGGGTGTGGGAAATTGTCATCTCCTGTCATTTTGTTCTGTAACAATAGCCATCTGTTCTCCTGACCTAGGAAACAGCAACAAACAGCACAATACAGGTCGCACCTCCAGGGTCTTACATTACTTGGATTTGACCCTGCAGTTGACTCCTTACACTATCTGTTTGACACTCCTGTGACCTGGCCAGATTTCGATTCACTTCTTACTTGCTACTATGGTAGCCATGTGACTGTGAGCACCGTTGTTTTTCCTCTATGACGCTGTATCTGACTGCTTAGGTATGACCCCGCTTCTAAAGCTTTATATCGCTACCAGCAGAGTAGAGTGCTCCTTTAATGGTCCCGACATGGTATCGCGCCTCCTTGTGCTCCCTACAGTACAATGCCCCCTCGATGTCCCTCTTTATATGGCTCCCACAGTATAAAGTCCCCTTAATATGGCCTCTACTGTATAATGTTTCCCTTAATTTGGCCTCTACTGTATAACACCCCCCTTTAATATGGCTCCCAATTGTATAAATACCCCATATATGCCACCACATGGCGGACTGTAGGTGAAACATGCTGTTTATTGCTGTCTTGGCTTAACCTCTGCACATAGCAAACCCTTGACGTTGCCATAAAGAGCCCCTTTGGCCACATATTATAAGGACATGCATGCACCACGCTCCTGTATATGACGGTCTGCACTCCCACCCTCCATCCTTGTACAATATTTGTGGAACACACCACAATCTTCTCTATATTTTATCTATCTATCTATCTATCTATCTATCTATCTATCTATCTATCTCTATCTTATCCTCATTGCTAGACACATCATCCAATAACGTGCGATATATTTCATCAGACAATTCATTTTTTCCTTCTTTATGAATACAAATTTTGCAACTTGGCTATAAAGACTGCTTCAAAACTGCATGTGTGAATGCAGCCTTAGAGCTGGTTTTGATCATTTGAGATTTCTTCACAGCAGTCATTGAGTAGAATATCATATTTTATTTAAAGATGGGATTTGTTCAGCCAGTAAACTCTTTGCCCAAAATAAATCATTGGACTAGATGCCCTTTTTACAGCCTGGATTAGAGTGGATGAAGCAACCCTGGCACAAATTTAGGTGACACAGTGCATTCTTCCTTTGCTGTTTTCATTCTCTAATCCTGCACGTTTTTATCGTGTCTGTTTTATTTCCATGTACAAAATTGTTCACCGAAGCACCGATATACACTTGAAGACAAAAAAAAACGTGTACATAAAGCATGAACACTGTCTTCTATCATTGGGAGAGACCTGTCCAGCCTGGCTTGCTCTGCACGTCACTCCCTTTTACTTGTTCTGTTACAAAAGGGGGGGGGGGGGGGGGTGGATTTATTATGGTTTTTTTGCACCACATCCCCAGTTCTACACCTTGCTCGCCACTTTCCACGAATATAGGAGGAGCAGGGCAGAGCGTGGCCGAGCTGAGGACGTCTTGGCCCAACATCTTTATAACTCACAACAGTTTGCTAGTTCTGGAATAGCAAAGACTTCCATTGTGTACAGGCGAGCACCCGATTTATTAAGAGGCCTCCTGATAATTCACACCACACTTATGCCATTCGGGGCCTCTATTATGCAAAATACCAGTCTTAATAAATCTGCCCCGTGTGTAATAAATCTGCCACATCTTATGAGTCTAAGGCAGTGGTTCTTAACCGGGGTTCGATCGAACGCTAGGCCCTATGCACAGTTCATTTTGTGTACCAGTAAAAAAACCATATACCTATGTCTTGAATTTTGAAAAAAAATCATACTTGACTTATCATTAAAGAAGGATTCGGTGAATGTGCATATGAAACTGGTGGCTTCGGTACCTCAAACAAGGTTAAGAACCACTGGTCTAAGGGTAAGTTCACACAGAGATTTTTGTCAAGGGGATATTGTCACTCCTTGGGGAGAGACCACCATATAGGTGTGTGGAGACTTATTAAGCCTTTAGCACTCCACTTCGCAAGGGACCATGGGAAGAATATGCAGGTGTGTCTTCCATGATGTAATTAGGAAGTCAGCTGCTGCCTCAGTGTTGCAAACCAATAGAGGGCGCTCACTGTTATTTCCGCCTCAAAATCCTGACCAAAAACATGGCTCCCATTGAAATCAATGTTAGCCGGTCAGGTCTTTTATACGGGAGCCAGTTTGTTCGACATGCTCATTCTTCAGGTCGTTTCGCCTTGCAATTCGGCCTGAAGACACTCCCTCCTCCCAACTAGGTCCATTCATTGGGCCTAATCCGGAGCGGAGTGCGCGACTGGATGCCGGTGCAGTGCGCTGGAATTCAGTCGTGGCTACCCGTATTTTGGACTGGAACCTGAGGCGGCTTCCATGTGAACTTACTCTAAAACTTCTATTTTGAGCTGTTACTCCATTGTATAGACCATCCCCTTACTGGAGTAAGATTGGGACAAATTTTGCAACTTGGTGTTCAGACAGCCAGACAGGATAACTACACCCCTGTAATATTCAGCTGTATTGTGAGTGGGGTGAAAATGCAAAATTGTTGCAAAAAGTTTTTGCACAAATTAAACTCAGAATTTTGGGGCAAAATTCTGGTGTGCGGGACTTGAATATTTTCACTGTTCTTACATTTTAATTTATTTTCATATTAAAGAAGGCGTTACATATCCTGGACATACCTTGAGGCCCAGGTGTACACTGCTGCACCTTGTAAATCTCCAGTGTTTCTCCTACACACACACGTCCTACTTGGGCGATATGTATACAAAACATGAAGATAATTATTGCTTCTTTTTTTTTTTTTTTTTTTCTAAAATCTGTCAGAATCTGCTTATGTAAGGTCTTAATAACTTACAATAGATTTTAGACCTATGTACAGTAAAACAATGGAGGTGTAATTATACGCAGTCTTAATGATCACAAAATAACACCTGCAAAAAAACTGCAGCAAATAAAAACAATACAAAAGCCATTAAAAAAAAAATCAAAAAAAAAATCATCTCTTATCCTGGAGATCTTGCGGCGTAAGTAGTGGTAAGCTGTCAGTGTTTAGTTTGCTTTGCTGATTGGTGGAGGTCTGATCGCTAGGACCCCCACCAATTTTGAGAATAGAGGGTACTTTAGCTCTCCCATAGAGAATGTTTTGGTGGACGCAGACGTGCCCCATCTTCATTCATTTCATTGGGAGTGCTCGACTAGTTTCGATGCTCCCTTTGATATGAATGGAGTAGGTCCTTCCTATACTTGGGATTAATGGGGGTCTCAGTGGTCAGACCCCTACCAATCGGTAATATATCCTATGGATAAAGGTAATTAGTGTTTGCGGCATAACCCCTTTAAGTCATGCTCTCTTTGTCGAACAAGACAAAAAAAAATTTAGGATCCACCCCTGGTCTTGGTGTAACCAAATACTGATATGAATGAGGCCTTAGTGCGGCCATTTGCAAACCTACTTGTTTTTTATTGTGTCCATTAGAGCAATAAAGATTTGGTTTCGATAGTATTCTCCTATATTTCTATAGAAAAGCCGCCTATTAAGTGACCCACGGACGACCATTGAGGCTCTCAAATCTTTACACGTCCCCTGTATGATTGGGAGGGGGTGCACTGACTATAACATCTACCGGCACAGGAAATGGGAAGCAATCAGTCAACAATAATACCGAAGCTAAATCCGTCTCGCAGCTAACTGTGACACCACGGGGTAAAAACCAACATGAAATTCCTGAATGAATATTTCGCTAAGCTTCATTTCACAGCACCAACTCACTAAGTAAATAGTTCAGCAGGGAGACGGAGACTTGGTTATGTAATAGTGAAATCAGGGTGATGGGATGGCTTAAGTTAAGCCCTTGGTTTAACCAGCATTGTAATATTTTTCATTATTAGGATGCTGGTTATTAATGGTGTCGGCCTTCAGTGATCTGTGCTATTTATGGTAAGGTCAATGACACACATGACACTGCGTTGTTAGGCCTGGTCCACATCTGTGTTTGGTAATCCGTTCGGGGAGTCCACATGGGGATCCCTCTGAACAGAATACCGAACACATTGACAAGCGGTGAGCTTATGAGAGCACATGGACGCCATCGACTATAATGGGGTCCGTGTGCATTCTGCACACTGTTTGCACGAGTCATGTGGACATGAATCATGAAGTACTTTTCTGTCCTCATGTCGCGTGCAAAAGCACACGGACCCCATTATAGTCTATGGGGTCTGTGTGCTTTCATAAGCTCTCCACTAGCCAATGCATTCATCGGGGCTGGGGGTCCCCATGCAGACACTCTGAACTGATTACCAAACGCAGATGTGAACCAAGCCTTACTTGTGCAACCATTGGCCACCCTTGTCATTCGGACTTGACACAGGTGTAATTTGGGCCCCAGTGCAAAATTTGTATTGGGTACCCATTCCTTCCTTGGGCCATTTAGGATAGAGAGATCTCTTATGTGGCGGAGAGACCTTTTGGGGGCTACTGCTGCACCCCTTTATAGCTATGCCTCTGGAGCCAGTACTGTACCCTCATACAGGTGACTATGTTCTGTACATGCCAACATGACAGGCAGTCGCTGGCACATGACTGCCGAGGCTAGCAATTGGCTGTAGTGATCAGGTATCCGCTTATGGGACATCACCCGTAGACACCAACAGGGACCTCCGGAGCTTAGTGGGTGATTGAACAGGTAGAGTTTGTTTTATTACATTTTATGGCATTTCCAGCTTGGGCATTTTTTTAGGGGTAAGTTCAGGCAATGACACATTTATATTCATCAGATTTGTTACACAAATGTCAGCAAATGCTGTTCTCACCTGAATGAGGGTTGGAGAAATCCATATATGTTACCAAAACAACGCTATTAGGAGGAATGTGTGACTACAGTAGACTCCAAGTTGCTTTTTTATGTTACAATTTTTATATGTGACTCTTCCCCTTTGACATTTCTGGGAAGAACATAAGCAGTGGAAAATGCCACCTACATTACTGAACTTGTGGTATTCCAGTGAAGCAGATCTAGTTACATTTCCCAGAACTGTTTCCTTAGGAAAGTGCACAGCCATGATCAAAGCAACGCCGCAGGTTCAGTCCTAACATTGGTCACTCTGTCACTGACAGATATAATGGATAGCATTGTGTATAGGCTGATGCATTGATGGTTGGCTATGACAAGTGGCATGATTCTGGTTATGATGGTTTTGGGGGTTTTTTAATACAGAAAGAACAACCAATTTTGGGGTGAACTCAGGTGGCTGCATGTGGTTTGGATATACCGTATATACTCGAGTATAAGCCAACCCGAATATAAGCCGACCCCTCCCCTAATTTTACCACAAAAACTGGGAAAACTTATTGACGCGAGTATAAGCCGAGGGGGGGAAATGCAGCAGCTACTGGAAAATTTCCAAAATTAAAATGGTCGGAGTTTTTGGGTGCAGTAGATGCTGGGGAAGGGGAGGGGGTGTTTTGGTTGTCTGTCTGCCCCTTCCCTGAGCTTGAGGACTGGAGGTTTTTTCTTCCCCCACTTGTAATTCAGTCTGGGTGAATATAGGGGATCTGCAGTGCTCCTATTAACCCCTTCCTGACGGAACAGGAGCACTGCAGATCCCCTATATTCAGTAGACCGGGCACTGTCAGACACAGGGATACCTAATGTGTTTGTGTTTCACAGTCATTTTCTACTTTTATATGTATTCTAGGGAAAGGAGGGATTTACAACTTTTATTTTATTTTTTTTCTTATAATTCTTTAAAGCTGCTTTTTTTCCACTATTTTATGGGAGATTCTATACATTACTATTGCGGCTGGTCATAGACCCCCCCCCCACCCCTCCCAAAAAAAAAATAATAGTTTTTTTTTTTTTTTTTTTTGCTAGACTCGAGTATAAGCCAAGGGGGACTTTTTCAGCACAAAAACTGCTGAAAAATTCGGCTTATACTCGAGTATATACGGTACTCTGTGTGAATTCCGCATTTTATGAGTTGTTTTTTTTTGTGCAATAATTGTTCTCCATCACTTTTGCATTGTCCTTGTTACTTACCTGGAAGGGAAGTGTGTCGGGGTAGGTCCAGATTTGTGTTCACTTAGGCTAAGGCTCAACGTTGCGTATATGATCCCTACAAGCTGGAACACAGCCCGGAGGAGGGTGCACCAGATTTATGAGGAAGTCTTCTAAAAATGATGAGTGTTGTATGGGAAACATTGCAAAGACTTGAGTGGAGCACAGACCAACACGTTAAGAGAAATGGATTATATAAATGCTCTAGAAAAAACTGTATGGTCCAGATGATGCTTATGGGATATTTGGAATGTCTTTAGATGGCAGTGAGACTGGGAATTATATTGTTCTCCGGGGTATGGATATTATAGGTGACTTGTTGCACATTTAGTTTCTACTCATTTTGTGCTTACTTGTAGCAGAGACAAGTCTTAGTTGTTTGACGTGTTTTGGTTTCACTTCCCTTCCCCTTTTTCCTTCCCTTTCCCTCCCCCATTTCTCCCCACAACCCTTATTTTTGGAATGAAGAATTGTTGGAAAATATTTCTTTGTTTTTTGACTTTGATAATCCTCTCAAAAACCTAAATATTTTTTATATGTGAAAAAAAGTCAGTCTTCATAAACTTTCCCACAATTTTTTGCACACATTTGTATTTGCACCAGAAATTAAGACCTTTCCCCCTCTTGAGCTGCTCTTCACACTTTTGGCTTGTGTATGGCTTATTTTATGATATTATACAATTTCCCACCATTGCTTTGCTTTGTCTTTAAATAGGATTTTCTATGTCCTCGCAGATCGGCGGTATTATATACTGCTACAAAGCTGATTCAGTGCACTGTCAGCTTTGCCGGTATGCTCTATGGTTGCAGAGATATCAGTGTTGTTAGTTTTGGTACCGATATCCCTCCACTGTCAGAAGCACAGGCCTAATGCTTGGTTCACATCTGCGTTCGGTATTACGTTTGGAGAGTCCGCATGGGGACCCCCCCCCCCCCCCCCCGAACAGAATTCCAAATGCAAGCGCTGTATAATGAGGTCCGTGTGCTTGCCGCGCGCTGCTTGCACGAATCATGCAGACGGGAAAGTAGATAGTGAACTAGTTTCCTGTCCACATGATCCCTGTAGAGATCTGGCGGCAAGCACACAGACCCCATTATAGTCTATGGGGTCCGTGTGCTTTCACTGGCACACTGTTTGCAGTTGCGTTCGGTATTCCGTTCGGGGGGTTCCTCATACGGATTCCCCCGGGCGGAATACAAACACTGATGTGAATGAGGCCTTACTGCCCAGGGTCATTGCTAGGATATGCGGAACGTCTCATGACATTACAAGGCTATGGAAGAGGTTGTTCCTCATATCTCAGCGATGACCCTGAGCACTAAGGCCCTCCCTTCTGACAGTGGGGAGATATCAGAGCCGAAACTAACAGCACCATCATCTGACACTGGGCCTTGCAGCGCTGGAGTCCTGGGTTCAAATCCCACCAGGAACAACATCTGCAAAGAGTTTGTATGTTCTCCCTGTGTTTGCATGGATCCCCTCCAATTCTACAAAGACATACTGATAAGAAGGGGGAAAAAATGTACATTGTTATCCCTATATGAGACTCACAATCTGCATTTAAAAAAAAAAAAAAATAATAATAAAACCCGGCTGGCGGACACGGGTGCAAGTATGAACGCCTCCTTACTGGAATCTAATTGGATGACGCACCTGCCATTCTGTTACTCTCCATTTTTCCCCGCAAACTTAATAAACAACTCCAATCCTTCATTGGTTTTATGGTGTTTGTAGCCCGCAGGGCTATTCCCAGGTTATAGAAGAGCTCCTCTGCTCCCACAACACGGGATTGGATTCAAGAGATCCTTTGTGTCCACTGCATGGCGCTCGTGTTGTCTCAAACCTGGTAACTTTGGGATCTGTTCCAATACTCTCCAGCCTTTAATACATTCCACTTCTGACCCTGCCCAGGCTTACCCCCGCTGTGTGATCTCTGTCCTTAGCAGGTGAACACTCCCTCTTGCACCTAAATCCCCTTCCTGAATTGTCCTGTTGTGTCAATTATTCTTCGAATTATATTATATGGGCTTATAAAATATTACAACCATCGCGCACATTCTGCTGTATAAACCGCCATTCAGATTGTGCAAAGGGGAGTAGAATTTCGAGGAGTCAAGATAAAAACCATTGGTTCATCACAGAGAAACCAAAGACTCCGAGTATGGCGCGATCCTCGGCATCTTCAGACTGGACTTGATTAACCCTTTACATTATGTTCCAGATTGAGTTCCTTTTCCCCAGGACTTATGGCACATGCAGACATTTATTTCCTCGTATTTGCAGCCAGGAACAATCCCACGCTGTAGGGCATTTCTATATAAGTTGTCTGCATTATAATATTTCACAACCTAGTATAAGAACAACTTTTCTTTATGTATACGTGTATGTGCACTTGTGAGAAACCTGAATATTATGGATTGTAAATTCTCTTGTTATACTATTCTGCATTTCTAGTTCGTTGCTCTTTTTCCTGGCTGTTAGGCACAATGTAAAGAGGTTTCTCCTGAGGGACGCTTTGTGTGGGTGTATATACTGCGCTCTGTGTCTTATAGAAAGGCATGTCTGAGCTTGTCAGATGTCAGGGTGAAATCTTACTTGGGCTAAAGTTGCTGAAAATGTACATGAAGGAGCTTATATTATTAGCTTAAGTTCATGGAAACGTCTGAGACTCCATGGTCAGCCCGGCACAGGGTTTCTTGGAAATCTAGTGACGTGTTGCACATCTGTATGCTTTTACTATGCAATGCACAATACATACAGATCCACATTAGGCACATACTGTAGGCGCTGTGTATACTGCTATATAGGAGATTCTCATAGTGTAGGACAACATCATAATACAGCACATGAGCATTTATTTTTTTCTCATACAATGTATCAAAGTAAAACAAAACTTCTTGTGACTCGGTACAACTCATGTGCAGGGAGATGCCGTACTGACCCATATGGCCCATGCGTGCCGTATCTTGGATTCATACCACGTGAATCCAAAATAATGTGCCTACGTGTGAGCTCAGGCAAGTGTATATAGCTGTGGGGTAGTCAGGAGAAATAAGTGATAGATGGACAAGCACTTATAAATAGCAAATGGTCGCAGCCAGGGAGATAGTCAGAGCGTAGTTCCTTGACTTCTTAAGGCTGGTCTTACACGACCGTAATGCTTTTACGGTCCGCAAGTTGCTGATCAGCAACACTAGTTGCTGATCATCAGCTTACACTCCGCAGATGTCTGTGACATGCCGCACTCGCCCATAGAGCTCTATGGGCGAGTCCGTGCAGTGCTGTGAATTGCGGCCATTACGGACATGTTCTAAAAAGTGCGGACCTCGGTTGCGGCCTGGCACACCACGGATAAAATATCCGGTGGTGTAAGAGGCCGCATTGAGTATAATGTGTCCGCAAATGGTCCGCAATTGAAAACCCTCAATTGCGGACCATTTGCGGACTTAAACTACGGTCGTGTAAGACCAGCCTAAAGGATGCTGAGAATTTGTGGTAATTCATGATGCAATTCAGTTGTGAAATTTACGTCACATGGCCTCTTTTTCTCTTAAAGGGATATTCCCATGTTCATAATCATATCTATATTTGTAGATAATTAAAAGTTAAACAGTTTTGCAAATATAAGTAATTAAAAATTCTGCAGCGTTTTAAAGATTTCCTCTAACCATCTTAGTGGTGACAGTCTGTTATCTTGATCGTTTGCCATGGATACAACCACTAATGCAGAAACTTTCTATGGTCTGGGACTTGTCAGGAAGCCAGCCATGATTTTCTTATTGTACCTGGGATATCAGGCAGGGACACTACATGTATCAGAAGGTATCCCGGCCGCAATAAGGAAATCATGGCTGATTTTCTGACCTTAGAAAGTTCCTGAATTCATGGCAAACGATCAAAACAACAGACTGCGACCACAAAATATTTAGAGAAAATCTTTAAAACTCTGCAAAATGTTTAATGACTTATATTTGCAAAAATGTTTAACTTTTAATTTATCTACAAATTTACAAATAATTTTGTACATGGGAATACCCCTTTAAGGGATTATCCTTTTTAATATTTGTAGCCTATCTTTCGGCTAGGTCATCAATATTAGATCTGCATGGGTCTGACACCTATGACCCCTGGAACCATAATGTGTACATGGGGTAACAATGGGGCATCACATGTATAGGTGTCCTGGCATTCTGGCACTCAGCATGTTGTGCTATTATATCAATTTATTTTTTTTTACCTGCAATAGAATCTTCTAAAGCCCTATTCACATCTGTATCGGAGTCTCTGGAAACTCGGTTGCAGTTTCTGTTGGAAATCACCATACATAAAAGGTTGCCTACCCCTGTAGTAGGTTCTCCTAATCTACCAATATACTATATGCACAGGACGGATACACACAGCAGTCCATTGCATGTACAACGAGTAAGAAATGTTGCGGGGACATGAAAGATTATGTAACATAGTCATCTATGATGGCAATGGGGAAGGAAGCTGGTAGATGTTTGTGGGAGGGGAAATGTTCATGTTGGGAACTGATAAGGGGAGAGAGGACTTGCAGAAAATTTTGCAGATGTTTGTTAAAATTATTATTAATGTTAATGGGGTTGTCCATTTTAGAAAGCCTGTTGTTATATAGGCCGTTAGGGTATTCTGGGGTAGTGGGTGGGGGTCCTCATCTCTTGGCTACAGTGGAGAACTCCTCCGGACTCTTGGTACTGAAAATCCAAAATAACATGAAAAAAGTAAAGCATAACCTTTAATAACATCAGTAAAATACTGCACAAAAAGGTAGATTAAAAAAGGAATAGCGTCAGGGCCACTCTCTTAAATAATCCTAAATTAGCTATAGGGGGGGGAACTATAGATAGTGTCTTACAGGCACCAATGTGGCTTCAGAATGAAATTGCTGCATAAGTATAGAGAAACCCGTATAAATCAGCATAGCAATACGTAGAATACCAGCTGATTATCACCTAGTATGGCAGCAACAAAACCATGTGAGATGATGGTTCAAACATTCATACACATGGACGTGGCCTCCAAAGTCCCAGTGAGGGAATAGCTGTGGTTACACCGCGATTCAGTGGTATTTTGACCACAGGTTAAACCGCAATTCCTGGTGGCGGACGCCGGTACTCAGAGTATGATGGACGCCAAGGACTGTGAAAGTGCATCTCCTTTTATAATGAACTTACGAGCCATAGCCCCGCCCTGAGGGATGAAGTCACATGGACCCAACCAATCAGCGCATCGGATCCACCCCCAATACTGGAGGCTTGTCTCCTGCAAGGCCTCTGATAGGCTCCTGACTTAGAAGGAAAAAGTATGTCATCAGTATGTGATCTGTGGGGGTCCGACACAAGACCTCCCCGTGCAGCACCACCCCTATTGAAGTAATAGGACTGGCACCGCACCCCTGTCCTCCTCATAGTTCTGCGGAATTGCAGCACTGTTTATGTTTCTTAAATAGGAGCAGCCTGCGCAGCGCACTCCCCATCCATTAGCAGCTTCCTTGGAACAGCTGATCTGTGCGGGGTCCAGGTGTTGGACATCTACAAATCACATACTCATGAGCTGGCCTGTGGCTAGGTTATCAGTATTTGGGGCCAAACAAGCCCTTTAATGTGGTTGTGATATTTATTCCCCAGACTATGTCGTGTACAGATGTTAGTGTCCGTGTTGTAAGCGCCACCGCTCAGCCCCAGTTAACATTCTTCTGCATCAGAACAATTCCCAGGCTGTCTGCGAGATTTGTTGGGAAGAATTTTTGACTTCTTTTCTCAGAGGAAGTGTATCTATTTATAAGGATCTATGAACTCTAGAATAAAATAAAAGCTTACAGTTATCCAACACCGTCATACATGCAGCTTTCTGTAGGATCAGATCTTTAGGCATTTCCTAGTACTGTTCTTTTAAAGGGAATGTGTTATCAGAGAATGGCCTATTGTATAAATCATGTAGTTATATTAAGCACCATTTTCAAGAATTTGGTGATATTTTTAGTTTTCTGTGTCTCTGTATAATTTTAAACACAGTTTGCAGTTTCACTTTGGCCATTGAGGTCAATAATAGACTGTAATTTCCCGTTCTATAGAAATCACTTTTCAGCATTCATTTGATTAGGATTACACTGAAAGGTAAGGCCTCGTTCACATCTGTGTTGATATACTGTCTTCGGGAGTCCGCATGAGGATGGAATACAGAACGCAACTGCAAGCGGTGTGCAGTAAAGCACACGGACCCCATAGACTATAATGGAGTCTGTGTGTTTGCCGCCAGATCTCCGCAGGGATCATGCGGACAGGAAAGTAGTTCACTATCTACTTTTCTGTATGCATGATTTGTGCGAGCAGCACACGGACCCCATTATAGTCTATGGGGTCCTTGTGCTTTCACTGCACACCGCTTGCAGTTGCGTTCGGTATTCCGTTCGGGGGGTCCCAATACAGATTCCCCAAACAGAATGCCAAACGTAGATGTGTATGAAGGGTAACACATACATGATCCACCATTTATAGTAAGTGATGGTCGCAGCTTAAAGGGGTTGTCCCACGTCGCATACTCACCAGTCTTCGTTGCAGTGAAATCTTCTGTCTTCCTGCTTTGTTACGTCATTGGTGGGCGGGGTTACATATGCAAAGCCAGCGGCGAGATGCCGCTGGCCCTGCGTGCACGCTCACAATGCGAATACAGACCCGGCATCCGCTGTAATAGAGAAGCGGATGCCGGGTAGTGTAGACGCCGGGACAGATGCCTGCAACATCGCTATGCTCTCTGCCCTGCATGAAGCCAGCAGCGGCAGGAGCTCCTGTAATTCTGCTCCTCCGCCACCCCCCCATCCCCCCCCCCCCCCTTTGGAATAGCAGCATCGCTCCTGCCGCTGCTGGCTTCATGCAGGGCAGGAGCATAGCGATGTTGCAGGCATCTGTGTCGGCGTCTACACTCCACGGCATCCTCTGTAATAGAGAGGCGGATAACGGGGAATGTAGATGCTGGCACAGTCTGTATTGGTGGTCCCTTCCCCCCCAAAGGGTAAACTGCCCCCCCCCCCTCCAGGCAATGTATTTAGGAAAAGTCTTACATCCACATTATCAAGCAGTATAGATAGGATCCTTGTGATGGGTCAACCCCTTTAAGATAGCCCCCTATGTGCACAGGTCAGACTAAAAGTAAAAACCAAAACCCGGTGTAAGGGTCCCCTTTATCCATGTGGCTGCTGTAAAGCCGATCACTGAATGCTTTTAGCAGCAGATCAGGCAGATTGGCTGCCCGAAAAATTGCACTAAGGCTAAATGTGAAGTGGGCTGTGGGTTTCATCCACAGTAATTCCTGCGGGTGTGCCACTGCAAAACACACCACAGTCGTCGCAGGGGAACACGCTGCTGAATTTGTCTGAAATCTGAAGGATTGGCCAAATAATTTTTAACAATAGATTTACGATGTGTCTCATAACATATGACTATAGTATTAAAGGCAATGGAAACCGTCTGATTATTATCATTATTATTATTATTATTCCTTTTCCTGTTTCAGATGTTGCAGTAGTGGACATGAGTGATGTCGGTAGACAGCCTTCTCTTTTCTACCACCTCGGGGTACGAGAAAGTTTCGATATGGCAAACAATGTTATAATCTATCACGATACAGACCCTGATACTTCATTGTCCCTGAAGGTAAAAACAATCATTGTTTTGTGCATTTTTATCCCAGAGTAGAATCTAAATCTGTTTTTATTTTTAAGAAAGAAAGTTGTTGCTCTGTGTAAATTTTGTAGTCTCTGTGCCTTATGGTATTCACTGCAGCCCAGCCCCAGTGACTAAGACTGAGCTGCAGTACCACATATAGCCACAGCACCATGTACAGCGCTGTGCTTGCTTCTGAAGGGCCGTACCATTAATTGATCATGGGGGTGCCAGGAGTTGGGTGGTCACAAATCTGATATTGATTTATCCGCAGGGGCAACCTCCGCACCCAGTGTAAGCAATGAAATGGCCATGGCATTTGTATGAGTGTCGGCCCCTCTTCACACAGCTGATCAGCGGGCTGCCCAGAGTTAGACCCTCAACAATCTAAAATTGTCGGCCTACTTTAAAAATAAAAAAAAATTGAATACCTCCTTTAAGTTGTCTGTATTGGCTACCAGTTGTCTGAATTATTCTGTTTCCCTTTTTAGGATATGGTGGCTCAAAAGAACACCGTGAGTATAAACCTATTTTTATATTTCTGTATAGTATTTTTATCTCTTTATTGGAAGGGACAAGTATGATAAATATCATAATAATATGAAATGATGAATTCCCCAATTTCATAGAAGATATGTGTTCAGCTTTTCTTCTCCACCTGTGAGGAGAGTCTAACCAGAAAGTTTCCCATTGTTAGTGAGGTCTGGACAGTTTTCTGCTTATAAGCTGGCCTTTTCTCAGGCAGAGTCCTGGCGGACCCCATTACAGTCTATGGGGTCCACAGATAATCCCTTTTTAAGCAGATAAGGCTTCTGTTTTTTCGTGTCCTCAAGTGGACCTAAAGAACAGAAACCCGAACGCTAGTGTGAACCTCATGTAACTCGCAAAGTGGCAAATGGCATTCAAGCAATGGGGGCAGAGCTGAGGTGCAGTTAGGGTGCGAATATCTAAAGCAGAGAGCGAAGCCCCGGCAGAAGAAGAATCAACCCTAAAGCCATTTTCAGCTTAAGAATAAAACATCATGAAGACGATGCTGCAATGCAGAATCAGAAAGACATCTTTGGAAAATCTAGAAGCAACTTTGCATGATGTTGTCATTAGTGTCGCACCAATCTTCTTCCAGACTCCATTTAAGTTGAGCAGTAGTTTTAGTTTTGGCATGGACATCCACTACAGATGGTGGGGCCAGGTCTCCTCTTGATCTGCCAATGAATTTTCTAAGAGTCCTTGGTTTTCAATGTAATCAAACCTTAGGGTATGTTCACATGTTGTAATTTGGCGCCGATTATGATGCAGATTCCACCTCCAAATCTGCACCAAATTTCTGACATGTGTTCACTGGGAGGCAGAGACCACTGTGTGAACATACTCTTATGTTTGTTTGGAGTCAATAAAAGTCTCTGGCATTGATGATCAAATCGCTTGTCCCGTGGTTCAGCTTTTTTAAAGGCACACTTTTCATGCTGACTTCTATGGACTCTTCGCCACTCCTGATCCTCTCATCTCCATTTCCTCATCCCTCTCAACACTTAGGAAATGCTGATTCACCAGACGGTTCCTTTAGGCTCTCAAGGTTGCCTACTGACATATTGAAAAGATAAATCATTGGTGGTCTTTGTTGTCTTTTCTTGTGGGTACAATAATATAGTGCTATACCATTACACAATCCACATAGTACTTGATACGGTTTTATTTATTATTCGTTTTACTAATCGTTCTATTTCTAGTTACACCACCTTAAGTCACAGCTACTACATGTCTCGGGGTAGCTGTCACTTTACTAATCTTGGCCGTGAACGTCATTCTGTTGCTGTATTCATCCAGTTACATGACTTGTCTGTCCACTCTGCCAGCCTGCGCCTCAGGGTCAGTCCTCCATTACACTCTGACTATATTACTACAGTGTCTATTTTAATTCATGATCTTGGCCATGAGATATACATTTCATAACTGGAGCAATTGTTGGCCATAGTACAATGTAATGTTATCATTAGAGGGAATGGATATCTATGGGCTTCTAACCATATGTAAGTAAAATAATATATTGAGCATACATTTTCATTAGGTTCATATTCATCCCATTCCCTAAAATCACTTTGATGTTTTATATATACGTGTAGCTAAAACATATAGTGACAGAGAAATAGAGGTTCTGTATACGGTAAATATTAGGTATGAGTGTGTATGAAGTATAGGTATATATTGAGTATTAGTGTGTATTAAATAAAGTATATTAAATATGAGTGTATATTACCTATAAGGGCGGGTAATATACACCGAACAAGCTTATTATACTAAATACTTTTCTACCAACTCAATATCCTGTCTATCTAGAACAACCTAAACTTCTACCGCCATTACCTTTGTTTTTCCCTCATTAAGGAACGAATGGTCTTACATTAGCCCATAAAATGATGGACCTCCCTGTATCTTTGCTCCTTACCCTCCCTAATACAACAAACCATCACTGAGTCATCCTAAAACTTTTGCAAATGGCCACATTCTGAATTGTACTTGAAGTTTATGGTGCACATGGTGAAGAGAAAGGTGCCAACACTGCTCGCTGAGATCACCCCCCCCCCCCATATTACTCAGCAACCTTTTAGAGGAAGATGATCCCAGATTTACTTACCAATGACCCAGTGCACTATGGGCCCCTTTTGGCTGGATAATGTTATATGCACTTGAGAAATCAGAGAAGGTAATATAAAATAAAGGGGCAAGAAGGAAGGAAGTATAAATACACGTAGCGGCATAGGAAACTTGATTGTTGCAATACAGTCTCTTAAAGGCGCAGTACCATGGTTAAACTTTGCTGCACATAAACCTGCAGCTCTCCATCAGGATCGGGGACGATGTTCTGCTCCACTGGTCACCATTAGTCAGTTTGAGTTAACAGTGGCTGTCGGCTTTCACGTATCTTTCAGTGCCCTTTGGGTCTGCTCGGGGACCCGGAAAATGGAAACCCGACTTTAATGGGGTCTGCTGGGTTTCTGCTGGAAATTGGTCGGGACAAAGATTCTGCTTGGAGGTCCTTACGCTCCACATATTTCAAGTCCATGAACAGTCTACCAACGCAAGTGTGACCGAAGCCTTAGTCTAATAATGACCATTTATTTGTAGACAACATTGGATGTGGGAATGTAATGGAAACTTTTTCTCAATCCGTGCAGTAGAAAGATCCTAGCATTGGTCAAGAAATAGTATTCACAAGGAGAGTGTTTAGGATTTGTAGTAGTCAGAGATGCCAAGGCATTGCAAAATAAGCGACAAACGTTCAGGAACAGGATAGAGCCTTCAACAGCTGTCAAGGAATCCATGTCTCCAAGCAGCTGATCGTGGAGTGTGCTGAGAATTGGACCGCCACTGATTTAGAGTAATAATGATGACCTTCCCTAAGGATTGGCTATGAATTATAACATTGTGTACGTGTGTCAGAGTCCCTCAGCGGGTTCATTTCAGGTGACACTAGGGATCCTCAACCTTTCGTGGCCTCCAGGATATGGCGCCGAGCAGCGGTATAGGATACAGAGGTCCGGGATCCTAAACCCCAGCTGCTTAACGTCTAGGACAACCCTTTTAGTAATTTCTATATATGATATGTATTAGGCAATATGCCATTTTCTGATGAGAGATTGACTTGTTTGACGTACAGTATGTCCACTGTGAGAATAAGACGTTCTAGCTGTCACTGCTTCTGTATTAATGTGTACGAGGAGGATTTGCTGCCGCGTACTATTTCCTTGTTTGATGCGTAATAGATGGTCACTTGTAATTACTGAATAATAGCTGTGCATCTGAACTGAGGCCAAATGAGCCACGGCCAAGACAGAGTGACTTGTAGATTTATTTTCCCACATCACATTGCATTTCATCTCAGGGAGGTTTAACTGGAAAAATCTTACAAGTCTACATAATAAAGGAATCTACGTCAATTCCAGTTTCTTGGGTAGTAATGTGTGGATGAAAATCTAAGAAGAGTAACGTGGACAATGAAAGCCATGGATATTGCTTCCAGAGTGTCTCATAAACCTTGTATTTATACACAGGGGTCTGTAGGAGCCCCCTAACCTGTCTGCAGCTACACATCCCATACACTATGATACACACTGACAAGGTTCTGATGTAACCAGTATTATTTTATATGGTGATTTCTATTGCTTCCTATGTGCATCAATGAGTCTTGGGCACCCGTGACCCTGTCGCTGTCCTTCTTACCACTTTTGGTAGCTCCTAACCGCTGCACACTGGAAACGCCCGACTAAACCACTTTGGAGATGCATTGATCCCAGTCATCTCTCCATCACAATAAGCCTGCTGTCAGAATGGCGCAGATCCTGGCACTAACCCATTTTTATTGCTTCCCAAACTTTCTGAAAGTTTAGCCCTTTTGGGTAAGACTTATGTTGGAATCCACTATCCTAATTAGTCCCATTACAAAAAATCCTATAGCTTATATCCAGCCTCTATTCTGATTTTTAGGTGTAATCTGTCTATTCCGCTTCATCCTCCTTCACATATGCCTGCTACACATAGACAGCACTGCTACCTCCATGTTCTTCCTCCTAATATCTCTATCTCCATGTCCTCCACACCCACAGCTGTGAAACCTCCATAATCCCCCCTCCGCACACACACAGCACTGCTGCCTCCATGTTTTCCTTCCTGCACACACCGCTCTGCTCCCTCCATACACTCAGCTTTGATACCTTCCTGATCCATGCACACAGCTCTGCTACCTTCACCTTCCCCGCACACAACTCTGCTACCTTCCTCATCCCCACCACATTTAGCACTACTATCTCTGTATTCTTCCTCTATTCTACAACATGCTTCACCCCTGCATGTGACTGGACACATGACTATGACATCATGAAAAGTGCTATTGCAGTACCTACCAACTCATCAGTCCATCACAGCTATCATGCCCAGAGCCTCGGCTTTTTTGGGTACTGCATGGTCCAAGTAGAGACTAACTATGCCTCTCTATATGCAACCCTAACCCTCCTGGTTTGACGTGTACATAGCGGGTGGTGCTTCATACTAACAGAAAGCAGTGCCACCTACTGGATCCATGGCAGTCAGCACCTTAATTTACCCTCTCCATTCTAGCATCTACCTTAGTATTATTGGCCGTACAGTCCAGGCGGCTGCATAGCGTGCAGGAAGAAATTTCTCAGCTTGGCTCATGACCCCCTTGAGGTCTTTTACATGCCCTCCCCAGGGGGGTCATGACCCATAGTTTGGGAAACAGTGACCTAATGTATGCTTGCCTTTGTCAGATGCCATTGTGAGAAAATCAATGTTATTTGACTTTATGCAGTTTACATATACTATATATAATGTCATGCAGCGACATCCATATCCGCTGTCATTCAAGATTATATAAGGAAGCTGGGCATAGCCAGTTTCAAGACTCCCGTGGGATGTTATATTTTCTTATCTTAAAGGGAAGTAACAAATCATATCATTCAGCCCGTATCATTTCTGGTAAAGACTCTATGCATGGAAGAGTGCCTGGGAGGCAGCTGTATAGGTCATGGCACTCCCCCGGCCCAAGTAATTACATCCCGGACTGAGGTTCACAAAAGCCGAGGGAGTATGATCTCCTATAATCATGGAGATGCCTGACATAGCAATAATATAGCGTGGTCGCTTTTGTTATTATAATATATGTACAGAATTGCGGACAATTGTCATCCTTCCTCACCAGTGCCGGTAGTCTGATTCATGTAGGAGCGTACTGCATAGATAAGGAACCAGATCCAGGTTTCTAGCTAAAAAGGTTAATGTTGCTGATATCATTTTTTGTCCGAATTGTAGAGCAAGCACTGTGCTTGGGGGGCAAGGTGTACTTTTTAGTTACACCATTTTGAGGAATGTCTATATTGTTTTGACTTTTTTTTATATATACATTTTTTATCAGGTGAAACTGCAAAAAAAAACGATGATTCTGACACTTCACGCTACAGTGTTCACCATACGGGAAAAATATTGTAGACCAGGTGTTTTTGTAATTTCTTGACCCTCTAGGAGACTTGAACCCCAGGGTGTCTGATCACTAATGCAATGCATTACGATGCCAATGCATTGCACTATACCAGCATTTGTATGACGTACAAATGAAAGCCAGACAAGCCTGGGATCCTTCAATAGGAAATAGTCATGACAATGCTGACCGAGGAGCTGGGGCCTTAATGCCCACGATCAGAGCGGGCAAAGATTGTGGGCATTAGTGCTGGATCTCCACTGTAAATTACAGCAGGGATCGCGGGGGCTATAGTGTCCGTTCAGCTCCTGAACAGCCGTCATATTTAAATACCTGACATCTGCCGTACTATTATGACGGGTGTTAGGGAGGGGTTAGTGGGCACGAACTGATGTTAATGTCTTTTTTTTTTTTTACTGATCCATCTAATGTGTTCATTATTGTCTGTTTTTATACTAACTGCTTTTTTTCCTGCTTTTTGAGCACATACAGAAAAAAGATGGACTGTAATAGTAGACAACCTTCCATTACTGTTCATTAGCCATAGACAGTAGCATTAAAAAATAAGGGATGCTTAACGTCTGTCATACGTCTGTTATTTTGAACAGACACAAAAGTCCTGCACTTGAGCTATTCTGTCTGCTAAAATAACAGATATGTGATGGATTTGGCGAAAACAGACACTAAACAACAAATCAAATCCCATTGAAAGGATTTTTAACTGATTTATGACAGTTCTGTTAGTGGCCATTGTTAACATTTTTTGATGGATACAAGCAACGGACATAAGTAATGGTAGCATGAACACCCCCTTTAAGTCTGTTATTCTAGACCAAAATGTAATGTATTTTAATTAAAAACCTTGCTACCTTCTGCCAGAAAAACCTATTCAAAGTTCCTACCATTAGGTGTCTCCCTTTTAACTAATTTGCCAGTTCACTTGCTATTGTTAGGAAAGTTTTGTTTCCATAGATGCAAGACAGTGTCACAGTGAGTGAAGGGGGAGGTTCTGTTCTATCTTCACACTGTGAATGGAGATGGAGGGGGTTAATTCTCCGCACAGCACGTCTACAAATTGCTTTCTTTGTGCAAAGGACTGAACATTCTGCCAATCTCGTATGATAAAATGTAAGGCCCGGTTCACATCTGCATTCAGTATTCCGTTCAGAGAGTCTGCTTGGGGACCCCCCCCCCCCCAAACGGAAACCTATACTCACTAAAAAGCATTTATCTAAGAAACCACACGTACCCCATAGATTATGATGGGGTCCGTGTGGTTTCTACACGAAACATTCGGGGAGAAAGGTGCTGCTTGCAGTACTTTTCTCTCCACATGATTTGTGCAGTCACCTAGCAGAAACCACATGGACCCATTTAGAGTCTATGGGGTCCATGTGGTTTCTTAGCTAACCGCTTTTTAATGTGTATAGGTTTCTGTTTTGGGGGAGGGGGGGTCCCCTGGTAGACTCCCTGAAAAGAATCCCAGATGTAGAGGTGAACTGGGGGTAAGAAAAGTCTTCTTAGTACATGTATCTACTTCCTCTGTTATTAGATATTGACTGTGCGCATAGATTACTCGTTTCCTGTGCCATTCCTGCATGAATTTACCCTATTTATCCAGTGTTCCTGGATGGTCGCCAGGGCTTTTATCAGTGATTTGTTTGCTATTGTATAGTTAGTCCTGGCAGAATTATAGGTAAGTAAAACAGTAGTAGTTATAATGGATAGGGGAGGGGCAGACTGTTCCTTATTGTACACACCCACAGCCTTAGAGACAAATGTAAAATGTTCTTTAGCAATAATGTGGTTATTAACAGCAGAAAGGCTGATAGGACATCATGTATGAAGGCAGGGCCGGCGTCAGCGCACGGCATAGTCGGGCAAGTGCCGGGGCCCACAGAGCCTCTGGGGGCCCCCCGGCACTTGCCTGTCACGATTTCAGCTCATCGGCATCCGTCCGCCGATGAGCTGGAATACATACGCGATTAAAGCAGGAGCTGTGAATTCAGCTCCTACTTTAAAGCTCCGGCCCGGCTTGCGTGTGTAGGCGCAATGACGTCATCACGCCTACACACGCAAGCTGGGTCGCAGCTAAGCAGGAGCTGAACTCACAGCTCCTGCTTTAATCGCGTATGTGACTGGAGAGAGGAGCGTCGGGGGATCGATGGAAGGTGAGTGTGTTTGTTTTGTATTAAATATAAAGGTGGAACATAATGAAGGGGGCCCATGAAACTGGGGGGCAAATGAAGGGGAGGGGGGGAACGGCATGACACTGGAGAACATGAAGGTTGTGGGGAGAGAACGGCATGAAACTGGGGACAAAGATGGAGGGGGCCCAATGAAACTGGGGGGCAAATGAAGGGGAGGGGGAACGGCATGACACTGGGGCAGATGAAGGGGAGGAGAGCAACATGACACTGGGGCAGAGACGGGGGACAAGAAACTGTGGGCAGATGAAGGGGGAGAACGTGATGAAACTGGGGACAGAGATGGAGGGGGGGACATGAAACTGGGGGCAAAGGAAGGGTGTATATGAAACTGGGGGAGAGATGGAGGGGGGGCATATAATTTACGGGTGACTGTAGGAGGATTGTACTGTGTGGGAGCACATGATAAATGAATGAGAATGGGTGGAATCAACAAAAGTGGGTGGAGCCAAATGCCGCACATTTTGCTCCTCTTTCTTCTCTTTAAAAATTGGGAGGTATGGCGTTGGTGACGCCACACTCCTGCATGACGTCACTCGCTTCATCTGCGATGCACAGTGTCTCGACTCCCCCGCCTCCTTTACAAGGGGGCCCACTGAGGCTCTGTCGCCCAAGGGCCCATAAAAACCTGGAGCCGGCCCTGTATGAAGGTTTATGCTAGGTTCACACCTGCATTCAGGTTTCTGTTTGAGGAGTCCACTTCGAGACCCCCAAACAGAAACCTAACTGGCTTAAAGAAGTGCTTACTCTTGGAAATCTATGACCCCAAATGAAAACTAGGCGCAGGTGTAAACCTAGTCTTATATAGTCATAGGACAGACTGCCCAGCAAGACCCTACACATATTTCAGCTTTTCATGAAAACTCCGTACCCTTTAAAGAGGACCTTTCACGTCCTCGGGCACATGCGGTGTAATACACTGCTAGAAAGCCGACAGTGCACTGAATTCAGTGCGTTCCTCACTGAATAGGGGGACGTTCCTCACCGCTCAGCGTCATGGCTGGACGGTAAGGAACGCCCCCTCTCACAGTACAGCGCTATAGATGCTACCGTGAGGAGGGGTGTTCCTGACTGACTGTCAGAAACCCCCTTCTGACAGCGAAGAGTTACGGTACTGGTACTGATGGCTCTTTAGTGGGGTAAAGAACGGGAAAGCCGATAGTGCGCTGAATTGAGCGCACTGTGTGCTTTCTAGCGGTATATTACACCACATGTGCCCCAGGAGATGAAAGGTCCTCCTTAAATATTTTCTCTCTGCAATGAATTAACTAGTTATAAGGTCAATTGTTGGGTATTTGTCTCTTTGCAATATCTTCTTTATTTGTGTAATCAGATAAGATAACCTGCAAAGGAAGCCTTATGGAAATATAGAAATGTTCCACTTATACAGGCGATAAAGTAAATGAAAAGTATTTGACTGCCAAACATTGCACAGTAGTGTTTGCTCAGAGCAGTCTTGTATGATTTCCTCTGCACACTGTGTGCTGTTTCTGTTCCAGTTAATGTGTCATTACTATGGTTCAGTGTTATTGTGGTGTAATACTCAGTGGCTGCAAACTTAAAGGGTAACTAAACTTTCAGACAACTTCTGGCAGGATTTGTGACATTAATACATTTTGTAATAGTCTTCATTAACAGATTTTGTTTCCTTTCCGTGAAATCCTAAATTTCTATATTCTTCTTCCCCTTGCTTCTGTATTGGAAACTGCTCCTGCATCTTTAGCTATGTTTGGAGGATGGGCTTGAAGTACGGGGCTGTATGTAGAGAAAATAAGGGCACGCGTGTACACACACATACAATTTTTTTTAGGTTGCAGGGCCTCTTCTACACTCTGTCGCCCCACCTCCCATGTCATTTCAGGGCGCTGATATCTATTAGAACCTGCACTATTGGCAGGAATAATACCCTGTACTACTTACGGTATGTAATGAGTCGAACTAAACAATTATTTCCTTAGTTATCCTGTAAAAATATATCTATCCAAAAATGTACCAGTCAAAGCCTACAACTTGTCCTAAAAAAAGATAAGCTCTTATTTGTAAGTGTGTGTGTGTATATATATATATATATATATATATATATATATATATATATATATATATATATATATATATATATATATATATGTGTGTGTATGTATAATATATATATATGGGGAAGGTAGCAGCGATGGTGCGGACCCAACCAGTCAGAGATAGAGACACAATATCTGTAGCAAACAGGTTTATTTAGAAAAACCGCAAAACAAATAAACCTTCACTTCAGGTACAAAATAGGCTACAGCCTTAACTTCAGGCAAAAGAATGTGAAACAAAACCCTGCTCGTTCGAGCACTAACTAAACAATAAAGTACTAACTATACTGGTGGCTTACTACTACCCACACAAATAAACAAAAATAGTGCAATACGGTCTCGCCAGACTCTGTGTGAGTCAGGACAGACCCAGGTACTTCCTCTCGCTCTCAGGATCTGCCCTGAAGTGCCGGCTCTGCAGCATTTTATGGCCCAGTATCTACACCTGGGCTGAGGCCTACTCAAGACCTGCTCTGGACCACACATATGTCAGAAACCTGGGGCTCATATATCGGGACTCCAGCACTCTGCCTGTCATATTCTCACAATATATATGCATACATACATTTTGCCCCCCATCATGCTCATTCTACATTTGCAGAGCGTAGAGGATGGACAGAAGTCTGTGTGCTTCGCCTCCTCTTCCAGTGTTCAAGCTCTATGTTACGTCACTGACTCCATTGTGTTCCTGCTGCTTGCACATAGAGTACTCAGTCATGTGGCCAAGTCAGAGGGGAGGCAGAGGAACAAGATTTATGGCCTTCCTTTCACTGCAAATGGGGGGAACCTGGTTATTTATATGTAGACTTATCCAGTGCACTGGTAAGCCTTTTTCACCCTGCATACCCCCTTTAACGGGATTTGCAGGCTTAATAATTGATGACCTATCCGTGAAGCCTCCTTGAAAATTGGCAGGGTTCCAACACTGGGGCTCCTCTCCAATCAGCATTTGGGTGAGCGCTTCAGCCTTTTTGCTACTTATGATGCGCAGCGCCATACACATGCATAGTGACTGTGTTTGGTATCGCAGATCAGCCCATTTAATTGAATACTGAGCTGCAAACAGGCCATGTGACCAGGAATGGTGAAGTGGAGTCTGTCACTGCCAATTGAACCAGCTCATCTGCAAGGGTCCTGGGTGTTGTACCCCACTGATCTTCATTCCATGACCCTCCCTAAGGTCATAAGTTCTGAAAAACCATAAGGCCACACGTTGTGAAAAAGCTTCTTTTTAGTTGCAGATTTTGCTGTGCTGAGCCAAAACCAGGAGTCAACTTAGCAGAAGGGGAAAGTATAAAAGCTTGCTTTATATTCTCCATTCCTTTTTTAAGCCACTGTTGACTTTGTTTGAAAAACAGCAGCAAAATCTGCAACAAAAGAAGCTGCTTTTCTGCAACATGGTTATGCTAGGTTCATAATAGTGTCCACTGTCTGTTCTGATCCATCAGAGGACTTCTAAAATAGCGGTTAAATATAGAGCCTGATGGACCCCACTGACTATAACAGGGTCTGTTATTTTAAACTGAAAGCCATAAAAGTATACAAAAATTTCTTACATTTTGACGGTACCTCAGCATTGGCTCATGTGCCACAATGTCACGCTGTGGTGCCGTACATTTGTCTTCAGACATTTTGTGGCCTAATCACAATATAACAGGGTCTTATAAGGTCGCTGACCGCTCACAGATAGATTCTCATGACACTCCATACCCTGACTATTATTAATGATACAGCCTCCCACTAGTATTGATAAATGACCACTGACATTGAGCAGTATCTTAAAATAGTCAAAACCAATACATTTTGTTTAAAAAGTAAATATGTAACCGGATTATATATCATCTGTCAAACAGAATAGAAGTAAATATTGACTCATTTGATGTATTTATACAAGTGTGTGTGTGTGTGTGTGTACATGTATGTGTGTATATATATATATATATATATATATATATATATATATATATATATATATATATATATATATATATATAATCACTCACCGGCCACTTTATTAGGTACACCATGCTAGTAACGGGTTGGACCCCCTTTTGCCTGCAGAACTGCCTCAATTCTTCGTGGCATTGATACAACAAGGTGCTGGAAGCATTCCTCAGAGATTTTGGTCCATATTGACATGATGGCATCACACAGTTGCCGCAGATTTGTCGGCTGCACATCCATGATGCGAATCTCCCGTTCCACCACATCCCAAAGATGCTCTATTGGATTGAGATCTGGTGACTGTGGAGGCCATTGGAGTACAGTGAACTCATTGTCATGTTCAAGAAACCAGTCTGAGATGATTCTAGCTTTGACATGGCGCATTATCCTGCTGAAAGTAGCCATCAGATGTTGGGTACATTGTGGTCATAAAGGGATGGACATGGTCAGCAACAATACTCAGGTAGGCTTTGGCGTTGCAACGATGCTCAATTGGTACCAAGGGGCCCAAAGAGTGCCAAGAAAATATTCCCCACACCATGACACCACCACCACCAGCCTGAACCGTTGATACAAGGCAGGATGGATCCAAGCTTCATGATGTTGACGCCAAATTCTGACCCTACCAGCCGAATGTCGCAGCAGAAATCGAGACTCATCAGACCAGGCAACGTTTTTCCAATCTTCAATTGTCCAATTTCGATGAGCTTGTGCAAATTGTAGCCTCAGTTTCCTGTTCTTAGCTGAAAGGAGTGGCACCCGGTGTGGTCTTCTGCTGCTGTAGCCCATCTGCCTCAAAGTTGGACGTACTGTGCGTTCAGAGATGCTCTTCTGGCTACCTTGGTTGTAACGGGTGGCTATTTGAGTCACTGTTGCCTTTCTATCAGCTCGAACCAGTCTGGCCATTCTCCTCTGACCTCTGGCATCAACAACGCATTTCCGCCCACAGAACTGCCGCTCACTGGATGTTTTTTCTTTTTCGGACCATTCTCTGTAAACCGTAGAGATGGTTGTGCGTGAAAATCCCAGTAGATCAGCAGTTTCTGAAATACTCAGACCAGCCCTTCTGGCACCAACAACCATGCCACGTTCAAAGGCACTCAAATCACCTTTCTTCCCCATACTGATGCTCGGTTTGAACTGCAGGAGATTGTCTTGACCATGTCTACATGCCTAAATGCACTGAGTTGCCGCCATGTGATTGGCTGATTAGAAATTAAGTGTTAACGAGCAGTTGGACAGGTGTACCTAATAAAGTGGCCGGTGAGTGTGTATATGTGTATGTGTATATATATAGCGGGGGTTTCAGGGAGGTCGGCTAATGTAAGACGTACCCCGAAAGTAAGACATAGTGAGACTTTCGGGGTAAAAAGAATGTAAGACACTGTCTTACTTTCGGGGTGTCTTACTACTCTATCGGGGAAACACGGGGCTCCGCTGTGCTGTGAGCGCCGGGGGAACGCTCCCTCCCTGATAATGCTCGTCTATGGACGAGTACTGCGAGCAGATGGAGGGGGCGTTCCCCCCGGCTCTCACAACACAGCACTGCGAAGGACTTTGCCGGTTAACCCCCGCGTGCCAGCCGCTTCTATTCATTTCAATGGCATGCTTCCATTGAAATGAATGGAAGCGCTCGGCACGCGAGGGGTTAAAGGGATTCTACCATTAAAAGAAGTTCTTTCCTCTTGAACACGTCGGAATAGCCTTAAAAAAGGCTATTCGTCTCCTACCTTATGCCATAGCCAGCGCCGCCTTCTTCCTGAGCTGCGTCCGCCCGTCTGTGTTTTCTTTGGGTCTCATGGATGACGCATGCGCAGTCGGCTCTAACAGGCTCTCGCAGCCAGAGCCGACTGCGCATGCGTCATCCATGAGACGGGGACACAGACGGGGCGGACGCAGCTCAGGAAGAAGGCGCCGCTGGCTACGGCATAAGGTAGGAGACGAATAGCCTTTTTTAAGGCTATTCCGACGTGGTCAGAGGAAAGAACTTCTTATAATGACAGGGGTTGATGGATTGAAGCGGCGGCACGCGAGGAGTTAAGCGCCGGCCGCTTCCATACATTGCAATGGGAGCGTGCTATTCAAATAGTATTTGCACATCTCTAACTTCAATTGTTAAATTGAAGTTAGAGATGCGCAAATACTATTTAAATAGCACGCTCCCATTGCAATGTATGGAAGTGGCACACAGACTTTGCCGGTGGCCGCCGCTTAACTCCTCGCGTGCCGCCGCTTCAATCCATATGATTGATGAAGATGATGGGGGTGGGGGGTTCCCAATATAAGACATACCCCGAACGTAAGACATAGTGAGACTTTTGGGGGTAAAAAGAATGTAAGACACTGTCTTACTTTCGGGGAAACACGATATGTATAGTTTATTTTTACTAGGGACGCCAGCTCTGTTTTGGTCTGAAGGACCCTAAACTTGAGATCTGGACCTTTATAAATCCTCGCCCCCTGTATTTTTGTGTTTTCTCGATGTTGCATAACGGTAATTGAACTAGAAAAGGTAACCTAAGAAACCACACTTGTTCTCGAGGACCATATTCCTGGTATTTATCAGCGCTCTATTTATAAATTAGTGGCTATCACTTGCTATATCAAGCTTAGGCTTTTCCTCCATTTTTCTTGCCAAATATAATGTCTATAGTTGGTTTGTTGTGTTTCTGATTTATACACCTATTCTAAAGATTTATAGTCCTTCAAATACCAAGACTTGGCCCTTGTATTATTACAGAAATAGAGGATTTGCAGACTCCGCACCTGACCAGCAGCATTCCCCCCCCCCCTTCCTAAATATTCCCACACCACTTCAGAATCACTTTTAGCTATTTAGTGTTATTTCTTTATCTGCACTGAATGGAAGGGCACTAGAGAGGAAGCTCAGCCACGTAAGTGCTACCTCTAAACTGCCTCATTACAGGAAATTTCTAGCCTTCAGCCATTGATATCAGTCTTGTGGTAGAATAGGGCTGACCCTAATGAAATAAATAGGGCATGAGCTAAACTTGTATCCTTAAAGGGATATTCTATTTCCAGTAAATACGAAGGTATTTATTGTAGCGTTGAAGCTGGGTTCACATTTGTGTTTGGTGCCCCTGACTGACCCCACGGCCCTTGGACTTCCATTATTCTGCCTGTGTTTTAGTGGAAAAAATTGTGTTTTGCTGCCATTTTTGACAGAACTTCTGACACCGTTGTGAGACTAATAGGTGATCTAATTCTGTATCCATTTCTCTCTGCCTGTTATCAGTGGTAGCTTCATTGTGTACTTGCAGAGGATGAAACCTAGTGTTTTGGGGGGACATAGGTGCGGGGTGCTGGAGCTAAGGCCCGGTTCACCTCTGTATTCAGGCCATCGCATTCCCTTCTCCGCATGAAATATCCGGAGAGAAAAGTCCTGCAAGCAGCTCTTTTTTTTTTTCTTCACATTTTTCGTGCAGAAACCACACAACCCCATTAGTCCTTCGGTAACTGCTTTGTTACACGGATAGGTTTCCATTCCGGTGGTTCCCAGGCGGACTATCCGAATGGAAACCTGAGCCAGGCCTAAGAGATGGTTTAAGGGGTGTAACACATGGCTGTTCTGATACTGGTATATCTGGGTTATACATTTTATTTTATTGTCCCCATTTTCAGGCTTCGAGCGGTAACTACTACTTCATTTCATACATTGTGACGCCCTGTGGTGACTACTTTTGTTGTGAGAGTGACGCCCAGCGGAGAGCTTCAGAATACATGCAACCCAACTGGGACAACCTCTTAGGACCTCTGTGCGTTCCTTTGATTGACAGATTTATTAGTCTGCTTAAAGACATCCATGTGACATCATGGTAAGTAGGATATGTATACAGAGATTCTTGCCATATACCATGTCAACAAGTTGATTTGGGACCTTAAACCAGGTTCTTATGGACTGGTGGCTAAGGCTGAGTTCAGACGGTGTTTTTTTGGTCAGGATTTTGAAGCGGAATCCATGTCAAAATCCTGAGCAAAAAAAACCATCTCCCGTTGAAATCAGTGGATGCCGGTCATTTCTTTTTTTCCACGAGCGTTTTGTTCCCGCTCGCTGAATAAAGAAGCGGCATGCCCTTTCTTCAGGCAGATTACACGGCCAACTCTGCCGCCGACGTCCGCCTGAGGACACTTTCTCCTGACTAGGCCACCGGTTTTTTGGTCTGGAATCTGAGGCGGCCTCAGTGTCCAAATCCTGACCATACAACCCCGTCTGAACTCTGCCTAAGACTGGATTCATACCAGTGCTTGGCGTCTGTTTGGGGATTCCCCATACCGCTTGAAAAATGTGGAGCGCGACACATTTTTTTGGCAGAAACCCGGCGGACCCCATTATCGTTGTGTGTTACCACTTTGTACGCGGATTGGGTTTGCATATTTCAGATCCCCAAGCGGACTCAAAGAAAGAAAACCCAAGCGCAGATGTGAACCTGGCAATAGTGTCCCAAGTGGCTTTCTCTTTTTATTTTTATAATTTTTTTAATTTTTTTTGTTTAATTCTTTATATTTTCCAAGAACACATCAAGCACTGATAATTAAACAAATAAGATAGAGAAAAAAAAAAAAGACAAAATAGGAATGAGGGAGACAGCACATGAAAAGAGGACGTAATATTAGGCATGTTTCTATATAGCATTGTAGCTATCAAGTGCATTAAGTACCGTATGAACTCTAGTATAAGCCGACCCGAATATAAGCCAAGGCCCCTAATTTTACCACAATAACCTGGGAAAACTTATTGACTCGAGTATAAACAGTAACCCCTATTCCTGACTAAATATGCATTCAACAAAACTTCCGACCGAAGGAAAACAATGGAAAGAAGAGGGGTAAAAATTGTCAGCTATATGGAAGAAAGAGGGACAGTAAAGAAAAATAGGTAGGTGAGTACATAGCTTAGGTTTAGGAGTAGATTATTTGGGACACAAAACCATCAGCCCGGCAGCGTCTTTTATATTTTATCAAATTTTTACCATCTTGGCCCATTTTTTGGCATCTTTAATATCCAAAATAAGACAGTGCCTTAAGGGGTTAAGTTTTTATTTTATTTTTTTTGATACTGCGTAACGGACTGCTATTTGCCTTGTATATTGAATGGCAAAGCTAGAGATTTTTTGGCAGTGTTTGCATCCCGACACTTGTCACTAATGATTTTCTACAATACACTGAGTTTGGTTTTGATGCCAAAATAAATGTGCAGTTGTTGATTAAAACCAGTGGTCCAGGGGGTGGGGGTTTCACTGATTTGTATGTTCAGGTCGTGACAGGTAGAAAGTAATATTTTTATAAGGCTCCATTCAGATCATGTTTAACAGATCCGTACAAAGGGAGTCTATCATTGGGGAAACATGATAAATCTTGTTGCTGCCGCCACTAGGGGGAGTCCAGTGCATAGGAATTCATGGGGGTTTCTGGGCTAAAATATTGATGACCTGTGCTAAAGATTGGTTGGTAATGTCTGATCTGTGGGGACTGGACACCTCGCACCCCATTTAAATAGTATTTTTCAGCAATTGATATACAGAGAGTGGAGCAGAAAGCAGAAAACTCTCTCTGTAGTGACTGAACCAAGTCACTGTGGCTTAGCTCCCATTCACATTAATGGGCGCTAATCTGCAGTATCTGAACTGACCTCAGTGGCAGCTCTTACACTTTCCTTACACTGTTCTCCTCCTAGTGGCGGCTGCAGGAAAATGCAGTGATTTAATGTCAGGAAGCAGAAGACCGTCACTGGTCCCCCCCCCCCCACCACCACCACCACAGGTTCCATAGTTACTGCATGGCCTGACCACATTGTAGGCACGACACTATTGGCTGGGGTTAAACCCCAAAACCACAACAGGTCAGCTGATCATAGTGGTAGGGCGAGTGACATGAGGCCTATCAGACAGATATGGTAGTCTCTTCCAACAGTGCGCAGCCTGAGTGTTATCCCCCACAAGTCTGATAGTGATGACTTTTTCTTAGGTAAAGTTATCAATATCTTAGCCTTGGAAACCATCTTTAGGGGACATAAACCAAGTTTGCTTTTCGTTTTTTAATATTCATTTAGTTAGGTTTACTTTAGGGATCCATCAGGTGATTCCTGCTGCCCTGCCTGACAGCCGTATATAATAACAGTATAAAACACAGCTCAGCTTCTCTCCTCTATCCTATAACCCTATATATCACAGAGCTCAGCTTCTCTCCATCTATCATATAACCCTATATATCACAGAGCTCAGCTTCTCTCCTCTATCCTATAACCCTATATATCACAGAGCTCAGCTTCTCTCCTCTATCCTATAACCCTATATATCACAGAGCTCAGCTTCTCTCCATCTATCATATAACCCTATATATCACAGAGCTCAGCTTCTCTCCTCTATCCTATAACCCTATATATCACAGAGCTCAGCTTCTCTCCTCTATCCTATAACCCTATATATCACAGAGCTCAGCTTCTCTCCTCTATCATATAACCCTATATATCACAGAGCTCAGCTTCTCTCCATCTATCATATAACCCTATATATCACAGAGCTCAGCTTCTCTCCTCTATCCTATAACCCTATATATCACAGAGCTCAGCTTCTCTCCTTTATCATATAACCCTATATATCACAGAGCTCAGCTTCTCTCCATCTATCATATAACCCTATATATCACAGAGCTCAGCTTCTCTCCCTCTATTATATAACCCTATATATCACAAAGCTCAGCTTCTCTCCTACTATCATATAACCTATATATCACAGAGCTCAGCTTCTCTCCTCTATCATATAACCCTATATATCACAGAGCTCAGCTTCTCTCCCTCTATCCTATAACCCTATATATATCACAGAGCTCAGCTTCTCTCCTCTATCATATAACCCTATATATCACAGGGCTCTGCTTCTCTCCTTCTATCATATAACCCTATATATCACAGAGCTCAGCTTCTCTCCTCTATCAGATAACCCTATATATATCACAGAGCTCAGCTTCTCTCCTCTATCATATAACCCTATATATCACAGAGCTCAGCTTCTCTCCTCTATCATATAACCCCATATATCACAGAGCTCAGCTTCTCCCCTCTATCCTATAACCCTATATATCACAGAGCTCAGCTTCTCTCCCTCTATCATATAACCCTATATATCACAGAGCTCAGCTTCTCTCCTCTATCATATCACCCTATATATTACACAGCTTAGCTTTTCTCTCTGGTATACATTATATATGGCATTAATGAATACATGGTTTGTCTTTCTCATTGCTCACAGTGCGTACTACAAAGAAACTTTGCTTAATGACATCAGGAAGGCCAGAGAGAAGTATCAAGGAGATGAACTTGCTAAAGAACTAGCACGCATAAAACTGCGAATGGACAACACTGAGGTCCTGACATCTGATATTGTCATCAATTTGCTTCTGTCATACAGAGATATACAGGTAAGGGTCTAAGATGGGATGATAATGGCTGTCATAGTGTAACAGCTAATATATGGGTAAGGCTAGGTTCACATCTGCCCCGGAGTCGTTGGAGAACTTTTCTTTTCACCGTTTTCAGTATTAAAGTGGTGGACACCCATCGGACACCTGGTGGATCCCATTATAATCTATGAGGTCTGTGGGTAACCACTATTTTAGCAGTACAGTTCTCCATTGTTTGTTTCCCATGGTGGACCCGAAAGATGGAGACCCATGCACCGATGTGAACCTAGCCTTAGGCATGTATCTCTTGTCATATAATATGGGGGAAAGATATGTAACAAAAAATGAGTAAATGCATGTAGCTGATATTGTACAATCAGATACGGAACATGCTGTATATACTGGGGTATGGGTATATGGGGTATTCCCATGACGCTTGTTCACTAACCTGCAGGCTGTTGTGCTCTATCCACTTCCTTCTTTTCTCGGCACATTGGTGGGCGGGGTTTCACTTGCACGGGATTGGTCATAAGTGAATTACCACAGTGTGAAGCTGATGTAGCAGAGCTGGATTTGAGTCAGCTTGCATTACATACAGAGGTAAGGGACTCCCTATCTCAGCCCTTATCAGCCAAATTCAATTAAACCGACTGATAAGAGCTCAGAAATCCTGGAGCTCTCACCTCCCCTATCTGAGAAGCTCCGCTACTTATCAGACACAAACAGCTCAGAGCTGCTCCCAGCCCCTCCCTCTCCCCTGAGAGCAGGCAGCTACATCACTTGACAAATGAGCAGATAACCCCAAGGGCCATAGAAACAGAGTGTAAACAATGAAGTGAATAAATTAAGATAGCGGCCAAACAAAGCAGTTTTGATAAATCAATGTATTTAGGAAAAGTCTTAAATCCTTGAATAGGAGAGCCTGTGTATGCTCCAGGTCTTCTGCTATAGCTTCCAGTGCTCAGACATTGACTGAACAGCTGATCTGTGCAGGGTCTGGGTGTTGGACCCCTGCAGATCACCTTCTGCTGACCAATTCCTATACAATTAACCTTTAACTCCACAAAGTTTAGGAATGTGCGATCTGGGTTACAGTTTGTATAGGGAAATGGGAAATTAATAATCATTAATAAGTAATAGTTATTTTTGTTTGTACTTTTATAGACAGAATGCTGTGTGCTTTCTCTACAAAGTGAGACTTTTCCTGTCTGGGGTCGGCAGTATTTATTTTAATGCATTATGGATATTACATGGCCTATCTTCCTGAAAGCACAGAGGCATATTACAGCTTATTAGACCTTGACAGCTATTATTTCTGCTGTAGTGTAATCTTCTGTCTGAATGTCGGTGCAAATATAAGGCTTAATGCATTTTTTCCCTGTTTGTCACAAAATTAGTTGAAGGTGGACACGGCTGTCAAGATGGCTGTAGTCAGGTCTCGGGGAATATGAAAGATGTGACAGTGCACCATCTTTTCAAATCATTTATAATTGTTTTTATTTTTATTTTTTGCTAAATTTTAAGTAGAAAATGGGATTGTTGGTCTCTTTATGTGGCATGTATGAACCCTGCACATTGTGAACAAGTCTAATTTAATATTTGGGCCAGATACATTCCTCAAATACATTTTTTTTTTTTATACTCTTTTAGGAAAATTTACAATGCAGTATACAGTCCTATGAAAAAGTTTGGGCACCCCTATTAATCTTAATCATTTTTAGTTCTAAATATTTTGGTGTTTATAACAGCCATTTCAGTTTGATATATCTAATAACTGATGGACACAGTAATATTTCAGGATTGAAATGAGGTTTATTGTACTAACAGAAAATGTGCAATATGCATTAAACCAAAATTTGACCGGTGCAAAAGTATGGGCACCTCAACAGAAAAGTGACATTAATATTTAGTAGATCCTCCTTTTGCAAAGATAACAGCCTCTAGTCGCTTCCTGTAGCTTGTAATCAGTTCCTGGATCCTGGATAAAGGTATTTTGGACAAACAATTCAAGTTCAGTTAAGTTAGATGGTCGCCGAGCATGGACAGCCCGCTTCAAATCATCCCACAGATGTTCAATGATATTCAGGTCTGGGGACTGGGATGGCCATTCCAGAACATTGTAATTGTTCCTCTGCATGAATGCCTGAGGATTTGGAGCGGTGTTTTGGATCATTGTCTTGCTGAAATATCCATCCCCGGCGTAACTTCAACTTCGTCACTGATTCTTGAACATTATTCTCAAGAATCTGCTGATACTGAGTGGAATCCATGCGACCCTCAACTTTAACAAGATTCCCGATGCCGGCATTGGCCACACAGCCCCAAAGCATGATGGAACCTCCACCAAATTTTACAGTGGGTAGCATGTGTTTTTCTTGGAATGCTGTTTCTTTTTGGACGCCATGCATAACGCCTTTTTTTTATAACCAAACAACTCAATTTTTGTTTCCAAAATGAAGCTGCCTTGTCCAAATGTGCTTTTTCATACCTCAGGCATCTCTATTTGTGGCGTACGTGCAGAAACTGCTTCTTTCTCATCACTCTCCCATACAGCTTCTATTTGTGCAAAGTGCGCTGTATAGTTGACCGATGCACAGTGACACCATCTGCAGCAAGATGATGCTGCAGCTCTTTGGAGGTGGTCTGTGGATTGTCCTTGACTGTTCTCACCATTCTTCTTCTCTGCCTTTCTGATATTTTTCTTGGCCTGCCACTTCTGGGCTTAACAAGAACTGTCCCTGTGGTCTTCCATTTCCTTACGATGTTCCTCACAGTGGAAACTGACAGGTTAAATCTCTGAGACAACTTTTTGTATCCTTCCCCTGAACAACTATGTTGAACAATCTTTGTTTTTAGATCATTTGAGAGTTGTTTTGAGTAGCCCATGATGCCACTCTTCAGAGGAGATTCAAATAGGCGATCAACTTGCAATTGGCCACCTTAAATACCTTTTCTTATGATTGGATACATCTGGCTATGAAGTTCAAAGCTCACTGAGGTTACAAAACCAATTTTGTGCTTCAGTAAGTCAGTAAAAAGTAGTTAGGGGAATTCAAATCAATAAAATGATAAGGGTGCCCATACTTTTGCACCGGTCAAATTTTGGTTTAATGCATATTGCACATTTTCTGTTAGTACAATAAACCTCATTTCAATCCTGAAATATTACTGTGTCCATCAGTTATTAGATATATCAAACTGAAATGGCTGTTGCAAACACCAAAATATTTAGAACAAAAAATGATTAAGATTAATAGGGGTGCCCAAACTTTTTCATAGGACTGTATGTGTTTAGAAAGTGTTTAGTGCTTTTGTGGAAATATATAGGTATGGGGGTTTTGTATAGTTTAGGTTTTTGTTTTTGTTTTTTTTGTATTTTATAGTTTGTTTTATTTGTACATGTTAGGGTTCATTCACACGGAGGAAGTTGGCGCGGAATCAGTGTCAGAATCAGCGCTGAAAAAAAAAGCTTCCCATTGATTTCAATGGGTTCTGTTTTCCTCACGGAGCCCATTGAAATCAATAGGAGGCTTTTTTTTCACCGCTGATTCGGACGTGGATTTCGTGCCAGAATCAGCGCCAACATCCTCCATGTGAATGGACCCTTAAATATGTACACTTATCCTGACTACCAGGGACAGGAAAAGAAATAAAAACATTGCCATTGTACGGACCATGTGATAATTGGCAGAATAAGGATGACTTTTTATATAGAGGTCTGACATGCGACACTGGCTATACATGTGTAGGGGCATAACTAAAGGGTCATTTGCCCCTATATCCAATATTTCCTCACAACAGTCGGCTGCGTCCCATCAGTACTTTTTAGCAGCATTTCCCTTTCCTTCTCTATCTGGGCCACAATGATGTCTTGTTCATAACAGGTCACTGTACACAGGCTTATCATTCCTAAACCCTGTTGTTGCACCCCACATATTACTCATGTCCCCTTTTATGCCATAGCTTCTTTCACCTCAGAATTTTTGCAATAAAAGCATGACGGTTCTCCTTTCTGGCTGTGGAAGGCTGTGTATCAGAAATCTTTTCAGTCCAGCTCACCAGAGGGCAGGGGAAATTAATTTGCGATGCACAGACAACCAGTTTTCCAAAACAAAGATCAGACCTTTAACTAGTAATAGTGTTCTTAAGGCGACCTATGGCTTCCGATCCTGGTTGCCGCTGCGGCCTCTATCATTTTACCAGTGAACATGGGGTTAGAAAGGACAACTTATTGCAGTTATGTCTACTTTTATAGCTGCTAGGCAAGATCTGCAAAAGTTTTAATAAAGGCAACCCTAATAGTCTATGAGATGAAACATTGGCAAGAGAAGGCAAAACATCGAAGCAGATAACAATTTGTGTAATCGAATTTATATTGAGCCACAGAAAACTAATAGTGCGATTATGTCACTACCAAGCCCTGGAACCTGAAGGTGCAACAAAGGTCCCTCTGACACAAAATACACCACTATTCTAAATGGCACGAGGTACATAGAGGTCCCATTATATAATACACCACTATTGTCAATGGCACGAGGTACATAGAGGTCCCATTATATATTTTGCACTAGGGCCCAGAAGTTCCAAGTTACACATCTGCCTGGTAGCTGTGAATAATGAACATTGTGGTTCCTGAATTTTATTGTGTGGTCGGTGTATACAGAGCGTGAACATTTGTTTCAATTTTAGGATTACGATGCCATGGTCAAATTGGTGGAAACTCTGGAAATGCTACCAACTTGTGACTTGGCGGATCAACACAATATAAAGTTTCATTACGCCTTCGCACTCAATCGGTAAGGATCCCTTGTTAAAGTTACCTCTCGTGTCACATGCACAGCAGATGTTTTTACTTGTCATGAATGCTTTTGTCGTGTAAAAGAAGAGAGACTTCAGGGTGCTGGTTTGGGCAGTCTGTACCCGGTGAATGCAATCCATAGTAACACACACTGCGGTATCTCATGGCATCTTTTCCTATTAGCAACTTTTGTAATTTTTATGATTTTGGCTGTGCCTATCTGATTATATGGCTTCATGTACTGTATATGGTTACATGTATATAAGGTTATTGGAATATTGTCCTGTTTAAAGAGAGTCTGTCAGTCCAGAAATGCCTCCCAAACTAATAACTGTGCCAAGTAGGGGCCTTTAATAGAAGCAAATGCAGACCTTAGTGGCCATAAAATGACGAAGCGATGCAGAGAGAATCTTCTAATGATGGCAGATGCATCAGAGGTAGGGCTGAGCGAAACTCGAAAATAACCCAGACTGGCCATCAATCCGAATGATTTTGTGCATGTTGGTTTCTCGAGCTTTTACCTTCAGTTTTATTTGGACCTCAGAGAATAATTATTGGAGACCTATGGGAGGTGAGCTAAGATATAAAACAGTGTTAGGCTATGGCCCCATGTAGCGAGCCCCATTGACATGCCATGATTTACAAAAACACAAGCGTTTTTTGCAATTGCAGCATTTCTGTTGCAGATTTTTGTCGGCAATGTATGGCTGGGATTAAACAGAATTCCATCCACTTTGCAGATAATGTAAAACGCAGCGTTTTTTGCTGTGGTGTTTCTGCCATGGCCAGAACGCTGCATTTTTGCAACGTGGGGCTGTGGTCTTACCACTAGAGATGAGAAAGTACTGTTCGGATCAGCTGATCCGAACAGCACGCTCGCATAGAAATGAATGGACGTAGCCGGCACGCGGGGGGTTAAGCGGCCGGCCGCCGTCAAAGCGGAAGTACCAGGTGCATCCATTCATTTCTATGGAGCGTGCTGTTCGGATCGGCTGATCCGAACAGTACTCGCTCATCTCTACTTACCACCCCTGTGCTCCAGTGCTGCTCGTGGTCCTCTTCAAGCTTTCTGACTGACATCTGGGTCCGATATTTTTTTTATGTTTGGACCCACAGAACAAATTGCCACTTAGGGCGGGTTCACACTTGAGCCCGTGCACACTTTAGGCAATCCAGCCAGTTTCCGTCTTCTGCCCAGAGAAACTGGACAGGGCATGGAAACCCGGCAGTCAGTTCTCAAACCCATTCAAGTGAATGGGTTTGAAAAGTGAGTGCCCTTGAGCGTTTTTTTAAACTGGACACAAAGTCCTGCATAGCAAAAACAAATTTCTCCAGCAAAACTCTCCGATGATAAAATATAACTTTTAATCAGAAAACATCATAAAATTTGATGTCGATCACAAAATAAAGAAAAAAAAAATGTAAACCCCCTAAAAAAACGCAGACGCGTTGCGGAACCATCGTTCCTTCCTCAGAGCATGCACTGAGGAAGGAACGATGGTTCCACAACGTGTCTGCGTTTTTTAGGGGGTTTACTTTTTTTTTTTTTTTTTTCTTTATTTTGTGATCGACATCAAATTTTTTATCATTTTATGACGTTTTCTGATTAAAAGTTATATTTTATCATCGGAGAGTTGCCGGAGAAATTTGTTTTTGCTGTGGAGATATTACACTCAAGGAATAGAGTGTGTTGCCGTGTACCCCGAAGAATTTAACCATTGAAAAGCCGATGTCTGATATCAACCTGTGGGTGAGCTGAACCTTTTTGTACCTTTTTTTTTTACAAAGTCCTGCATGTTCAACTTTGTGCCCGGTTAAAAAAAAAAATGTTTTGCCGCGGACAGGTAAAAAACGCTCACGGGCGCTCACTTTTCAAACCCATTCACTTGAATGGGTTTGAAAACTGACTGCCGGGTTTCCGTCCCCTGTCCAGTTTCTCAGGGCAGAAGTCGGAAACCCAGCTGGATTGCCTAAAGCGTGCACGGGCGCAGATGTGAACCTGCCCATAGATGTGAACTCAACCCTAATATGTTCATATACACCTCACTTAAAGCAGGAAATTGCATTCAAATGTCAAGATCCATGAGCTGGTAAATCTCTTGTAAATCTATGAAAAGCATCAGACAGCTGCTTGTAAACAAAGGCGTCCTCCTAACACCTGCCGGACCACCATAAGAGGTATTGTCTGCATCAGATGAGAGGGAAATTCAATCCCGTCTTATTAGAGTGCGCATCATGTCTGCCTAAATACTTCATTCACCTCTCACTTAGTGCATGTGATGACCAAGGCTAAAGCAAAAAAAAAAACATCAAGTAGTTTGAGCAGAAACCTAGATAAACATCATTTGGTATACAGAATGCTACACATGCATTGAAACTTAATACACAACTAGAAATAAAAATCAATATAGAACCTACACAGATCAGCTGTTCCAGCAGCCTGCTGTAGTGGTCTGGGAGCACATGCAGCTACTCCTATTCAATCACTGCTGCAATTCTCTGGAACCACCAGTATACAATAGAGGGCGCTGCAGCACCGTTCCTCCTTCTTGAATAGGAGCAGCCTGCATACACTCCCCATCCACTACAACCATGACTCTCATGGGTTTTGTTGCTTTTCCATAAATTGATGAATGCCTAATCCCTACACTTTTATTTAGTGGACTAATGTATATTGATAAGAAGCTCTTGAGACATTTCACATTGTGTCCTTGCTATGGCAGTAAGCTACCCATAAGTCGTCTCTATTAGAGATGAGCGAACACTAAAATGTTCGAGGTTCGAAATTCGATTCGAACAGCCGCTCAATGTTCGTGTGTTCGAACGGGTTTCGAACCCCATTATAGTCTATGGGGAACAGATACTCGTTAAGGGGGAAACCCAAATCCGTGTCTGGAGGGTCACCAAGTCCACTAAGACAACCCAGGAAATGATGCCAACACCTCTGGAATGACACTGGGACAGCAGGGGAAGCATGTCTGGGGGCATCTAACACACCAAAGACCCTCTATTACCCCAACATCACAGCCTAACAACTACACACTTTACACACTCAATACCACCTCTCTGACAGTAGGAAAACACCTTGAAACATGTGTATTTGGCACTTGCAGTGAGGAGAGCTTGTCACCAGCAGTGAATTTGGCCCTTGTAGTAAGTTGAGGTTGGCACCAACATTTGTTTTGAAAATCAGGGTGGATTGAGCCTCTAACCAGCAGAGTTTGGGCAAATTCATGGTGGAGGGAGCCTCTAAACACCCCAGTTTGGGCAAATTCATGGTGGAGGGAGCCTCTAAAAACCCCAGTTTGGACCAATTCATGGTGGAGGGAGCCTCTAAAAACCCCAGTTTGGACCAATTCATGGTGGAGGGAGCCTCTAAAACCCCCCAGTTTGGACCAATTCATGGTGGAGGGAGCCTCTAAAAACCCCAGTTTGGACCAATTCATGGTGGAGGGAGCCTCTAAAAACCCCAGTTTGGACCAATTCATGATGGAGGGAGCCTCTAAACAGCCCAGTTTGGGCAAATTCATGGTGGAGGGAGCCTCTAAACAGCCCAGTTTGGACCAATTCATGGTGGAGGGAGCCTCTAAAAACCCCAGTTTGGACCAATTCATGGTGGAGGGAGCCTCTAAACAGCCCAGTTTGGGCAAATTCATGGTGGAGGGAGCCTCTAAACAGCCCAGTTTGGGCAAATTCATGGTGGAGGGAGCCTCTAAAAACCCCAGTTTGGACCAATTCATGGTGGAGGGAGTCTCTAAAAACCCCAGTTTGGACCAATTCATGATGGAGGGAGCCTCTAAACAGCCCAGTTTGGGCAAATTCATGGTGGAGGGAGCCTCTAAACAGCCCAGTTTGGACCAATTCATGGTGGAGGGAGCCTCTAAAAACCCCAGTTTGGACCAATTCATGGTGGAGGGAGCCTCTAAACAGCCCAGTTTGGACCAATTCATGGTGGAGGGAGCCTCTAAAAACCCCAGTTTGGACCAATTCATGGTGGAGGGAGCCTCTAAAAACCCCAGTTTGGACCAATTCATGGTGGAGGGAGCCTCTAAACAGCCCAGTTTGGACCAATTCATGGTGGAGGGAGCCTCTAAACAGCCCAGTTTGGACCAATTCATGGTGGAGGGAGCCTCTAAAAACCCCAGTTTGGACCAATTCATGGTGGAGGGAGCCTCTAAAAACCCCAGTTTGGACCAATTCATGGTGGAGGGAGCCTCTAAAAACCCCAGTTTGGACCAATTCATGGTGGAGGGAGCCTCTAAACAGCCCAGTTTGGGCAAATTCATGGTGGAGGGAGCCTCTAAACAGCCCAGTTTGGACCAATTCATGGTGGAGGGAGCCTCTAAAAACCCCAGTTTGGACCAATTCATGGTGGAGGGAGCCTCTAAACAGCCCAGTTTGGACCAATTCATGGTGGAGGGAGCCTCTAAAAACCCCAGTTTGGACCAATTCATGGTGGAGGGAGCCTCTAAACAGCCCAGTTTGGACCAATTCATGGTGGAGGGAGCCTCTAAAAACCCCAGTTTGGACCAATTCATGATGGAGGGAGCCTCTAACCAGCAGAGTTGGTGGAAATCAGGGTGGAGGGAGCCTCTAACCAGCAGAGTTGTAGGAAAGCAGGGTGGAGGGAGCCTCTAACCAGCAGAGTTGGGGGAAATCAGGGTGGAGGGAGCCTAGTATTAGCAGAATTGTGCAACACTTATGGTGGATGAGTATGAGGATGCGGAGGAATTGGAGAGGTTGAGTACAGACATGGAGTTTCATGTTGGGGTGCTTTACACAGGTGGGCCCAAAAATGAAGGCTCTATCCAGTGGTGGTTCATTTTTATCAAAGTGAGCCGGTCGGCACTCTCAGCTGACAGACGGGTGCGCTTGTCAGTGATGATGCCACCGGCTGCACTGAACACCCTCTCAGATAGGACGCTGGCGGCAGGACAGGACAGCACCTCCAAGGCATATAGGGCAAGTTCAAGCCACAGGTCCAACTTCGACACCCAATACGTGTAGGGCGCAGAGGGGTCGGAGAGGACAGGGCTGTGGTCGGAAAGGTATTCCCGCAACATGCGCCTATACTTCTCACGCCTGGTGACACTAGGACCCTCCGTGGCGGCACTTTGGCGAGGGGGTGCCATCAAGGTGTCCCAGACCTTAGACAGTGTGCCCCTCGTTTGTGTGGACCGGTGAGAACTTGTTTGCCTACTGGAGGAACTGCCCTCCCTGCCGCCAACGTCACATGCTGGAAACATCTCCATCATATTCTGCACCAATTGCCTGTGGCAAGCATTGATGCGATTGGCCCTCCCCTCTACCGGAATAAAAGACGAGATGTTGTTTTTATACCGGGGGTCAAGGATAGCAAAGATCCAGTACTGGTTGTCCTCCATGATTTTGACAATACGCTTGTCGGTTGTAAAGCACCCCAACATGAACTCAGCCATGTCTGCCACAGTGTTAGTTGGCATGACTCCTCTGGCCCCACCGGAAAGTTCAATCTCCATTTCCTCCTCATCCTCCATGTCTACCCATCCGCGCTGCAACAATGGGACGATTCGAAGTTGCCCGGAAGCCTCCTGTATCACCATCATATCATCGGACAACTCTTCTTCCTCCTCCTCCTCCTCCTCCATTAAACGCAGTGAAGCGGACAGATGTGTGGACCTACTCTCCAGCTGTGACGGATCGGATGCTATCCCTAACTCCTCTGTGTGATCTGAGTTATCCCTGATGTCAATCAGGGATTCTCTCAGAACACACAAGAGCGGGATTGTAAGGCTCACCATCGCATCCTCAGAGCTCACCCTCCTTGTGGACTCCTCAAAGACCCGTAGGATGTCACAAAGGTCTCTCATCCATGGCCACTCATGAATGTGAAACTGAGGCAGCTGACTTAGTGGCACCCTAGGGTTTTGTAGCTGGTATTCCATCAAAGGTCTCTGCTGCTCAACCACTCTATTCAACATCTGAAACGTTGAGTTCCAGCGTGTGGGGACGTCGCACAAAAGCCGGTGTTGTGGCACATGCAGGCGTTGCTGGAGAGATTTTAAGCTAGCAGCGGCTACTGTCGACTTGCAAAAGTCGGCGCACATGCGCCGCACTTTCACCAGTAGCTCTGGAACATTGGGGTAGCTCTTTAGGAAACGTTGCACCACTAGGTTGAAGACGTGGGCCAGGCATGGAACATGTTGGAGTCCGGCAAGCTCCAGAGCTGCTACCAGGTTCCGGCCGTTATCACAAACGACCATGCCTGGGCCCAGGTGCAGCGGCTCAAACCATATTGCCGTCTCATCGAGGAGGGCATCCCTCACCTCGGAGGCAGTGTGCTGTCTGTCCCCCAAGCTGATCAGCTTCAGCACAGCCTGCTGACGTCTACCAACGCCAGTGCTGCAACGTTTCCAACTCGTAGCTGGGGTCAATCTAACAGCGGAGGAGGAGGCGGTGGCGGAGGAGGAGGCGGTAGAGGAGGAGGAGGAGGGGGGTGTTCTTCTCGTGTCCCTGCCAGGAATGTTAGGCGGGAAGACGAGGTACACCGGGCCAGTTTGGGAAGCAGTCCCAGCCTCAACTACATTCACCCAGTGTGCCGTCAGTGAAATGTAGCGTCCCTGTCCGCATGCACTTGTCCACGCGTCGGTGGTCAAATGAACCTTTGTGCAAAGCGCGGAACTAAGGGCCCGCCTGATGTTGAGTGACACGTGCTGGTGCAAGGCGGGGACGGCACACCGGGAGAAGTAGTGACGGCTAGGGACGGCATAGCGAGGTGCCGCAGTTGCCATCAGGTCCAGGAAGGCAGGAGTTTCAACAAGCCGGAACGCCAACATCTCCTGGGCCAGCAGTTTAGCGATGTTGGCGTTCAAGGCTTGCGCGTGTGGGTGGTTAGCAGTGTATTTCTGCCGCCGCTCCAATGTCTGAGAGATGGTGGGTTGTTGTAAAGAAGCGCCTGATGGTGCCTTTGATGGTGCAGGAGAAGGAGATAAGACAGGAACAGGGGAGGATGAGGGAGAAGTCAACAAAGTGGCGGAGGCAGATGAAGTGGTGTCCTGGCTCGTCCTCTGGAGTGCATCGCCAGCACAGTCAGCAGAGGCAGAGGCAGTGGCAGTGGCGTGAACGGCAGGCGGCCTTTGTCCTGCCGTTGCTGCCTGCCACTGATTCCAGTGCTTGGATTCCAAATGACGGCGCATTGAAGTGGTGGACAGGTTGCTCTTCTCAGAGCCCCTAATCAATTTCGAGAGGCAAATTGTGCAGACAACACTATATCTGTCCTCGGCGCATTCCTTGAAAAAACTCCACACCTTCGAGAAACGTGCCCTCGAGGTGGAAGTTTTTCGGGGCTGGGTACGAACTGGAACATCTTGGGAGATTCCGGGTGTGGCCTGGCTTCGCCTAAGCTGCTGACCTCTGCCTCTGCCTCTAGCTACCCTTTTTGGTGCTGCACTTGCCTCAACATCCACACTACTTTCCCCGCTTGACATCCCCCCTGTCCAGGTCGGGTCAGTGTCCTCATCATCCACCACTTCCTCTTCCAACTCCTGTCTCATCTCCTCCTCCCGCACAATGCGCCGGTCAACTGGATGCCCTGACGGCAACTGCGTCACATCATCGTCGATGAGGGTGGGTTGCTGGTCATCCACCACCAAATCGAACGGAGATGGAGGAGACTCTAGTGTTTGAGCATCTGGACACAGATGCTCCTCTGTTAGGTTCGTGGAATCGTGACGTGGAGAGGCAGGTTGAGGGACAATGAAAGGAGCGGAGAACAGCTCTGGGGAGCAGGGACAGTTGGGGTTATTGTTCTGTGAAGCTTGGGAATTTTGGGAGGAAGGAGGACAAGACTGTTGGGTAATAGGAGGAGAGGAGGCAGAGTCTGACTGGCTGCTGGACAATGTGCTGTAAGCGTTCTCTGACAGCCATTGCAAGACCTGTTCCTGGTTCTCGGGCCTACTAAGGTTTGTACCCTGCAGTTTAGTTAATGTGGCAAGCAACCCTGGCACTGTGGAGTGGCGCAATGCTTGCTGCCCCACAGGAGTAGGCACGGGACGCCCTGTGGCTTCACTGCTACCTTGCTCCCCAGAACCATTCCCCCAACCTCGCCCACGGCCTCGTCCACGTCCCTTTCCGGGAGCCTTGCGCATTTTGAATTCCCAGTTAGAAATTGGCACTATATACCAGTAGCAAAAATTGTGGGTGCACGTAACCCCAATATATTCTTTGAATTCCCAGTCAGACAATGGCACTGTATACCAGTAGTAAAAATTGTGGGTGCACGTAACCCCAATATATTCTTTGAATTACCAGTCAGAAACTGGCACTATATGGCAGTAGCAAGAAATGAGGGTATTTGTAACCCCAATATATTCTTTGAATTCCCAGTCAGAAACTGGCACTGTATACCAGTAGTAAAAATTGTGGGTGCACGTAACCCCAATATATTCTTTGAATTCCCAGTCAGACAATGGCACTATATACCAGTAGCAAGAAATGAGGGTATTTATAACCCCAATATATTCTTTGAATTCCCAGTCAGACAATGGCACTGTATACCAGTAGTAAAAATTGTGGGTGCACGTAACCCCAATATATTCTTTGAATTCCCAGTCAGACAATGGCACTATATACCAGTAGCAAAAATTGTGGGTGTATATAGCCCCAATTCTATTGCTAGGGGACTTGCAGGGTATTTCTGAGGTGAAGGTGGGGGGGCACACCGTTGGAACGGTGATTTGGGGTGTATATATGGGGTATACGGGAATACACTGTCAGTGTGTTCCATTCAGGATCCTGGGAAAGCTGGGTTGCGGCGATTGAGCCCGTCAGTGCCACGTTACACTGACAAGCTTCTCCCTGGAATTGAAGTTATATGTAAGCCCAATATATTCTTTGAATTCCCAGTGAGACAATGGCACTATATGGCAGTAGCAAAAATAGTGGGTGTATATAGCCCCAATTCTATTGCTAGGGGACTTGCAGGGTATTTCTGGGGTGAAGGTGGGGGGGCACACCGTTGGAACGGGTATCGGGGGTATATATCGGGTATACGGGAATACACTGACAGTGTATTCCATTCAGGATCCTGGGAAAGCTGGGTTGCGGCGATTGAGCCCGTCAGTGCCACGTTACACTGACAAGCTTCTCCCTGGAATTTAGCTCTTATAAGAGCTGTTGGTTGTCTTCTCCTTCCTATCCTAGCCTGTCCCTGCCTACCCAGAATCTAAGCCCTAGCTAGCTGGACGGAAACCTCCGTCCTCGGTGAATTGCAAGCTCAGAATGACGCGAACCTGGGCGGCGCTGTTCTTTTAAATTAGAGGTCACATGTTTTCGGCAGCCAATGGGTTTTGCCTACTTTTCTCAACGTCACCGGTGTCGTAGTTCCTGTCCCACCTACCCTGCTCTGTTATTGGAGCAAAAAAGGCGCCAGGGAAGGTGGGAGGGGAATCGAGTAATGGCGCACTTTACCACGCGGTGTTCGATTCGAACATGCCGAACAGCCTAATATCCGATCGAACATGAGTTCGATAGAACACTGTTCGCTCATCTCTAGTCTCTATCCTTATATCACCGCCTGCAGCACAGGAGAACAACCTGGAGCGATAAGTTATCCGAGGTTAGAAACTCTTTTACATAGAATTTTCTTCAGCCTAATTCATTGCCAGGTACTAATAATTAAACCAGAGCAGTGGATTTAGAGGAATAAGCATTGTGCCCTAAGCCCGGTAATTAATCCTGTTAATAAATAAAATATGGGAACATTCTGTAGCCGCTGTTCTGACATCAGTGTCTGCGCCTGCCAGGAAGGCAATATTCATATTACAATGTATCGGAGGTATTGGAATAAAATGTACAAGCCAGGAAACTTACTTGTGACTGCACCAACTTTGTTATACCCAAATGGATTTTTCATGTTGATGACCTATCCGTCCCCACACAGATCAGCTATTCCAGCAGCCTGCAGGCACTAGATGGCGCTGCAGTGGATGGGGAATAGAAGTGATACCTACTGGTCTTTACATAGGGTTTCCATCTTCCAGGTCTACAAGCGGACCCGAAGTATGGAAACCCAAATGCTAGCGTTAGATAGATTGGGGTCACTGGAATGTAATGGCTTTTATCATTCCCAAATCTGGGCCCACACTGCAGAGACAAACCTATACATGTGATTGTACAGATGAGCTGTTTGGAGCACTGTGTGAGTTTCCCCTCCGGCTCTGCTGGATCTGAGCCCATTGACACATAGCGTGAAATAAATACTATATCATCCTATAATTATTACATCTCTGCCGCACTCGTACCTTTAGAAATAATAGGTACAAATGTCATGTCTCATCATAAATAACCTCTTTAATATAAGACTATAGGAAAGTAATCTCTTCTGTACGTATCCGCGTGCGCAGGCAGAGACTATAAATAAGAATACTGATCTGTTTTCTTTGTCCCAAGTCGATTCTAATTGGATACATAATTGTAATGAGGAAATATACATTGTGGCGATCTCTATGGACGCTGCACAACCCCAAGATGTCAATAAAGAAGCATCAGTTTGTAGATTTATTTTAGTTAATTTGAGATATATGATACAAGTGTGAACAGATCCCTCATCATCACGTGACCGGAAAATCCTAAAACGTCAAATAGAAGTGTAAATTCACTGAAAAGTTTCTCCTTCTCAGGTCACAGTTAAAGATTTTTTTCCACTTTGGACCTTACTTATAAGATGGGTTCCTTAACAATAAGCAGACTCAAAGAAGCCATCAGCGGTGCCTGTGGGGGGGTCTGGCAGGAAGTGGAACTCCCTTTTTTTTTGCTTTTGTTGGGGGTCTTTCATGAAGATTTTTGTATAATACTTAATTAACCTATCTAACTTCCTTTTAACCTAACTTCCATAGCAACCCTCTAACTAAGCTGTTTCCATGCACAGTTGTATTGCCAGTATGTACAGCTGTAGTATTTGTCAAGATTGGTCACTTCAAATGGCTGTATCTCTAGTTGTATACCACGTAGAAAAGCTGCGATTTTTAGCTTTCATATGGATCCAAGACTGCACTACTATAAAACAACATAAGATATCACTAGCTAAAAACAGAGTTTGGAATTACCAACTATGTTTTTGACTAGTAATATCTCGGCTGAGAAAGCAGCTGAAAGCATTGAATGTCAGAGATACCAGAAATATGGTTGTATCAAGTGTGATTTTTTTTTTTTTTTTTTCCCTATAGATTTGTAATCCTGCAAATCTCTTTTCTGGCCCTTTTGAGGAGTAGAACATAAGAAAAAATAAGACATAAAAAATCCAACCCATAAAGTTAATAAATAATAGTAAATAAGTAAAAAGCATGTTATTTATTTAAGATGTGCCCTTGATGCAGTGACTCTAACTACTACATCAAAATAATTTGAATTATATTTTTGGGGGGCAACACGGTGGCTCAGTGGTTGGTACTGCAGCCTTGCAGTGCTGGAGTCCTGGGTTCAAATCCCCCCAGGAACAACATCAGCAAGGAGTTTGTATGCTCTCCCTGTGTTTGCGTGGATTTCCTCCCATTCTACAAAGACATACTGATGGATAGGTCATCAATATCAGATTGGCGGTGGCCCAACACACTGTACACCCACTGATCAGCTGTTCTCATTAGCTCACACACAGACAATAGAGCAGGAAGCAGACAGTGCTGTTCTCTATGTAGTGGCCAGATCAGGTACTGCAGATCAGCTCCCATTTATTTGAATTGGGGCTAAGCTGCAATGGCTCAGTTCCAGCACTACACAGAAAAGAGCTGTCCGCATTCTCTGTATATCAGACCTGATATTAATAACCCAGGAAACCCCTTTAAATTAATAATATTTCTGGAGAAACAAAATGCTCCCTATAATTTCATATAAGAACAGACAATAAGTGTCTAATCATTGTGTGTACAATTGCAACCCCGTCAGTCCCCGAATCACTTGTGTGAATGAAGTGCTAGTGCACATGTGTAACCACCCTCCATTCACTTTTATGATATAGAAGGAGATTGCCAAGTAGTCACATAGGCGTGACTACCCTGACGGGATTCAGGGACCCTCATTTTCATGATCTTTGGTTGTACCTCAATCAGTAAGACACTTATTTATTATCCTATGCATATGAGATAAGTATTTTTACAAAAGCTTATTTTTACCAGCCTAAGGCTATGGCCCCACGGAACATCCTGCAGCAAAAAAAGGCAGAAAGTTTGCGGAGTTTTCCTTCATGGACTTTGTTACAATTATATCTATAGGGAAACCGCTGGCATTTCTTTAGGTATGATTGACATGCTGCGATTTCCAAAACAGCGACGGCTTTGGAAATCGCAGCGTGTCCATGCTGTGGTTTGAAGGGCAATGTGGGCATGGGATTCGCATGAATCCTATCCACTTTGCAGATACTGTAAGACACGGGCAAATCGTGGCATTTCCGGTCCATGTTGCTCCGGCCTTAGGGCAGCTTGCGCTAGGTTCACACCTCCGTTCTGGTCTCCGTTCTGTGGTTTCCGTCTTCTGCATGCAAGAAGACGGAAACCACAGACCGGGTCCGGCCGTGAGCAGCGGTGAGCGTTTTATGCTCTCCGCTGTGAAACCGGTTTTTGTAATCCGGACACAGAGTACTGCATGTTTCGCGGCTGAGAGCATAAAACGCTCACCGCCGCTCACGACCGGACAGCTTTCTCACCCATTCAAATGAATGGGTATGAAAGAGTCCTGCAGGTTTCCGTCTCCTGCCTCTGTTTTATGCAGGAAACGGAAACCTGCATAATGGAGACCGGGCACAGATGTGAACGAGCCCTTATCCATATCTGATAGGGGGAATTCATTACCATTCAGCTGCAGAGGCGTGCTCAGGTGTGTGCAGGTTCTGCTTCACAAGCTAATGGCACCAAGTGAATGGAGCTTGTATGCAATGTCTGGCGCTGTGCTTGGTATTCAGTGGTGAAGCCACAGCTCTCACTTGAACATTGTATATACTGCAAACAGCTGATCTGTGGGGGTCCTGGGTGCTATTCCCCTCTCCTCTGACAGTGATCAGATATTATTAAAATATCCTAAGGACAGGTCATCAATAATCAACTAGAAATGAATTATAGCACAATTTGATCTATGTACAAGACTATGAATTATATTTTTCTATATTCTGTAACAGCGGTGGTGATGAATGGACAATTTCATTCATGATACGGATGTCTGACTTGTGGCAACTTGGATTGCGAAAGTCACTTGGCATAATGTCATCCTCCCAAGTTGTCGGTATGTGTAATAGGAGCATTACTGGAAGCAGCCGGCTGTAACTAGCACTGCGTGCAGAACAAACAATCACATTTCTCCTACTGTACATTAGCCTATTCCTGGATACCAAGGGATCAAAAAAATCATAATCCGTGGTGAAAACTGATCAGTAAACTTTCCAAATCCTGCGGTGATTACCAGCCGCCTTCACGTGGCTTTTAAGCTTAGGAGATGTGTTTGCTTTTCACGTACAAACGCTTTTCCTTCTATATACTGTACAGTGACCTTTTCCTGGGACTGGCGGGAGGAAGTTTTAATTAAAGCGGACCATGCGCTAAATACTTGTTTTATCTGGTTGTAAATGCAGACGTGGGGTTATCTCGTATAGCCGGCAGATAATGAGGCCGAGTCTATTCTTCTCCATGAGGTTTCCCGTTTTACACTAGGAAGCGCAGTGCATTAGGTGCCCATATAGTGCACTTGTCCCCGCACGGAAAGCTTTTTACCCTTTACATCCTTTTATGTGAACCGCTTATTTGCTCTTTATAACAAAGCTTTTATTTCTAATAAAAACAGAGTGTCTTGGTGCTATGTCGTTAACTCCTGTCGGCCATATGTCGCTTTTTCTGATGTACTTTACAGTAGACACCTTTGTGGAGTTTACTCATACTTGCTATACTTTGTGGACTGTAGTCATCTACATCAGTGTAATGCAACATTAATAACTATGGTTGCTGCAACCATTGCTTACAGTCTGCCGAAACATTTCTGCAGCGGCCCATGAGGAGAAAGGCAAGGAGGTTGGAAGTCGTAGTCATGGGGGGAAATATCACAACCAGATCCTCTGACGCTCCTCCTAGTCTGTTGCAGTGCTGAGCGGGTCTGATAGTGATAGTAGTATGTTCTCTGGGCATGTCCTAGTAATAGAAAGAGGCTGATGGTGGTTGGAGTGCCCATGATGGTAAATGCAGGATTAAGACTTAAGAAACAGGGTTGCAAACAAAGTAAGCCAATGGTTTTGGAAGTTGCAGTGTGTCCGTTGTATGAATGGCATTCACTTGCAGGAACTGTAGAATGCCCTGTTTTTTTTCCGTGGCGTTTATGCCATGTGCGGCCCCAGGCTAAATGACTTTTGTATTTCCGCTGCGGATAATTTAATGCAGTGTGTGGATGGGGTTCACTATTAATAAATTTACTGCACTGTTTTCCTCCCCTTCCCTAAGTCAGGGTTGTTGCAGAAGCTCAGATCTCACCTCTGTTTACTTTATTAATGGTATTGTATAATTCTTAATAACTCATACAGTGACAGCAGCACATTCGTCCCTGCCTATTACCGCCCACCTGACAGTACAAAGCCTAAGTAATATATCAGGCACGAAATTATCAGTGAGGGCAATAGAAAAAATTCCAACTGCGCCATTTTTTGGAGCAACACCTATTGACCGATTCTAAGAACAGGACTTGCTCAAAGTGACCGAATGGAGGCGTCCTCTTTATAATGTCCATTTGCTGTAATGGGGCACATGGACAGGGGTGTCTTCTTAAGGATAACGGGGCCTTGACATAACGCTAAGTTCACACTAGTGTTCAGATTTCTGTTCCGCATGGGAACCTGAAAGATGGAAACCCTATCTGCTTAAAAACAAATAGAAACCTGCGGACCCCAGACTATAATGGGGTCTGTCAGGTTTTTGTCCAGTTTCTGCTGATTTTATACTGAAACTGTTGAAGAGAAAAGTCTTCTTTCATTGCGGCCTTTGGGATGGAGTCTCTTACAGAGACTCAAATGCAGATGTGAACCCCGTCTGAAATCCATCAAAATAATTGACTGAATTTTATCATGTCTTACTTTCCAAACTGTAGAAGAAATAATGCAGGCGACCGAGAGAAAGCCTTACATGTGATGCTTCAGGTGCTGCAGGCCTGCGATCACCCTGCACCGGATATGTTCTGCCTATGTGGACGGATATATAAAGACATGTTTCTGGATTCTGACTGTAAGGACATGAAGAGCAGGGAGAGTGCAATTGAATGGTAAGGTGGATATATAGAGGAACTGATGCTTTAATTTTCATGTAATTGAATGAAGACTACTAATAGTAAAAGGGAACATTGCCAACAAGTGCTAGGGGGTCACTAACCAATTTACAGGGGTCCTGAGACATATCCGCAGGATGTGCCAAGTGTCAGATAGATGCACGGCCTATCTGGGCTCCGCACCTCTCTCCACAGCAGGGGCCACACTCCAGCTGGTGACAGGTCTCTGGCCTCTGCTCTTGATAGTGTGTGAATGGACTGGTGCGGGACTCTCCCCATTCACGTATGTGAATGTTACGGTAATGGCTGATCACACGGCACTTTCTCTACCATGTGGTTGTGGTGGCTGGTGGTCTCTAAATAGGATGGTGTCTGGGGACCTCTGTTCTTGAGATGAGTAAGAGTCCAGAGGTGAGATTTGCATTCATCAGACATTTGTAGCATATTCTATGGATAGGTTATCAATGCCTAAGATAGGAACGCCCCATGACGTATACAGAGTACCATATACCCCCTTGAAAAATATGGATTAGGTTTGGTTTGTAATGGAGTTTTATTCTTTGCATTAGATAACAACAGGTTTAAGATGATTTATCCCATGTGTGACTATAATGGGACCCCATAAACAATAGGGAACTTGGATACTTAGGGCAGAGTTCCCCTTGAGTATGTTATACAAGGTGTTTCTGTACATGCAGTATATATTAGCTTGCAGTTAATGACATTTCTCCATGTTAAGATCAAACTACTGAATAAGAACATTATTTCTATTAGGTATCGGAAAGGTTTTGATCTTCAGCCATCCTTATATTCGGGAATTAATCTTGCTGTTTTACTTATTGTTGCTGGGCAGCAGTTTGAGACCTCCATTGAACTTCGGAAAATAGGTAAATATGATAAATGTTATGCTACAGCAAAGAACAAGATATACTAACTATCTATCTATCTATCTATCTATCTCTCTCATATATATATATATATATATATATATATATATATATATATATATATATATATATATGTGTTCCACTAAACAAAGTGGTGGAGTCTGAATTCAGTCAGTTTTGGGTGCAGTCAAGAGTTGGACAACTCAAACCATTGCAGTTTTGGAAATCCTAAAATAAAAAAACAATTCTATCTACCGGAATGCTTTTCCCTATAGGTGTAATGGAAGCAGAAAGTCTGTAGAGGAAACTTTCTTTGCAAAGTGCTGCAGCAGGAACCTTGTTGTGTTGCTGCCGCGTTTTTTTCTGCAGCATTTTTTTTGCTGAGGGACCCTACATGGGGCTTAGCCTTAGGCTGAGTTCACACGAGGGGTATTTTGGTCAGGATTTTGAGGCCGAATCCGCCTCAAAATCCTGACCAAAAAAAACGGCTCCCATTGAAATCAATGGGAGCCGGTCAGTTCTTTTTTCCGGGAGCCGTTTGTTCCGGCTCCCGGAAAAAAGAAGTGACATGCTCATTCTTCAGGCGTATTTGCCTCATAAAGACACCCCTTCCTCCTGACTAGACCCATTCATTTGGTCCCAATCCAGATCGTAGTGCCGCAAATAGATGCTGGTGCACTGCATCGGCACCCAGTCGCAGCTACCCGTATTTTGGACTGTTACCTGAGCCGGCCTCCGCATCAAATTCCGGTCCAAAATACAGCAGTCTGAATTAGCTTTGTATAAATTGCTCACTTTAATTGACTGCCCAGAGACTATGGGCAGTTAACCCTTAACCCTTATTAACCCTTAATGGTTCTTCTTTTTAGGTGTACGTCTGAACAGTCTGCTGGGAAGGAAAGGAAGCTTGGAAAAAATGAACAATTACTGGGACGTGGGTCAGTTCTTCATAGTCAGCATGCTGGCCAGTGACATCGGAAAAGCTGTACAGGCCGCCGAACGCCTCTTCAAACTTAAACCACCAGTTTGGTAAGAAACAGGGCACACTGAGCACCCATTTTTAATGGTTAATCTAGTTGTAGTACTTTGCCAAAGGCTTTGTTCACATGGCATTAATAATGAATGTTCTATATATAGTTTTTTCAAAAATTGGATTGGATCCCTGCTGAAGATAATATAAAGATAGACTGAGAGTAAAAAAGTGTACAGTATATAAATTCATAAGCAATCTATATAGTTAATTGTATTAGTCTTTACTAGTTATATTAAAGGGATTTTCTGGTCCGAAAAGGAGTTATTATACTGAAGGCCTATCTACAGTATAGGTCATCAGCATGTGATCTCTGCAGGTACAGACACCAAAAACAAGTGCAGTGGACAAGGAGTGTGTGGCCGCTGCTCCTATTCAAGTAATAGGAGACGTGCTACAGCTCCTTCCACTGTATAGTGTTGGCTCCAGGAAATTCCTATTACTTGAATAGGAGCATCATTCGTGCACTCCCCATTCACTCTACCAGCTTCTGGAGCCTACATGTTAACAGACCAGCTGATGTTTTTCTTTAGTAAAACATTTTTCTTCTTTCTTATGGAGGCATGCAATCTTGTTTTTTGGAAGAGCAGTTTAGATGACACTTTACAATAAACTCAATTTTTATCACTAAATGTTGCATTTTTCAAGCTTCGTAAGGCTGAGGCCCCCACGTTGCGGAAATGCAGCTTTTTTTGGATCAGATTTTGCTGTGGTTTTTTTGAGCCAAGTCCAGGAGTGGTTTCAGCAGAAGGTAGAAGTATAAGATCTTCCTTTATATTTCCCATTCCTTTTGTAGCCATTCTGGGCTTTTAGTCAAAAAACGCATTAAAATCTACAATAAAAAAGTTGCATTTCCGCAGACTTGGGCCTTAACCTTAGGCTAAGACTTCACATAGCACTGCAGGAAAAAAAAAAGCAGTGGGAACCCATCGCAGCAGTTTCAGAGAAAGTTTGCATGTTTTTTTATGCAACATGTGGATGGAATATGCCAGAATCCCATCCACTTTGTAGGTAATGTAAAAGGCTGCACTTTTTGCAGTAGTAAAATCGCTGCATTTACACTATGTGGGTCCCGGCCTCAAGGGTTTTTCCAATTAATGACATACCGTATATACTCGAGTATAAGCCGAATTTTTCAGCACAGTTTTTGTGCTGAAAAAGCCCCCCTCGGCTTATACTCGAGTCAGCAAAAAAAAAAAAATTTTAAGGGTGGGGGAGGGAGGGAGGGTGTCTATGACCAATATCAACGAATAGAATCTCCCATAAAATAGTGGGGGGGGGGGGGAAAGATTTAAAAAAAAATTTAAAAAAAAGTTGTAAATCCCTCCTTTCCCTAGAATACATATAAAAGTAGAAAATTACTGTGAAACACAAACACATTATGTATCCCTGTGTCTGACAGTGCCCGGTCTACTGAATATCGGGTATCTGCAGTGCTCCTGTTCCATCGGGAAGGGGTTAACAGGAGCACTGCAGATACCCTATAATCAGCCAGACTGAAGTGAGGGGGAAAAAAACAGTCTTCAATCTCAGGGAAGGGGCAGACAGACAACCAAAACACCCTCTCCCCTTTCCCAGCACCCAAAAACTGACCATTTTAATTTTTGAAATTTACCAGTAGCTGCTGCATTTCCCCCCTAGGCTTATACTCGAGTCAATACGTTTTCCCAGTTTTTTGTGGTAAAATTAGGGGGGTCGGTTTATATTCGGGTCGGCTTATACTCGAGTATATACGGTATGTTTCAGCTGCAAGAATGAGGGTCTGCAAGTGCCCACTGTGAACAGAGCAGAGGTGCACATGCTCACCCACCATTCCTTTCACTCCTACGGGACTGCCAGAAATTGGGGTCAATGTGCCATAAGAATATTGGGCCAGCTTTAAGACCGGTGTGTAATAAGGCAGTCATAATTATTAAGAGTCAGATAATTAAAACGTATCTCAGGTCTATGCCCAGGGCCAGAACTCTTAGACACTGTAGATTTTATCTAGAACTTATACCAGGATTCCAGCATAGATTAGAATAAATTAGTTGGACCACGGAGTCCCTGTAACTGTTCACCCCACTTGTCTCCAAAGTGGCTTAAGTGGCATTAAAAATAGAAATAAAGCAGCAAATCTGTTCCATTCTATTGTGTTTTACAGTTAGTATGGTGGATTTCACCATTGACTATATTTATTTCACACGCCAGGTACCTGAGATCGGTGGTGCAGAATTTGCTTCTAATACAGAGGTTCAAGAAACTCAACACAGAGCACTCTCCGAGGCAAGAAAGGCTGAATTTCTGGATGGATATCATCGTAGAAGCCACAAAAGAATCAACAAATGGATTGCGATTTCCGGTATGTAATTGTTAAATGCTCCTTTAGAAATTCTGCTGCAGCAAATATCAAAAATCGCAGGATTCTTCCATTACAGTCCATGGGGTCTGCCAGTGTCCACATGTAATTGCTGTTTTAGAGATCCAGCTATCCGTTGTTCGGGTCCTCTAGCAGACCCGAATGATAGAGAGCCCAGCGCAGATGTGAACCTAGCATAGGCTTCTTTGTGCAGTTTATTGTATAACAATACTGTATAACATCTCCTATAACTTATTTCCATGTCATTAGGTTTTTCCAGCTTAAATAACCTTTGAAATATTTCAGTATTATTGTTTCACAACATTTTGCAAAAAGGAACTTTCACAACTTAACTCAAACTTGTAAAGTTTAGTGTCATTTACAGTTACATTAAACCCTTTGGTGCCGAAATGCTCATATCCTCTTCCAAACACTACTTTTTAACATGACCTATTCTTGTGTTTTTCTTATTTGTGGCATAGATTGGGCTTTTATATGGTGCCAAAAGAGAACCTGTATCTTCTGAAATTGAAATAATCAGTAACTTTTCAACAAACTTTGCCTAGATCAGTAATAGAAGTGGCCATAAGAAACTTTATAATATGTTTATAATGCTTCTTTCTCCACTTTCTAAAATTCACTGAAAAATAATTATATAAGCAAGATAAAATCTGGTTTTAATAAAGGGATTCTACCATTAAAATCACATTTTTTGTTGATCACACGTAGGAATAGCCTTAAGAAAGGCTATTCTTCTCTTACCTTTAGATGTCTTCTCCATGCCGCCGTTCAGTAGAAATCCAGGTTTTCGTTGATATGCAAATTAGTTCTCTTGCAGCACTGGGGGCGTTCCCAATGCTGTGAGAGAAATCTCCAGCGTCACCTCCATCTTCTTCAGGAACGGCCTCGCTGCGCGTCTTGTTCTGGAGCTGAGTTCAAACTTCTAGGCCTTGGGCCTCGGGCATGCCCGTGGCCACAAGAAAAATGGCCGCTTACACAGTAAGTAAGCGGCCATGTTCTTGTGGCCTATGGACATGCGCAGTCGGCTCTGCATGGCCTAGAAGTTTGAACTCGGCTCCGGAAGAAGACGTGCAGAGAGGCCGTTCCTGAAGAAGATGGAGGCGGCGATGGAGAGTTCTCTTGCAGCATTGGGGACACCCCCAGTGCTGCAAGAGAACTCATTTGCATACAGACGAAAACCAGGATTTCTACCAAACGGTGGCGCAGAGAAGACCTCTAAAGGTGGGAGAAGAATAGCATGATTAACAAAAAAATTTGATTTTAATGGTAGAATCCCTTTAAGTCTCTATAAAAACAGAAAGATACAAAAAAAATCCCCCAAACACCTGCCATTGTTTCCCACAATGTGTTTTAGGGCCATTCACATGGAGTAAGATGGCGCAGATTCTGGCACGAATTCGGAGAGAAATAAGTTATACTTTACTCAATAGTAGAAATATAAAGAACTAATTACTGGCAGAGTCGACTGCGCATGCCAGCGGCCACAAGAAAATGGATGCTTACTCATTAAGCTGTGTACATGGCCATTTTCTTGTGGCCGCTTACACAGCTTACTGAGTAAGCGGCCATTTTTCTTGTGGTCTCGGTCATGTGCAGTCAACTCTGCCTGAGGCCTAGAAGATTGAAACCCAGGACAGAAAAAGACACAGGGAGAGAGTGTACCTGAAGAAGATGGAGGCGTCGCTGGAGATTTCTCTTGCAGCATTGGGGACGCCCCCAGTGCTGCAAAAGAACTAATTTGCATACCAAAGAAAACCGGGATTTCTACTGAACGGCGATGCAGAGAAGACATCTAAAGGTGGGAGAAGAATAGCCTATCTTAAGGCTATTCCTGGGTGTTAGTCAGAAAAAAAGGGTATCCAATGATAGGATCCCTTTAAATTCCACTACATCAGTAACATTAAGAAAGTCAGAGCACATCATGTCATACATCACATGAATGTTTGTATTTTGTGGCCATGGTCATAAGAAATCTCCCTTATCCTATTCTGCACTTGTATAACCAGGTTCTTGTCTTGGAGCCCACCAAGGTTTATCAGCCATCATATGTTTCAATAAATAAAGAAGCGGACGAGAGGACGGTTTCATTGTGGCATGTGTCCCCTGTAGAAATGGTAAGAGCGCTGTTCTTCAATAAAATGGGGGATGGGTAAGCAATATGGCTTAGTTATTCTACATGGGAAGAATATACAAATCTGACTTCCATGATGTAATTAGGAAGCCAGTGCCTCAGTCATGCACACCAATAGAGGGCGCTGACTGAGGATGTGAAAGTCTGTCTTCCATGATGTAATTAGGAAGACAGAGTCTCAGTCAAGCAAACCAATAGAGGGCGCTCCCTTTAACATCACGCCGACCTTCTCAGTTATTCCTAAATGTGGTTTAGCAGTGAATTATGATGAATTGTTGAGAATGATAAATGACTATATATATGCTTAGTAAAATAATATGCAAATAAATGCAACTTATACTTATGTGATATAACCCCCCTATAAGTAATAAGTCTCACACGTGCCCTTTTGTAAGCAAATGCACTAAATGTATGCACCAAAAATAAAGTACATTTATATGATGTTACTTGAGGACATACATATACCCTTAACAGGAATGTGTCCTATGAAAATCACCTATTGTCATACTTTTCACTACTCCTCACAATAATATTTATCAAGGCTGACGTTTTGTAGGGTAATCCTGTGCTTCTAAACCGATTCACATGACTGGGCACAGATCATAATTCATGTGCATCCTCCAGACACTGAAATCTACCAGGTTTACATTAGTGTTTGGGTTTCCATTCCTTGGGTCTCAAAAAATGGGAACCCAGTCTGCTGAATGGGGGTATGAGCATTTGTTCCTCCCCCATTTGGCTGCATGGATTATCGGCAGCAATGCCCAGATTATGCAGGATGATGTGCTGCAAATAATCTGCATCCGATAAACTTAAAAGATGATCAGCCATGCTAGCGGCAGGTATTGGGAAAGAGAGTTGCAAGGAGCGCTCAGTGTCTAGTATTGCCCAGAGTATCGGCCTGTCTAAGTGGCCATAAGCCAGCCCACATGGCTTCTACGAGGCAGCCTACATGAGGCTTGACCCCTTTCTATACCAGTAAAAACCTCCTGTCACTAGCTAAAAGATCAAGATCATTTCATGTCCTATATGGGAAAGGCAGTGGGGTCATGAAAAAGGAAGAATTTATGTGAACCATAACTTAGATCCGTGCTATGGATTACATACTGATTGTTGTGAAGGTGACGGGTAGGGTTAGAGCAAAGTTTTATTCTCTTCATCTCTTATTGTTCTGCTTATTTCAGAAGGGAATTCATGAGTGGAACTTCACAGCGTCTTCTATCAGAGGCATAAGGTAAGAGAAGTAGACTAAACAATACTCTGCCTTATAATTCACCGTCTCAGGAGAAAGCTCAACTGGTGTCTTCATGTTCTTGATCAACACGTGTACAGTCAACAACCAGTGACAGGAAGGTCCGCAGGCAGCGGTAGCTTTATTATTTCCATGCAATTCCTGGAAGAGCCCCTGCAAAGTGACAGCTTTATGAGTTGCAGGATGTGTCTGCTTTTACCCATTGACTCTTTTACTTAATCACAAGTGAAATCTGTTTCATGTATAATTTGTGGTGTTGTAGAAGCCCTCAATGTGTAGTGTTATAGCAGAACCTCTAAGAGCAGCTCAGATAGTGCCGCCAAGTCACTGTACACCGTGCAGAGTGCAGTAAAGGGGTAGTCTGCATATACATAACCATATTTAAAGAGATAAGATATTACTTTAATAGTCCCACAATGGGGAAATTTCAGTGATACAGTTTCATAGATGGTACAGTAGTATATAACAAGAGAGAAAACACATACAAGCTCATGGCAGATAGAGAAATCCTAGGAATCATAGCAACTAAAACGAAAGAAACACAGACGCACTGCAGGATCATTTACTTCTCTGTGCGGAGTGATGTTAATAATAATAATAATAATAATAATAATAATACAGCCGAATGTGGTTGGAGGACACGAGGAGGAGGGCACAGCATGTAGATATAACAGGCAGAAAATTTTTTTTTGCAGAGGTGGGGAACATATGCAGCTATCATGATAACATGTGGCAGTTCCTTTGGTACGTAGTGAGATCTCCTGCTCACAGCTGATAGTTCGGTATCTTGCATCAGCACTATTGTCCATTAACCACAAAAAAACAATGCCCCAAATGTCCTTCATCACAGCCCTCCTCCTTTCTTCTTACCACTGTGTTCTACTTCCCCAAAGAAGTCTGAAGCCATCCAGGTAGACAGGGTGCTGCTCTCTTGCCAAGCTTCCATAGCTCCTGGGGTAGGTGGGTGATGGTAGGTTCCCAGGCTGTAACAGTGTCCCACGTGTCCACAGTAATAGAAAGAAATACCAGTCAGCTGTAGCATCTTCACACATCAGCAATAGACGCCAGAAATCATCTCTTTGAACGAAGAAGTCCACACTTCCATGTAGGTTTTCCTCCATGCCGCATGGTGTCCTGGGGGGATGGTAACAGGCACATGTGCTCCAGGTCTTCAGTCATTGTCCATGCTTTAACAATAGATACAAAAGGAACAAAAAACTCCACAGGGTCTTCCATTCGATTTATAGTTGCTAAGTCATAGTGCTAGTTTCTTGGTTACAGGATTTTTGAAGATACAGAGAAAAAGAGTGAGAAAGGAAAGATAAGGTTGCTCCAAGCTTGGAGCCCTGTATCGAGGCAGCCACTAAGGGCGCCAGGAAGAGGGCTGGGGCTCTATCACTGGGAAAAGTCATTTTTATCTAATCACATCCTTGCATAGGCTTTAGAAAGTCTATTCCACACCTACCTATAGTATGTAGATTGCCTCCGTGTTTTTTACCAAATGTAAACGTTGCAGAGTTTTAAAGATTTTCTCTAACCATCTTAGTGGTGACAGTCTTTCGTCCTGATAGCTTGCCACTAGATATGTCCATGAATGCAGGAACTTTCTATGGCCTGGGACTTGTCAAAAACCCAGCCATGATTTCCTTATTGTGGACAGGTTATCGGACATGGACACTACATTTATCAAGAGAAAATCTGTCCACAATAAGGAAATCATGGCTGGACTTCTGAGAAGTCCCAAACTATAGAAAGTTCCTGCATTCATGGTCCATTGGTCCATCAGGACGTAAGACTGTCACCACTATTATAGTTAGATATATATTTAGTTTAATTATTTGTATTTGCAAAATTTTTTTTTTTTTTTTTTTTTTTAATTTTGAACAAATTTAAATATGGCTATTTCCATAGAAAAAAAAACATTTTTTCAATGCTGTTCAAGATACTGCAGGTGTAGACATATAGCAATACACTATCAGTAATGACAGCCAGATAGCAAATACTGTACAGCACCCATGCAATACCTCTTAACACAACATCCTTAAACACTTGCAGCTATAGTTGAATTCTATCTCACAGGGGGAGATTTCTCATTCCTTGAATGTCAGTTTTTTGCAATTTTTTTTTGCACAAGCCAGATTTTTGTGCAAAAAATGTGCACATTTTTGCTCTTTTCCCCTGATCTCTCCTCTATCCTGAAAGGGGTTGTGACAAGGGAGAGATGTATATGATATCTGCATATACACCAGCTATAAGTTAGCATAGATTTCAGTGCATAGACTGTGCACAGTATACAATACATAGGTAAGTGACAGTGTGCAATGTGTAAGTTGCGATGTGTTCAACTTGCTGAAATCATTGTTTAATTTTCTCCTTTCCTTCAACATCTACTGTACCTTGGATACTGAGTTTTTTGGAATTAATGTGGTGCATTATTATTTATGATCAGTAACAATAATTACAGTATTAATGTCCCAGTAATAAAATAAGCTCTAATAAAATAATTCTTATTCGTTATCCAGTTTGTATGTGACTATAATAAGGAAGGGGGAATTGTACCTTGTATATGATTCTATCAGGAAATTAATTAAGGGCTTTGCAACAGTTTTCTGCCATAAATAAAGCTGCAAATTTTGACACATGACATTTCCATGCAAAAATGTGTGATTTATTTATTTATTTATTTTATTTATTTATTTATTTATTTTGCCCTTTTACGCTTTCCTAGTCAGTGTAAAGAAAGGTGGACAGGGTATATCGGGAGGACAGAACAGATTTATTGTAATTTCTAATGATTTTTTTTTTCTTTCTGCAGCATTTCGAAGTTTGATGAACGTTGTTGCTTCCTTTATGTCCATGACAATTCTGATGACTTTCAGATTTATTTTTCCACCGAGGATCAATGCAATAGGTGAATATAGACTTGAGAATCGTCCTAATCCTAAAGGCAGATACATACTGTATGAAGAAACATGGAAAAGGCAAAAATAATTAAATTGGAAAATCTTTGACCTATATATTGAAAATGAATGAGTTTATTAAAACATGCCCATGTAAGTTTCTTGGGCTAAATTTCAGTAAGGCCGTGGCCCCACGCTGAGTAAACGCTGCCGATTGGTCTTCGAAATGGCTCTGAAATGGATATTTCTAGATAATTTCCAGCCTAATCTCTTATGATTTCCTAGTAGAAATTGATCTTGTTCTTCTTGCTTCAGCTCTGTCTTGTACATGGCTGTATCACAAATGCATGCTGCAGAGATCCATTATTTGGTACATATAGCCCATACTGTCCTTTATATCTTTGTTATCTAAGTTATGTAGCTAAGGCATACACAAATGCATGTCATCAGATTTCGCAGTGCTTTATAGATATTGTCAAGTGTTATATTGTCCCATATAGGGATCACAAGCTCGTGAACATATTCTTTACAATGAGAGAGAGCAGGGGTTTGTGGCAATCCTTGGACACAGTCCATCTGATCCCGGGTACGGTCTGTATGTGTGTGCGGGGATAGGACACAGCGCTCTGCTAGTAATACTGCATGAGAACGCTTCAGATCTGGAGGAATGGAGACGAGGTGAACTTGTTTTTCACACCAATGTCAGAAGCTTCACGTCTCAGTCAGCAAAGCTCTGACAATAGAAACACAAACACTGCTGACTTTTTCCCATGGAAATTTTCATAGATAGGTTTGTAAACCTAGAAGACAGAGGTTCTTTGTATGTGCCATCTCACATGAATAGTCCTTAATATGGTCTAAAGACCTCGATCTGCTTTGGGTCTTGTGGACTCCTTGTAGATATGTATATTAGTATAGTATATACATGTGTGTGTATATATAAATATATATATATATATATATATATATACACACACACTAATATATATATTTAAAATTTATTGCAGTGACATTTTATTTAGAGACCAATTGCCAACTAAAGGAAACCTAGTACTAAACCCTGTAGTCAGCGGTTTAATCCCCAATGTGACCACTGAAATGCTATCATGTATGGCACCTAGGCGCTGTAGCCAGTGGTAGTCATGTGGATGTATGTGAGGTCTTCATTGCAGAACGGGAGTAATTCATTTAATGTCATCACTTCTTTACCACATTATGACACCTCTTAATATTACCAGACAAGGGTAGTTGGCCATGATTGGACAGCACGGCTGGTACATGGGCGGCACACGGATGTCATGCCAATGAATGGGAACCGTGGAGGCATGGCTGCAAAACTGGGCAGGAATAAGACCTGTCCTGAGTTTTGCGGCCTGAACTGTGAAATGAATAGGTCCGTGTGCTATCTGGGGGAAAAAAAACAGATGGCACACTGAACTAGCACATGGTCGTGTGCAAGGGGCCAAACAGCTAGGTCTGTACAGCCTAGAATCTAGGCCCTAGATGGTGAGCCCTAGATGATGGGCAGTTTGTTGATATGTCCACAAGCGTCTCTCAGTTCAGGGATGTGCCTCCTCCCAAAGTTTAACTGGGAAACTGTCTTTAATTGTGTCATATAGGCATGTCTAGCAGTCAATAACACTATCCAAAAGCAGCCTCTGAGAACCTGTTTATAGGGAAGCGAGGAAGCCCTTTTCTGCCCTCTTGTGGCAAGACCTGGTGTCTAATCCGATCACACTTGTAATCATTTACTCATCTGCCTCTGACCTATTTGGGTGCTGAGTTTTGGAGCAATCCAACGTTTCTAACTTTCAGAATTTCCTGGCTCTGGTTATGTTTTTCCAGACTGTGTCTTTGACTGCAATATACAGTATATGTAAGAGCTACCCGTCCACATTCTTACTACATATTTTCATGACCGATCTGTACAATATACACTTTTCAAGTAGTCAAACATGTTGTTATACCCATAGCATGGAACAGTAGTGTAAAATAAAGACATTAGAAACAGGAGGAGGTTACAAGAGGTTTTGCATTCCTGTAGTCCTCTTGTACCACATTCACACTGAGCATTGTCTTAGACGTTACCATAGACAATAGCATAAGAATGGAGAAAACGAGATAAAACAACCACCCTGCTTCCCTAAAAGTGCACAAACTTTAATGTGGACTCTTTTTCTGCTGTAAGATGTGTAACGGGCCCCTCAGTGACCAAGTGCTCTCTATAATACTGGGGTCCTCTTGTGCTATAGAGAGGCCTTTGGGCCCCCCTGAGGCTCCAGGGCCCGGCAGTGATCGCTAGCTCTGCAGCTCCTATGGATACTTCCCTGGGAAGATGTCTGCCTTTTGCAATCCCACTTGTCCACATTTCACAATAAAAATGTTTGACTGCCATCAATATTTTACCTGCTGCTTATAGTGAACTTTAAGTTTAACAAAGCATTTTGCCATTTTCAAGGTTTTGTGGTCTTGTTAAAGAAATCATTACGGATGTGGTCGGCAGCACAGTAGAACTGGAGGGGGAAGCAGATGGCGATACCTTAGAGGTGAGTAGATGATATGGAGCAATATTTAGCATTACAATACATTCAACATAACTTGAATTACTTTATCGAGGAAGATAACATTGCATCTTGGTATCTTGCACTCTCTGCTCTCAATTGCGACAATTGTTCCTCAGTATCTGACATTTCTGTAATGACATACGTACATACCAACTTTTGGTAAGAATCAGGAGTATCCAAGTCCCAGAACTGCCACAACTCACCTGGGACAGCTCATAGGAGGGGGAAGGTTTTGCATCGCTGGGATAGGATGGATTTTCAGGCATTGTTACTGAAACTTCAGGACAATCCTGGCAAATTCGGGACTGGGAAGCTGTTAGGGTGCATTCACACTGAGTAAACGCTAGCTTATTCTGAACGTAAAACACGTTCAGAATAAGCGGCGTCTAAAGCAGCTCCATTCATTTCTATGGGAGCGGGGATACGAGCGCTCCCCATAGAAATGAATGGGCTGCTTCTTTCACTCCGTGCAGTCCCATTGAAGTGAATGGGAAGTGCCGGCGTGTACGCTCCAGCATGAGCAGAGCTTGCCGTATACGCCGGCACTCCCCATTCACTTCAATGGGACTGCACGGAGTGAAAGAAGCAGCCCATTCATTTCTATGGGGAACGCTCGTATCCCCGCTCCCATAGAAATGAATGGAGCTGCTTTAGACGCCGCTTATTCTGAACGTGTTTTACGTTCAGAATAAGCTAGCGTTTACTCAGTGTGAATGCACCCTTAGTCTGATGCTTGCTGCAGGCAATAGCTATTGTAAACGTAGCTAGAAGTAGCATTTACATTACTAGATATTAAAATGTATTGTCCCTTGACATCTAAAATGAAAAATTAAGCCATTTTGCAATAAGTCTTATTAACAATTCCCCAGTGCTTTGTTTCCGCAGCTCCTGTGCAGACTGTGTGTCTTCATGGGAACAATAAATAGATTTTTTTCTGTAACGCTGCATTCTTGCCTGCCTACACTTTCTTCCAGTTGTCACTTACTTTGTGCTAATAGTTTAGGGGTGGGTTAGCAGATGTAGAGGACAAACAGAAGGGAACATGCCTACAGGGTCAGACTACAAGGTGTGTGTTTGTTGTCTGTCACCATGAAGATGCATAAGTCTGCAGAGTAGCTGTTGAAACAAAATTAGGAATTTTTTTTTTTTATTACGCTTTATATCTCATTTTATATTCATTGAGAGAATTAAAATCATTTCAAAAGTGGACATACCCTGTAAATGGCCGTATGTGAAGGACGCCAGCGTGTGCCTGTAACCATCTTAGGGCTCGTTCACATGGGGGCGGTGGGGGGCGGATTTTGACACAGAGAGTAACACGGGAGCCGCGTCACTCTCGGGTCAAAACCCGCCTGCCACAACCATCGCGGTCGCGGCTTGCCCCTCCGTAGCCGGCTCAAATGAATGAGCCGACATCGGAGGGTTCTGCGCCCATTCAAATGAATGGGTTTGAATAGTGACTGTCAGTTGCCGTCTCCTGTCCAGTTTCTGGGGCAGAAGACGGAAAACTAAAAGCGGAGACCGAGGCGCAGATGTGAACCTGCCCTTATGGGTTAAAACTTAATGTGACAGCTTTATAGCCAACCTCACCATCCACCGTTACAGACCAGAATCCATATTGATCACATAATTGCACATTGTGACTGTTTTGTGTTTCTCTGAGCTGGTTCATATTCCAATGGACCTCAGTACGGTAATACTCAGAGTGGATTGCAGTATATTTCCTTTTTTTTGGTTTTCAGTATGAATATGATTATGATGAAAATGGGGACAGAGTAATCCTGGGCAAAGGTACCTACGGAGTGGTGTATGCAGGCCGAGATCTCAGCAATCAGGTCCGTATAGCCATTAAGGAGATACCAGAAAGGGACAGTAGGTGAGTCTCCTATACAAACACGTATATACTTGTGTGTCTCTGCTGTAGACCGTACAGTAGTAAGTACATTATTCTGAATTTTTTATAAATAACATTTCGCCATTTCCCAGATATTCTCAACCACTGCATGAAGAAATTGCACTTCATAAATATCTTAAACATCGCAACATAGTTCAGTATCTTGGCTCTGTCTCAGAAGATGGATACATTAAGATCTTTATGGAACAAGTCCCAGGAGGTTTGTTTCATGTATTTGCACTTAAGCACTATTAATGATCGCTCTTGTTGTAGGCCGTACGGTTAGGCCTATCTGAATTCTACCTGACTGATATATACAAGGGGATATATAGACTTAACCCACTAACAGATGCTACCTGTATTAGAGATCTTTATAAGAATATGCTCATACACACTATCATGTTGTTCTTTCTTATGGTGTTTTATTCATAAGATTTATGGATAGATTTACATATAGAGTATAGTCATACAGTAGCGGGATGATTATACTATCTATATGGGTGACATACGTGGCACATGCTTTCTGCAGAGCCTGTTTTTGTGGTTTTGTTTTGTTTTTTTGTTTTTTTATTGAGTCTTTCATTAGGTCCTATGAACATGTATCTATCTATCTATCTCTCTCTCTCATCTATCTAATATCTATCTATCCTCTCTATCTATCTATCTCCTATCTATCATCTATCTATTTCTCATCTATCTAATATCTATCTATCTATCTATCTATCTATCTATCTATCTATCTGTCTATCATCTATATGTGGTTGGTATAGCTATTGGTATCATGTTCTACTAGTATTATATTCCAAATGTGATGATTACGACCATTATGGATATGATAGGGCCAGTAGGGGGCGCTGAGCTCAGAACCCAATATATCTATGAATCGTGGGCTGTATATATGTGGTAGAGCTTTTCTCTTCCTCTTTCTAGGAACTAGTGTGGGTGTTGAGATACTTACTGTAACACTCACCAAGTAGTTGTCTATTTTCCGCTGCATTGAGATCCGTGTATAGACTAGTGGAGAGAAGGCTGGGTACAAACACTGGTAATACAGCGATCCACCTTACTCATAGCGCAAACACCAAGAAATAATGTGGATCATTTAATAGACTCTTCCATGGCCACTATTCGGGCTCCTACAAATATTAAGTGATACGCCTCAATCTGACAAGCAACCACTAACCTATGTATTGGACATACCATCAGGGAGGGTGTAGATGAATATACACTAGTAATATAGTGCTCCACCTCCTTATAGCCTTCTATAATTACCTCTGACAAACCAACAAATATTCCTATAGGCTGGTGAAATGCATAAGTGATATATCTATTTTTCAGTTTGACATATGTTCTCATCTAGGTCACGTGGCATACATGACTACTCCATCACGCTGATATACACTACATACACTGACATACACTATTTAGTCCTCCTAGTGCTGCTGGTTTTTGTGCTGCTATTAGGAGAGATACAGTATGAGGGAAGCATCAAGGTGAAAATAAAGCCTGCACTGATATCTCTTGCTAGTCCCTTTGTATGGATGACTGACTGAGACTAGCTTTTCTAAGGCTATATTAAGGCAGTTTGTTACCCCTTCCCCCATTAGGGGGTGTTCACACTTGCGCTCATGTCCGCCCGGCGATCATTTTTAAAACCCATTCATTTGAATGGGTTTTGGATTTTTAAAGCAAACCGCTGGTGTCCATATGCAGCCTCTCCGCGTTTTTGTTTTTTTGCATGGGCACAAAGTCCTGCATGTCTGACTTTGTGTCTGTGCAAAAAAAAGGTTGTCCTGTAGAGAGGCTCCATACGGACGTGGCCGGTTTGCTTTAAAAACCCATTCAAATGAATAGGTTCTAAAAATGACCGCCGGGAAGCCGTCCCCTGTCCAGTTTACCTAGGGGAATAAGATGGAGACCTGGCGGGCGGACACAGGCGCAAGTGTGAACACCCCCTTAGAATTCAGTGGGTGGATAAGATAAGATAATCCTTTTAATAGTCCCACAGTGGGGACATTTCAGATACATTGCTGCTCAGATTTTAAGGATATTTAATAAATTATTTTTAGAGAGTCTAATCTGATTATTTGGCACATGAGCTCTGAATAACATTATGTGGGTTGGAATATATTTTAAGTGTAAAGTATGGAGCATTTTGTTTTTCTATAAAAATATTCAAGCACATACTAAATTATAAAGCGCTGCTTGTAACTCTAAGAGCTGCTTGCAGGAGTTTTCTCTGCACATTTTTGAAGTGGAATGGGGGACAGAATCTCCGAACAGAAACCGGGCGCAGGTGTGACCCCAGCCTTACAACGGGACCCATACTGTAATCATGCTGCTAGTACAGGATGGTAGCCCTGATGTCCACGATGCTATAAGATTGGGCCCCTAGGAACCGCAGGCATACAGGCAATATTGCTAGGGCTGATTGAAACGAGCCTTAGTATGACTATATATATATATATATATATATATATATATATATATATATATATATATATATATATATATATATTCACATATTTTTGTACAGTAGCTGTGTACACAAAACAATAGAAAATTTTAATTGACTATTTGAAACTATTTTATTTTAGGGATGCATTGCGATACTTTAAAAAATACTTGGTTGTGAGGTCATCCATGGTGTGTAATGGTTCATGGCCTGATGTAATACTGGCTGGTGATGATACTTCAGCACTTTACATTGCAATTTCTAAAATGGTAAACGCGTCACCTTTATTTTTTTTTTCCTACACACAGGTAGCCTTTCTGTACTTTTAAGGTCTAAATGGGGTCCTATGAAAGAACCAACCATTAAATTTTACACTAAGCAGATTTTGGAAGGATTGAAATATCTTCACGAGAATCAAATAGTTCACCGAGATATAAAGGTAATAGAAGTGTGTATGGGATGTGTCAGGAGGATCAGAACAACAGACACACTGACCACTAAAACAGCCGACACAGTCACTGACAGACCTCATTGACTGTACCGGGGTCTGTTTGATGTCCATTATTTTAAAGCGAAACCTCCGGACAAAAAAAGTCAGACTTGCAGCAATTTTTCATGTGCCAATTTTTTCTGCAATGTGGGGATAGAATTGTCCAGAATCCATCCACTGTACAGGGAATGTATAATGCAGCGGTGTTTTCTGCATTTGTGCCACGTCTGTAATCCAGGAACTCTGTAAAATGGCTATAGCTATAGCCTGCGGGTAACCTAATGGCAGGAATATGCTTGCATCAAAGTATTTAGTGTGATAGATACTGAGTCATATCTCAGTGTCACACATCCCACATGTAAGGTGCATAGGAAACCTGCTGAATTCCACACATTGTTTGCATGCATTAAATACAGTAGTTGTGACTTGCCCTGTCTAGAGAAAGCACAATGCAAGTCATCTGCCGTTCACTACTTGTATGATGTATATTTGGATGTAGTGATTTAGTGCAAACGTCTGCCAGACCCCATAACACAAGTACCTACCTGTGAATACGGTAGAGGAGGCGGAGCCACATGTGGACCAGGTGCTGGTTCTGATCATGTGACCTGAGATTGAAGCGTGCCCAGATCCAGCCAAAATAAATCCCTGGAGGAAATAAGTAACATTAAACTCTCTGGACAACCCCTTTAGCTTATGGCAATATTGTCCAACACAAGTACAATGGACAAGTGATTGAGACAATGTCCGGCCAGCTTTAGGGCAGGGTATAAATAAAGTTCCAGTTTTTTCTGTTACTGTGTATCGGCTCATGTCTTCCATACAGTCCATTTAGGTAATGACATAAATTGTCATGTAACATTTATGTAAGCAATGTCTTTTCTCTAGGGTGACAATGTTCTAGTCAACACGTACAGCGGAGTGGTCAAAATATCAGATTTCGGAACATCAAAGCGACTTGCTGGAGTAAACCCATGCACGGAGACATTTACCGGTAATAATTGGATTATTCAGTTCCCTGGTTACAGATTGTTAGGTCAACATCATAAGCTATTATCTGTCCCTGCCTGATATTCTTATTACTCCATATTCTGCAGTTATGTCTGTTCATAGTACAGCAGTTCAGTATATCAGTGTATGCTGGGAGTTGTAGTTTTGCAACTATTGGAGAGCCCTGGATGGGAGACGACTACCGAATAGTCACCAGGCAGCACTGTAATGGACAAGTACTGTCCTGCTGAATCCTCTGATCTCTGTTGTGTAACCCCTTGTATGCCTCCACCAGGGTTGATCGCAGCCTACAAGGGTTCAAACAAAAGGCAGGATCCCCATTGACTGTGCCACAGGGATAGCCTTAGGGAAAGGACAACATTTCGGTAATATTCTACATGCTGCTACATTCTTGATGCTTCCCTGACCTAGACATAATCCCTTAGATACAAGACAGAGGTTCAGCGCCACTCTCTAAGAAAAAATTCCAAATATGCTGTGTCCCATTTCATCATATCAGGAACAACATTCCCTGTACTTAAGGTGACCATGGCTTAGATAGCTTCTCTCCCCTTATAAGTTCCATGACTCGACACACTAACATTAGTATAGATGTCATTTCTGATCAATACATTATTTTTACAGATACAAATGTATTTGATTTTTAACCCATGAAAAGTCCCCGGACAACCACCATTATAATTTTTTTTTGAGTGTGTGTAAAGATCTTCTTATGGTGCCCTCTAGTGTTTGATATGAGTACCTACAACTTACTTTCATCGCTTATCACTTTGATGATAATTCTCATAGAAGCAATGGAAAAACTAAGATTAAAGTAAATGAACAAAATACAGAACCATTGAGATTAATATTAACAATATTGCTGTGTGTTGTTACATTTAGGGTGTTGTATTCATTTGTGATGACGCCACCGATAGTATGACAACTCATCCTAACACATTGTTATCTACAAAAGCTATAAAGTGTTTGGATTGAGTTTTCCTCTGTGGACTTTCGGCTTCCGTTATACCAATACCTACCTACGTTGGCGTTTCCATAGGTATAATTGACATGCTGCGATTTCCAAAGCCGTGACAGTTTTGGAAATCACAATGCATCCAATGAGTGTGTGTTTCCGCAATGTGTCAAATCCCATCCACCTTGCAAGTGACTCTAAAACGCTGCGGTCTTTTTCACCTTAAGGCTAAATCCCCATGTGGCAAAAACGCAAGCGTGGTCAGGATTGGCTTGAAAAGGAATGGAAAATATAAAGGAACCTCCAAAGTCCCCTCCTCAAAAAAAAATGCAGCAAATCTGCAACAACAAAAAAAAAACACTGCATTTCCGCAACGTGGGGCCTCAGACTAAATCTAAGGTCCCCCACATAGCGAAACGCAGCTAGAAAATTATTTGCACGGTTTCCGCAGCTTTTTATTGAGTTTTTGTTCCATTTTTTTGCTGCTATTTTCCCCGTCTCCATTAGAACTATAAGAAAACACTTACAATTCCACCGTTAAAATTAACATGCTGTGTTGTTTTTTTTTAACAAAAACAACTCATACGTTTTGGAGAAAGCAGCTTTTCCACAGCCCTTTTTGTTAGCTAATGTGTGGATGAGATTAATCAGAATCTCACTTTGCTACTATTGTATAACACAGGGCTTTTTTTCTGCAAAAAACTGCATTTCCTCAATGTGGGGCCTTAAGGCTAAGAGCCCATTGTAATGAAATGCTTCTTAAAAAAAAAAAAAAAAAAAATGCATTTTTTTTTTCTGCATTTTCCTTTGTTTTTCCTACCCATATTAAATCTATATGTAAAATGGCCACAATTCTAAAATTAACATGCTACAATTTTTTTTTTCCTGCAATGTGTGGATGAGATAAAATCCTATCACATTCACTTTGCTGGTATTGTAAATCATAGCGTTTCTTCCTCTTTGTCTCAGCAACCATAGCAAATTGTGGAAAAATATGCCCAGCGAACACTGTAGTGATTTTGGATTCCGTTATACCTATGGAAATGCCGGCGGTTTCCCTATAGGTATAATGAAAGCAGAATGTCCAGAGAGGAAAACTCTGCAGACTTACAGCTAAAAGCGCTGTGTGAAAAACCGCCATGCATTGCCACTGTGGTTTGTCTCTCAGCACTTTTTTTTTGCTGCGGCCTACTATGTGGGATCTTAGCCTGTCGGTGTCTGCGGCATTATATACTCTGCAGAATATGTCTGTTGTTTCTTTCATATCTCTTAATCTAAGAAAGCAGGCATAGTAGACGCTTGCAGATGTGCTGTGAAACTATACCTCACAGTCCACAGGGGGCGGCCGATCTTACCGCCCATAGGAACTGAATTATGACCCGTATGAGGGCCCATCAGGAGATTGATCAGTTGCCTCCTAATGACTTTGTCAGACATGTATTATCCTTTTATTCCCCCGTCCCACTGATTTTATGGCTGACATCTGACGTACAGAGTATTGTTCCCTATAATGTTCTTCTAACTGAATGCTACTTGAAACCCAAAGTTCCTGCTTTAGTTACATGTCAGTGACAGCTGCAGAATGTGATGACTTCTTCCAGTAGACTTGTCGGTGACTTGGACTCAATCTCTAATCTTATTAATGGCATCTGTAATTAGAAGTCTTGGACCTAGGTTTACGCCTGTGAAGTTCTTGTAGTTTTCAGCAGTGCGGCCCTATTACATCTGCTTGATAACCTAAATGACGCTATAGTAAAAGGAAAATGTTCGTTCTTGTACCGTGTTAGCCAGTGGGTAGGAAATTATAACAAAAGAAAAAAACTTGATAGTCTTCAGTAGTTGATACCTTTTTAAGGAAAGAGCGACGGATTTATGAGTATAAACTTATGACCCTGCTTCAAACACTGGAGAAGGGGTTAAATCTGTCACATGGGTTTATGGCATCTTACAGAAATCACTGACCTGAGAACTGATAAGGAACCTGGAATTGTTTACATTGTTTCTACCAATAACTGATAACCCTCTACCCCCCTCCTCCTAGAATTCTACCCATATGTCTCCTTTTGTATATATGGTTTATAAATTTACTTGAGAAAGAAGCCGAGAGTTCTGAAACGTTGTATAGTAAAAGGAGCAGCAACTGCGAGATTCAGAGAGCTCTTCTGATACTTGACCTCCTTTATACTCTGATTATATTATACCTCAATGTAATAAACCTTCTCTTTTTATTTCCAAATATAATCTCCATGTTGTAGGCACGTTGCAATACATGGCGCCAGAGATCATCGATAAAGGGCCCAGAGGATATGGCGCTCCGGCTGATATCTGGTCTCTTGGGTGTACTATTATTGAAATGGCTACAGGAAGGCCCCCGTTTCATGAGCTGGGAGAACCCCAAGCTGCCATGTTTAAGGTACATTTTATATGTGAATATTTATTTTCCCGGATTCCTCAGAATCAGTAAGGCTCTGTGCACACTATGGTATATCCCATTCCATTACAGTTCCAATTTTGACAGTAGCGACAGCGATATAGGTGTAAACATGGAAGTTACAGTGTGAAGAGCCTCATGTTTGTATGTGTGATTATAAATATATGTAAAACCACAAGCCAGCAAAGTGTCTGTGACTACTAAGGGGGTATTCACACTACCGCCGCTGTCTGCCCTGGGGTTTCCATCCTAAACCCCGGGGAAACTGGACAGGGGACAGCATGCCGGAAGTCAGCAAAAACCCATGTATGGGCTCCTTCACACAGCGTAAGCGCTCGGCTCATTCTGAGCCATACACGCGAGCGCTTCTAAACACTTCCCATTCACTTCAATAGGAGCGCGCATAAAGCCGGCTTTACGAGCGCTCCCACTGAAGTGAATGGGAAGTGTTTAGAAGCGCTCGCGTGTACGGCTCGGAATGAGCCGAGTGCTTACGCCGTGTGAAGGGGCCCTATGTCCGACTTTGTGTCCATGGGAAAAAAAAAAAACGGTTTCCAAGTGGAGAGGCTGCATATGAATACCAGCGGTTACCTTTAATGGTGACCGCCAGCATGCCGCCCGCTATCCAGTTTCCCCTCAGTTTAGGATGGAAACCCCCAGGTCAGACAGTGGCAGTAGTGTGACGCCCCCTAAGAAGGGAATTGTGGCTGTGACCGTTGGGGGTGTTGTAAAAATGGCTTCTGTTTTTCGTGCTTTACAGGTGGGAATGTTTAAGATCCACCCCGAAATTCCTGAGTCCTTGTCCGCGGAGGCCAGGGCTTTCATATTACTGTGCTTTGAGCCTGATCCAGTAAAGCGTGCGACCGCAGCCGACCTGCTGAGAGACTTCTTTCTGAAGCAAGCAAATAAAGGAAAGAAAAGTAAAATAGCTTTTAAGCCCTCAGGTAAACGTCCATTACTATCAGATCCACTGAGATGCCGTATATTACTATGCAAGCTTGTTCATCTAGGTGCAGGCTACATTACTGTAAAGAGGGGTCAAGGGCTTATGTCTTCAGCCGCACTTGTAGCAACACCGCAGGGCTGTAACATTTCACCTTGTACATTTCTATTGGTTTATAAGCATATAAATGATATGTAAGTTCACAGGGATGTATATACAACATATAGTAACAAGTAACACACCTATATAACCTTGGTCAAGGTGCAACCTTTAGGCTGAGGCCCTATGTTGCACAAAAACTGCTTTTTTGTTGCATGTTTTGCTGCGGTTTCTAGTCAAAGCCAAGACTTTGGTATATCATGTTGCATTTTTCCTCTGCACTTAGTACATAGTATTCATTTTAATAAGGACCTTCAAAGACTCTAAGCCTATGTAAGATGCTTGAGCCTGTGCTGTGCTCTCGGTAAGGCTTAGCTTAGACGTGTTAACTCTCAAGTAATGAAATACTTGAGATTAGTGGATGTAACTAAACTCTCTAGAATAGATTATATAGTGTGATCCGAGGACATACTACTATGAAGAAAGGTGCATTTGTGATGGATGTAGCTGAGGTGTAATGGATATTGTAGCCGTACTCCTTCAAGAAAATACTTGAGGCAGTTTTGTAAGTGCAAGTAATAAAGTGACACGTGTTTATTGAGTGCGTCGATGAGCAGTAGAACTTGTCATAAAAAGCACAGTTGTGTTTCATAGTGATAAGGTCGGTGTTATGGTTGCAGATTACAATCGCAGTGCGTCTCTGCCGCTGCCAGTGCCCGGGGAACTGGCAGGTAGTAGCAGCAGCGAGCACGGATCAGTATCGCCGGAGTCAGACGCAAAGCATGAAATATTCTTTGAAAAGGCCAAGAGATCCACATCTGAAATTCCTTCCAACAAGGCTCCTATGTCAGGTTTATTAAGGTAAGTGCACTATTGATACAGAAGACCAAGTTCAGTTCAGTACATGCAGCTTTCTGTACTAGGGATGGCGGCTTTGTCTTGTGCTGTCTGTTAGATTGTGGCTTAGTACAAGTGTCATCATATAATGTTTTAAGACCTATACATATAAACACACACACAGATAGATAGATAGATAGATAGATAGATAGATAGATAGATAGATAGATAGATCATGTGTATGTAAAATATGCTGCACATTAAGAATGCTTTTTAAAAAAAAAAAAAAAATGAAGTGATTGAATGAAAGAGAAATGCAAATCCCATCGATATTTGCTGTGACCTTTGCCTTCCATCAGTTCTTCTCGGTACTTGGAGACCGTTTTGGAAGCCACTCGGCAGGGAGGTTGTTCTCGCCATCTTGGAGAACTGAGCACAGATCTTCTGTAGATGTAGGCTTGCTCCAATCCGTCTGTCTTTTCATGTCATCCCAGACAGACTGGATGATGTTGAGATCAGGGCTCTGTGGGGGCCATATCATCACGTCTATGAGGTCACACTAAATGGGATTTCTCTTTTTTTTTTTTTTTTTTTTTTTTTTTTTTTGTTCATTCACTTAAATTTGTTGTTTGAAAAAAACATTCTTACTTTGCAGCATGTCTTTTCCACACCTGCCTAAACCTTTTGCACAATACTACCGTATATATCTGTATACAGGAGAGAGAGATGAACAGATTTATAATTCTTCGTTATTTATTATGACAAACATATGTAATACAATTTTCACACAGAATCTCCTAGTGCAGGGAGCGTTGTGGAGTAAGGCTGCCATACAGGGGCTCATCCCCACCACCCATAAGGTTCAGCTATTTGTACGTGGAGCCAATTTGCCTATCCGTATATTTTTGGCATGTTGGAGGAAACCCACACAAAGACAAGGAGAACATACAAACTCCATGTAGATGTTGTCCTTGGTCAGATTCACCTAGGGCAGCATGGTGGCTCAGTGGTTAGCATTGCAGCCTTGCAGTGCTGGAGTCCTGCATTCAAATATGACCAAAGACATCTGCAAGGAGTTTGCATGTTCTCCCCATGTTTGTGTAGGTTGCCTCTGGGTACTCTGTGCAAATAAATGTAATCATTTAAGCAAAAGACCAATTTCTGTTTTACCCCACAGTGTGCCGGATGAGGGCTCAGTATCGGAAGACAGAAGTACCCCTCCTTCTCCGGATGAGCGCGATTCTGGTCTGTTTCTTCTCCGTAAAGATAGTGAACGTCGTGCAATACTTTACAAAATCCTCAAAGAAGAGCAGAATAAAGTGTCCTCAAATCTGCAAGAATGTCTTATGCAGGTACAATGATATACAGATGGAATACAGCTAGCAGGGAGCTGGGCAGGTTTGGCATGGGCAGTCTGAACCTGCAGCATAGTGGAGGGTCTGGGGTGGCCAAACCCTAATCTGACCCTGACTACACCTATAAAGTATTGCTCATTTTATTTTATCATATTATATTTATAGATGATATACATTATGCTAATATCTAATTAGATTTCAAAAAATTGTTGTCACGTATGATCAAGTAGAAGTGGAGGTAAAGAGAATATATATCAATATAGAAGCTAGAACGTATAAGTAACTGTATGTGTTATATAGTCATCTTATCTTATAGTTAGTCGGATGTGTAAGTAAAGATACTGTAACCTGTCATTCTGTAGAGCTCAGAAGACGTGCAACTTTCAGTCACTCACATCAAACAAATAATTAATATCCTGAGGGACTTTATCCGCTCCCCGGAGCACAGAGTTATGGCTTCCACCATTTCCAAGCTCAAAGTGGATCTTGATTTTGACAGCACATCTATAAACCAAATCCAGCTTGTCCTGTTTGGCTTCCAGGATGCGGTGAGTGTCCACATCTCGAGTACTGCCATGGTCTTATACATGTTATTATGAGGGTGGGTTCATATCTGCGCCCGGTCTCCGCTTTAGCCAATCCGGCGGGTTTACGTCTTCTGCCCGTCCACAGCTAAACCAATTTTTTTTAACTGGACACAAAGTCGGACTTGCAGGACTTTGAGTCCAGTTGAAAAAAAAAACAAACAAAAAAACAGTTTCACCGCGGACAAGGTCCTGCATGTCCGACTTTGTGTCCGGTTAAAAAAACCTGGACAGGCAGAAGACGCACATGGGCGGTCACTTTGTAAACCTATTCAAGTGAATGGGTTTGAAAACTGACTGCCAGGTTTCCGTCCCCTGTCCAGTTTCTTGGGGTAGAAGACAGAAACCGGCTGGATTGGCTACAGCGGAGACCGGGCGCAGGTGTGAACCCGCCCTGACTTGTATATTTTTTTATATTGCTGTCTTTTACGCTTTGTTGTTTTATAAAATCCTGAAAAATACTTTCACTAACTTATTTTGTGTGTTTTTCGCTGGCAAAATATAATGTCAGGTTAATAAAGTCTTAAGGAACCACCTAATCCGGCCTCATTGGATGTTCGCTATGGATAACATTATTAGACGTGCAGTGCAGGCAGCCGTCACTATTCTTATTCCTGGTAAGTGGGTAGAACATTTCTGGGTACATCCTCTCACAAGACTATAGTTCTATTCTTAGTTCTTTATAGAATAATAATGCTAAATAGAGATGTGTCCACACTTATCTTAGCTTGAATTTGGTTAAGAACTCCAGTTTTTCTTGAAACCAATTCAGTACAATATTGTGACATGTTGAGAAAACCTGTGACAGCTGAAGTTCAAAGAACAACCACTGGGAGCATCACACGTTGTGACATAGTATCTCAAAACTATCATGTCTTGAAAATATAATAATCCCATGATACAAAAGGTGTCCCTTAGGGCTTGTTCACATCTGCGCCCGGTCTCCGTTCTGCAGGTGTCTGTTTCCTGCACAAAACTGGGCAGGAGACGGAAACCTGCAGGACTCTTTCATACCCACTCTTTTGAATGGGTTTGAAAAGTGTCCGGCCTTGAGCGCCGGTGAGCGTTTTATGCTCTCCTCGGCGAAACCGGTTTTTTAAATTGGACACAGAGTTGGACATGCAGTACTCTGTGTCCGGTTTTTAAAAAAAAACAAAAAAAAAACGTTTTGCTGCGGAGAGCATAAAACGCTCACCGGCGTTCACGGCCGGAATCTGCATGACAGGTTTCCATCTTCTGCATGCAGAAGACGGAAACCTGAGAACGGAGTGCCGAACGCTGGTGTGAACCCAGCGTTACAAGTACTGTAGCTCTTGTCTTCTCTCCTTGTACTGCACAGAGCTTAGAACACACTTGGGACCTGCATCTGAAAGTGAAGGAGTGGACAAGGAAGTGGAAGATGAAGATTACCAACCAGTGCAGCAGAATAGTTCTGAAGAGCCTGTTATCACGTCTGGTGTTAGCACACTTAGCTCCGTGGTTTCACATGAGACACAAGGTCATCAGCTAAACCTACAACTTGGGAAGTTGAAACAAGAGACCAACAGGTAGCGTGTCCAAAGGCTTACAAAGTAAGGGTGGCCATATATATTATACCAATGTCAACTGACCCCGCTGATTTCATTAGGACAAGTGAACCATGTGATATGTTTGGATGTGTCTTTCTCTCCCCCTTTGGCAATTGTCAGAGGAGAAAGAAGCATTATAGTTTTCAACATGCCTAACCTTTTTGACCTGAGTAGAGAGAACCCACCACCAAAGTCTTTTCTCCTCTTCCCATCAAGAACACATGCATACTTGGCTTACCATGCTGATTAGTCACCACAAAGCTATAAGAGTGAGGGGAACCCACATGGGATGGGAGAAAAGGCTGGAAAGGGCATTATTCTAAGACCAGAGAACCATTGTGACTGGCGTCTAACATCATACCGTCTGTGCCCACAGTTAGTCACATTCTGAAATTTGTCAGTTTTTGTCCTACAGAACAGAAATTTACTATTAGAACAACTGGAGCCTTTTCTTGGAGAGTTCTAGCTACAGTAAAGGATGAGGTTATAAGTCGGGGATTTACATCACTGCTAGAGTAAGCCTTATTGTCATACAGAGGGTGTTTTATCTAGTGGCCTTTTCGGTTTATTTTGATCATAGGTTACTGGAAGATCTGGTTCAGAAGGAAAAAGAATACCAGTTTCTTTTAAAACAATGCCTGGAACAAAGAAGCCATGACCTGCATCTGCTCCAGCTCAAATCTAGCATGGGTAACTATTCCTACGTCAGTCCAGATAATATATTTCTTAGTTTTCCAGCCATCGCTTTAGAATATTTTGGTTACATTTCTTCTTTTTCAGACGTTCCCAGATCGGCCTCTTATGTGTCTATTGGCATTAATAGAGACCAAGAGCTGATGGATTGGCTGAGAGAACAGGGCGCCGCTGAAGAGGTCGTGGAGCTGGTAATGCTTACAACTCAGACTATTGGCTCCAATTACTTCTCACTGTAATGTTGTCTGACGTCTTCTATATTTATTAACTTCTCAGTTTGTGGAAGAAGATTATACCCTTCATGATGTTCTTCACGATGTCACTAAAGAAGACCTGAAAAAACTAAAACTCAGGTATGAAACTGATAGAACAGGAAAAAAAGGAATCATGGCATGTTATGGTAACATTCAAGAGTTGGACTAGATTCTTCCTACAATATGGCAGATCTGGTCTCTCAGCCTCTCACTTAAACCAAATCAATTCTCTCTAGGCTGCGCTGATGAAGTCCAAAGAGACAGAAACGGTGCCGTCCGTAGCTCAGAAACTGATTTGGTTATAACCTCGCATCATGCAGTGAAGGCTTCTGGGAAGTCGGGCATATTGTTGAGGGTGCTTGCTATAGAGGGCAGTATAACAGAGGCACGGTCTCCCTGTTTACATCTTGGGAGATTTGCATATTCTTCCCATGTTCCCTTGCAGTGGAGCAACTATGGCTGTATAAGTCTCCACACACCTGAGAAGGTGGTCTCTCCCTAAGGATGGACGTTATCCCCATAATATGGCAGAATTACTAATACTGTCTAATTATTGAATAATAATGCTATATAATAATAATAATAAACTTAAAGTAAATCCGCCGCACCTTTACACTATCTAGTCTAAGGCGGTGTTCACACTGTCGTTGGTGACTGTCAGCAGTGTCCATTGCTATTGTCCGCTACAGGATTTTAGCAACGGTCACTAGCTGAACCGTCAGAAATCCGTTAAAATTTCCATTCATCTCAATGGGATTTTTTTCTTGTCCGTGTCCGTTTGCACCCAATCCATCCCATGTCCATTTTTTTCACGGACAAAAATCCGTTAAGATAAACTGTTTCATGACTGACGCCAAGCATATGTTATTTTTTAATATTAAAGTCTATGGGTAATGAAGAGTAACAGACACCCAAACTGTGTCCTTCATAAAAGAAAACAATGGTAGTGTGAACCCTGTCTAACTTTACACCACTTATTTGTTGGCTTTGTTTACGCCAAGAAATGGGGCACCATGATGCATATTAAGGGTGGTGTTCACACTACCGCCCCTGACCATCCAGGAGTTTATGTCCTAAACCCTGGGGAAACTGGACAGGGGTTAGTTTGAATTTGAATGGGTTTTTAAAGGTGTCCACCATTGTCCGTATGCAGTCTCTCTGCCTGGAAGCCACGGTTTCCAGGCAGTGAGGCCGTATACGGACACTGGCGGTTAGTTTTAAATTAATGGGTTTTAAAGCTGACCGCCTAGAAGCCGTTCCCCTGTCCAGTTTCCCTGGGGTTTAGGACTGAAACCCCTGGGTGGACAGCGGCGGTAGTGTGAAGCCCCTAAGGGCTCATTCACATCTGCTCCCGGGACTCCATTCTGCAGGTTTCCGTTTCCTGCACAAAACTGGGCAGGAGACGGAAACCTGCAGGCATCTTTCAAACCCATTCATTTGAATGGGTTTGAAACGTGTCCGGCAGTGAGCGTTTTATGCTCTCTGCCACGAAACCGTTTTTTTTTTTGTTTTTTTTTTAAAACCGGACACAGAGTCGGACATGCAGTACTCTGTGTCCGGTTTAAAAAGAAAACTGTTTTACCGTGGAGAGCATAAAACTGTCAGCAGCGCTCACAGTCAGACTCTGCATGACAGGTTTCCGTCTTCTGCATGCAGAAGACGGAAACCTGATAATGGAGTCCAGACACTGGTGTGAACCTAGTGTAAGCCACAATCTATTGTCTGACATGGTGCAAAAAAGTGTGTAAAAGAATTACCAAATGTGATGTAAGGCATGGATGGCAGTTTTTTGGCACATTTCCATTTGTAAATCTTCCTAAATGTTTGCATATGGTCACTATGACACCCCGCAGTGGTTTACAGAAATGAGAGGTAGGGGCATGTTTTCATATGGATTTAAGCACCTATTCTGTACCAATATTGGCATCACATCCATGTTTCAGTATGGTGCGGTGTGATTGATAAGATAGGGGTCAGGGAAGAAGGACTGACTACACCTAGATGACATATCAGTCACCCATGGTATCTGGGTAGTTTCCTAAATTGTCAACCCTGTTATATTATAGTGACACATAGTCTGGCTGCGATGCATATCAGTATCTGTATGAAGTACTAGGAGTGTACTGTGCCATGCCAGGGTGAGCTGAGGGTCCATCAGGCTTAGGGGCCCACCAGGGGTATCCTACTCTTTTTTAGCAGGTCATGTACTAAGTGTGCTAAGCAAGAGGGGCCAAAAAAATCCTTGTCACAGTGAACATTCATCACGTAGAGATGAGTGAACACTGTTCGGATCAGCCAATCCGAACAGCACGCTCCCATAGAAATGAATGGAAGCACCTGGCACGAAGACTTTGCCGGCGGCCGGCCGCTTAACCCACCACGTGCCGGCCGCTTCCATTCATTTCTATGGGAGCGTGCTGTGAGCGTGCTGATCGGAACAGCTGTTCCGAACAGTGTTCGCTCATCTCTATATCAGCTACCTGGTGATTTCCCTAGAGGCCATTGTGACTATGATAATAGATTGTAGTAATGTGCGATATACAGAAACTGATGATCTTCTCTGTCTCGCAGGGGTGGACCTCTCTGCAGGATCTGGAAGGCAATCTCCAATCACCGGAAGAAAATTCCTCATATGGATAATTAACCCTATAAATATGTCTGGCCTGTAGGAATACAGAATGTAAAGTGTAACATATAGGAGAAACATTCCAACTTTTAAATTATTTATCTTTTGTACATTGATGTATAGGTCTTACCTCCTAGGTGTATATGATGCCTTATGTGTACTAGGTACTGGAACTAGTGCGCAGAGTTAAGTATTTCTTCTGTAAGAGTCCGATCATTGCTAAATGAGATATACTGCAGTAATGTAGCAAGAAAGGTGTATCAAGGGTCAATTTAAAGGAGCATTAAACCTAGAAAAGTAAAGGTCATAAGAGCTGCTAATGTAATACACAAATAGATGTGACCGCAGGAGCAGGGATCCCTCTCAATCTTCTGTCAAGAAAGTACAAAAAAAGAAAACGTGCCCACAAATGTATATAAGACATACTTTAGATTTTGTGCCTCTTTAAAGACTATGGACACCTTTGCAAAAAAAAAAAAGAAAGTTTTGCCAATTTTATGTATTTTATGAAATAAAACATAGCTGCAGTTTTTTTATTAAAAATGTATTGTACCTTTTTCTATACCGTGAAAGTAGATCTATTCCATTGTGAGCACAATTTGACTTAGAAGGTCTCTGACTGGTTACATTGTTACCCCTTCCAGCACCTCACGTGAACATGTATTAGGGTAGATCATCTACAGCAGCTCACAGTATAGTGTAAGGGGTAGATCATCTACAGCAGCTCACAGCACAGTGTATGGGGTAGATCCTCTACAGCAGCTCTCAGTATAGTGTATGGGGTAGATCATCTACAGCAGCTCACACTATAGTGTATGGGGTAGATCATCTACATCAGCTCACAGTACAGTGTAAAGCAGGGGTGGGCAATTAATTTTCCCATGGGGCCACATGAGAAATAGTAACGGTTCTAGAGGGCCATGCGCACTGCGGCAACTTTAGCTCCACCCACGTCTCTGCTGACTCCGCCCATTCTCAATCATTTTTCCCATGTGCCCCACAAAGTAAGATCCTCCTACAGTCACCCTAACATTATACACCCCCACATTATAATGTTTCCCTCCAAATGTCCCACAGTATTAAGTCCCTCTCCTGGTGCCCCAGTATAAACCAGCAGAAACTAGAGGGGACATTAAACTGGGGCAGCTGGAGGGGAACATTAAACTGGGGGCAACTAGAGGCAGACATGTCCCCCTCCAGCTACCCCTCATGGTTTAATATCCTCCTCCAGCTGCCCCAGTTTAATGTCACCCGTCATCTGCCCCCTAGTTTAATGTCCCCCCTCCATGTGCATTCAGTTTAACTGCCCCCTACATCTGCCCCTAGTTCCCCCCTCTTGCTCACACATGCTGTCTCTTCTTTCTATCTTCCAGCAGCCTCCATTGCCGGCAGCTTGCAGGAAGCACACAGTCCCGTGTGGCTCCGCCCACTAACAAGTCATAGCCTATCCTGGTGATAGTCTGTGATGACATCATCACAGGTCCTTGAAAAAACTTCCACTAGCTATGCGGGCCAGATAGAAGCAGTCAGAGGGCCGGATGTGGCCCGCGGGTCGTACATTGCCCAGGTCTGGTGTAAGGGGTAGATCATCTACAGCAGCTCACAGTACAGTGTAAGGGGTAAATCATCTACAGCAGTTGACAGCATAGTGTAAGGGAAGATAGTCTACCACAGCTCACTGCAGGTCCTACTTATAAAAATAAAGTAACTGTGGCTGGACATAAGTTGTTAGTCCTAAATAAGAGGGGACCTGTGATTATCTACAGGTGCCCCATAATAGTTTGCCATCTGTGAATATGTATATATTATCTAATGAATCTGTACCAGAATTTTGTTCCAAAAAACTGACTGACACTCTGTGCACTCTATGTATGATGTTTAGATACTTTTTGGGCCTCTTCAGGTGAGAGCCCAAGGCTCGCCCCAGGTTGGTGCATTTATTATATCCATCCCCCCAACAGAGAGGACCAAAAGGAGAGAACAAAAGGGCTTTACATTGTAAAGATATGTCCCATCTGACCAATGTCTGACAACTTACCTGTTCATATTGCTGAATTGTATCTTCTAGATACTGTGTTCTGGTTCCAAAACTGTCATGTGAAGAAGATATTGTAGTAAATCAGGAGACAAGACGACCACCATCATAATGCTTAGAAGCCATTGTTTGCACCAAAATACTATTCACCATGTGTAAGCTGCTATAATACTGCACAATGGTGCCACTACTGACTATGGTGTAATCCAGGATACGGGCAGGTTTATAGCATAGCCATTATTACTTTTAGGAGAAGGCCCCACATTGCAGAAATGCAGTAAAAAAAACCGCTGCATATTACCTTACCAGCAAAGTGAGTGAGATTCTGCCTAATCCCATTCACAGTGTGCAGAAGAAAGAAATAAGAAGCTGCATGTCTGTGCAATTAGGACTTTGTTCACATCTGCGCCCAGGACTCCATTCTGCAGGTTTCCGTTTCCTGCACGAAACAGGGCAGGAGACTGAAATTTGCAGACATTTTGCAAACCCATTCATTTGAATAGGTTTGAAAAGTGTCTGGCCGTGAGCGTTTTATGCTCTCCGCGGCGAAACAGAATTTTTTTTAACCAGACACAAAGTCAGACGTGCAGTACTCCGTGTCCAGTTTAAAAAAAACAGTTTTGCCGCGGAGAGCATAAAACGCTCACCGGTGCTCACGGCCAGACCCGGTCTGACAGGATTCTGTCTTCTGCATGCAGAAGACGGAAACCTGATCCCGAACGCTGGTGTGGACCCAGCATTACTTGGACAAGTGCTTGTATTTTCCCTATAGATTTAATCAGGAAGAAAAAGACTAGGAAAAAAAAAAAGCAGCAATGCATTTCTGCTGCGGTTTCTTCACTAGGTTCACACATGCACTCAGCTTTCCGTTCTTTGGATCTGCACCATAGTCTGATGTAATGCTCTGTGCACTGTGTGTCCGAACCTTCTACTGGAGGGACAGTCTGTTCTTCTAACATAGCAGTGTATACATTGGCAGTGGTCCATGTCTCCAATAACCAGGTACTGTGTATACATTTTGTTGTATTGGCCCTCTCTATAGGAAAGTACAGTCTGCTCTACAGATGGGGAAATAGATTAGGAGGACACTTTTTTGGTTTCTAGCAGGAGCCTGAACCCTATGGAGACGATCAGTATGTACATTGAGAACTTTTCCCAGCATTTATGTTAAGCATAGAGCTCGGACACTGTACTCGAAGCCTGAATGCTTCTTGGTTTGCATTGCTTGGAAATGGATCTGTGAAAAACAGACAGCACATAGATGTCATCCATTACACCCGACTAGAGGGCACACAGCCCATTGATATAGATGGAGCCATATGCTAGAATGCAGAGGAGATATAAGCTGTGCTCTATACCTAGAGGTCTCTACCAGACTGAATCAAGTTGGAGAGGAACACAGTTATACAGCAGATAAGTATCTGTAGATATACAGAGAGCCTGCAGACAAGGAGAGGCGCACAACAAGCTTCTAGAAGATGACACTACTTAAGATACATTACAAGTAGAGATGAGTGAACACTGTTCGGATCAGCCGATCCGAACAGTACGTGCCTATAGAAATGAATGGAAGCACCTGTGACGCCGGCCGCCGGCAAAGTCAGCGTCACAGGTGCTTCCATTCATTTCTATGGGAGCGTGCTGTTCGGATCGGCTGATCCAAACAGTGTTCACTTATCTCTAAAGGTCTTTCTAAACTTTTACTTACACACTGAAGAGCATTGCAAGCGTCACATGTCAGATTCTGTAAGGGATAGTGATACAGTCCAAGTTTGTGTTTTTAGGCTGAAGTATTACATGTAACTGGGGAACATTTATCAGTAGAAGTCTGACACTTCTGTCGACAGTTATGGTGCGCGGCCTTTACCCCATATATATGAACAGCGTGTGCCAGAACAAGCAGAAAAAATACAACAGGATCGATGTCCCATTCTGTGACTGGTTAAAAAAAACCAAAAACCCAGTTTTGCTGCGGAGAAGCACAAAACGCTCACAGGCTGTCACTGTGCAAACCCATTCAAGTGAACGGGTTTAAAAACTGACCGCCGGGTTTCCGTCCCCTGTCCAGTTTCTCTCGGCAGAAGACGGAAACCCAAAAGCGAAGACTGGGTGCAGGTGTGAACCCGTCCTAACTTCACAACACATTTATGGAACAGAAAAGAACAACGTTTGACTCAGATTTTCTTGCAAAGTAGACCAAGTTTAAAAATGTTTCAGAAAAATGGACCAGAATTTTGGCTCGTCGGAAAGTGAGACAAATCTACGAACATAATTTACAGTTTTTGATGCGACGTTCAAGAACCTACTAGTAGAGATGTCCCATTGTTTCTTGAAGCAGCAGCAAAATGGGTTCCAGAAGTGACACCTTATTATACGGGTGCCAGTACAGTGATAAGATCCGTCACAAGGTCTATCAAACCTATAATATATACACTGAGGCCACAGGCTGCTGAAAAGAACTTTTTAGTTGCAGACTTTGCTGTGGTTTTTTTAAAATCAGTTTTAGGCCCCATGTGTCAAAATCACTGCAATTTGGCCACGGTGGAAACTGCAGAATTTTCCAGTACCTGCAATGTGGAAGGGATGTCTGGCTCACCCCATCCCAACATTGCAGAAAAATATCCTCCACAGAAAAGCTGCGATTTCAAAGACCATTGCATTTTTTGAAAATCGCGACATGTCAATTATATCTACGGAAATGGTGGCGGTTTCCGTATAGATATAATAGGGACAGAAAGTTTGTCAGTAACCGGAAGCCATCTGTAAGTGACAACGTCTAGGACAAGATTCACACCTGCAGGATTATGGATTCTCAATGTATAGAAAATAAATATTTCATCTCCTTAACCCTATGTTGGTGAGCAGGAGGGAACTGTGAGTTTTTAGAAGATTTAAAAGGAAAACGGCACGAGCAACAAACTGATAACGATTCCAGGCCCCAATAAGGACAGGTTGTGTGTATGGGGCCATATGAAAATAATCGGCCGTAAAAAACACTGACAAGGCTTGTGGAAATGTATTAGAACAGAATACACACCTCGCTAAGGGACAAATAAATGGAGAGGGAGGGAATGTAGGAAATAAAATCACTTTGTGTACTCCATAGTTTGCTTGTATTTGTTACCTGCAGTGAATGAGCCATCTAATACTGTGATAGATATGACGTATACTGGATATCTGCAGTGCTAGTGCATTGGATCTGTTAGTATCGATGTCTGTAAATAAAGTGTCCGCACATCTGAGAGTCTTCTTTATGACTAACTTGTTACTAGCTGGGCATACAATATACTCCACACATTTATTATTATAGCAAATTAATAATCATCATCTCCTGAGAAACTTCCTAAGACAGAGGAAACTGATCAGGTATAATGCGCCTTTGGCTCCATTCACACTTAGTTAACAGGTACATGACCATGTTCTCCACTTAAATCAATGAGTCTGAACGTCACAGCAGATATGAACAGGACCTGGCCCGAGATTGCATCCAGACTCACAGTCCCTTAAACATGGTCATGTAGATGAGGGCCTAAGAAAAGTATAGGTGAGGGTCCACAGACCAAAAACTATGTTTACAAGGATTTTTTTTTTTCCAAAAATTTCAATAACTCCATTGTCATAGTAGAGAATAATTACCAGTTAAAGGGGCTGAAGATAATGTATACTTAAAGGGGTTGTCCCATCACAAGGATCCGATCTATACTGCTTGTTAATGTGGATGTAAGACTTTTCCTAAATACATTGCTTCAGCAAAACTGCTTTGTTTGTCCACTATCTTACTTTATTCAATTCATTGTTGACACATCCCTGACTTATCTTTTCAAAAGTCAAGTGATGTATCTGCTGCTCTCAGGGGGGAGGGGCTAAGTGCAGGGAGTGAGCCTGTGTATCTAGCTATTCCTTTGTCTGCACCACGTGACCTAGCTTCCTGCTCTCAGATAGAGGAGAGGAGCTGCTTTCATTTCTTCTGTTCTCCCAGTTATCAGGCTAGCTAATACAATTGTGTTCATTATGGCGGAGACAGGCAGTCTCTGGATGTAACACAGAATGGAGTTGCTGCTGCCTGTACTTCATAGTCCAATATGGGTGGGCGGAGCTACATGCAAATTTGGGGGCGGAGCTAAACAGCAGGTTGCATGTGAAACCCCACCCACCAAATGATGCAAGAAACCAGGAAGAAAGAAGATTTTACAGGAGTGAAGACTGGTGAGTATGCGAGGTGGGAATACCCCTTTAAGACCTATCCACAGGATGGGCTATCAGTATCAGATTAGTTGGGTTCTGGCAACAGAATCCCACAAGCAACAACTGGTGCGATAGTGTGTGTGTGTGTATATATAACACACACACACATATACTATCGCACCAGTTGTGTATATAATACAGGCAAAAGCAGCCCTGCTCCTATGCAAGTGAATGTGAGAGGGGTTCAGTTTTCAAGGTCTCCATTACAGAGTACAGAGCTCCGTACACTATATACAGCTTCCAGTCTGTACAGCATAGCAGTGGCGCCTTGAACTGCAGCTCCATTATTATTCCTTGAGTAGGATCATGGCTGCTGCTGACTTGTATAACTTGTATACGGTTTCTTGTGTCCTAAACAGCTGATCAGGACGGGGTCCTGTTGTCACACTACAACCGATCAGATACCGATGTGACCTATCCTATATATTGGTCATCAGTATCAATTATTTTCAGGTCCTGGACAACCCCTTTAATGACAGTACATATAGACTATATGCTTGTTGGCTGCACCCATTATACAGTTATCTTTTGGGGACAGTCACACTTATGAAGAGTTCAGCATTATTCCCTTGTGGCATTGCTTCTAGGGAAACATCTACCTTTGTTGGGTTTAGACACCGAGAATGAAAGAAGAAATACCCATTACATCAAGGCCAATTTTAATGACTGCAAAAAAATTGCATATACGGTATGACACGATAACCTTAAAAACAGGAGCGTTCTATAAATAAGAAGAAAGTAATGGGAATATACTATGATGCCGTTCTAACCCCTGGGTGAGGCTTTCAATACGAAGACCATAAGGCAACTGGCAGACTTGGATCAATGCCATCAAACACTTACAAGTGTCCCAGTTGTAGATGATAGAATAGTCTGCAATAGATTTCTTATGTTTATCCCAAATAGAAAGGGTTAAATGTAATGAACAGTTCCCATGTTCAGGACCTTGGAGTAACAGACTAAAGGAGACACGGCTTGCCTGTCTGACACAATGGAGGGTTTAGCTGACAGACTTGTACTTGATCCAGGGATTTGCACCTCGAACTTCAAAAGTAGGTTCATTGTGATAAATGTGATATCCGAGCTCTTCCAGGGGGGGTTCTGGGTCCGTGGTGGCGAACAGGGCGGCTTCCTCAATTTCCTTTCGCACTTCAACATCAATTTCCTGTAAGAGACCACAGGCGTACATGAGAGAAGTGTCCGGACACTAAATAATCCCAACCACAGGTATGTCAACAATACAGAAGTGACGTCTGATAAATCTGGCATACCTCTGCCTGACAGGCCAAGCACACCCAGTGGAATGACAAGTAGGAGAAGGTCTCAGGATTGTGCAAATCAACCCAAAAAGTTGCAAAACTGCATTTTACGACTTTTTATCATGATTCTAGAAAGCAGGACATAAGAGATTCCCCTCCCCCGTTAGCTATACCTTCAGTTCTTCCACGCTGGACAGGTTGTTGTTGAGCATTCGGTCCTTCAGCAGGGTGATCGGGTCACTTTTACTTCTCACCTCCTGAATTTCTTCTCTTGTACGATAGCTGGAAATAATAATAATTTAAAAAAATTTAAAAAAATAAAAACCTTGTCCATTATGTAAATTTTACATCCCCCCAAACACAATATGCAATAGATCACTCTGCTTGTATTTACAGCGACACAAAGTTTGCAGAAAGCAACACAGGACAAGTCGCCGTAATTATTGGTTGTACAGATGGAGCCGCCGGCAGCACAACCAGCATGGGGAACCTGCACCACTACATTGCACATAGATGACATATCAGAACATTTATTTTTAGCAAATTCTGCCTTATTCGTAGGAAAAAGAACAAGTAAAAACACAATGTTTCTTGCAATGTGACTTACAGTATTCACTACAGATATACATCAGGGACGAGGAAGCCTTTACACAGAGCTCTGTGGACTGAAGCCGTCTGTAATAGACTGGGCATCAGGGAGATGAGTATACGACTACCACTGTCCATGGCCTGGGTATATAAAGACCATTATATAACCCCCATTAGACGCCCAGCGACATCAGGTTTCTGGCATATCCACAAGGTTGGTGACGTGTGAGTTATAAATGTCTAAAGGATCATTTTTAGAGATGAGCGAGTAGTATTCGATCGAGTACCACTCGCTATTTGAATGGAAAAACTTGATGCAGAACCAGCGTTGATTGGCCGAATGATATACAATCAGCCAATCAACGCTGGTTCTTCTCCTACCATTAGAAGTCTTCTCCGCGCAGCTTCCCCGCGGCGTCTTCTGGCTCTGAATTCACTCTGCCAGGCATCGGGCCTGGGCAGAGCAGATTGCAAATGCCCGTGCTACAAGAAAATGACCGCTTTGACTGTAAGCGGCCATTTTCTTCTAGTGTGGGCATGCGCAGTAGTCTCTGCCCAGGCCCGATGCCTGGCAGAGTGAATTCATTGCCGGAAGATGACGCGGGGACGCTGCGCGGAGAAGACTTCTCGGAGAATCCATCTTGATCCTCACTCGTGGACTTTGTATGTTCAATTTGATCGAATGTTGCCTACCCCTGAAACGAGCATTTTTCCCCCATATCGAGTATTTAACTACTCGCTCATCTCTAATCATTTTGTATTTTGTATATGAACATAAAGTTTGATCAGATTTTCCAGGACCTGTACTTGTCAGCTAAACACTTCCCATTCTAAAGAAATCATACACCAAGCTCCAAAGCGTATACAACGGTTCCAGCCTATGTCCTACCATGTAACCATATGGTTTGGTTTTTGTGGTCTCCCTCTGTTGTGCTATGGTGAGGTTTCTCCCAGCGTTAGCTGTTTTAGATATGGCTATGACACAATGTGCACAGAGCCTTACTGAAGCGTTAGACCTTCTCTATACACTAAAATACTATCAGGGTAGAAAAGACAAACGCAAAGAACAGAGTAGAGGATTTATGGAAAAAAAAAAAAAAAAAAAAAATCACCTTGGGCTCTGTTCACATTGCTGGCAAGCTTTAGGTTTTTTTTGTTTGTTTTTATTTAACCAAAGCCTTTAATTTGCATAATTTATACCATTGAAGTCAACTGTGGGGTTAAAACTGAAAGCTGTTTTCTCTCAGGTACGTTTTTTTGTTGCTTTTTTTTTTTTTTGCAGGAAAGAAAGGTGCACCATGCAGCACAGTGGAAATGCTGCATTCTTCAAATTTGGCGCGGTTTTGGAAATCGCTGCATGTCAATTACACCTACGGAAATGTTGGCTGTTTCCCTATAGGTATAATAGAAGCAGAAAGTCCACAGAGGACACAGAGAAAAGCGCTGCGGGAAAAACCACTATATATTTCTTTCGCATTTATCCCGCAGCCGAAGAGACATGAGAACCAATCACAGCGCAGCGTTCACTTTCCAAGAGCACCATCTAAATCCTGCACCGTTATTAAGATAAATGCACTCACCTAACCCCAGGGTCACTCATACTATGTCCGTGGTAACGATAAGTCTGAAGCTCCATCAGAATAGGCCCCTGAAAACAAGGCGTACAAGGGAATGTAAGGCACAAAGGTGTAACTATAAGATAACGGCATATTATATAGAATACATTCTCACCTTCCCAGATCTGCAGTGATCAGCAGCAAACTTGGTGGCTTCTCTGACACAAAGAACATCCATGCCATCAACCTAGGACAGACAACATAGAGAATACGGGATGTGAAAAAGCCCCTACAGACAGGACATTAATATGGCTGCGTATTAGTCACTACTGCCAGTGCCTGTCTTCCATCCATCACTCACCCTGAGGCCTGGGATGTAGTCGCCGCGCTTGAAGTAGTCAGTACTGGCTGCAGCTCTCTCCACAGACGTGCCCATACCATATCTGTTATTCTCACAAATGAAGATACAGGGCAGTTTCCATAAGGCAGCCATATTGTAAGTCTCAAAAATCTGACCCTGTAAAATCAATGGAGTGAGCATGTGAAATACTGCGGCTAAACAAGGGAACCTACTGAATCATTTGCTGCAAATGTGACTGAACACTGAATGCATTTACACTAGATAGTGAAGGTGAAGTTTATTACTGAGCTCCAGAAGAGCAGAAGGATAACAGAACAAGGATGGGATCTAAAATTCTTACCTGGTTAGCAGCGCCGTCACCATACAAGGCCAAGCAGATCTCGTTCTTCCCAAAATACTTACAGGCCAAAGCAATGCCGGCTCCAAGAGGGACCTGCAAAGAATATACCCAAACGAATTACCAACAAAATAATCAGAACGGTGTCAGAGATCCCACATTGAGACGTGAAACAAAGAAGACCTCACTTACCTGAGCTCCCACTATGCCATTGCCTCCATAGAAGTTTTTGGCATACATGTGCATAGAGCCCCCTTTACCTTTGGCACAACCACCTTTTCTCCCTGTTGTAAAAAAAAAATAATAATTTAAAAAAGACATAATTCCACATTGTATTATATGTAGCCATTCATCAAAATATCACATTATGATTTTATAAAAAAAAATTGTATTATCAATCCATATCTCTAGAGATTAGCAGCATGACCCTACGTTCTCGGGTTTAGGGCCCCAGACCTTGTAATCTCAGCCCCATCCATCTTGAGTTTGATAACTATAATCTGTCGGCAGCGTTGGTCCTGGACTAGTACCTGGCAGCTTTTGCATTGAGTTGACATTCTCATTGCCACCATTTTTATCTATATCTGAGTGTGAGTGTGCGTTCTGGAGCAGATTCTTCTCTACGCACTGTGAGCAGTGTACAGGAGCTCGTCTCCATCCACCAGCTCAGAGAGAAATGCAAAATCACACAAAGATTACTGCTCACATATAAAGAGACTCATGTACCTGTAAGCTCTGCCAGGATTTCCTTTACAGAGACCCCACGGGTATAGGTGTATCCATGGGCACGATAGGCTGTAATAAGGTGATCTGTGGGATTTATAGAAGCCTCCATGCCCACACAACAGGCTTCCTGTAGAAAGGAAATTGATAGGAATCGATTATTAGAAATAAGATTTATTTTATCAGATTTTATTATAATTTTTTTTTTTAACTTTCTTATTACATTTCTCCATTTATAAAATAATCTACGATATTTCAGTTCTATGACCTTAAGCATATACAAAGAGCAACGCCACTTGTATGCTGCAGATCACTTGTCAGCTTGGCGGTGTAGATTGGGTGAGCAGAGTCATCTCATTATTATTACAGGCCATGATATTTAATGACAGATGTCAGCGCTGTTACACTGATGGCTGGATAATAGCATAAAGCTCACAGGCCACTGCTTACCCTGCACATACAGGAACCATAAACTGCAAATGCAGTGTGAAAATGCCCTTGAAATTTTCAACAGTTGCATTTACTATATCGGGGACAAGCACACACTGCGACTAGAGATGAGCGAGTACTGTTTGGATCAGCCGATCCGAACAGCACGCATGCCTTGAAATGAATGGACGTAGCTGGCACCCGACGGGTTAAGCGGCCGGCCGGTGTCAAAGCGGAAGTACCAGGTGCATCCATTCATTTCAATGTGTGCGTGCTGTTCGGATCGGCTGATCCGAACAGTACTCGCTCATCTCTAGCTGCGACAGTTCTTACCTGCCCATCATAAAGATGACAGAACCCACGGATAATCTTCTGCTTGTATAGCTGATCTGACTTCAGTTCCATGCGCCGAATAATCTGCATAGTCCTATAGTACTGCAGGCCCTGCTCGCGGGTCAGCACAGCGGTGGTCGGTGGGGCGTCATCCAGTTTGTGAACATCGCATTTCTAGTAACAGAGAAACATGAGTAGATCAGTAAATACATAAGGGGTTATTGGGTCCTATAGATTATGTATGTCGTGTAGCACTTAATGATTGGCTGTGCTGGTGCAGCCCAGGATGTCTGTGCGCCAGAATCTGAAGTCGGTGCCCCAAATACGGTTTTATAAAGATTGATGCCTAGAGGAAGTTCACATTAGGAACTCCTTAGTACAACTCCTTAGTATTTCTGGTACGTATGGATGTAGCCTTAAAAGGCTGGTCTAGGATTTTTTTTAAAAAACATGGCTGCTTTGTTTTCCCCAAAAAACAGCATAACACAGGTGTAAACAACACCAAGCTGCAGAATTTTTCTCCAAGAAATGTCGCAGCTTTCAATCTTCCAACATCTCCATTATAGAAGTCTTACCTTGATGTCGAAGGTTGCTTCAGATGCAAAGTCTGCGTAGCTGCGAGACGCCACAATAACACGGGCGGCCTTAAAAAGAGGAAAAAAACGACATGAATAAAATATGGAGATGGATAAAAGTGGTCATTCAGATAGGCACAAGGTCCACAGAATGAAGCACATGTGACTGTGAAGACGCTGGAGCATGAGGTGACAGACGCCGCAGCCAATATACAGGAGTATGGATGGAATAAATAGGATAATATATTATACGCTCTCCCGCAGGGCTGCGCGGTCGGGGTAGGCCACAACACTGACTCCTAGTTTTCCACAGCCCGACTTCTTCATACATGGCAATGGTCAGAAGCTCCTCTAAGGCAGGATTCACATCTGCGTCACAGATACATCCAAAATGGCCAGATGAAAAAGACAGCCACCCGACGGACGCCATTACAGTCAGCGGGATTCCTCAGGGTCATAGAATGGATCAGATTTTCCATTCTTCAGACTCTCAGACAGAGGAGAAGAACGGAAACACGGACGCCGGTGTGAACTCAGGAAAAGCTAGAGACTTCATACCAATGAAAGCAAATACGTAACAAGGTCGGCATCTGATTACAGGATAATAATTGTAGGATGTCATAAGATTCATCCTTTTATTTAGAAGCCGGAATCGGTAACTTTTCTCTGACGTCACAGCCCTGCTCTCCTGCCTCTAATATGATGTAGGGTGACCTATAAGGTGATGTCATGATGGACCTGAGAAATGACCTATGACCTTTTCTTTCTACCTCACAGTTCAACTTCTGTCTAAGACGCCATCACTCTTTATAAACTGAAGAGTTACAGCCTGAAAACATCAAAGTCATTCCCTATCCCCAGGATAGGTGCTAAGTGTCTGCTCCCGAGTTCCTTCTAGTCTGAGCAGCCGTCCATTCCCCTTGAGTCTGCCGCAGACAGTAGAGCGCTGTACTCCGCTTGTCTTCAGCAGTCACATAGAGATGAATGAAATGGCAATGACCATATTTCACAGAAGATGCATCAAAAGAGAGGGGTGGGGGCACTTTCTCGTGATCAGTGGGGGTCTCCGTGATCAGATCCCCCTCAGTCAGTCACATAATCTCCATCCACCAAAGAGGGGTTATGCTCAATTCATGGTACAACCCCCTCAAGGAAGGAAAGCTGAGTTTTGACTGGTTTCAAAAAACGCCATCCATTGTGCTGTCAGACAGAGTAATACCCACTATAAAGCAGAATACCCAACTGCCCTGCAACTACCCCAAGTGCATGGGGTCCAAGGTAAATAGTAACTTTTCTATAGGCTACCTTCCAATATCATTATACTGGAAGATTCTTATACTCCAAGGGATCTTACAAGTTCGGGATTACCAGAGAATCTCAGAAAAAGGCAAAAACATCCATAAAGAAACATGCACAAGTACTCTTCTATACGTTGTCTTCAAATCAAGTAGATGGAGGTTTTCTGGATTATCATGTGCCAAATGAGAGGAAAGTAACTACATGAGGTTACGTTACAGGTAAGTGTGTGACATGTCTAAGAACTGTCCAAAAACCTGCACGCGGTCTGAGGGTCAGTTCACACTGAGTTTATGGGTGTGCATTCTGGCACGTATACACATGTCAGAATGTGAGCGCTCAGAACAGATCCCATTCATTTCAATGGGTCATTACGGGCGTATAACGTGCCAGAATGCGTGCCTGTAAACTCAGTGTGAACTGGCCCTGAGGCTGCAGATGCACTGTGCCAAAACACCCAGGATGCGGCCAGAACCACGGCATGGTGCGGTCTTTAAATGACTGCAGCTGAAAGTCCTTGACCCTAAATTTGCTCCATAACTGTGTGGCCCTTAGGCTGAGGCCCATGTTACGGAAAAGCATCTTTTTTATGTTGCAGATTTTGTTGCGGTTTTTTGAGTCAAAGCCAAGAATGGCTACAAAAGGAATGGGAACGCTTTAAAAAGTTATTATACTTCTCTCTTCTATCTCTTCAATCCGTTTATGAATTTGGCTCAAAAAACTGCAATAAAATCTGCAACAAAAAAAAAAAAAGCTGAGTTTCTGCAATGTGGGGCCTCAGCCACAAAGAGTTTTTAGTATCTCCACTGATTCCGGCACAGTTGGTATTTTTTCTCTAGCCCCCACCATTCTCGAACAATCAATGCTGTTAGTTTTGGTGCCTGATATCCTATTTAGGATCTATACTGTCAGAAGGGCGGTGTCAGGGAGGAGCAGGCAGGGGGACGTGGTTTTTGAACATGTGGCCTGTACAGGTGAGACAACCAGCATATAGGGTGGCTATCACATTAGCCCCAGATTAGGGATTCAGGATTGTTCAGCAGGTCGGATTCAGTCACCCTAATGTAATGGGCTCCGGCCTGGTGACAGCTTCATGGCGGCTAAATATGTGACCTGTAATGAGTAATGACACACAATAAGCAGGAATATGGCTGAAGGCCGGAGTGGTTCCTTACCTCACTAGCTGCCCCCTTTAACCAGTCGCATGATCAAGACATAAAAAAGAAGAAATATCATCTTACCAAGAGAGCGGCTACTACATGGAGAGTTATCAGCACACTGGTACAGAGATAGAGGTCACTCCCTATATAAGATCACTCACCGGTCTGCGAAGGTCAGAACTAGCAGAGATCTCAGTGGATAAATAAGTTATACTGAGCCTTTCCCTTATCGAAATCTATTTACTGTACTGCATGCTGTTTTCGTTACGCCTTTGTTCACACTTGTGTCCCAGGCACCGTCAACCTTTCTAAAATTGTTAACGTAAAGTACGGCGGCCTACAGCGCTATTTTTACTGTCAGAAAATCTAGAACCTTGAACGACCTTGTTAAAGATGACTTTTCATGTCCTCTAACATTGTATGTGATATATACCACTGTATAGCGGACGGTGCGCTGAATAAAGTGCAGTCAATTCAGATTTTCTGGTATCTGCCCCCAATTGCAGAGATATCGGTGCCGTTAGTTTCAGTACTGTTATCACTGCACTGACAAGGGGGCTGGCCTTACAGCTCAGTGCCATTGCTGGGGAGTGAAGAACACCGCCTGACAGTAAAATGCTGCCCCAACCATCATGGCTCCACAGTACAGCTATAGGGCAGGTTGGGGGCCAGGGGAAAAAACATACTTTTTCTTGGCCGAGCACACAGACCTGTTGTGTGAATGAGCTCTTAGGCGTCATACATAGGACCACAGTCGTGTGGGTCCGTGTTGATAATGGATGTACATGTGACAAGCAGTCCATGGTTTTCACACACTATCCACAGAACAGACAGACTGAGCCACAAAACCAGACGACAGGAATAAGCCCGGCTTCATATTTTATAGCCCAGTCCTACATGGATCTGTAAAAACTACCGATGTGTGACTGAGGCCATAGAAATGAAATAGGTCCGTGCACTATCACTTATTACAGATCTATAATAATGGATAAAACCCACAGTGGTGTGCATGAAGCCCAACTCACTGATACTATGTTTATATCTGCCCGATACAAATTTGTCTAGAAAAAAAACCCCCAAAAAACTGCTTTTCTTCATTCTGAACAGATTGCCAAATAAAGACAAACAGAATACTATGTGTAGGTAATCCGTCTGTGTCCGCCTTGCATAGAACGGGTTTGTTGCCGTCTGTCTGGTATCATTTTTTTTTTTGGACAGAGCAAAAGTGCAGCAAGTGCGACATTTGTCTCTATCCATAAGAGCGGATACACAGCGGAGATCCTCCAAATGCACACGGGCAGAACGTTGCAAAAACGACCCCCTTCTCATTAGTTTTTTATGTTTCGATGGATCACAGAAATTGATTAGGTGCAGAGACACTAACACAGGTGTGAACACTGCCTTAGTAAACACCCCTCCACTCCGATCCTTCATGTGTCCCAATAATGCACACGCAATAATGCACACGCACGGTCACATCTATGTCATCACCTCCGCACTAACAAGGGGTAGGGGGTGTGAGGACATTTTTTGTCTCCCCCCTGTAGTATAGAGGTGCAGCCATTACCCAGGGTGCACATGTCAGTAATGACAGCAGTGTCCAGGGTGACCCGGTTACCATGTAGATCACAGCCTCCTGCACATTGTCAGTGACACCTATACATGGCTGCCCCTCCTGTGCCCACCTCCCCTGCAGTTTCGGGGGTGCAGCCGGCGCCCTGTCCTTCTCTGCCCCGCTACTTACAGTGACAGGTTTCTGGGCCGAGCCCTGGAGCACACGGGACACTAGAGACAGCATCTTTTGCATGGGCGGCCGGTCAGAAGAAGATCCGGGTCACTGTCCGGGCCAAGTTATCAGTCTGGTGACACCGACGACCTCGAGAGCTGAGCGGCCGCCTGTAACCTTCTAGCGGCCTACACAGCAGTGACGGACGCGACCTTGACGTCATCAACACACCTTCCTACGTGCTGACGTACAGCCGCGGCGGCCATCTTTAGTAAGGGCATTAGAGGATTGGCTTTATTTCTTGACATTGTGTGTGCACAGAACTGTACGCATATGGTGCGGTATACAGAAGGGGCGTGGCCAATAGCAACCAGTTAAGATAAGAGACCCTCCCCCACCCCTGTCCCTGTGCACCAGTGTGAATGTGGCCAATGCCTCTCACTATGAGGCCCAGTTGGAGAGTTATCTGCTGCTGCAGTGTTATGTTGGGCTTATGTAGTCAATGGTAGTTGAGAAGCTCTGCAGAAAGGACAGAAACAGAAAGTAGGGGCACACCTGCAAGAATATGTCTGGGCCCCTGCAAGTGTCTGGCCCCTGCCCTCCAGTACTAGAGCAACACATAATGCAACAGCGGTCAACCCTCCCTGAATGCCCAGGACACTCCTAGTATGCACACCAATAGAGGGCGCTGCCTGAGAATGTGCAAGTCTATCTTCCATGATGTAATTAGAAAGACAAAGTCTCAGTCAAGCATCCTATAGAGGGCGCTCCCTTTAACATAATGCCGACCTTCTCAGAGGCCTTTATTTGCAATGATGTTGGGATTATACCAGATCCAGCCTCTCACCTTTGCCAGATCAGTCCTCTCTGCGCCAAACTGATGAGATGCAAATACATCGAAACGGCTGTCCTTGGCTGAGAAGACTGTATCTGGTATAATCCCAACATCATTGCAAATAAAGGCCTCTGAGAAGGTCGGCATTATGTTAAAGGGGCTCTATCATTGGGAAAAGTCATTTTTAGATAAGCACATCCTTGCATAGCCTTTAGAAAGCCTATTTCACACCTACCTTTTGTATGTAAATCGCCTCAGTGGTTTTTGAATAAGCCCATTTTTATCCATATGCTAATTAGCCTCTTGGTGCACCCAGAAAGTCTCATCGTGCACCCTCTGCTATTCTTTCCTATGTATGTGTACAGCACAGGCTGCTGCTGATGACTTCCTGCTTCCTGTTTGCTCACACAGATAGGAGAGAATAGCAGAGAGGAGGCTGTTGATAACTTCCTGTGCTGGCTGGAAGCTAATTAGCATATTAAAAACAGACTCATTCAAAAACTACTGAGGCAATCTACATACAAAAGGTAGGTGTGGAATAGACTTTCTAAAGGATGTGCTTAGCTAAAAATGACTTTTCCCAATGATAGAGCCCCTTTATTGGATTGCTTGACTGAGACTCTGTCTTCCTAATTACATCATGGAAGATAGACTTGCACATTCTCAGTGAGCGCCCTCTATTGGTGTGGATGCCTGAGGAACTGGCATCCTAATTACACCATGCATACCTCCCAACTTTTGAAGAACTGAAAGAGGGACAAAATGTGCGGCGTGCGTAGCGCGCCGTGGCAAATTTAGCCCCACCCACTTTTGTGTTGACTCCGCCCACTCGTTAATTTTTCATGTGCCCGCACACAGTATAATCCTCCTACAGTCACCCGTAAATTATATGTCCCCCCCTCTATCTCTCCCCCAGTTTCATATACACCCTTCATCTGCCCCCAGTTTCATGTCCCCCTTCCATCTCTGCCCCCAAATTCATGTCCCCACATCTCTGCCCCCAGTTTCATGTCCCCTCCATCTCTGCCCCCAGATTCATGTCCCTCCATCTCTGCCCCCAGATTCATGTCCCCCCATCTCTGCCCCCAGATTCATGTCCCCCTCCATCTCTGCCCCCAGTGTCATGCCGTCCTCTCCAACTCTGCCCCCAGTGTCATGCCGTCCTCTCCTTCATCTGCCCCCAGTTTCACGTTCCACCTCCACATTAAACTTACCTTCTCCTCGTTCCCCCGATGCACTCTGCGCGCCTCTCTCGCTGACACATATGCAGCTGAAGCGAGGAGCTGACCTGTGTACAAGCCAGTAGCCGGCGGCAGCGGCGAAGCGAGGAGCTGACACAGGTCAGCTCCTTGCTTCAGCCGCATATGTGTCAGCGAGAGAGGCGCGCAGCGGCGAAGCGAGGAGCTGACCTGTGTCAGCTCCTTGCTTCAGCCGCATATGTGTTCAACTCAGATCTGCGTCATCTGGACGCAGATCTGAGTTGAAATCGGGACATACCTCCCTCCAACCGAGACCGCGGGACATGTCACCCAAATCGTGAATGTCCCACGGAAATCGGGACGGTTGGGAGGTATGCACCATGGAAGTCAGATTTGCATATTCTTCCCATGTTCCAGGACACTCCTAGAAAGAAGAGAGACCCCTTGGACAATCAAGAGAGCTGACAAATTTGCCGTGTTGCCAAAACCCTCGCTGGGCATCTCAAAGAAAAGCACAAGGGGGCACTATACTGTAGGGAAGTCCAAAGGGTTCATTATACTGTAGGGAAGTCCAAAGGGTTCATTATACTGTAGAGGGGTCCCAAGGGAACATTATACTGTAGAGGACCACAGGGGATCATTATTCTATAAAATGACCACAAAAGAACATTATACTGTATGGGGGTCCCAAGAAAACATTATACTGTACGGGGACCACTATGAGGGCATTATACTGTACGAGGGACATTAGAAGGGTTATGTGGTGGTACAGTTTGTTACAATGTATTCAGGGCACAAATAAACACTCCTTAAGGGGTGACCCTCGGTCAAGTGATGAGAGGAAACATTGGGCTAGCTGTGAGATCGGTGGAGTTGTGGGTGGAACAACCCAGGAGCCATATGTTGTCTTCAATCACATGACCCAGGGGTCGTGACATCACTTAAACCCACAGGTCCATTATAAGCATTCAGCCAGACCAGGTAAGTGAATAAAGAAAAAAATAAAATAGTGGAAGATTTCCAAAAAGAAGCCAAAATTTGGTTCTAAAGTATATTACAAAATTTATTAACTCAAATATTAACAGAAAATCAAAAGTTCTTTGAAATGTTAGTTACAAAACTAATACAGGCGGCTACAAGAAATGTAATTTGTAATATATTTTATCAGAGAGAATGGCGTCTCTTTGCACTTTTCAGGCTGTTTCCCGACACAACTTCCCTCTTCTAAAGTAAGTTTTGCTGTGAAAATCACTGCTAGATTCATTGTAATGGAGTCAATTGAGAGAGGAGGGGGAGGAGTGCACAGAAAGCAAGATAAGAAAGGGGCCACATGGTGGCTCAGTGGTCAGCACTGCAGCGCTGGAGCCCTGGTGTTCAAATCCTGTATGTGGACTAGTAATGAGTTTGTTTGACCACTAGGTGGAGCACAAGTTTCATGTCTAACAGTAGATGTATTTGGAATATAAAGTTCTTTAAAATCAACTGTGCTTGTCAATTATTGAGTATCCTAAGTTTACAAAGTTAAATTTTACTGCACAAGATATATTAACATTTTGGATGTTTTGGGCCAGAATGAACTGCAGACACCTTTGTAAGTGGCCTGTGTGTTCTATATAGGAAGGGAGTTGAAACTATCAATCTCTATTAGAGAAAGTTGTCATATAGGGGACGATTCACTAAACCAGTCTCAAAGGAAAAGAAGACTGGACTGAACTGTACAGACAGCTCCATCTCATGATGGACACCATTATGGAGGGACCCACTGGCTATTATCCGCTCTCTCGGGTATCCGCTATGTTTTCTATCATATTTCCGAAAAATGTCCCGCTATAAACTGTGCCAGATGTAAACTCCTGAGATCTGACCCAATTTTGGAAGCTACACCCATCTCGGGGTATAAGAAGTATTCATTTTATTGGTGGTTTTGCAGATGTTTTAGATTATAATCTTGGGACGTATATACACCAGCAGGCTATAAAACTTTATTTAGGGGGAAATAGGTTGTTTGGATTTCGCTTTTTGACGTTGTTCACCTTGTGATGTAAATAGATGCTAACTTCAAATATTTCACTTAAAAATAAAATCATTTGTTGCCATATTCTGAGAGTTTCATTTTTCTATCCGCAGGGCTGTGTGAGAATTTGTTTTTTTGCAGGATGAGTTGACATTTTCATTAGTACTATGTGATGGTATCTATAAGTATATATTCACTTTTTGTTCAGTTTTTTTTTTTTTTTTTTTTTTGGGGGGGGGGGGGAGCATGTGGTGCCCAAAAGTCAACAACTCTGGGATTATTTTTTGGCTTTAGTACTTTTGGCATTTACAATGTGACCTTAGTAGCATGTTAGTTTTATTCATCAAATAAAAGTATATATATATATATATATATATATATACAGTCCTATGAAAAAGTTTGGGCACCCCTATTAATCTTAATCATTTTTAGTTCTAAATATTTTGGTGTTTGCAACAGCCATTTCAGTTTGATATATCTAATAACTGATGGACACAGTAATATTTCAGGATTGAAATGAGGTTTATTGTACTAACAGAAAATGTGCAATATGCATTAAACCAAAATTTGATCGGTGCAAAAATATGGGCACCTCAACAGAAAAGTGACATTAATATTTAGTAGATCCTCCTTTTGCAAAGATAACAGCCTCTAGTCGCTTCCTGTAGCTTTTAATCAGTTCCTGGATCCTGGATGAAGGTATTTTGGACCATTTCTTTCTACAAAACAATTCAAGTTCAGTTAAGTTTGATGGTCGCCGAACATGGACAGCCCGCTCTCAAATGATCTGAAAACAAAGATTGTTCAACATAGTTGTTCAGGGGAAGGATACAAAAAGCTGTCTCAGAGATTTAACCTGTCAGTTTCCACTGTGAGGAACATAGTAAGGAAATGGAAGACCACAGGGACAGTTCTTGTTATGCCCAGAAGTGGCAGGCCAAGAAAAATATCAGAAAGGCAGAGAAGAAGAATGGTGAGAACAGTCAAGGACAATCCACAGACCACCTCCAAAGAGCTGCAGCATCATCTTGCTGCAGATGGTGTCACTGTGCATCGGTCAACTATACAGCGCACTTTGCACAAATAGAAGCTGTATGGGAGAGTGATGAGAAAGAAGCCGTTTCTGCACGTACGCCACAAATAGAGTTGCCTGAGGTATGAAAAAGCACATTTGGACAAGGCAGCTTCATTTTGGAAACAAAAATTGAGTTGTTTGGTTATAAAAAAAAGGCGTTATGCATGGCGTCCAAAAAGAAACAGCATTCCAAGAAAAACACATACTACCCACTGTAAAATTTGGTGGAGGTTCCATCATGCTTTGGGGCTGTGTGGCCAATGCCGGCATCGGGAATCTTGTTAAAGTTGAGGGTCACATGGATTCCACTCAGTATCAGCAGATTCTTGAGAATAATGTTCAAGAATCAGTGACGAAGTTGAAGTTACGCCGGGGATGGATATTTCAGCAAGACAATGATCCAAAACACCGCTCCAAATCCTCAGGCATTCATGCAGAGGAACAATTACAATGTTCTGGAATGTCCATCCCAGTCCCCAGACCTGAATATCATTGAACATCTGTGGGATGATTTGAAGCGGGCTGTCCATGCTCGGCGACCATCTAACTTAACTGAACTTGAATTGTTTGTCCAAAATCCCTTCATCCAGGATCCAGGAACTGATTAAAAGCTACAGGAAGCGACTAGAGGCTGTTATCTTTGCAAAAGGAGGATGTACTAAATATTAATGTCACTTTTCTGTTGAGGTGCCCATACTTTTGCACCGGTCAAATTTTGGTTTAATGCATATTGCGCATTTTCTGTTAGTACAATAAACCTCATTTCAATCCTGAAATATTACTGTGTCCATCAGTTATTACATATATCAAACTGAAATGGCTGTTGCAAATACCAAAATATTTAGAACTAAAAATGATTAAGATTAATAGGGGTGCCCAAACTTTTTCATAGGACTGTATAATATATATATATATATATATATATATATATATATATATATATATATATAATTAGGTTTTTGTGTCTCTATTTTCTGAGTCCCTTAAAGGGATCCTATCGTTAAAATGTTTTTGTTTTTTTTCTGACTAACACGTAGGAATAGCCTTAAGAAAGGATATTCTTCTCCTACCTTTAGATGTCTTCTCCGCGCCGCTGTTCAGTAGAAATCCCGGTTTTCTTCGGTATGCAAATGAGTTATCTCGCAGCACTGGGGGCGGTCCTCAGCGCTCAAACACTGGAGGAGTCCCGAATGCTGTGAGAGAACTCTATAACGACGCCTCTATCTTCGTCTGGAATGGCCTCTCCCTGCGTCCACTTCCGGCGCTGGGGTCAAACTTCTACAAATGTGCAGTCGGCTTTGCCGTCAGGCCTTGGGAAAAGCAGACATTCGCGCATCCATTTTCTTGTGGCCGCTTAACCTTGCTTACTGTGTAAGCGGCCACAAGAAAATGCCCGCTTACACCAGGCGGGCATGCGCCCGACAGCAGAGTCGACTGCGCATGCCTAGAAGTTTGAAGCCAGCGCGAGAAGACGACGCAGGGAGAGGCCATTCCAGAAGAAGATAGAGGCGGCACTGGAGAGTTCTCTCGCAGCATTGGGGATGCCCCCAGTGCTGTTTGAGCGCTGGGGCCTGCCCACAGTGCTGTGAGAGAACTCATTTGCATACTGAAGAAAACACGGATTTCTACTGAACGGCGGCGCGCAGAAGACATCTAAAGGTAGGAGAAGAATAGCCTTTCTTAAGGCTATTCCTATGTGTTATCGAAAAAAAACGTCGTTTTAATGATAGACTCCCTTTAACTTTTTTTGTATTTCTTTCACCAGAACGATGTGAAGACTTATTTTTGACAGAATGAGTTCCTATTACTAGCATTTTGGAGAATTTATGACTTTTTGACCTTTTTTTAATTTATTTTTGGAGCAGTAACATGACCAAAAACAAGCAATGGTGGCATTATTTTATAATTGATATGCTGTGATGATATATAATATGTAAAATGATTTTTTTTCTGATCTAATCCCTTTTTTTTATAGGAGAAAATAATGAAATATGGTTTTAATATTTACTTTTTATTGTTATAAAAACTTTTTTAGTCCTACTAAGGGGCTATATCGTATTTCTGTTTAGCAGCGTATTGTAACTTGCATCCTTAAAGGGTTCATACAGGATAACTATAAAACCCTACACTATTCTAAACATCTCCCCTCCTGCTTTCTAAATTACATTATTAAAAAATGGATAGTTACTAGAGATGAGCGAATAGTATTCGAAACTGCAGTTTCGAATACCTCACTCCATAGGAATGAATGGGAGCATCTGAGCAGCGGCTGGCACTTAACCCCTTGCAGTTCGCCCGCTCCCATTCATTCCTATGGGAGCAAGGTATTCGAAACTAGAGTTTTGAATAGTATTCACTCATCTCTAATAGTTACCCATAACTCTGCGGCGGTCATTTGACCATCCCAGGGACATTTTCTGACAATCCGGTGACGATCCATTTCCCCATTTCCAGAAACGGATGGTCACTACTACTCCTCCCCCATCCACTCCATCATACTTACCTAGCTTCTTCCTGCCTAGGCTTCCGTCTCCGGGGAATGGCTCCTCCTCCTTCCTTGATGTTGGCACGCGCATGTGCAACAGAGCCAGAGTCTTAGCGCTTAGCTTGTCCTGGACTGGCTTAGGTAAGCAAAAATGCCGCCCTCCCTGGGGCCCTGGTATAGCGCCGCCTGAAGTGGTCGCTTCAGGTCGCCTCATGGGAGGTGTGGCGCTGCTGTACGGCAGCCGCTGACTCCCCTACTCCACAACGCTCCTTGTGCTTTGAGTCCTGTGTGTATTACATACTGTATGTTTGTCATTTTAGTGACACAAAGTAAGGTTCCATGCACAAGTCCATGTGTGCCAGCCAATGCTCGGGGAGGAGGCGTCTGATGGTCCGTTCTGATAAAAATAGAGCAGGTCCTATCTTGTTCCATGTCATTGGAACAGAATGGATTAGAAGCCTCTACAAGGGTAAATACATCACAGAATGTCATCCGAGTGTATTTTGCTGCAAACTTGGCTCCACATTGGATGCACACTGGGTTGTGTGCATGTGGTCTAAGATGTTGAGCACTTCTAGTGTTTCCGCTAACAGTTTTACCTATTAGGACAGTTCTGTACATAATTATCAAGACACAGATGAGCTAAATCAGGTTGTTGGCACATAAGGTAATAGGCGGTTTTGCCAATTAGGTAATGTCTGGAAGAGAAGCAATGTTAAATATCTTGTATTTGCCGGTGAGACTTGTGTCCACTGTTAAATATCCGGACCTGGCCTTGTCCACGATAGGAAGAAGTCAGCTTGTTATAAATCAGTGTAGAGGTTTATTAATATCTTGAAGGAAAACACAGGAACAGGGAAAATGTCCAAATAACACAAATATCAGTCAATTGTCAATAGCTTACATCTTCAGAGAAGTTAAATCATCTGGATATCTTGTAGTTACAGCTTGGTTCATGCTTGTCATCTGGTTGGTGGACTTGGGATATTCACGACATCTTGTCCAGGATGACAGAGAGGGATGGCAGACAGACCTGCCATAGATTCCCCATGGATCCCCCTCATGGATGACGACGACGACGTGTGTGTCTGTCACTCATTTATATTCATGAGAGTGGGTGTTACCTTCCATGTTACAGCTATGTAGGGAGATTTCTAAAATAGTGTACTCTAACCGCACCCATGTTCCAAGAATATAAGACTATGGTGTCAGTAGAGTGTTAACCCCATGTCTGCTAGAGAATATTGTAAATATATATTTAACATTTCCCCCTTTTGAGAGTGAAATATCTGTTTGAACTCTCAAGATATACTATACCACAATATTCATACAATTAGATTATATCTTCTTTCTTCTTTGCTGAATACTGGAACTTAATTTTCATTAATTGTCCATATAACAATAATTTCATCAATTTGCAATAAATTTTGTCATAAATGTTATGGTATGTTATGGTAAACTGTGATCAAAGATGGAAACAATTTGATCCACTATCTAACCTACACCTGATGAAGGCTCTTCTTTCATCGTCTGGTCTTCTGGTCATCTCTTTTTCCGTCATAATAGAAGGCTTATTACCACAAATGTAGTTCTTGACTTAAAGTCCTTTAGATTTCCTCCGTGTTGTGCAGATATTATAACATTGTCCATTAAAGTTCATATTGTGAAGATATTGATATAACAGCAAAGTCCATATGTTATGTTTCACTTTACCAAGACATAGACTGTAGAGGAGTTTCCTTTGGCAATTACCTTGACCACCTGTCACTGTACAATCATGTGACACTTCTGGAGCAATACTGCAAAAGCAAGGCAAGTGTGAATTCTGACATCATCCCTGCTGCTTGTCAGTAAGGTTCAGTCCTGGAATCTCAGTCTCTTGGATACACAATATCTGTGTTCGGGTTTTATCATTCACAACCCTTTTGCTCACCAAACAACTTGAAGTCTTGAAATAGAAAGGATTCCACCAAACATTGATGAGGACGTCTTTATATCTGTCCAATCATCAGCTGATCAAAGGTTCCAAACTCCAGTAATAATTTTTAAACACAGTCCTTGGCATAAGCATAAGCATATAGCATCATACCTTCAGATTTTGTCTTTTCCCGCACATCTTCTCCTTGTAACTGTTAAAAGTCTTTTTATTAACATTTGATATCAAACTTTCTCATAATCTTGGACTTGATTGAAGATAAGTTTTCTTTCCCTAATAGCTAAGCCAAACTAGGCAATTAACTAAACTATAATATCACAGTGTACCATACCACTCATTTATATATCATACTTCTCTTTACATTGTATCAATATTTATATTTGACTTATTAAAATATTGATATTCAATACATTTATCAAACTATCAGATAATAGTACTTTGGATACAATAATCTATATAAACATCATATATCAACATATATATCTTTATATCTATATGTATGAATATATATGTGTAATTTACTTGTGATGACAAATTGCAACATAACTCTGAAATATAATGTGATTATTAATTACCATTCTATAGACAATCACAATATTTATTCTTTAGTTAGAACTTTTCACCAATTATACTAAACATATGTTCCTATATGAATGTGTTATATTATACTTAATCATACATTTTCCTAAAGTTTAATCACTTTATTTCCTTTTTAATAAGATATTATTTTATTTTAAACATTCATTTATTAAATATCATTGTGTTCTTTATCTGAGACACAATATTAACCTTTATTCATAAAAACATATGTGCCTAAAGTTTCCTCTTAACACCTCGTCTCTTCACAGATTCCTGTGACCTTCTTAACCTTTCAGATACCTCCAATACCAAGAATAGAGACAACACTTGTGCCAACACACTCTTGTCTCTGTCTTAAACTTAACTGTATATATTCTTGTGTACTGGCTGTATATGAATACCATATATATGAAATAAGTATATAAACATAAACTTTTCAAAATATGTCACATCCTATAATCAGAAGTTTGAAGAATAAACCAGAGACTATCTCTCTTGATATCCCATATCCTTTGATGATATTATGCTTCTCCTTTCATGAAGATGATTAGCTTATCTCATTTGCATATAAGACATATTTTTCCCAATGTTTGTTTTCCCAATGTTTGTAGATGTTGATGTGTGTAAGTGTATGCAAGTGTGTGTGTACATGTAAGAATACATAATGAATAATAATACAATAAAACAATAATACAATACTGGCTATAGCTAACTAGATTTTCCCACCATAACTAATATATTTATTATCCCATGATCCAATTACCCCAATAAACCTTTATTATATGTCAGGTTTGAACAAATATATTGAAGATTATCTGTATCTTCTCAAAAGCTACTTTTTCCTACAGAATGTTCACCTAAAATAACCTTGCTTTGTAGTGCAGCTGTCACCTTTTCTCTCAGCTCATGTGACTTAAACACTTGGTTTTCCTGTAGGTATAAACATATGAGGTTCCTTTCAATGGATTTCACATATATTTGCTAATTTCCCAATTTAATATAGAGGATCATATAAGATAAAAAATAGAAAATAGAAATAGACGTCTTTGCTGGATAGATGTCTCTTTTTCCTTGTTGGATGCATCCTGATTTTCTTAGGCCTATTTGTGATGTCACAGATCTGTTGTATACACCAGTCGACTCGACACATAAGACACATAACACTTATACTGACCAGCCCATCAGGGTCACAGGTCACAATGTGTTGCTGTCAATCAACTGACCACATGAACAAACACTTATTCTCACAGTAAGTAAGAGCTCCATGCCTAGTTGCATGCCTTCATACATAATGGATTATAACTTGAAAATCCTAAAAACATGGACTTACATGAAACTATTGAAAAACATGCTTAAGGTAAGTTATAACTTATACCACTTTATCATGCATTGTTATTAGTCACACCATGTTAATTTGTTTACTCATTAATAGTTAGACACTCCATGCATTCTTTTAGCTAGAAGGAAAGAATGATGAATGAACGGACATCACTGATTGAACTGATCCATTTTTCCATATATGACATTTCTGATCTGAAAAATAGATAAACTTTAGCAAAAACCAAATTAATACAATATTGATTTTAACCAATGGAAAGTTTAATAACTTTATGGATTCCTAATACTATTTGATCATATTCATATATTGTACATATATTCAAATACATGTCATATATTCATATATTGTACATAACATGTTCCTCCTCTCTCTGCATCTAGAGAGTGGACTATGACAAAAAGTCTTCACCACACATCAGGCTCTCCTCCTGTGTGTAAATATATATATAATGATATGATCCATAGTATTATTCACAATAGCATAATTAGGATTATTTATGAACATCATCACATAATAATGTGGATTATACCTGATCATTGGACTTCTCCTCATATAAAAGGGATTTCTCTTTATATAGCCAAATAGTACGTAAGTAAAACTCAGTAGACAGTCATTCCTTCAGAGATACTTTTAAATTCGACCCCTGACCTCCTTTCAGATATATATTTTTAAGTTAAACCCATGAACTTCCTGTCAACACGTCCATCCATAATAGCCTCGCCAGGTCATGAGAGAATGCCAAGCTTGCCCTTTTCCTAAGAATATAAGACAGGTCAGATGCCATTGGGTTACTGAAAAGATCTGACATTTTGGAGACAACTGGTACATTCCCAGATACAATCTTTTGACTATCAATAGATTTGGTTGGCTGCAATTCTTTAATTTCAGTTAATACTGGAATTTCAATTTGTGGACTTTCCTGCATGGCATATGGTTTATATGCAACATGTAATTTCCTACGTTTCTCATAGATTTTGTCACTTTGGCCAATACCTTTCCTCCTACAAATAGGGGACACTATAACCGGATTTAACAGATGCCTTTTAATAGGCTTTGCTTTTTTCTTTGGACATACTCGGTTTGCATTTGCCATTTGTCTCTCATGTGTTCTGGCCACGTCCAATAAACTAGCAGCTTCAAATAAAGTCTTCTTATCTGACGCACTGGCAAGGGTGACTGCATCCAAGAATTTGAACTTTTTAACAAAACTTAAGCAATACAAATGACAATCCTTAATATCTGTGTCAAGTCAACTTTCACCATAAGACTGTAAAACTTGTTTGTCACTAAATAAATAAAGGCTGTGGAGATTTATAGGATGTGTCCCCATCACAACCTGTCTTAAAAGGAAGCAGCCCTACAATAAGGTGGTCCCGCTTCTCATGGTGATCGGCTGAGTTTATCAGGGAAAGTAAATGTATGTGTTCTCCATGACATAACCATTCTAGAGTATCTCTCCATAGAATTCTGAATATTTATGAAATAATGGAAATTGGTTGTTACTGCCCCTCTTATAAAAGGGTTGTGTCCCTACATAGTCTGGCACTGTCAGTAGTGATTGGACGATGTGAGGATGTGCAGAAACATTCCCCCATTCCCCAACAGGTTACACCCAAATATTTCCAAGATGGATATTGGAGGAAGGTTACAATTGTAGAGTTCTAAAAATAGCTGCTCTAGATTTGTGATTCCATTGGGGTATCCATATATGTTTACTAAAACAAGGGAAGGATCACGGAAAGAAGGAGGAGGAAAAGAAGGAGATGTACATAGCTTGCTGTACTTATATGAACATTTCCAAGAGGCAGAAAACTGACATGACAATAATCTTGAGATCCATGATCCGACTAATGACATTTCTATGAGTGTAGAAATATATTGCCATCACTGTGTATGTCTGGAAACCTGTTTAAAGGGATTCTACCATTAAAATCAATTTTTTTCTCGTTGACATGTAGGAATAGCCTTAAAGGGGTATTCCCACGTCGCATACTCACCAGTCTTCGTTGTTGCTAAATCTTCTGTCTTCCGGCTTTGTTGCGTCATTGGTGGGCGGGGTCACATATGCAAAGCCAAGCAGCGAGATGCCGCTGGCCCTGCGTGCGCGCTCATAGACCAGTCTAGCCTTCACAATGCGAATACAGACCCGACATCCGCCTCTCTCTATTACAGCGGGTGTCGGGTCTGTAAATGCATATGTGAATATGTGACCCGGCATCCGCTGTAATAGAGAGGCGGATGCCGGGGAGTGTAGACGCCGGCACAGATGCACAGACGCCGGCACAGACGCCAGCACAGATGCCAGCAACATCGCTATGCTCCTGTCCTGCATGAAGCCAGCAGCGGCAGAAGCGATGCTGTTATTCCACTCCTGCCGCTGCTGGCTTCATGCAGGGCAGAAGCTTAGCGATGTTGCTGGCATCTGTGCCGGCGTCTAACCGTCCCCGGCATCCGCCTCTCTATTACAGCGGATGCCAGATTGTATTGGCGGCCCCTTCCCCCCAAAGGGTAAACTACCCCCCCCCCCCTCCAGGCTCCCTCCCCCCTGAGAGCAGGCTGATACATCACTTGACTTATGACCAGATAAGTCAAGGGATGTGTCCCAAAAAAATGAATAAAGTGATATAGTGGACAAACAAAGTTTTGCTGAAGCAGTGTATTTAGGAAAAGTCTTACATTCACATTAACAAGCAGTATAGATAGGATCCTTGTGATGGGACAACCCTTTTAAGAAAGGCTATTCTTCTCCTACTTTTAATTCTCTTCTCGTCTCCGCCGTTCGGTATAAATCCTAGTTTTCGTTGCTATGCAAATTAGTTCTTTTGCAGCACTAGGGGCGGTCCCCAGAGCTCAAACAGCACTGGAGGCATCCCAATGCTGTGAGAGAACTCTCCAGCGCTGCCTCCATCTTCTTCATGAACGGGATCTTCACGCATCTTCTTCCGGCGCTGGCAGTCAAACTTCTAGGCCTCGGGCAGAGCATGCCCGTGGCCACAAGAAAAATGGCCGCTTACACAGTAAGCGGCATTATACAGTGAAGGCAAAGTGGATAGGATTCATGCGAATCCCATGCCCACTTTGCAATAAAAATCAGTGTGGACACTGCGGCTTTCCTGTAGATATAATGGTAACAGAAAATCCGCGGAGGAAAACTCAGTGAACTTTATGTTTAAAGCGCTGCGGGAAGAACCGCTTTAGTATACTATAGTATATAGTATAGTATAAGGCTTTAGCCTTATACTATACTATATACTATACCTACTATATTCTATAGTTAAGTCATAGGCATCAAGAAATCCTCTATAAAAATTCACTATCAGATATGGAGGAATCACACCTTGTGTCTGCCATCGCTCGACCACCATTTGCCCTGCACCAATAACAATAGGTGCCGTGTTTCTGGATTTGGATTCATCAGTTTCTAAAATACAACTATGCGATTCACATTCTAACAGGGTGAGACAGAAGCTCAGCTAATGTTACTTAAGCTCCATGCCAAGTCTCTGGCAATGTGGTTGAATTAGGAAAAGAAATCTCCACCCTGGACAGCATTCCTGAAATATGAACTTACTGAACTCTGCAGACCCAGAAGGCCTGGCCTAGACCGGAGAGTGAGGCATGGCTCTCACAAGGGTAGAGTTTCTATAAACTTTCTTGTTGACATGTATTTGGAAGACTCTGTGCAATTCCAAAATTTGCTTTCATACTATATGGGCATGTTGACATGTAAGAGAGAAAAGGCATACTAACAAAGTGGACAAGCCCAACCAATATCGTTGCCATCCGGTAAACGTGTAGGGAAAAAAATGATGAGCCAAATCACCATTTTGTCACTGTCGCCCTCATAAAAATTTTAATAAAACACAGTAAAAAATAGACATTCCCAGAAATGGTATAACTAAAAATTACGTTTGGCCCACAAAAAAGACACCTTATGCATCCCTGTACACAAAAAGATGCAGGTCGTCAATATATGGCAACTCCAAGAATTTTTCTTTGCAAAGTTTTGGATCTTTTTAAGGGGTTAAAGTGCAAAAAGACCCCACAAAATAAGTTTGGTTTTCCTGAATTTGTACCAACCCATAGAATACAGGTGTCATTTTGGCTGCATAGTAGATGCTATAAAAACAAAGACTGTAACAAAGTAATTTTTCTCCAGTTCCACCCCATGTTGATCTTTTTCCAGTTTAACAGGACATTTTTTAGAATATTACATGGTACCACTACGAAGTAAAATTTGTCCAGCTGAAAAAAATAGAAACACAGAAAAATAAAAGAGTTCTGGCTTTTGGCAGGATTTTAATGCAAAATCTGCAGTAAACTCATATTTACCAATATTTACGTTGATAAAATAATGATTTTTTTAAAAAAATAAAAATTATAATTAAAAAAAAAATAGGAACATTTAATAGGGTTTTCCAGGCAAAAAAAAATCTTATTTAAAAAAAATCTTAATGGGTTAATAAGTGCACCCATATACCTTTAGCAGTGTTTCAAGTGATTTCTGGGTTTCTCTGGGAGCTCCTGGCATCCTCTGCATTTGTTTACTTGGTTCAGCTTCATGCTATGTAGCTTCCACACTACCACCTTCTCACTGCTACGATCCTCTCCAACTCCCTTACACCCCTTCCCTGTCTCCCTAGCTATCCCACTCACTACTAGCCCTTCCCAACAAATTCACCCCCCTCCCCCACCACATCATATTTACCTGTCTTCCTCTTTAGACTTCTCTTCTTTAACGGCTCTTCCTTTTCTTCACTGTACTTGGCTGTGCGCAGACTGGAGACGCATCTTTTCATCTCTGCTAGCGTGTACACAGACCGGAAGTGCCTCTGACAGCTGTGCTGTAAAGATGGAGTGCCATTTCTACTGCGCATGTGTCGCAGGCACCTCCAGAACAGAAAGGAGGACACAAAAGGACATGATAGGGCAAGTAATGGTGATGTTCCGTTTTGGAAATGGAACATCACCAGATTATAAGAAAGTGTGCCTGGGGACCACCCCAGGGATATGGATAATTATAGAAATTTTTTAATGTAAATAAATTAGAAGTTAGGCGGGGGGTGGAGTTTAGTTTAGGGGTTAATTTTTAATGTATCACTGACAACCCCTTTAAGCCCCGTTCTCGAACTACCCTAAAACCAGGGGCGTAACTACCGTGGTAGCAGCAGTAGCAGCTGCCACAGGGCCCAGGCCATTAGGGGGCCCGGTGACAGCCACTACCGCTGCAGGTTTTTTTTTTTTTTAAATAGTCCGTTACGGGCCCCATTCACTTGCTGATCCTGGCTAGGCCGGGATCGGCAAGTGACACCGCGGGCCCCACAAACACTATCATTATACTCGGGGGTCTTTGCAGACCCCCGAGTATAATGATCAGCGGACCGGGAGACGTAAGGAACATAACAGTGTTACTTACCTCTCCACGATCCTGCCTCCGGCCTCCCTCATTCGTGTCTGACGTCTCTGACGTCACATGACCCGGGTCTGCTTCCCGGGTCATGTGACGTCCGACGTCATTAATGCAGGACAAGAGCGGCAGCCGGCAGCCGACAGCCTAGGAGCCGGGCACAGGTAAGCAACTGTTTTTTAAAAAAATGTTTTTATTCCCCCGGGTCTCCGATTATTATACTCTGGGGTCTGAAAAGACCCCAGAGTCAGTGGCGTAACTAGGAATGGCGGGGCCCCGTGGCGAACTTTTGACATGGGGCCCCCCCGACACCGAAGATCTCGACCGAGTCCCTCCTACGCATTCCTGCACGCTCTATTATGTTCCATAGTGGCCCCTGCACACAGTATTATACCCAATAGTGGCCCCTGCACACAGTATTACGCTGGGTTCACACCTGCGTTTGGGGTCTCCGTTCATAGACCGGGTCCGGCCGTGAGCGGCGGTGAGCGTTTTAGGCTCTCCGCCGCGAAACCGGATTTTTTTATCCGGACACAGAGTACTGCATGTCCAACTCTGTGTCCGGATTATAAAACCCGGTTTCGCGGCGGAGAGCGCAAAACGCTCACCGCCGCTCACAGCCGGACATCTCTCTCACCCATTCAAATGAATGGGTGAGAGAGACTCCTGCAGGTTTCCGTATCCTGCCTGTGTTTTAGGCAGGAAACGGAAACCTAAGTACGGAGACCGGGCGCAGATGTGAACAAGCCCTTATGCCCCATAGTGGCCCCTGCACACAGTATTATGTCCCATAGTGGCCCCTGCACACAGTATTATACCCAATAGTGGCCCTTCACACAGTATTATGTCTCATAGTGGCCCCTGCACACAGTATTATACCCAATAGTGGCCCTTCACACAGTATTATGTCTCATAGTGGCCCCTGCACACAGTATTATGTCTCATAGTGGCCCCTGCACACAGTATTATGTCCCATAGTGGCCCCTGCACACAGTATTATGTCCCTTAGTGGCCCCTACAGGACTAAATACTGTCATGTCACCCGCTGACCGCTATACCAGGACAAATTGTGGATAAAAATCTGGTCATGTGCATTACAATTTAGTAACTCCATGTGCCTCATATTAATAGCAGTTAGCCCCATCATCTCCCTCACATTAACCCCTGTGTGCCTCACCATAAGAGTTACTGATATGTGAGAGACATGGAGGTAATAATAAAGTATCTTCATTATTATTACCCCCATATGTCTCACATATCAGTAACTCTTATGGTGAGGCACAGAGGGGTTAATGTGAGGGAGATGATGGGGTTAACTGCTATTACTATGAGGCACATGGAGTTACTAAAACACAAGTAATCACCCCATATGCCTGACATTAATAAGTAACCCCAGTACGTACCTGTGTAGCTTTAGTTTCATTTTCCTTCTTCCTTTCTTCCTCCAGTGCAGGACGGCAGGAGCTCGGCAGGGATAAGCCCCGCCTCCTCCTCTCATTGGTGGGCAGAGGACAGCAGAGAAAGGGAGGGGGGAGAGAGGGGGAGAGAGGGGGAGCATCTGAAGCGCTGACAGGAGCCAGAGGTGCAGCTCCTGTGTGTCAGCCGTTGCTGCAGCTTCGGGGCCCCCTGTTGGTGGAAAGTATTCCACTAACAGGGGGCCCCGATCATTATACTCGGGGGTCCGAAAAGACCTCCGAGAATAATGATAGCAGCGGTAGCAGCTGTCACCGGGCCCCTAATGTTCCGGGCCCTGTGGCAGCTGCTACCGCTGCTATGGTGGTAGTTACGCCACTGCCCAGAGTATAATAATTGTTTATGGATGTGGGACAGTGGGACATAATACTGTGTGCAGGGGCCACTACTGGGGTTAATACTGTGTGCAGGGGACACTATTGGGGTTAATTCTGTGTGCAGGGGCCACTATTGGGGTTAATACTGTGTGCAGGGGCCACTATTGGGGTTAATACTGTGTGCAGGGGCCACTATTGGGGTTAATACTATGTGTGCAGGGGCCACTATTGGGGTTAATTCTGTGTGCAGGGGCCACTATTGGGGTTAATTCTGTGTGCAGGGGCCACTATTGGGGTTAATTCTGTGTGCAGGGGCCACTATTGGGGTTAATACTGTGTGCAGGGGCCACTATTGGGGTTAATACTGTGTGCAGGGGCCACTATTGGGGTTAATACTGTGTGCAGGGGCCACTATTGGGGTTAATACTGTGTGCAGGGGACACTATTGGGGTTAATACTGTGTGCCGGGGACACTATTGGGGTTAATTCTGTGTGCAGGGGACACTATTGGGGTTAATTCTGTGTGCAGGGGACACTATTGGGGTTAATACTGTGTGCAGGGGACACTAATGGACATAATACTGTGTGCAGGGCTTACTAAGGGACATAATAGAGTTCTGAGGAGGGGGTCGGTTCAGGTCTTCGGCGTCGGTTTGGGGGGGGGAGGCACCATGTCAAAAGTTCGCCACGGGGCCCCGCCATTCCTAGTTACGCCACTGCCTAAAACCACCCAGGGCCTGACACTTTTGATGGAGTTTTCGTAAACAATGTCCTTTTTGAGTTAGTACATGCTCAGGTTTGCCAGAATTTTTGCTAAATTTTTTTAGACTATCCTGGAATATTTGGGCCCATTGGTAACAAAGCAGACCCCATGTGCCATACATAGCCGTGCCTTTGGTTCTCCAAGAGCAAACGGCAACTACTAGTTTTACACAAACTATAGCTACACCCTTGGAAGAGGATTTTTCATTCGGTGGAGTTTGCGGTTTAAGGTGGGTCCATTGTAAATTCTGTATTGGAAAAAATAAATGCCTGCTGCTGCAATAAAAGTCCTAAAAAACGCCAGACGTTGTAAGAAATGAAAGCTGTGAAGCAAAAATTGGCAACCTCACACCCCAGCAGTACGATATCATTAATACCTAACCTACCAGCACTGAGCAGCCTACTTAGCCGTGGTAGAATATAAGTGTGTGAGTCATCCCTCTAGAGAAGCCAATGTTGTACTTTGATTTATGAGAGCCATTCAATCTCTTATGGAAATTAAATGCTATTTATGCTGTCTGCAGCTTTCCATTACACATCTATTGAAAATGAATGTCACTGAAATCATGTATTTTCTACAGAGTCTTAATTATTCCAGTTTGGAATTTAAGGTGCCATGTGTCTGCAAATAACTTACCGCCATAAAACGTGGGAAACATTAAAATGGCATTAGTTAGAACCAAAATAAAATCCGTACAGCTGGTCATAAAAAGTACACACATGGCCCCAGTAAGTGGTGTAGTAGAACTAAGTATAAGATCAATTCTGATAACAGAATATTGCAAAGCTATAACAGACAACCAATCCGCTTAAAAATCCTGTAGACTATAATGGGGTGCATTGGGGTGCAGAGAGAACAGTCCTGCTTACAAGACTTTTCTCTCTCCGCAATTTACTAGCGGATTTGGGAATGGAATCCCGAACGGAATGCACGTGCAAGTGTGAACTTAGCCTTAGATAGCTAAAGATCTACTTAAAGGGGTTGTCCAGACAAAACTTTTAAAGAGGACTTTTCATGTCCTAGGGCAGATGCGGTTTTATATACTGCTAGAAAGCCGACAGTGCGCTGAATTCGGTGCACTGTCGGCTTTCCCGTTATGTGCCCTGGGGGAAGAGATATCGTTGTTGTTACCAATATCTCTTCACTGTCATAAGGGTATTCCTGACAGTCTAGGTGGGCTGTGAGGAACGACCCTCCTGACAGTACCGTCCATAGCTCTATACTGTCAGAAGAGGCGTTCCTCAGCGCCCAGAGATGATGCTTTATGGCTGGGCAGTAAGTTAGGCCACTCTGGCAGTACAGAGCTACGGACAGTACTGTCAGGAGGGGTGTTCCTCATAGCCCAGCTAGACAGTCTGTGTTAGGTAAAACCTGACGTGCTGATACACAGACAAAGTTCCTTCGGAGAGGTGATCTTATCTCCTTGTAAGGATACTGGTGTATTGTTCTGGTACACTTGATAAAGGGGTAATCCCCGAAACGCTGGTGAAGGCGTCGTATGTTTAAAATCCAATAAAGTGCGTTGTTTGAATTAAACACTTTTGGAGTCAGCGCAGTGTTATTCCCGAATTCTGGTCGTTTATCCATGTAGTTTTTTTGTCACTGGAGGTGGACTACAATCAGTGATATAGATACTGACTTTTTTTGTCTTTTTATTGATTTTTTTTTTATACAAAGTTTGTCCCCCAGTAGGTCATAATAGACCTTTGTGGTGTATTTTAACTTACTTTTCTTTTTTTATTTCCTCGGTAACAGGGGCTAGTACATTAGTCTTGGTTACTGGAGGAACACACAGCCACCTAATCTAAACTGCAGAACTGATCTGGCTCCTCTAGGATGGATGCAGCAGCTTATTCAGTTACCGACCCATCATACGACTGCTGGGCCATAAGGAAAGTTCCATCATGGTGGCTCCCATAGCTGTATTCACAAGATTCATTGGGGGCTGTGTATACAGTGATTGGGACAATGGGGATGGTAATAAACCTTCTTTCTCGGATGTCCAGCGCTTGCAGTTTCAGAATCTTGTGCAGTGGCTTATCTCTTTTTCAGTAATACATTGCAATACTGTCACATTGCAGTGTATTATTGCCTGCCTGTGTTTCATTGACAGGTGGCCTATTAGAGAGGCAGGCTAATACGTACATACCCTGTTTCCCCAAAAATAAGACAGTGTCTTATATTAAATTCCCTTACGAAATATATGACCTGTCTTATTTTCGGGGAATGTCTTATGCAGCGGCTGGAGCGGTGGACAATCGGCAGTCATGCCGACGCTTCCTTAGTGGAGCTCCGTCATGACGGCTGGTTGTAGGTGGTGCAGGAGGTGAAGGGGGGGTGTCTTATTTTTGGGGAAACATAAGACATATAGCATACCTGATGGCTTTTTGTCTGACATGGCAACCCATCACCAATAACCTACCACTTTCTAGCCACTTAGATGCCATGGATGCTATTTACCACGGCATCTGAGGGGTTAAACGGCTGTGTTGAGAGTCATTGTATTACGATGTTATCTGCCATATACAGACACAGCTCCTGTGCTCACACCATGCAAAAGCCATAACCAAAGCCCCAGCACTGTAAATGTATGGTGTCGTGCACCAAAAGCAAGTCTATAATAGCATAAAGATGGACAATGTTTCCCAAAAAGAACATATGGCCCAAGCATGAATGGGGAAGGGGAAGGATAGGTTTATCCAAGGGGAAGTTGCGCAGTTTCCTATGTTATTTTAGCGCTCTTTTATTTTCAAAGGCGTTTGTAAAAAAAATTGTGTATTCTTGCATTATAGAGCGAGTATCTGAACTGTGTTCCTCTAAAATTTGGCCCATGAATAAATACCAGCTTGTTCCTATTCATTTCATGTTGGGAAACCGTGAGGAGAGAAGTGAAATTTCCATTTTTACATTAATTAAACTCCAGATGCCTCCTTTGCCAGGTCCTCACTCCTCGTGTACTGTTGGATCTACAGGTCCTCGTTGCCAAATGCTTTATAACACTACTAATGGGGACAGGCTAGTAGGAAAACTTCATTAAAAATAGTGTCCTAGCAATATGTTGGTGTTGTCTGGAAACTAATCAGCAGCGGTAGCGGCTGCCACAGGGCCCAGGACATTAGACCTCAGAGTATAATGATTGTTTATGGGTGTCCACAGTGGGACATAATACTGTGTGCAGGGGCCACTATGGGGGATAATACTGGGTGCAGGGGCCACTATGGGACATAATACTGTGTGCAGGGGCCACTATGGGGGATAATACTGGGTGCAGGGGCCACTATGGGACATAATACTGTGTGCAGGGGCCACTATGGGGGATAATACTGGGTGCAGGGGCCACTATGGGACATAATACTGTGTGCAGGGGCCACTATGGGACATAATACTGTGTGCAGGGGCCACTATGGGACATAATACTGTGTGCAGGGGCCACTATGGGGGGATAATACTGGGTGCAGGGGCCACTATGGGACATAATACTGTGTGCAGGGGCCACTATGGGGGATAATACTGGGTGCAGGGGCCACTATGGGACATAATACTGTGTGCAGGGGCCACTATGGGACATAATACTGTGTGCAGGGGCCACTATGGGACATAATACTGTGTGCAGGGGCCACTATGGGGGATAATACTGGGTGCAGGGGCCACTATGGGACATAATATTGTGTGCAGGGGCCACTATGGGGGATAATACTGGGTGCAGGGGCCACTATGGGACATAATACTGTGTGCAGGGGCCACTATGGGACATAATACTGTGTGCAGGGGCCACTATGGGGGGATAATACTGTGTGCAGGGGCCACTATGGGACATAATACTGTGTACAGGGGCCACTATGGGGCATAATACTGTGTGCAGGGACCACTATGGGGGATAATACTGTGTACAGGGGCCACTATGGGGAATAGTACTGTATGCATTGGGCCACTATGGGGAATAATATTGTGTACAGGAGCCACTGTGGGGTATTAGTGTGTGTAGGGGTCACTATGGGCATAATAGTGCACGCAGAAATGCGGAGGGGGGGGGGTCACTCAGTCTGAGTATTCGGTGTCGGTTGGGGGGATATGTCAAAAGTTCGCCATGGGGCCCCATCATTCCTAGTTACACCACTGGTTCCAACTGTCTATATAGTAGATACCTTGGAAAACCTATTTAAGATAGCACTTGCAGTATAAAAAAAAAAAATTAAAATTAGCATATAAACACCATTATTTATACCAATATACCCAGAAATGGAATTAATATAAAAAAAGGGTATATAAAATTTACTCCTGTGCCTTGTATAAGTATTCACGCCCTTTGGAGTTTGTTTTCTTTTATTGTCAATGCTGTACTGTATGTAGTAAGTATATTGGAAAATTGTACAACTTTTCATTAACTTTGTAAGACACTGTTATTGGTGATCACATCATTTTTGGTTTAATTAAAAATGGAACGAGGAACAAGCAAAGATTGTACAAGCAAAAAATCCCCACAGTTATATAAGATATCAGCTTGTGCTTATGCGAGGTTTCGGTAGTAAAGGTGCGGCATTATTACATTACTGTTGGTTGGCAAAGTTTAAAAGTATAACATTTCTTCTCTGCGTTGGCAAAGTAAAGAAGCGTTCGTGTAGAATCTTAAATGTCAGAATGTTGCCATACTATTTGTGGCCAACAGGGGTGCAGCAGAGCACTGCCATTGTCTGTGTTCTTTTTAGAACTGCGTGTAATAATATTTGACACATTTTGTATGTTGAAAATTAATTTAAAATGTATTTTCTGGTCATTTTGTCAAAATTTTCTAAATATGAGCTTCATACAATGCTCATACAATGCTGAGCGTCATACAATGCTTTATACAATGCTGAACGTCATACAATGCTGAGGTGCTGCTGTTACAGTTAAGAAATCATTATAGTTGTCACAGACTGTATTGCTTAGCCAGTATTGGCAGAACACACTGGTCTTGCTAGCATCCTACCAAATTTATTTTCCCATGCCTTGTGTGTGTGTAGCAAAGCACCTAGAAGATAACATCAACTTTGAAATCTTCATTGCATATGTGATGGTGTCACTACTGTATGTTTAAAGCAATGAGAACAGAGACATAACTTGAAGCTCCTGGGACCCAATGCATCATCTATAATGGGGCCCCCAGTTACCATGTGCTATCTACTGTATAATACTTGTGTTTTCTTGTATTGTAGAGAGGCCTGGCAGAGACTACAACCTCTGCTCCCCTATAGCTGCGCTCATGATATATATGTATAGGCAAAAAATTATTTTCTTTTCCAGACCGTTTAAAAAGGTATTTGAGAGTATTTTCTGAAGTTTTCCTACTTTCTTGATTGTCCTACCCATCTCATTTGGCTAGACCTGTGTGCTGTGCTGTTGATATCTAAGGTCAGGGCCGCACATGGTGTAAACGCCGTGGTTTGGCCGTAGCGAGAAACGGTGCAACCAAAACCATAGCATTTTACAGTCCCTGCAAAGTAGATCCTATCCACACATTGCGGAAATGTTGTGTTTTTGGAAATCAAAGCATGCTCATTTTACCTACAGAAACGCTGGCGGTTTTCCTATAGGTATAATTGAAGCAGAAAGTCTTTCTGTGAATTGTGCTGCTGGAAAAACCGTATTGCACTGCCCACAAGGTTTTTCCTGCTGTTTTGCTGCAGCAACTACATGGGCCTTAGCCTTAGCTTGGTTTCTTCTCTGTTTGTTAATGTGGGACATACTCCTGTGTTTATTTCCACATATCTCTCCATTTTATTAACATGCATTGTTGCCGCAACCCAGAGGTACAAAAGACAAACACTTAAAGCAGTAGCACTCTGGGATGCTGCATTGTCACTTACAGTCCTATGAAAAAGTTTGGGCACCCCTATTAATCTTAATCATTTTTAGTTCTAAATATTTTGGTGTTTGCAACAGCCATTTCAGTTTGATATATCTAATAACTGATGGACACAGTAATATTTCAGGATTGAAATGAGGTTTATTGTACTAACAGAAAATGCGCAATATGCATTAAACCAAAATTTGACCGGTGCAAAAATATGGGCACCTCAACAGAAAAGTGACATTAATATTTAGTACATCCTCCTTTTGCAAAGATAACAGCCTCTAGTCGCTTCCTGTAGCTTTTAATCAGTTCCTGGATCCTGGATAAAGGTATTTTGGACAAACAATTCAAGTTCAGTTAAGTTAGATGGTCGCCGAGCATGGACAGCCCGCTCTCAGGTCTGGGGACTGGGATGGCCATTCCAGAACATTGTAATTGTTCCTCTGCATGAATGCCTGAGGATTTGGAGCGGTGTTTTGGATCATTGTCTTTCTACAAAACAATTCAAGTTCAGTTAAGTTTGATGGTCGCCGAACATGGACAGCCCGCTCTCAAATGATCTGAAAACAAAGATTGTTCAACATAGTTGTTCAGGGGAAGGATACAAAACGTTGTCTCAGAGATTTAACCTGTCAGTTTCCACTGTGAGGAACATAGTAAGGAAATGGAAGACCACAGGGACAGTTCTTGTTAAGCCCAGAAGTGGCAGGCCAAGAAAAATATCAGAAAGGCAGAGAAGAAGAATGGTGAGAACAGTCAAGGACAATCCACAGACCACCTCCAAAGAGCTTCAGCATCATCTTGCTGCAGATGGTGTCACTGTGCATCAGTCAGCAATACAGCGCACTTTGCACAAGGAGAAGCTGTATGGGAGAGTGATGAGAAAGAAGCCGTTTCTGCACGTACTCCACAAATAGAGTTGCCTGAGGTATGCAAAAGCACATTTGGACAAGCCAGCTTCATTTTGGAAACAAAGATTGAGTTGTTTGGTTATAAAAAAAGGCGTTATGCATGGCGTCCAAAAAGAAACAGCATTCCAAGAAAAACACGTGCTACCCACTGTAAAATTTGGTGGAGGTTCCATCATGCTTTGGGGCTGTGTGGCCAATGCCGGCATCGGGAATCTTGTTAAAGTTGAGAGTCGCATGGATTCCACTCAGTATCAGCAGATTCTTGAGAATAATGTTCAAGAATCAGTGACGAAGTTGAAGTTACGCCGGGGATGGATATTTCAGCAAGACAATGATCCAAAACACCGCTCCAAATCCTCAGGCATTCATGCAGAGGAACAATTACAATGTTCTGGAATGGCCATCCCAGTCCCCAGACCTGAATATCATTGAACATCTGTGGGATGATTTGAAGCGGGCTGTCCATGCTCGGCGACCATCAAACTTAACTGAACTTGAATTGTTTGTCCAAAATACCTTTATCCAGGATCCAGGAACTGATTAAAAGCTACAGGAAGCGACTAGAGGCTGTTATCTTTGCAAAAGGAGGATCTACTAAATATTAATGTCACTTTTCTGTTGAGGTGCCCATACTTTTGCACCGGTCAAATTTTGGTTTAATGCATATTGCACATTTTCTGTTAGTACAATAAACCTCATTTCAATCCGGAAATATTACTGTGTCCATCAGTTATTAGATATATCAAACTGAAATGGCTGCTGCAAATACCAAAATATTTAGAACTAAAAATGATTAAGATTAATAGGAGTGCCCAAACTTTTTCATAGGACTGTATGACTATGTAAATATTATAAAGCTCTACTGGTCACCCTATCTTAAATATAAGACACTTGCAGTGTTTCTTAGGGCTCGTGCACACGTGGGCAAAGGGGCGGATTTTGACAGCGGATTTCGCTTCAAAATCCGCCCCTTTAGAATGGTGGTCTATGCAGACCGCCGGGCTTCTTTTTTCCGCTAGCGGCAGGCTGCTGCTAGCGGAGAAAAGAAGCGACATGTCCTTTCTTCAGGAGGAAGCCGCGGCACGCTGGGCCGCGGCTTCCGCCTAGTGGCAGCACCCTCCTATGTCGGCTCATTCATTTGAGCTGACATAGGAGGGGAAAGCCGCGACCGCAATGGTCGCGGCAGGCGGGTTTTGACCAGAGAGAGACACGTCTCGCCGCATCTCTCTCTGTGTCAAAACCCACGCGGACGGTTCACATGTAAACTGACCCTTAGGGTGAATGGGCCTAATCTGGAGTCTTGAGCTGCGGAATCCGCGACTGAATCACCTGCAGTGTCCGCGGCAAGATCGAGCAGGATGCTTCTTTTTTCTGCATCCTGCTGCAATCTCTGTCTCCCATTGAAAACAATTCGAGAGGAATCTGCTCTGGATTCAGGGGTGAAATCCACCCCCAAATCCACAGCTTCCTCTGTGTGAACTGACCCACAGTACAGAAAGAATGGGACAGAAGAAAATCATTATTCACCTGCTAATCCTTCTGCTGTTTCTGTGCTAATTGTGACGGTTGACTGCAGCTTTTTTTAAACTTTGCAGCAGCGATACCCACTACCATGTGACCATTGACCTCCTCAGTTATGTGGCCACATGGAACGCTATCAGTGCAGTTCCGCCCGCCTACGGCCTGCTGCATGGTATCTGTTTATCATACAGTAATGTGCACAGTGCTTTACAAATTGCACATTTTTTTATTTTTTTTTGTAGAATGTAGATTGTGAGCCCCACATAGAGCTCACAATGCACATTTTTTCCCTTATCAGTATGTCTTTGGAATATGGGATGAAATCCATGCGAACACGGGGAGAACATACAAACTCCTTGCAGATGGTTTTATGCCCTTGGCAGGATCTGAGCACCAGGACTCCAGCGCTGCAAGGCTGCAGTGCTAATCACTGAGCCACCGTGTGCCCCCCCCACCCCCACCCACACACACAAATTGCACATTTTATTTTATCAGAAGCTGAATCTTACTTCTGGTCAGTGTGGACACCTTCACGGCTGAAAAGACCCCGAGTGTCACCAATACTGGGCCATGCAATGGTGGTTTTAGACATGTTAATATGACATTGACAGCTGATACATTTCATTAGGTCTCTACACCCAAAGCAAGATCCAGTTTATCACTTCAGTGTTTTAAAGAATTCAATGATACAGAATACGTCCCCCTGGGTGTGAGGCCACCGCTGAAATGATAAAAGGGCTGAACAACTTTTACTGACATATTAAATGAAGAACATCTGTCAGGTTAAAGTAACAAGTCTTCTGTGTTTTGCAGATGCATCGGGGCATTCTCTCCATCTGGTGAGAGGTTATACAAGTGTACTTAAGCTGGAGAAGCGTCTGGGTCGTGCTCCACCCTGTAACTTTTGTGCACATTCAGTTTGTTTTTTCTGTGCTGTGCTTATTACAGGCTTAATACATGGGAAAGATGATCAGGTCAGACAGATCCAACATGCAGCAAGCCAATAGAATGTATATTCTGCATCGTAATTACAAAAGGCACAATTGTTACACTGCAGGGCTAGTTCATATACTTAAGTACAATGACCTGGATCCATCTGGATGGCTTACAATGTAATACATCATTATAGCAGATGACATCATCCTGAGAGGTGGCCGTACAATCAGCACAGTCCGCTACACATTTATATTCTGGGACTCCCTGGCCCTATGGAGCAATAGGGCCTGACCAACCACATCTGGACTATTGGAGTTGCTCCCAGCAGCAGTGAGGTCTGTTTAGAGAAAACTCCCTGCTCGACAAATATTAGTCCACCCCAAAATATGAGAACATCCCTTCCCTAGTTAGCCAATATGAATCTATCATACTCAGTACCCCTTGGCTCAGCTGAAAAATGAACACTTCAGCCAACCTTGGCGCTGGACTCATTGCTTTAATTTTCTTAGCAGCTTTGTTTATACAAGTGCTTTCCCCCGTTGTACAAAATATGAGCAGATTGTATTATAGCTTTGCTTATTTATTTTAGGATTTTTTTTTTTGTTCCTTCTAAGATTTGTAACACAGGCTTAACCATTTTCTCCAACAATATGTACCTGAAAGGAGCACAACAAAAATGCCCATTAGTATCATCAAGTGGTTGGGCCAAAATGTACACTTGTCACCTTTTTCACAGGAGAAGTGATCATTCTCTGCACGATGGGGTTGGGAGCGTGAATGGGGTATCCTATGCCCCCCTGTATGAATGGATAGGCCGTTAAACATTCGTACTTCTACTCTATTGGTCTCCATGGGGCTGCTGGAGGGAGACAAATGCTGTATTTAGCTTCGCTTCCACAGTTCCATATAGTCAATTATTGCTGCCAACTAGCAATAATTCTAGTGACTGCATAAAAGATAAGACCTTGTTTACTGGCTGATCCGTGCCTTGACTACATGAAGCTATAATCGGGACATGAGTCTGATCATCATCCTGTGTAATATGCCCTTTACTATCCTGTTTTATGAAGGACTGAAATATAAAATGCTGCTATCTATAGATTTACTACACTTTCATCATTCTATACAATAATGCTGACAAGTGAGGTGGCTTTCATAGTATATCAAATGCACAACATCTGGAGTAAAGACTGCAGATTATCTCTGGACTATACCATAGGCTATACCTTAAAGGGGTTGTCCCATATCGCATACTCGCTAGTCTTCGCTGCAGTAAATTCTTCTGTCTTCCGGCTTTGTTGCGTCATTGGTGGGCAGGGTTACATATGCAAAGCCAGCGGCGAGAAGTCGTCACTTCTATGCCGCTGGCCCTGCGTGTGCGCTGCCGATGCACTGGGCATCGGACGTACAGCCTTCACAATGTAATACAGACCCGGCATCCGCCACTCTATTACAGCGGATTGTAGGAGCGATGCTGCTATTCCACTCCTCCACCCCTCTCCCCTCCCCTCCCCTCCGGAATAGCAGCATCGCTCCTGCCGCTGCTGGCTTCACCTGTGCCGGCGTCTACACTCCCCGACATCCGCCTCTCTATTACAGCGGATGCCTGGTCTGTATTGGTGGCCCCTTCCCTCCCCCCAAAGTATAAACTACCCCTCTCCAGGCTGGCTCCCGTGCACTTAGCCCCTCCTCCCTCCCCCCTCAGAGCAGCAGATACATCATTTGACTTATGACCAGATAAGTCAAGGGATGTGTCAAAAAAAATGAATAAAGTAAGATGGTGGACAAACAAAGTAGTTTTGCTGAAGCAGTGTATTTAGGAAAAGTCTTACATTCACATTAACAAGCAGTATAGATAGGATCCTTGTGATGGGACAACCCCTTTAATATCAGTACCTGTTGCTGTAAATTGTAACAAGACCCCTCAGCAGTGCCTCTTATTATGCCAAATAACCCAATGGTGCCAATCGGGACAGTGAGTGCTAAGTGAGTGAGTGAGTGCTAAGAGCTTCCTAGCTAGATATGGCAAAATAAGCACTCAGGCACTTGTAGGATTTTTGTTCATCGGATACTTTACTTGATATAGTTGACGTTACAAATGGATTCCCACCAAAGTCACATCAATTGATGGTGCTCAATGATAACAAGAGAATTGCAAAGCTCACAACAACATTAGACACTTAGCCAAGCTCCCATTGACTCTGATACTCATAGCTATTGCCATGTGTTGCACTGTTAGCTTTTCACACTCTGATCAGAGTAAGGTTTTGGCTTTGTTGGCTCCAAGACTCCCTCAAACTTGAATTGCCTAAAGATGTGAGAACATTCCTACTCCTAGATAATATTCCCACAACAGCGTGATGGAAACTTCATGCTGCAGTGTGTGTAGGCTGTACAAGAGATAAGACTTAGTACACAGCCTACAGCACAACCTATAGGCTCAGCAACAATCCACCTGGGTGTGTATGACTGCAGCGCCTCCCTTCCAAAGCATGCTAGAGTAAGAAATTACATCATGACTCAGCGGTGACATTTAAGGTGACAGCAGCACAATACAATGATGTAGTACTACACTGCGTATACACAATCTAACAATATACACAATCAAATACTTAATTATTTTAGCAACGCAGAGAATAAGCACATACAATATATGGTATAAGTTTGTCTAGATTGGAGACCCCTATATTTGAACTATCAGTCTTCGACTTAAAGGGGTTGAACAAATCCCTGTGAGGGCCAAGAGAGGTGTAACATTAAAAAAAAGTAAACACACGTACACGGTTCTTCATTGTATGCTACTAGAATCCATTTGGTCAACAGAAGCCCTGCACCCCACGCCACCCCTGAGACCAATCACTGATAAGGGAACGGTGACATATGTGAATGACATCACTGGTCCCTCTCCACTGACCACTGAGGACACTTATTGGTTTTACCAGTTAGTTGGGATGTGGGACTTCTGGAGACAAGGCATAAGACCAAATGGACACTGACAACAACAGACAATGGCACCTCTTCCAGCCTCCACATGGGTTTGTCCAATTCCTGGTCAACTCCTTTAGGGCACAGTTGTGGCGGTACACAGAGGACACATGGATATTATCTGTGTGCCACCCGTGCAATGGCCGTGCTTCCTCGGCCCCTTTCATTCAATGAATAGGAACAGGGCTGCAAAATCGGGCAGGAACAGGACTTGTTCCATATTTTGCGGCTAGGACTGTTGGCCTACACACAGGACTGTGCAATTTCTCATGTGTAAGGGTCCATAGAAGTGAATGGGTCAGTGTGCTATCCGGAAACAACCCAGACATTGACCATTCCTACGGTCGTCTGCCCGTGGGCTTAGTATGAGGCTTGTGTTAGTGCAGCCTTGGTCATTCCTGCTCCACGTCATGAGAAAATGTGACTGCTTATAAAAAACGTACAGAATTAATCTTCTTTAATGAACAAAAATAAATCTCCACCACCCCGTAAAACAGAACGCATAGGAAAGCTTGAAACTGGCTGAGACAATCTTTCTTGGTCTTTACAGTTAACAAAGGTGGATTTGTAGATCCCCGGAGGATTCCCAGTGGTAACTGCTTAAAGTAAATGCCTAGAAGTGTGTTACATTTACTCTAATGTACAGCAGATTACAATTCATTTTCTTAACTTTATGCTTCCTCTTCAGCTAGGCGTTGACTCATGTGGAGAAATGAGTTCCATTACACGTCTTCTGGCTCCGAGGACCAGATCCTCATACAACCGTTCAGTTTCCTTGGAGATTTTACCAAACAAACAACACAAAACAAACTTGGAGAATCATGTAAAAGGGTTTCTTGCAAGTCATGTTATATATGGAGCAAGTAACGTTTAGCACCAAGTTCACCCAGTATATTAAAGAGAGACATTTGTGCAAGAAGTAACGTTGCCGCGCCGGCCTTTGTGTACGTCAGCTGAACAGGAAGTGAAATTTACATCACGGTCAATTCTAAGAAATTCCAAAGAAACTTCAATTTTTAGCTGTAAATATTACACTTTAGTATGAGGTGCTGACTCCACTCTTGTCCACGGGTAATCCATTTTCCACGTTTTCTAGATTGAATGACCATAATTTATGTCCTCTGAAATATAAATTCAGGGACATCTAGAAATAAAATACATGCAGGATATTTGTAGATATTGGGGTCATACATCACAACTTTTTGGATATTTGTAGTTCACGGGGTTAAAGCTTACAATCTGTTTGCCTATCTGTATGCTTGTATAGGTGTTTATTAAAATATCAGCACAAATAATACATGAATTATGACATATTATGTAAGTTAGGGTCTATTGTGCAGGTAGGAACCAGAGAGATAGTTCCTGGAACAGTATAGATAAGTTGGTTATTACAAACCCATTTCTACTATCAAAGAGGACATTTAAGGGGCAAAGAGGGACAGAGGGGCTTGTGTCTGTCCCTTGTAAAGAGGGGCACTTGCTTCTCAGGGCCTGGGCTGCGGAGGAGATTGTAACATCTCTGCCTGTTCAGGCCTCTGCGCCACCCTCTGCCCGTGTGCTGCGGCGCAGGAGGCATGTGCAGTTTGATAATCTGCTTAAAGTTTAGTTGCACTGTGTGAACACGGCTCTAGTTCTTAATTGGATTTGCACCACACCCGTCTTCTGCCAAGGTTGCCGCTGTCCATTAAGTGGTTAATCTGGCCTTGCCCTGTGATTGACAGCTGCCTTTCTGTGAACTCCATGGGTGGGTTCTTCCTCCCTATTTAGCCTTGGTTCCCATTCACACCAGTGCTTGTTATTGCCGTGCGCATACCTGCTCTTACTGTCCCTGTTTTGCTTATACTATTATACTTGACCTTTGGCTTTCCTCATTGACTATTCTCTTGACTCCGATTTGGCACTGCATCGCTCTCCTGTTACCAAACCCTGGCTAGCTGACCTCTCTTTGTTGTTGTTCGTCTTGTCTGCGTTTTGTGTTTCACGTATTCAGGGAGGGACTGTCCTCGTGGTTGTCGCCTATTACCTAGGATAGGGTCTGGCAATAGGAAGGGAAAGCGGGGGGCTTCAGCTTAGGGCTCACTGTCTCTTGTGCCCCTCCCAGGGTTTAACAGTTCTGGGAATTGCGGTCTTAGCAATTCCCTTACAGAGATGTTAAATTGTATTTGAATAGGATATTAGGGATCTGACTGTATAAAGTAGATGAGTGTGGGGCTGCAGAGTGGTCTAATACACTACTGTAACTAGATCACTGCTTTAAGTAATAAGTTGTAGGGCCCTAACCAGTGCACAAGTAGGGCTAAGAGAACTATACAAATCCAATAGGATGGAGGTGGGGATTACAGTCTGTAGTGGATGAGGCTTAACAGATTCGGGGCAGGGGTCTGCTTTTGGCTGACGGTAGGTTCTCACCAGCGTTCGGCAGTCTGTTCTGTGGTTTCCATCTTTTGCATGCAGAAGACGGAAACCTGTCAGATCGGGTCCGGCTGTGTGTGCCGGTGAGCGTTTTATGTTCTCCGCCGCGAAACCGTTTTTTAAAAATCGGACACAGTACTGCATGTCTAACTCTGTGTCCGATTTAAAAAACAAAACAAAAAAAAAAACGGTTTTGCGGTGGAGAACATAAAACGCTCACCGCTGCTCACGGCCGGACACCCTTCAAACCCATTAAAATGAATGGGCTTGAAACATGCCGGCAGGTTTCTGTCTCCTGCCTCTGTTTTGTGCAGGAAACGGAAACCTGCAGAACGGAGACCGGGCGCAGATGTGAACGAGCCCAGATTAAGTTTGCTTTGAGGTGAGCCTTACCATGTAGTGAGAATTCATAACAGTAATTTTTAAGAGATAGGATTATAGTGTGATATTTACTGTATACACGTTGTTGAAAAAAAATATTAAACGGATTCAATCTTTTGAATCCCATTTTTTAATATTACCACTTAGGAATAGCTTTAAGAAAGGCTATTCTTCTCCTACCTCTCCATACCGCCGTTACGGTGATATTCACAGTTTTCTTCTATATACAAATGATTTTTCTCGCAGCAATGGGCACGTCCACAATTCTGCTTTAAAAATCTCCAGCACCGCCTCATCTTCTTCAGGAACGCCTCTCCCTGCGTCTTCTTCCGGCGTTGGTCTTGAACATCCTAGGCATGCACAGTCGGTTCTGCCATCGGCCTTCAGGCAGAGCCAACTATGCATGTCTGCGGCCATTTTCTTGTGGCTGCTTACTCTATTTACTGTGTAAGCGGGCACAAGAAAATGGCTGCAGAAATACGCAGTTGAGTAACGTACTGCAAGCTTAGACCCAATCCCTTTCACATATCAGATGTACATGACAGGTTTAAAAGCATCACATTTATCAAGACTCCGGTACCTTTTAACAAATTTGCTAAAAATCACTCCAACTCTACTCTTTACTTAGACTAGCTTAAGGAATACCAGTCTTAGTTTTATAATGGGAACCTGTGGATGGGGAATAGGGCATAGGAATTAATACTGGTATACTGCCAAGTGTTGTGCCAGTGTGTTAGTATAGAGTAGTGTGACCGAACTGATCACAGGTATATGCTCTGCCAGCTTGTGTGGAAACTGGGTGACTCTTTTGGGGAAATAAGTGTCAAAACTTGTGCAAAACTGATGCAATTGCATTGATAACATTAATAAGCGTATATAAGAATATGATACCCTACATGTTTAGTAATGGCTAATACAACCTGAAAATCCCCTGAAAATCCAGCGAGTATTATATAAACGATTAAATATATGAATAATATTATATTCTTAAGCCACATGGAATTTTATGCACATTTTGTTCTATTAAAAGACAAGTTTTACAAGCACTACAAACCTCAGGCCACATTTACTTAATAGAGCAATAAATACAAATGACACAAAGCTGCAAAACAGACGTTTTTGTCATTGTCCGGAAATTCTGGGTGTGTCTTATTTTGTGTTGTAGAAATGGCTACCCACATCCTGACACTAAGTGATAATGTGACTACTGCCTAGGCAGGAGAGTAGACAGACTATGCAGCTGCCAGGGGGCCCTGGGAAATGGGGCTCCAGTCTTAGTTGGACTCATCCTCTCTGCTAGCTGGGGTAACTACCTATGCAAACCCACCTCTCCCCTGCAAAGCAAGCAAGGAGAATTAGTCAAAGGGTCAAGGAAAGGAAAAGGAAGGGAGCCCAGGTATATCCCACTGACTCATTTCTTGTAAATACAGCTCAGCAGACGATCAGTGAGAAATATTATATACATCTTACTTGTGGACCAAGTAAGGTATAGACAATGATGGTAGACCAGTCAAAATGGCAGGACACCTAGTACAGGGAACACCACAGGTGTAGTTGTCACAAGGGATGGTAAGAAGAACCCAAAGAATGATTGCATTAAAGGGGTTTCCAGGGTAAACTGAGAAATAACCCTTAAACTAAACTCCCCCCCCTCTATAATTACCCATATCCCTGGAGCGGTCATGTGACCACGCCACGCCCATTCTCTGATAATCCGGTGACATTCCGTTTCACTGCTTCTGAAACAAAACCATTACTTTTCCCACTCCCTTATCCCCTCTTCCTATTCTGTAGCAGTGGGTGGATTAGGTTAGCCATGGAGACGAAGGAGAGTGGGAGGGGCTAGTAGTGGGTGGGATCGCTAGGTTTAGTGAGACAAAAAAGGGTGGGAGGAGATAGTAATGGGCGGGATCACTAGTCTTTGTGAGACAGGGAGGGAGGGGCTAGGCTTAGTGAGACAGGGAGGGTAGGAGGAGCTAGGCTTAGTGAGACAGGGAGGGTAGGAGGAGCTAGGCTTAGTGAGAGAGGGAGGGAGGAGATAGGCTTATTTAGACAGGGAGGGGCTAGGCTTAGTGAGAGAGGGAGGGTGGATGGGGCTAGGCTTAGTGAGACAGGGAGAATGAGAGGGGCTAGGCTTAGTGAGACAGGGAGGATGAGAGGGGTTAGGCTTAGTGAGACAGGGATGGTGAGAGGGGCTAGACTAGCGAGACAGGGAGGGGTTTGTAACAGAATGAGAGAGGAGGGCAGGGCTGAGTGAGAGGGAACTAGTGTAGCAGCTACACAGGAAGCTGCACAGCAGAAAGCTACACCTGGTAGACAAAGGCAGAGAATGCAGCAGCAACCAGAGACACACAGAAATAATTCCAAACACTGCTAAAGGTATATGGGTGTACTTATTAACCCATTACTAGCACTATCAGAAAAAAAAAAAGATTTTCTGCCCAGAAAACCCCTTTAAGCATTGTTCTTTATCAACCTGAATACTGCAGAAAACTATAGATCCAGTTCGTACATCCCTACATCACATTGATCTGTAATGCCTCGTATAAAGATCACACTTATTACAATGTAAATCTCTGTGCACAACAAGGATTGCTGGGAGATTTCAGGTTTGAGGTAAGCAGAATTGTGAATACTGTAACTTAGTGTTATTGCAGGATTCGCAGATAATGTCTGGATGGGGCTGAGCTGTGTTGTGGCTCCACCTGCAATCCTGCTGCTTGACAGGCCAGCGATTTGTCTCCATGGTCAAGTGAGCCTCAAGGTTTGTGGCCACGTGGCTCCGGCACGAGACAGAAATGGGAATCGGAAGCAAACAGTGGAGCGCTGGGAACAGGGTTTTTTTTTTATTTATTTTTTACTTTACACCTCTTTTATTTCTGGACAACCCCTTTAACAGTAAATTAGTGTAAGTATATCTGTAAATCAGAATATTCCTTGAGTGACTTCTCTTTTAAAGCAGGGAAAGACTAGAACTGATGTTGTCTTCCACATTGAAATAATTTCAGCCCAGCAACTGTGACAGATTCGGCTCAGTAGATTTTGGCACTCATGGGACACCATTCTACTCCTGTTGGCTTCCTCTTGTCCCGTCTTACAATGAGATCTCTGTGGGGATTAAACAGCAGAATTCTAATACTTTAATTTGGTGGTGGAGACTTTTTCCTGTCTCTTAGGTCTGATGCACAAATGTAGTCCATCTGTGAAAGCCAAGTCTGTCTAATGAATAGGTGCAGTAAGGCTTTGGATGGTATTGAAGATACAATCTAGTATTTTATATCAAAGCGCATTAAAATGTCAAGATCTGTTTCTAAGTACACAATGTCTAATCTGGATTATGCCATTCAATTATTATTAGTCATTAAAGATTCTGACTATGAATTGTGCAATTTATAATAAGAAGATGAAATTCTATTAAATGTCTCATAAATAAATTGTGTTCCTTTTGTTTGATAAATGCGGTATATTTGTGCAGTGATAATATGAAGATTACTGTACAGTGTCCTATCCCTTTATCATAGGTACAAAGGGGTTTTTTGTTGAGTTTTGGGTTTTCTTAAAGGAAATAGCCAAGCTTTAATTTTTGCTGGCCATCAGAAACAAGGGAAACCAATGAAACGGAGCCTAATGGTAGTGTACACAGAGCCGTCAGGACACAGTTATATCAGGAAGTCATCTTTTATGTTGCTCCAAACATACTGACACCTATCTCGGTTCCTCTGCAGAGTTTGGCTTCTGTCCTTGCAGTCTCTGTGATTCTGACATCCTCAATGATGCCGGTATGAGGACTCTGGGAAGGTCATATATTATTTTACAGAACAAATTGTTATTCTTTTTGCAGTGCTTGAGTCCTGCTGTAGAACGAAACTGGGATTGTTGGAAATGTACAACATAATAGAGAACCATCAGCTAAGATGTCATATGGGATTAGCAGGTGAGTGGGTTCTGTTCATACAAACAATATCTTTTCAGATATTAAAGGAACTACAACAGGTAAGACAAATATCCCGATCACTAATATTAGTCCCATTAGTTCTGTTAAGTTCCCGTTTTTTTATACATGAAAGAATAGAACAGACTTGGCTATTGTTGTCTTTAACAATGGAACACAACAGAACAAAGCCTAATGGTAGTATGCACAGAACAAAGCCTAATGGGAGTATGCACAGAACCAACCAAGAATGGGTACTCCATTCTACAAGGAAATCATCTCAAACATACATAGTCAACTGAATGTATATTAAAATAATGTGTAGATAACACAGCGGACCCTAGCATTACAACATTAACTGGTTTCAGGATGACCATTGTAAATTGAAGACCATAACTTGAGACCATAACTCTAGGGAACACTAGTAATAGTAAAATATCCTCAGACAAATGAAGATGAAAGAACAATCATCAAATAACAAATTCATGATGTCTGGGACATTACCACAAAGACCCAAAGCCTGTATCAGCAGTAACACCGGATCCAGGACAGGTGATTTAGTAACAGTGTTTTTTTTTTTTTTTATTATTATTATACTCATGGGTGTGCTGCTATGGGACATAATAGAGGTTGGGTGGGCAACTGTGGGGCATAATAGAGGTTGCAGGGCCTGCTGTGGGTCATATTAAAGGTTTCAGGGACCAATGTGGGGCATAATAGAGGTTGCAGGGGCCGCTGTGGGGAATAATAGAGGTTTCAGGGGTCGATGTGGGGCATAATAGAGGTTGCAGGGGCCGCTGTGGGGAATAATAGAGGTTTCAGGGATCAATGTGGTGCATAATAGAGGTTGCAGGGGCTGCTGTGGGGAATAATAGAGGTTTCAGGGGCCGATGTGGGGCATAATAGAGGTTGCAGGGGCCGCTGTGGGGAATAATAGAGGTTTCAGGGGCCGATGTGGGGCATAATAGAGGTTGCAGGGACCGCTGTGGGGAATAATACATGTTGCAGGAGCTGGTGTGGGGCATAATTCCATGTGCAAGGGACATTTATAAAAGTGTTCATTAGGGGACATTATGAATAGAAGGGGCATGATATATATATATATAGAGAGAGAGAGAGAGAGAGAGAGAGAGAGAGAGAGAGAGTGTGCATGGAGAAGTGAGAAATCAGAGATGTCTGTGTTGCAAACTTTACAGAGACAAGTCACAGCTGGAAGAAGTGGCCATGGTGGTCTAAAGGGTAGAGATGGGAAATGTGAGCGATTAGTCAGAGACTTCTCCTGTAATTCACAAAAATATTGTGTATATAGTGTATTCACAGTAATGTTACCACTAGCAACCCCCCCCCCCCCCCCAGTATTCAGTCCGGGAGGGGGGGGGGGGCAGGGGGCGCCTTTCGATCGTCCGCCTCAGGCAGCAGAGAGTTGTTCATTTCTACTGGTTCTTCTTTTGTCCCGGGGGTCACACTTGGGCTATAGACAAAGCAAAACAAAGGTGTCTGCCTGATAAATATATTAATCCCCTTACACTCTACATCTGCTATTATTCTTTCAGATTTGACTACAATTGGTACATTTTGCAATAGCTGCTATGAGAACATTACTTTTTTGCCAAACCATGTTGGATTGAATTGTTGAATAAAATAATTTACCTACTTGCTTTTATGGTATTAAATTACCGCATTATTGTTAGTGGAAATAAGATCCCGATTCCAGAAAATAATGAAGATACAATCTGTCATAGAAAAGAACAGAAAGATATGTTATTAGAGCCACAACGTTTAGGACGTCACTGGCTCCACACTGGTATTCGAGTTCACTTAGTTCCAAAGGTAAATCTATAGTCCCCCTGACATCTCACCACGTTCCCACGACCTCAGTGGGAAGGAAGATGATGGATCAGCAAAAGGAAGGTTTCGAACACATGTTGAAATAAGAAGTACTGGATTAAAATTATGTTATGTAGTCAGATGTTAATGAAGAAAAATGGTGGAGTGAGGAAGATAAAGAAAAACGAGGAGTGAGAGAGATAAAACAGAAAATTACTGAAATGACTACAGTCAATACAATGTAAAGAAACATGAGCTAAGTATGGAAGAAATCAAAAGGGAAATAGATATGGAGTCCATAAAGAGGTTTTCTAGGATAAGTCAAGTATTGACAAAATCAAAAGTGAATATTTAAAGGGGTTGTCCCATACAAGGATCCTATCTATACTGCTTGTTAATGTGGATGTAAGGCTTTTCCTAAATACATTGCTTCAGCAAAACTGCTTTGTTTGTCCACTATCTTACTTTATTCAATTCATTGTTGACACAGCCCTTGACTTATCTGCTCAAAAGTCAAGTGATGTATCTGCTGCTGTCAGGGGGGAGGGAGGAGGGGCTAAGTGCAGGGAGCGAGCCTGTGTTTCTAGCTATTCCTGTGTCTACACCACGTGACCTTCCTGCTCTCAGACAGGGGAGAGGAGCTGCTTTCATTTCTGAACGTCTTCTGTTCTCCCAGTTATCAGGCTAGCTAATTCAATTGTGTTCATTATGGCAGAGACAGGCAGTCTCTGTATGTAACACAGAATGGAGTTGCTCCTGCCTGTACTTCATAGTCCAATATTGTGCATATAGCATTGTTTAAGGACCCTTGATGACATCACAGGCCCTTCAGCCGCCCCAGAGGATCACGCTATGCGGTGGGCAGAGCCACATGCAAATTTGGGGGTGGAGCTAAATGGCAGGTTGCATGTGAAACCCCGCCCACCAAATGATGCAAGGAACCAGGAAGAAAGAAGATTTTACAGCAGTGAAGACTGGTGAGTATGCAACGTGGGAATACCCCTTTAAGAAGTTCTTAAAGGGCTTTTCTAGGTTGAAAAATATATATGAGTCGAGCATGGAGGATATCAAAGGTGACTGGATAAGTAGTTCTTAAAGAGCTTTTCTGGGATCAAAAAGATGAGTCAAATATAGAGGTAATCACATATGAATAGACAAGTAGTCCTTAAAGGGCTTCTCTAGGATCAGAATATTAATAGCCTATCCTTAGGAGAAGCCAACAATATTGGACTCTCGGAATCCCCACATGGGGACAGATAGTGTTCTCCTGAGCACCAAAACCCCATTCAAACAACCAATCAGGGGATGCTGAACGTTAGACCCCAACCTATCTTATATTGGTGGCTTATCCTAGTAATAGGCTACCAGTATTCTGATACCCAAAATTCCTTTAACACTCAGAAGTCAATTACATATACTAGTCCTTGCTCCTGATCAGATAAATATTATATCAACTATTAACCATCATGTTACAGACAGTCATTGTAAAATAGAAAGCAAGGGATGGTAGGAAATGTAGTGGCTTGCTATGACGGTGGAATATTTTCTAGTGATGGTGGTGAACCGTTGGTCTGAGAAAATGACGATCGTTTAAGTTTTTTACACAGGGAAAGCTCAGGAATTTATAGAAAATTGATGGATAATGATGTAGAATAGTAACATAGTTTTTAAGGTTGGAAAAATATACAAATCCATTAATTCCAAGTTATCACCCTACCATGTATAAAACCCCCTTGAGGTGGCTGCCAATTGCCCCTATATACATGGGGAAAAAATTCCTTCCCAACTCCAAATTTGGCAACCAGAAAAAATCCCTGGATCAATATTTGACCCCCAAAATACTAATTTCTATATCTTGTGATATTTTTACTTTCAAGAAAGGCATCCAGCCCCTCCTGAAATTGTACAAGTTATCAGCCACCCCCTTCCCTTGGTCGCCCACTTCTGTGCCCACTCTAGTCAGGCTATGTCTTTCTTATAAGTGGCCAAAAATGTGCACAGTATTCTACATGTGACCTGACCAGTAATTTGTATAGAAGCAAAACCGTGTCCATGTCATGAGCATCTGTTCCTGTCTTGATGAATCCCATGATATTATTTGCCTTGGTAACAGCTGCCTGGCGTTGGTTGCTCAAATTAAGTACACCGTCCACCAATATCCGCAGGTCTTTCTCAGCAGTAGTTTTAGTGTTTTAATATTTAATACATAATTGTAAAATTTGTTTCCACAGCCCAGGTGTAGAACTTTACATTTATTGACATTAAAATTCATCTGCCATTTCCCTTCCCAAGCTTCCAGCTTCCCCATATCCCTCAGCAATCTCACATTTCATATGCAAATATTGAGATTCTACATTGTAAACCCTCACCAGGTAAATAATAAAAATATGAAAAAGAAGAGGACTCTACTGACTCCTGTGGCTCCCAACTGGTGAATATGATGTGATCTTAGTATGTACCATTAACAACCACCTTTGGTTTCCTACCAATGAGCCAGTTGTTAACCCAGTTATGCCTAGAGTTCCTCACTCAAATACAATACAACCTCCAGCATAAATGGGTTAACCCAGTTACACATATTTTCTCCTAGTCCCAGTATATTACTGTAAATACTTGAGTATAAGCCGACCCGAATATAAGCCGAGGCCCCTAATTTTACCACAAAGAACTGGGAAAACTTATTGACTTGAGTATAAGCCGGGGGGGGGGGGGGGGGGGGGGAGAATGCAGCAGCTACTGGAAAATTTCAAAAATTTAAATGGTCAGAGTTTTTGGGGGCAGTAGTTGCTGGGTGCTGGGGAAGGGGAGGGGTGGTTGGTTGTCTGTCTGCCTGCCCCCTCCCTGAGCTTGAGGACTGAGTTTTTTTCCCCCACTTGGAATTCAGTCTGGCTGAATATAGGGGATCTGCAGTGCTCCTATTAACCCCTTCCCGACGGAACAGGAGCACTGCAGATCCCCTATATTCAGTAGACCGGGCACTGTCAGACACAGGGATACCTAATGTGTTTGTGTATCACAGTAATTTCCTACTTTTATATGTATTCTAGGGAAAGGAGGGATTTATTTACTTATTACTATATTTTTTTAAAGCTTCTTTTTTTTCACTATTTTATGGGAGATTCTATACATTACTATTGCAGCTGGTCATAGACCCCCCTCCACACAAAAAAAATTAAAAAAAAATCTTTTTTTGCTTGACTCGAGTATAAGCCGAGGGAGGCTTTTTCATCACAAAAACTGTGCTGAAAAATACGGCTTATACTCGAGTATATACAGTAAGTTTATGTAACAATGTTTTATATATTACATCATCAAACACCTTTGACACCTCCATCTTCCCTAGGTCCAGTCTGGACCTTACCTCTTTCTACAGACTGATCAGATTAATGTGACCGGACCAAAGCCCCATAAACCCATGCCGATGCTGGCCATAAGGTTATTATTGTTGAGATACTCCAAGATAGCATCTCTTAGAAAACCTTCAAATAACTTTCCCACAACGTAGGTTACTTACAGGTTTCTGGGTCCACTTTTAGACCCCTTTTTCAACATTGTCACCACATCTGCTATTTGTCAACCCAGTTATTACTGAATCTGTAAAGACGTTTTGCAGGACTAAGAAACTGTGACTGAGGCAACATGGTGGCTCTGTGGTTAGCACTGTAGCCTTGAAGCACTGGAGTCCTGTGTTCAAATCCTGCCAAGGACAATATCTGCAAGGAGTTTGTATGTTTTCCCCGTATTTGTTTGGATTTCATCGCATAATCCAAAGACATACTGAGAGAAAAATGTACCTATATGGGATACACAATGTACACTAAAAAAACAAAAATAAATGTGGCTAAAGGCAAGAAATGCTTGTCATATGAATAAATAATTATAACTGAGTATCTTGTTGTGTGTTTGTACCATTTTTATTATTCCTCATATTTTCAGGCTCATAGAATAGTTCCTGGTTGTGGGAGTTTCAGTGCTTTTCCAGGCAGCCTCTCCCAGCATCCGCTCACCGCTGCCCCCTATCAGTTTTCTATTCATGCCCAGTATACTTACTTATTTATGTGCATATACTTACATACATATATATATATAATTTATACACACACATTATATACATACATGCATACATCTATAGAGTAATATGTGTGTGTATCTCGGTATAGCTATGTGACATCACATTCATCAGTCACATGGCCTGATTGCAACTCAATCCCATTCAATTGAAGGTATGATACTAAGCACAGCTATGTATTGCAGATTCACATGTCATTTTGTCATTTCAGAGGGTGACATACACAATGGACTCTACTGCCAGAATTCCCTTGCTTCTGGTCTCAAATTCCAATTAAAATAAAAAAAATACTTATACTCACCTGTCCTGGGCTCAGTATCCACTCTGGGCTTCTTCAAGCCAGTAACTGAGGGCACGCCGGCATAATGATGTCATTGCGCCCCTTGTGACCACTGAGGCCCAATCACAAGCCCCAGCAGGGACGTCTGAAGCGAGAGACCTCAGTCACCAGATAGAAGAGAATGCTGCAGACAGCAGGACTGATGACCAGGAGAGGTGAGGTCAGGTGAGTATAAAGTGTTTATTTTCAATCACTTCTACTAGGCCTCTGATTATTATACTCTGCCTCCTGATGAAACCATCCTAGGCGAAACATGTCAGGCGTTCAGCAGTTTACTCCCATCAGCGCTCTGCAGTGGACTCCGTTGCTTACTATGTTACTATGTCTCTGGGTATGTAATTTTTGATATATGATTTTGCTATGTAACTGGCTAGTTGCCTAGTTAGCTAGCTGCTATGTTCCCTGGGTGGAGTGCTATATGCACATACTTTATATCAGAGACTCTCTAGTATATACCTATCACTAGGTATGCGTATTCTCACTATTTTTAGTGAGTTACTTTTGTATGTCTCCCTGTGACTTTTTACTGGTTGGTTATCAATAAATATATTTCATATTTTTTATATATATTTTTGCATTTGTCTCATGTTTTCTTTGGTTGTTATGTTTATTCTATAGTGGGACTTTGTTTGATATTTGGTAGGGTAAGTTTTTTTGTTTTTATTATACTCTGGAGTCTGAAGAGATCCTAGAGTATAATAATAGCAACGACTCTGGGGGTGCCCTTGGGAGCATATAGATACTGTGTGGGGGGCCACTGTACAGCATATAATACTGTGTGGGGGCCACTGTGGAGCATATAATACTGTAGGGGGGGCAACTGTCCAGCATATAAAACTATGTGGAGGCCACTGTGGAGCACGTAATACTGTGTGGGGGTCAATGTGGAGCACGTAATACTGTGTGGGGGTCACTGTGAAGCACATAATACTGTGTGGAGGCCACTGTGAAGCACATAATACTGTGTGGGGGTCACTGTGGAGCACGTAATACTGTGTGGAGGCCACTGTGGAGCACATAATACTGTCTGGAGGCCACTGTGAAGCACGTAATACTATGTGGAGGCCACTGCAAAGCACATAATACTGTGTGGGGGTCACTGTGGAGCATGTAATACTGTGTGGAGGTAACTGTGCAGCACGTAATACTGTGTGTGGGCCACTGTGGAGCATGTAATACTGTGTGGGGGTAACTGTGCAGCACGTAATACTGTGTGGGGGCCACTGTGGATCTCTCCGTATTCTTGATAGCTGAGGTTTTTGCTACTAAATCTGTATCTGAGATATTGCTGCAGCATTCATAACCACCACTATCAAGAATTCGCACTAGTGAAGGGGTAGGGGGTAGTGGGCCCCAGACAAATGCCACTGCTGGTATTGTATTACACTGCAGATATTATGTTATGCATGCAAATCTCAATCTACCCTTTACTTTATAGATGTCATAATCATTGCTGACTGCGTTATTTAAGACCTAAAAGTAAAGGGATGGAGTATCCATTGTTTCATGACTGTCTACCCTACATTCTGACTGTCAGGACAGGAACAATCCAGGGTTTGAGCCAACCGCAGATAGAATAATCCCTATGATTAATACAGGACATGACCTTACAAATAATATAAAACACTTATAGCAGGGAAGTCATTACCTGATCCACCAGGAGAGTAAATATCAGAGAGCTGAAGTGCAGTGAGGATAGATATAGAAGTAGATAGATCACATACATATTATACAGGTATATATATGATCATTAGACCAAGTCATGGGGATGTCCAGCAATGTTATAACTGCTAAGTGTGGAAAATAAAGAAAATGGATACTTTTCACTCTCACTTCTTACTGATCTCATGAAGTTTCACCTTTGAAATGCCTAAAAAAAGCCTCTTCTCCCAATGACTGACCAGTGATTGTGTAGTGGTCATTCCTAAACATTTCCTGTGTGAACAGTGTCAGGCAGGAACAGACAAAGGGATTAAGTTCTGACACTGTCCACCTTTTATAGGAGCGCTAAATTACACCGCTATCAGACACCATAACTAACTGCACCTATAGCACAGGCACAGTGGGAGCTAGAGAAAAAATTCCAACTGTGCCAGAATCAGGGCGCAGTATCACTTATCAGATGCTAAAAAGTGGAGCTGGCAGACGTTGGAAAGGTCCTCTTTAAATCCCTAAAAATCCCATAAAATGTTGCATGCAATAACACACATCAGACAATGTTTCAGTATAATGAAGAGCAGATTGTATTGGCTTAAAGGACTTGAACACATTTTGTTTCAATTGTATCATATTATGTGTGAATTCCCGAAGCATTTCCTTGTTCCACTGTCTGGGATTCATCAGCTCCTGAAATGAATCAATGTGTGTTACTTTTGTGCACATGAGTTGCTTTATGGTGCCGCAGTGTTACAGATAGTAACCATAGGTTTCTGGAATCATAACAGCTAATATTTTTCATGATCAGATAGTCTATTATATTAGCATGTAAGGCTGGGGTCACACCAGCGCCTAGGGTCCTTTCAGGGATTCCATCCCCGAATCTGCTTGAAAAATACAGAGAGAAAAGTCCTGCAATGGGTAGAAACCTGTTGGACCCCATTATAGTCTATGTGGTCCATGGGCTTCTGCGTGTAACTGCTTTTTAAGATGATCGCAGGTACTCAGCAGATAGTTTATCTGCATGGTTGCTCATGTTGTATGTAGAGAAAACCTTTAAGAGAAAAATCCTAGAGATATCATTTATAAGAGAATACTGTATGTTAAACTCATCCATGTAGGCTATACTGTATAATATAACCATGTGTGCCTAAAGGCATTTAAAGGGGTTGTCCCATCACAAGGATCCTATCTATACTGCTTGTTAATGTGGATGTAAGACTTTTCCTAAATACACTGCTTCAGCAGAACTGCTTTGTTTGTCCACTATATTACTTTATTCAATTTATTGTTGACACAGCCCTTGACTTATCTGCTCAAAAGTCAAGTGATGTATCTGCTGCTCTCAGGGGGAGGGAGGAGGGGCTAAGTGCAGGGAGCGAGCCTGTGTTTCTAGCTATTCCTGTGTCTACACCACATGACCTAGCTTCCTGCTCTCAGATAGGGGAGAGGAACTGCTTTCATTTCTGAACTCGTCTTCTGTTCTCCCAGTTATCAGGCTAGCTAATTCAATTGTGTTCATTATGGCAGAGACAGGCAGTCTCTGTATGTAACAGAATGGAATTGCTCCTGCCTGTACTTCATAGTCCAATATTATGCATATAGTGTTATTTGAGGACCTTTGATGACATCACAGGCCCTTCAGCCACCCCATAGGATCACACTATGCGATGGGCGGAGCTACACAATAATTTGGGGGCGGAGCTAAACGGCAGGTTGCATGTGAAACCCCACCCACCAAATGACGCAAGAAACCAGGAAGAAAGAAGATTTTACAGCAGTGAAGACTGGTGAGTATGCGATGTGGGAATACCCCTTTAAGGGCTATATAGAAAGAAGACATAGCTGGTCATGTCTGACCTTACCTAGCTTATTCATGTAAAAATCCTATTGCTATTTATTTTTTATTTTTTGAAAAACCTATTTCATGTAGGGATAAGCAATAACATAGCAGAAACAATTTCAGGATGTCTCTAGTATTTTATGTGTGCGGTTAGTTTTGTTCTAATTTTTTTACCCATTCATGAATGCTCAATATAATTGTCCGTACAGTTTAAAATAATGGACTTGTATCATGAGTTATATTACAGGTTATATCTCATTGTATTGATGTACTCAGCATTAAGATGGCTCTGCAATGTAAACTAGTACTTATCAAACCCGCGGTGCCATGACATATTAGTCTACAGATGGCTGAACCAATTGATTTCAGTGAAACTGGACAACCATGTAATAGGTAGAGATGTCCTGTCTGTTCACCAATGACAAATGTGGCATGGACCCTGTGTACGACAACAGTGCTATGGATGGAGAAGTGGTGGCTGAACACTAGTAACGACCAGGCAAGGACATTATAACTATGCTCTAGAATAATAAGGTATGGTATAGGACTGTTCATCGAAGACAAGCACCAAAGAATCATATTTATAGAAATCTGATATTAGCTGGTTAAACAATTCATGCAGTTTTATTATACTTCGCCATTCTACATACAAGTGTGATACAAGTGACACTATAGTATCACTTACCCCGTCTTCAGTGTATACAGGCAAGGCCATCTTTCCTTTTGTCTTATTGGTTGCTTGATTCAGTTCTGTATGGTGGGTCCAGACCCTGTAAAGTTTTTTCCACCATGTATTTTGCTGTGAATCTCGGATACAATTCTGTAACATATTGGGTATGCTGTGACTTTGAAGATCTTCCGTATGGGGCCAATATAGACTGACGCTTTGTGTGCTATCGGAATCCATTTGTGTGCTGTTGTGGCAGGCACCACGATTACTAGGAGGTTCTGGCCTTTTCATAATCCTTGACCCTCTAGGGAGGTCCAGTGCACCAAATTAAAATCTGAACTAACTAGGAGACGGTATAAATATCCAATATATCATACATGTTTTTGGGTCCGCATGGGGACCTGAATGACGGAAATCCTGTCCACTCAAAAAGCAGTTACCTGTGAAAACCCGTAGACCCCATAGACTATAATGGGGTCTGCACGGTTTCTGCATGGTTTCAATATGGATGGTTTCTCTCCATCGATTATAAACGGAAGCTGTGGAGGAGTCTCGTACGGAGACCCCAATGTAGATGTGACCCTGGTTTTAGCAGGCTACTCTGCTTGTAAAGAAGTGTGCACAATGATAGCACTACATAAACATTAGTAACATCATTATCATTCCTTTTACCTCTAGGAATTCCAGCTTGCACAGTTCAGTTTTAGGTGACAAGCTCTAGTCTAGTCTAGTTCCTCGATTTTCCAGTGACTAGCTATACCTGTGATCAATACAAGCCTTGTCTCTTTTCTCTCTTGCTCTTTAAACATGTTTTTCTTATGTGCTAATGCTCAGTCTTCTGTAACACTATGAAACTATTGAGGCCAGAGAACTTATAGGTGTGACTTTGGCTGAGATATGCACCAGACTGGGCCAAGTTGATGTAAAATCCATACAATGAGCTGCAAAATTATTAGATTCTAAATATGCAAGGAAGATTGTTTTTCTTTTCTCCCCTATTCCCCTGGTGGGCTTTATAGTAGTAATGGAGTAATCATTTTGGTATGATCATGAAGGCTCCATGTCCTGACAGCTGTTTGCTCAGTATCACTCAGACCAAGATTTCATGTATTTTTCTAAGGAAACAATTTTCTGTGTTAAAGTCTTAACGTGAGGCCCCTTTTAACCTGTTCCTAATGCCAGGAATGACTTAAGAGGCATCTGGTATTTACATGAATAAGCTAGGTAAGGTCAGACATGACCAGCTATTTCTTCTTTCTATATAGCCCTTAAATACCTTTAGGCACACATGGCTATATTATATATTATATAGCCTACATGGATGGGTTTCACATGCAGTATTCTCTTATAAATTATATCTCTAGGAATTGCATTATTAAGGTGCATTTTAATGTTGTAAGAGGTATAAGTAATAATAAAAGCAAGAAAAGGCAAGCAACAACACATACAAAATATTAGGTCCCTTTAAGAAATACAAGTATCGGAAATGTTGTATTAAGTTGTGATGACGATAAGGTCACAATGACTCTGTCTCTGTAGCCTATGTCACAGTCTCATACCTATAAGCGTCCTTACCTAACTGTATATAGCAATATTACCGTATATACTCGAGTATAAGCCCCCTTCGGCTTATACTCGAGTCAAGCAAAAAAAAAAAATATATATATATTTTTTTTTTGGGGGGGGAGGGGGTGTCTATGACCAGCCGCAATAGTAATGTATAGAATCTCCCATAAAATAGTGGGGAAAAAAAGAAGCTTTAAAAAAATATAATAAAAAATAAAGCAAATCCTAAATATACAAAAAAGATGCGAGTCCGCAACACTGAGGTACGTATAAAATAAGTTTTTATTCCATCAGATTAAAAATAGGTCGGAGTGACCATCCAGACAGAGCGCTGGTTACATAAACAAGTGCAAAAAGACTAGAAAAAGTGAAAAAACAACATGCTGCCACAGGTCTGACGCGTTTCGGGGTTAAATATGCCCCTTAATCATAGCCCTACCAGTCAGTGTTCATTCCAAGTATAAATAGCTACAAAGTCATACATAGCTCACCACCCACTTCAATCTTATTGGATCTAAGTTCAATTATATGCAATAATCCACACCTGATGCTATACATCACGTCCTATTCAGAGATGCAAGATTTGTCTAGGACAATAAAGATTTGTTCAAACTTTAACTATTGCCGATATGTTGTATATACATATTCTTAACAAAATATAATGTTCTTAATCGAATGTTGATATTTAAAACCGATACACTAAAGTAATGCTACTGAAATACTAGGTCGCAGAACTAATGTACCAGTATCATCTCATGCCGTTGCACAGTCACGTGGCACACAATCTTACCATATTTTTATATATGGTCACGTGACCCGCCATATCCAATCAGAAGCGTCACGTGACCACAACTGTCCAATAAGGATTGGATGTTTTATTAATCATATATACCAGCAAGATACCATGTAAAGTACAAATCGACACGAACCGACCCCCATCTACCACTGAACAGTGGACGAAGAGGAACAGGTAAGTAAAATTAATGGTTTAGTTGTTAAAACCAATATTTGATGATGTATAGCCCCAACCTAAAGAAAACTGTTGATACGTTGACAAAATGTTACGCACAATGTCATGTTAATATCCCAAAACTATTTCACCGACTATACAAATTGGAGATGTATAAAATACCCCACAAATGTTGTGAAAACAACCATATGAAACCAAATGTGAAATAGGTGAATATCGATGATGGCTAGTGGGTATTATCGCATCCTTAAAACCGCATGTAAACCGCAAGGGATCTGAACTAACACCAAGATCTTAAAAGATATTTAAAAGAAACAAAACAAAAAAGAAATTATGACTCTGAAAGTATTACCGATATGTACTTAGAAATCAATAAATTAGGGCAAGGTCCGTTTTGATGTTCATCCCAGAAGGGAAACGGCATCCAAACCTGAGTATCCAAAGAGCCTCTTTTTTAAGTAGAATATAGCCTGGTCCATAGAACACCAGGCTATATTAAAGATAGCCGGGAAGTCCTAAGGACTTTCAAGGACTTCAGATGGACTGCAGAGATGTCATGGCTTTGCTGTGACGTCTGTGCACTTTATCCAAGTATCCCCCACAGGGATGCCCTTGATTCGTTGGCAATACATTTATATAAATATAGCACTTATACTCCTAGTATGTGTGAATATGTCATTTCCGTCACCTCTTATTTACTCAGTCATAATTATTTTGTATTTTTGAACACTTTTTATTTACAGATCAAGGGGGCTCCTATGGGAGCCCCCTTTTCCCCTTCACTTGCGAATCTGTTTCTTTCAGCATGGGAAGAGAAGTACATTTTCTCTCCAGTCACCCCATTTTTTGAGTTCATTTTCTGGTATGGGCGCTACATTGATGATATACTGATCGTATGGTATGGAGATGTAGCGCCCATACCAGATTTTATTTATTTTTTGAACAGTACTTGTGCAGGTTTAAATTTCACCCATTTGCATGACACTGATGTGGTTAACTTTTTGGATATCACGTTAAAGGGGTGCGTTACCTCTGGACAGGTACATACTACGTTATACCGCAAACCCACATCAGGGAATGCGGTTCTTAAAGCAAATAGTTGTCATCCTGTTGCTACGATTCGAGGTGTCCCTGTGGGGGAACTATTACGTGCCAAAAGAGCATGCAGTTCTAAACATGATTTTGACAAAGAAAAAAATCTGATAGTGGAACGTTTAAAAACTAGAGGGTATGAGGACGGGTGTTTAAATCAGGCCATCAAGAAAGTTGAACTTAGAGAGAGGGACAGTTTGTTTTCTCAAAAAACTAGGGTTGATACTGACGTTATGCCTATCACTTTTTCAACAAAATTCAGTCCTGAATTTGGTAAAATTAGGAGAATCATTCAAAAAAATTTATCCATTTTAGAAACAGACCCGATAGTCAAAAATATACTAAAGTCTGGAGTACATTTTGTTCCTAGGAGGGGTATAACATTGGGTAACGAACTGTCACCCAGTTTTTTGGATGTTATTTCCCCTGAACATATTACTCCCATCTCAGACTATGGTTTTTTTAAGTGTGGGCGTTTAAAATGTAGGAGTTGTCAGTACACGACGAACACAAAAACCCTCTGTAGTTTTGTCACTGATTTTCAAGTCCGTTATAAATCTGTTATGGACTGCAACTCTGACTATTTGATTTATTGTATTAAATGTCTAGATTGTAATTTAGACTATGTTGGCAGTACATCACGTCCGGTAAAAGTTAGACTGTTAGAGCATGTCAGAGATTGTAAAAAAGTGGATTCTGATAATATATCAGGGGCCTCAAGGCATTTTGCCAGAGTACATAAAGGCTCCGTCAAATCTCTACAATTTTGGGGTATAGAACGAATACCTGAGAACCCTAGGGGTGGTAATAGGAAAAAAATACTACTTAAAAAAGAGGCTCTTTGGATACTCAGGTTTGGATGCCGTTTCCCTTCTGGGATGAACATCAAAACGGACCTTGCCCTAATTTATTGATTTCTAAGTACATATCGGTAATACTTTCAGAGTCATAATTTCTTTTTTGTTTTGTTTCTTTTAAATATCTTTTAAGATCTTGGTGTTAGTTCAGATCCCTTGCGGTTTACATGCGGTTTTAAGGATGCGATAATACCCACTAGCCATCATCGATATTCACCTATTTCACATTTGGTTTCATATGGTTGTTTTCACAACATTTGTGGGGTATTTTATACATCTCCAATTTGTATAGTCGGTGAAATAGTTTTGGGATATTAACATGACATTGTGCGTAACATTTTGTCAACGTACCAACAGTTTTCTTTAGGTTGGGGCTATACATCATCAAATATTGGTTTTAACAACTAAACCATTAATTTTACTTACCTGTTCCTCTTCGTCCACTGTTCAGTGGTAGATGGGGGTCGGTTCGTGTCGATTTGTACTTTACATGGTATCTTGCTGGTATATATGATTAATAAAACATCCAATCCTTATTGGACAGTTGTGGTCACGTGACGCTTCTGATTGGATATGGCGGGTCACGTGACCATATATAAAAATATGGTAAGATTGTGTGCCACGTGACTGTGCAACGGCATGAGATGATACTGGTACATTAGTTCTGCGACCTAGTATTTCAGTAGCATTACTTTAGTGTATCGGTTTTAAATATCAACATTCGATTAAGAACATTATATTTTGTTAAGAATATGTATATACAACATATCGGCAATAGTTAAAGTTTGAACAAATCTTTATTGTCCTAGACAAATCTTGCATCTCTGAATAGGACGTGATGTATAGCATCAGGTGTGGATTATTGCATATAATTGAACTTAGATCCAATAAGATTGAAGTGGGTGGTGAGCTATGTATGACTTTGTAGCTATTTATACTTGGAATGAACACTGACTGGTAGGGCTATGATTAAGGGGCATATTTAACCCCGAAACGCGTCAGACCTGTGGCAGCATGTTGTTTTTTCACTTTTTCTAGTCTTTTTGCACTTGTTTATGTAACCAGCGCTCTGTCTGGATGGTCACTCCGACCTATTTTTAATCTGATGGAATAAAAACTTATTTTATACGTACCTCAGTGTTGCGGACTCGCATCTTTTTTGTATGTCATTGGAAACACTGCTCCGTGGAGTCGGGAGGAAGAGTCGTGCACCTAGGTAACGTTATATGGACTTAACGGACATTTCTTCTGAAGGGTGAGCTTACCTTGACAATTTTTTGTTTCGAATCAAATCCTAAATACCCTATATTCAGCCAGGCTGAATTCCAAGTGGGGGAAAAAAAAAAAACAGTCCTCAAGCTGAGGGAAGGGGCAGACAGACAACCAAAACACCCCCTCCCCTTCCCCAGCAACTACTGCACCCAAAAACTCCGACCATTTTCATTTTTGAAATTTTCCAGTAGCTGCTGCATTTCCCTCCCTCGGCTTATACTCGAGTCAAGTTTTCCCAGTTTTTTGTGGTAAAATTAAGGGCCTCGGCTTATATTCGGGTCGGCTTATACTCGAGTATATACGGTATGTAAAATGAGTTCAGGTCTATGGTAAATTGTGCTATAGTGGGACAGGGGAATTTAGTTTTTTCAGATTCACAAGATGCCTCCTTTGCCATGGGCTGGAGAAGCCAAAGAAAGAATATAATAAATATAAAAAACTTAAAGAAAACCTTTCATGTCTTAGGAGATTGGCGGTATTATATACCGCTAGAAAGCTGTCAGCGTTGCCAGAATGCACCCAGGTGCTAGAGATATCATTGCGGTGCCTTAAACGTAAGTTGTTTCAAAGGAAGTGAATCCAGATTTTTACAGGCCAGACTATGCTACTTGAGCAAATTAGGATGAACAAACCCCAGGGGGAATTTACTAACCTATCATGACATAGATGGGTGTAAATGTGGCACGTCTTTTGTCCACAGTCCTTTATTGCGCCAAAGCTGCACCACGTTGTTTCTGCCCCCTGCTCTCACCTTTTGGAAAGTGATGTGTAGAGTAGGCCAGGCTGGGAATGCGTTGGCCCTTTCCCATAACTCACACCAGAGAGGCAGCCAGTTCCTGTCTGGTATAGATTTCAATTCTGCACATGAATTATTAAACAGCTTATTAAGACAAAGAAAACTGTCTTAATAAATTCCACCAAATGTCTCTCTATTACCACCTATCTGTATCAGTCACTGTATACATCTGTCCATCATGTCAGTCTTCTTGCTCTCCTGTGTCCATCAGATTCCTGTTATTTTTTTTTATTATTATTTACCTGCTTACTGACTACATTTTTTTCTGTTTTTAAAGACTTTGTCTACTTGCAGTCCAGGGTACAGCTACAGGGTAATGTTGCGCAATTCTTTGGACTTGGTTACATTGATGATGTATTCCTGATTTGGTGGAGTAAGGAAGGTCCTCAGAACATTGAGTTTCTTGATGTGCACATGGCCCTTTGTTTTGAACTAATAAAACATTATCTCATCTATACTCTCAGATTATAGTCATTATTACAGGGCAATTACCGGGGTTGAAAAGAATTTGTTTCACTACCATTCGGTATGAAATAGGATCTGATAATCTGAGCGAGAAACTTGTGGGTACATCATGCAATGTATGAAGAAAGTTTTACAGGGAGCGAATATTTGCACAACTAGTTGCATTTCATTTGCAAGACAATATGACATCTTATCATCATGTATTATACTAGATAGGGTAGGGGTCAAATATAGGCCAGTTTTATTGTCTGATGCTGACATCAAACAGGAATTAACCATCTGGCAACATGTAGGGCTCAAAACCTGATGGACCAGTTAGTACAAAGCTATCACACAGCTCGCTTTTTTCAGGGGATTAGATATAAGAGCTCGAAATAAGTATTTCTTATGGTGGTCGGATTCGTGGCTATGTAGATGCCGTGTTAGAATGACCACGTAACAACTTACCCATTCCCATTACCTGTTCCCATACCTTACTGTCATTCGACTTGACTTTAAGGTGATCTTATATAAAGTGTAAGTCCTTTAGTAAGATACTATACATGTGTTATGGCCATATAAGCTTTATAGACATTATTGTATCTATTTGCCATGGACATATCTATTTTCTTCAATTTAATTGTAGTTGTGATCATTATTGTGATTTATTTTTGTTATTTATATATATATATATATATATATATATATATATATATATATACAATATAATTAATATTATAAATATGAAATGTTTGTGAGTTTGTGGGTTTGTGACTTTGGATGTTCGGATGTTTGGCGGTCAATACCACACGGCAAAAGATTAGATACGTGCGTCTGCACACAGTTCCACATGCCACAGGATTAGATATGCGCGTCTGCACAAAGTACCACACGCCGGAGGATTATATACACAGGTCAGCTCACAGTATCACACGCCAGAGGATTAGATATACACGTCTGCACACAGTACCACAAGCCGGAGGATTAGATACGCACATCTTAACATAATACCACACACCAGAGGATTAGATATGCAAGTCTGCACACAGTTCCACATGCCGCAGGATTAGATATGCACCACTGCACACTATACCACATGCCGGAGGATTGGATACACACCAATGCACACAGTTACACATGCCGCAGGATTAGATACGCGCAGTACCACACGCCGATAGCAGGTTTTTCACTGTTATCCGAAATGAGATACACATGATCACATGACGCTTATGGACACACACACAAATGATATACAAAATGCACCAGTTCAAAACTGGACAGTTCTTATGGGGCCACTACACAAACAAAAAATTGAATATACCCGTGCGAAGCTGGGTCCTCCTGCTAATATATATATATATATATATATATATATATATATATATATATATATATATATTTTAATCTTTTTTCTTTGTCTATATATATTGCTGCTATTGAGGGCGATAAACTGTATAACACAAAAAAAAAAACCAAAAAACAGAAACCCAATCTTCTTAAAAAAGCAGAAACCTACAGACCCTATAGACTATAATGAAGGCATGTACTGAAAAAAAAAAAAAAAACAGCAATAAACAATCTTGTTACGCCAATTACACTGACAAAATCATAAACTCTAGTTTTCTCTTTGGCGTAGTATAATATGGCAGTGATTCAGTCTTATTGGACCTCAAGATATGTGATTGATATGTGAAAATCATAAAACTTGATTAAAGCTGACATTCTGTATACACAAGAAAACTGTCATCATAAACATCCAAAAATGCCCCAAGACATAAGATTCAATGAAAAACAAAAGTCAAGCTTATTGTATAACACTAGAGATAGAAACAGAGTGAAGGGAATGTGGAAAGGCAGCTATCCAATAAAAAAAAATCATATATATGAAGCATTTTGCCATCTTTTATGGCCCCCTCATAGTATGGTATATTGTCCTGTTTTATGGCCCCATATAGTACATTGTCCCGTTTTATGGCCCCCACATGGTACTGTATATTGTCCCGGTTTATGGCCCCCACATAGTACTGTATATTGTCCCCTATGGCCCACATACAGTACATTGTCTCCTTTTATGGACGCCACATTAAACTGTTGCATCATCCACAGGATCACGTGCACAGTCAGTGTGTTAGTCATGTTTTTCATGGCTAGCACACTGACCCATTCATTTCTATGGTCCCATACACACAATGAGCCAGGAGCAAAACCCAGAACAAGTCCTATTCCTGTCCTTTTTGCATACCGTGTTTTCTAGCTTCAATGGAGCTGTAGAAGCACAGGCAGCACATGGATGTCATCCATGTGTCATAGAACCACAGCCCGGTGACACACACGGTTGTGTCACTTCATACAGAGAGACCTCACATCATGTTCTGGCAAAAAAATAGCTTGAAAAAACTCACAATACGGCATGGAAAAAGCACAAGCTAATGCAAAGAGACAATAATCCAACCAATATAAAAAAAATATCAAATATTTTATTAAATACTAGATAACAAATTACTATTAAAAACAATAATATACAGCAGGGCAGATGGATTTAAGCCAAAGACACACACGGTTGTGTGCCTGTCACCTAAAGGCGGGTTCACACCTGCGCTTGGTCTCTGCTTTGCAGGTTTCCGTCTTCTGCCCAAGAAACTGGACAAAAGACAGAAACCGGCAGTCATGACTTTGGATATGGGATGTCCCTCACTCCTACCTAAAACCACCCAAACTACGGTAAATAATGACTTTGGAATAAATGCACAAAACACTTTATTTTGGTTGTAAAAATGGCCACAGCTTTATTAAACTCACAGAAGTAAAATAATGACAGAAGGAGTCAGGTGAAGTGCTAGACCATTGGGATTCACGAATACTGTGAGATCCCCAGCTGTCTGACATACAGCACCCGGCCAGACAGAAATAAATAAATAAAGGGGGGCAGCACGCTCCGGCTTGCAATTCTAGCAGAGCCAGTACACTTTAAGGGCACCAACGACCCTGTGCTTAACCACTGTGCCCGCCCCTGGATGACGTTACTATTACGACATCCTTCAGGCTGGCCATTTCTAAAGCTCAGCCTGTTCACCACCATGAGGTTTAACCTCCTCTATTAGTTAAAATAAGTCTACAATAACTTGCCTGCAACCTCCACCTGACTCCTCAACCGCAAAAGTAAAGCTGTGACAGTTTATCAATGGACCATGTGACACGTAATACTTTATTACACACGACTGACTAAATAATGGCAAACCCCCGATTCACAAAGAGTCATCCTACAGCACTCAGGAGAGGAAAAACCCCCTGTGGAGGAAACCTCTAGGGAACCATGGCTGGAGGACTGCCCTTCCCTTGGGCCTAGAAGGATAATGCCCAACAATAACTCATCAGTCATCTCATAATTGAATATATAGAGCCAAATACACAATTACAGTAACAAAGCAATGATACAATAATACATTAGATAGGAAAATGTGAAAAAAAAAATAAAAATAAAAAACAAGTATAACATAGTGATGCAAAGAGGGCGGGAGGGCGGGAAATGCTTCATCCAGGTCTTGTGATGAGAAAGAGGATGAAGATGGATGAGACAGGAAGTGACATCTATTCCTAACTCCTCCCTCCCTACAGTAACACACTAAGCACCATACACTAAAGCAGAACATACACAGATATATACTCCTACTACAGATATATACTCCTACACAGAACATACAGATATACACTCCTACAGCAGAACATACACAGATATATACTCCTACAGCTGTATATACACTAAAGCTGAATATACACCGATATATTCTTAAAGCTGACCCAGTCTGTATAAATCTACTCAACTACTGCACAAAGAAGAAACTGCAGGAGTTATTGGTTCCCCCATCCCAAAGTCATGTCCCCCTTTGCTGATGGCTCCGGGGGTGTCTTGACTTTGGATATGGGATGTCCCTCACTCCTACCTAAAACCACCCAAACTACGGTAAATAATAACTTTGGAATAAATGCACAAAACACTTTATTTTGGTTGTAAAAATGGCCACAGCTTTATTAAACTCACAGAAGTAAAATAATGACAGAAGGAGTCAGGTGAAGTGCTAGACCATTGGGATTCACGAATACTGTGAGATCCCCAGCTGTCTGACATACAGCACCCGGCCAGACAGCAATAAATAAATAAAGGGGGCGGCACGCTCCGGCTTGCAATTCTAGCAGAGCCAGTACACTTTAAGGGCACCAACGACCCTGTGCTTAACCACTGTGCCCGCCTCTGGATGACGTTACTATTACGACATCCTTCAGGCTGGCCATTTCTAAAGCTCAGCCTGTTCACCACCATGAGGTTTAACCTCCTCTATTAGTTAAAATAAGTCTACAATAACTTGCCTGCAACTTCCACCTGACTCCTCAACCGCCACAGAAGAGGCCATTTGACACCTTAAATGGACTCGACCGCCACCAAACTGAGTAGGAATGCACTAGCCTCTAGAAACCTTACATACTACAAGTCCCCATACTACCTGCCCGACAATACCAAGCTATGAATGTGGCTGAAAATGCAACAAAAGTGATCTGGCTGTAGTCAGAAACTAGTAAAAAGAAATAGACTATAACACTGAAATTGCCATAAATCAGTATACATGGGGATACCGCCCTACCACAAACATGTAATTGCCAACCATATATCCACAGAAGTACCTACATCCCACTTATGAGGTGTGAGGTTCCACTTATGGTGGTAACTGTATACACATGATACAGATGTATATACCATGTACAAAATAACACCTCTTCAAGGAATACCTCTCCCACTAAAAACTAGAACTGTCGATTTACATACATTGGCAACCCTATACCCACTGATACTGCAAGGAAAGACATAGAGAGTATAAAGAAGGGAAGAGAGAAGTACTTGTGGTGCTGTGGCTTCTCCAGATACTACAGCAACCCCAGGGCACTTACTGGAGTGAAATAACCCTCCATTGTTGTTTGATGGGTCACAACCACATTAACAGCAAAACAAGCCATTGAATGATGCTTAGCATGATGAGAAGAAGCCCATGATCCGCTTGAGATACCGTAGTCTCTGAAGGCAGTGAGAAGGCTGTAATGTCATCTCTCAATCATTTTCAGAGCACTTGATGACCTTTACCCTTAGCCGCATGCACCGACCCAAGGGCACCAAGACTGAAAGTAGAAGCTGAAATTTTCGTCTTTGCTGGACATGGAACAGCACCATGCTGATGCTGCCCGTTCCGCAAGGAAGGGGGGGGGGCATAGGCCTATATAACTCCTGCACACAGAGCATGGGGTTATCATGGTAAGCAGTGCTGGGCTCCATTCACTAGCTGGCTGCGATAGACACTGTACGGCACTGGCCGTATCACACTGTCAGCAACATGAATAGAAACATGAGTTGGTCAATATAAGTGGTCATATATCTTCACTAAGAAAAGTACAAATCATCAGAAAAGGTCCTTGAAGCCATTAGATTTTTATTAAAACATGTTTTTTTTTTTTTTTTTTTTAAACATTTTAAATAAAATGTTTTTCTCTCCCTCCAGCCGCAACCAGCTCCAGCTCGGAGGGTCCTTGAAGCCATTAGATTTTTATTAAAACATGTTTTTTTTTTTTTTATTTAAACATTTTAAATAAAATGTTTTTCTCTCCCTCCAGCCGCAACCAGCTCCAGCTCGGAGGGTCCTTGAAGCCATTAGATTTTTATTAAAACATGTTTTTTTTTTATTTAAACATTTTAAATAAAATGTTTTTCTCTCCCTCCAGCCGCAACCAGCTCCAGCTCGGAGGGTCCTTGAAGCCATTAGATTTTTATTAAAACATGTTTTTTTTTTTTAATTTAAACATTTTAAATAAAATGGTTTTCTCTACCTCCAGCCGCAACTAGCTCCAGCTCGGAGGGCTCAATTTAGTGCACAGGCATGTGAAAAATGACAGCCATGACCCTAGGGACTTACCCTAACAGGGTCTTCTTAAATTTAATTAGTTTGGCGTAACCAGGGGGTCTGTTACTCTGACGGTTATCCCTCCACACCCAGGGGGCCATACCTCCGATGGTCACCCCTCTACACCAGGGGGCCATACCTCCGATGGTTACCCTTCCACACTAGGGGGCCATACCTCCGATGGTCACCCCTCCCCACCAGGGGGGTCATACCTCCGATGGTTACCCCTGCACTGGGCTACACCCAAGGTGGTTGCCAATTAAAAGTAACTTCAAGGACCCAGTAAAAAACTTATTTAATGTCAATAGTACGAATTATGATACACAACAATAGCTATAGTTTAGGATTACATTTAGTATTAAGAAAACCCATTAGTAAATAACTATATTACATTCTGTTATACACGTTTGAAGAAGTGGCAACCTCCCCCCCCAAAAAAAAAAAAAAAAAAGCAAAACAACTTGTTAGTGTATCGCAAGCCACCTGTTACATAGTGGCTTGGAAGCACTTGTATGCATCCCACTCCTAAGCAATCATGTCATTTAGGGTTACATAATAAGGCAAGGCCAGTGACAGTAACAAAGTACAACACTGGCCTAAAAATTGGAGCCCCAGACACACCAGGTCCTCTCTTCTACTCGTACTAGATCACTCAGCTAGTTAGACATTTGTGTACAGTATTGTACTTATGTTGGGACTATGCATGAAAATCCCTATATATATATATATATATATATATATATATATATATATGTAACAGCATGAAATTAAAGGTGCTCTAAAAGAAACAATAACTTACATGGCTCACCCTAAATACTGTACAAGCAATAATACTAAGTCATACCAGCTCCAGAATAATCCAGAGTCGGTAATAAGGAAAGACCTAGCAGCTGAATTATACTGTTATAGGACCCCACTGAGAAATATCCCATCACATAGTATATACCATAGTAATGGGACCGGCTGCAGTGTATGATGTAACATAACATAATGGTGATACATATACTTATCTGGATACAGACTGTAAATGCTCTTAAGACACCGGCTACATGAAGACTAAGAAATACAATAATCCGGTGCAGTATTTGTCTGATATCCATTGTCTAAGTGTGTTGGGCCCTAATACAGAGGTCATAAATAGAGCAGTAGGAATAACAACACAAGCAAAAATCTGTCTGCCAATCTGTTCCATCACACCAGATTACCCCCAGCCGCAAGCACTGGCTCAGGGGAACTAACCACCATGTTCCCCACTGTTTACAATTTCAACCAGCTCCAAGAACCCCCCCACCAATTATAAATGACCTGTATACAGTATGGCCAGTATATACAGTATGACCTGTATACAGTGTGGCCAGTATATACAGTATGACCTGTATACAGGCCTGAGAAAGTACATAGAAATGATCAACTTTAACTTATCCCCAGCATGGCCAGTATTAGCAGAGCTGGAGACATATACAGGGAGTATCAGTGCGGCCTCCATTACCCTCACCACACTGTACCAGGCTGTCTCTCTCTCACCACAGGACCTCCATTACATGTGTCCTCTCAGCTCCACCATAGACAGACCCTCAGTCCCCAGCACTCGTGAACAGCCTGTATTATATAGTAGTATATATGAGATATCAGCCATGTCTGCAGTGTCTATGGTAAATACATGTATGGACATGTGTGACTGTATATATCCTGAGGTAATATTGCAGTATACATATATATATATATATATATATATATATATATATATATATATATATATATATATATCAGCAGTGTCTATGGTAAATACATGTGTGGACAAGTGTGACTGCATATATCCTGAGGTAATATTGCAGTACATATACATACACATATACACACATATATAAATATATACACACATATACACATACACACATCAGCAGTGTGCAGTAAATACATGAGGGGACGCTGTAGCTGTATATATGAAATTTCCCCAATGTGGGACTATTAAAGGATTATCTTATCCTGAGAAATATAGTAATATACATATGATATATCAGCCATGTCTCCAATGTGTGGTAACTACAGGAGGAGACTCAGCCATGTCTCCAGTGTGGTAAATACTGTACATGAGAGGACTCTGTGACTGCAGACATCTTGTGGTAATACTGCAGCATATACAGTATAGTTAGTGATACTACACTAGTAGTGCTGTGTAATGTGGTGACACCAGCGCTGTGTGAGGTGATAAATCTCAGTCTTATACTCCCTGATACAGCAGCCATGCTTCATCCAGGTCTTGTGATGAGAAAGAGGATGAAGATGGATGAGACAGGAAGTGACATCTATTCCTAACTCCTCCCTCCCTACAGTAACACACTAGGCACTATATACTAAAGCAGAACATACACAGATATATACTCCTACTACAGATATATACTCCTACACAGAACATACAGATATACACTCCTACAGCAGAACATACACTGATATATACTCCTACTACAGATATATACTCCTACACAGAACATACAGATATACACTCCTACAGCAGAACATACACTGATATATACTCCTACAGCTGTATATACACTAAAGCTGAATATACACCGATATATTCTTAAAGCTGACCCAGTCTGTATAAATCTACTCAACTACTGCACAAAGAAGAAACTGCAGGAGTTATTGGTTCCCCCATCCCAAAGTCATGTCCCCCTTTGCTGATGGCTCCGGGGGTGTCTGTTTTCAAACCTATTCACTTGAATGGGTTTACAAAGTGACCGCCCGTGAGCGTCTTCTGCCTTTCCATGGCGAAGAAGCTTTTTTTATCCGGACACAAAGTCGGACATGCAGGACTTTGTGTCCAGTTAAAAAAAAAACTGGACCAGAAGACGCTCACGGGCGGACACTGACCGCCGGGTTTCCGTCTCCTGTCCAGTTTCTCAGGCAGAAGACGGAAACCCACAAAGCGGAGACCGGGCGCAGATGTGAACCCGCCCAAACACTGATACTCATGCATTCCTGCTCCTGTTGTGAGCTGCCTCCGCTTCAGCCTCCAGGGGGCACTGCACACTATGCATGGATGCTAAACAACATCAGGACATCCCTCCCTACACAATAACCTCCGCATCGCATCGGTCACAGATCACATCTAATAACCCTATAACAGAAGTCAAACAGGCAGATTTATTTTACATTTTACGCTAGCTTCTGAGGTAAAAATGTATGATAGTCCCAAAATGCATATGTAGCCATTTTTTGCACCCCCTGGAGCTATATATATATATATACAGTGGGGCAAAAAAGTATTTAGTCAGTCACCAATAGTGCAAGTTCCACCACTTAAAAAAGATGAGAGGCGTCTGTAATTGACATCATAGGTAGACCTCAACTATGAGAGACAAAATGAGAAAACAAATCCAGAAAATCACATTGTCTGATTTTGTAAGAATTTATTTGCAAATTATGGTGGAAAATAAGTATTTGGTCAGTAACAAAATTTCATCTCAATACTTTGTTCTATCTCCTTTGTTGGCAATGACAGAGGTCAAACGTTTTCTGTAAGTCTCCACAAGGTTGGCACACACTGTTGTTGGTATGTTGGCCCATTCCTCCATGCAGGTCTCCTCTAGAGCAGTGATGTTTTGGGGCTGTCACTTGGCAACACGGACTTTCAACTCCCTCCAAAGGTTTTCTACAGGGTTGAGATCTGGAGACTGGCTAGGCCACTCCAAGACCTTGAAATGCTTCTTATAAAGCCACTCCTTCGTTGCCCTGGCGGTGTGCTTTGGATCATTGTCATGTTGAAAGACCCAGCCACGTTTCGTCTTCAATGCCCTTGCTGATGGAAGGAGGTTTGCACTCAAAATCTCACGATACATGGCCCCATTCATTCTTTCATGTACCCGGATCAGTCGTCCTGGCCCCTTTGCAGAGAAACAGCCCCAAAGCATGATGTTTCCACCCCCATGCTTTACAGTAGCTATGGTGTTTGATGGATGCAACTCAGTATTCTTTTTCCTCCAAACATGAAAAGTTGTGTTTCTACCAAACAGTTCCAGTTTGGTTTCATCAGACCATAGGACATTCTCCCAATACTCTTCTGGATCATCCAAATGCTCTCTAGCAAACTTCAGACGGGCCCGGACATGTACAGGCTTAAGCAGTGGGACACGTCTGGCACTGCAGGATCTGAGTCCCTGGCGGCGTAGTGTGTTACTGATGGTAGGCTTTGTTACATTGGTCCCAACTCTCTGCAGTTCATTCACTAGGTCCCCCCGCGTGGTTCTGGGATTTTTGCTCACCGTTCTTGTGATCATTTTGACCCCACGGGGGGAGATTTTGCGTGGAGCCCCAGAGCGAGGGAGATTATCAGTGGTCTTGTATGTCTTCCATTTTCTAATTATTGCTCCCACAGTTGATTTCTTCAATCCAAGCTGGTTGCCTATTGCAGATTCAGTCTTCCCAGCCTGGTGCAGGGCTACAATTTTGTTTCTGGTGTCCTTTGACAGCTCTTTGGTCTTCACCATAGTGGAGTTTGGAGTCTGACTGTTTGAGGGTGTGCACAGGTGTCTTTTTATACTGATAACAAGTTTAAACAGGTGCCATTACTACAGGTAATGAGTGGAGGAAAGAGGAGACTCTTAAAGAAGAAGTTACAGGTCTGTGAGAGCCAGAAATCTTGATTGCTTGTAGGTGACCAAATACTTATTTTCCACCATAATTTTCAAAAAAATTCTTACAAAATCAGACAATGTGATTTTCTGGATTTGTTTTCTCATTTTGTCTCTCACAGTTGAGGTCTACCTATGATGTAAATTACAGACGCCTCTCATCTTTTTAAGTGGTGGAACTTGCACTATTGGTGACTGACTAAATACTTTTTTGCCCCACTGTATGTATATATATATATATATATATATATATATATATATATATATATATATCATGCCTTTTGTCATCCCCTGGTTAAACATGGATGGACATATGTCTGTAGTTAGTATAAGATAGATATTAGTAACTTCTATGGCGTTCAAGCCAGATATGTTGAAATGAGGTCAGGGTGAAAGTGTTTCACAGGCACAGCGCACGCATAGCTGCCAACATTATAAAACCATTTCCAAGACACTTGGCCGTGGATCCTTTGCATTTAAGCATATCGCACAGCTCTGGTGAGGTGACTTTTGGCTTCTTCGACATTCACTGAAATTGGATACAATTTTTTTTTCACTGTTCAGAAATAAAAAGCTGTTGGGACAAGAATAAATTAATGGAAACTACAGAAAATACAGTAAAAGAATTGTCCAATCCCTTCGCTGAGTATTAAGGACATTCTTGAGCAGTAGAACAGACTCCTTTATCTGTCTGCCCGCTCTCAATCCAGAATCTGCCAATGTCATAAACTCCAGCAAGTAAAAAGGAACAGGCTACCGATCACAAGGGCGTCCGTGGGGTCGGCTTTTAACTAGTACATTTCACAAGCTGTTAGTAAGGTGAGACGCAGATATAGGGTAAGGAGATACAGGAAAATGTCCTCGGAAAATAACATATTGGTTCACGTTGTATAGATATAGTACTGAACATAATGGAAATCCAAGAAGACTTTAACAGGTTTGGAAGATTTATAGTTAAAAACATAATTTGACTGCAATGAAAGGAGAGATATTATCTTCACGCATGTGTGTGCCAAAATCTGGGACAGAGGGATTCGTATCTGACCATGTATACTGTAGATTGTGTCTGTGGCCTGAGCACTAAAACACAAGGCCTCCGTCCGCAGTTACAGCCAGATGGTGACCACATTAGGAGAACAGGGGGAGAAATAACCATCACAGTAAGATTTGTATTGGGCTCTGGAAATGTTTTATGGCAGCACACAACGTTTCCAGATATGAAAGTATTTGTTTTATAAAGACAAAGATTGTCTATGTAAGAGGGATAAAAATGGATGTGGAATGTCAGTAGTTCCCTCCACCATTTGTTTCCTTGAGCTACAGGTATTGCTATTCCATTCATGTTGGTTATATTACTCAGTGCAATAACAATGTCATTTGTCTTATGTGGACTTTATTGCAGGATATCAGAGAGGATACAGTATATACTAGAGATACTAGAGAAGGGCGAACCCCCCAGAATTTGTTTTGTGTTGTGTTTGGCTAGCTCAGATCTCTGATTCATTTTGGGTCGACCAAATTTGGTACAAACCACATCTTAAATTGGATTAAGGCACCTTTCAAACAACCGTGGTGTGGGTCAGGGCTCGTTCACATCTGCGTTGCCCTCTCCGTAGTTCAGGTTTCCGTTTCCTGCCTAAAACAGAGGCAGGAGATGGAAACCTGCAGGAGTCTCTCTCACCCATTCATTTGAATGGGTGAGAGAGATGTCCGGCTGTGAGCGGCGGTGAGCGTTTTGCGCTCTCCGCCGCAAAACCGGGTTTTTTAATCCGGACACAGAGTCGGACATGCAGTACTCTGTGTCCGGATAAAAAAATCCGGTTTCGCGGCGGAGAGCATAAAACGCTCACCGCCGCTCACGGCCAGACCCGGTCTGTGCTTTCCGTCTTCTGGCATGCAGAAGACGGAAAGCACAGAACGGAAACCAGAACGCAGGTGTGAACCTAGCGTCAGTGTGATATCCATGTATTTCATGTATAGCACACTGACCCATTCTTTTCTATAGGCCCATACACACGACTATGATTTTTACAGTCCCGTGAGCGGGCCGACAGTCCGGGCCGCATCAGATGGAACAGGTCCTATTCCAGTCCTGTTTTGTGCGACCCGTGCTGCTGTGGCTTCTATTCATTCAATGAAAGTAGCCATGGAAGTACGGCCTGTACACAGGTGGCCCACGGAGACATCCCCATGTTCCCCGTGTGCAGCCTGTGCTTTTAATTCCTGGTGGGGCGGTTGCGGCACGGTCCTCTGCATCTGACCTTAAACATAGTGTAGAAGACTCTCAGGGCTACAAGAAAGGCATCTAATTTCTAGCTCTCGAAGGCAAACAAACTGTGCCGTCATCAACTGGGAAACTAAAATAAGCCAAAGATCAAAGGCCAGTAAACCCAATAAGGTCGGACCCCCTTACATCCATAAGGTCTGATTTGGGCATTTATACACCATAGAGAAGGTATTACCCTTGGGGGGTTCCCTGATGAGCTGAAGTGAAGAATTACGCTTTAAATAAGGGGGCATTCACACTATGTATATGGCAGCTTATTCTGAACATAAAACACGTTCAGAATCAGCGGCGTATAATGCCCGCGTGTACGGCTAGCTCTGCTCATGCCAAGCCGTACACACAGCGCTTCCCATTCACTTCAATGGGACTGCTCGGAGTGAAAAAAGCAGCCCATTCATTTCTATGGGGAGGGCTCGTATGCCGGCTCCCATAGAAATGAATGGAACTGCTTTATACGCCGCTTATTCTGAACGTGTTTTACGTTCAGAATAAGCTGCCATTTACGTAGTGTAAATGCACCCTAACAGCAGTTCCTTTTCGGGCAGACGTATGAAATATTCCATTTTCCGTGACATTTATTTCTGTAGATTACAGGATATCACTCACTTTTCTATTATACATGTATAGTAAAAATTTTTACAAACACATCTTAATTTGATAAATTCAGTAATCTGTAAAAAAAAAATAAAAAAAAAAAAAAATGGTAAGGTCCATTTTAGTCTTGTGAAATGTATCCATAGGAGAACTAAACTCAATTTTCAGGCCGCCTGACCTGGTCAATGGTTACCTTCACTCGTCTTATTAGTATTCTGAAGTATGATGTCATTTCAGTGAATATTAATGAGGTTGTTGGAGGATCCCGCATCTACTTAAAAGTGTTATTCCATTTATTTCTTATTTAATGTAGGGAAGCCACTTTATTGCTTGAGACATTATTCCCTGCATATTATATTGGTATAAAGAGATATATCTCTATAGGCCAGTATATTGTATACTTAAAAATGTTTATCAATCCTACTAATATTATAAATGTGAAAGTTTGGATGTTTGTGTGTTTGGATGTTTGTTCCTCAATCACGCAAAAACGGCTGAACGGATTTGAATTAAATTCGGCACATAGTTTGTAACCTCGATTAAAATATATGCTACTTTTTATCCTGGTAAATGGCATGGCTTCACGACTGTTATGAATTTATGTTCACATACTGTATTAGGGTGCATTCAGACTACGTAACGCCGGGCGTGTATGAGAGCCGTACACGCCGGCATTACGGCAGACTGCCGAACACTTCCCATTCACTTCAATGGGAGCGCTCGTAAACGCCGCTGTTACGAGCACTCCCATTGAAGTGAATGGGAAGTGTTCGGCAGTCTGCTGTAATGCCGGCGTGTACGGCTCTCATACACGCCCGGCGTTACGTAGTCTGAATGCACCCTTACACTGCTCCTGCGACAGCCTTATCTCAGGTCTCAGGGCTATTATCTATATGTGTAAACACCTGCTAACCCTCAGTGTACATGCATTTGCTTATTATCTGATCTGCTCCCAACACTGCTGACACACTGACATGGGCAAACACCTTTAATCCAAATTGGCAGTTTGTCAATTTTAAACATGGAAAAAAGAGAATCTAATTTGTCGCAAACAAATGAGAGCTATGAAGGTAGCCAGAAGTCACAGAGCTATCCTCAAGTGGAGCTGAGGTAGATCATCGATGCCAACAACACGCTCATTATATGACATCCCAGCGAGCTGCTGAGATGCCGGAACAATTACAGGCATGGTACGAAGAACAACTTCAGTGCCAGGCCAACTTGAGAGCTGCTGAAACGCGGGAGCATGCAAATCCTCAACACCAACAACACGCTCATTATATGGTGTCCCAGCAAGCTGCTGAGATGCCGCAACAATCACGGGCACAGTGCGAGGAATGAGTTCAGCGGCAAGCCAGATTGAGAGTCGCCGAAACGCCGGAGCATGCGGATCATCAACGCCAACAACACGCTCATTATATGACTTCCCAGTGAGCTGCTGAGATGCCACAACAATCACAGGCACAGCGCAAGGAACACGTTCAGCGACAGGCCAGCTGTTGAAACGACGGAGCAGGAGGATCATCAACACCAACAACACACTCATTATATGGCGTCCCAGTGAGCTGCTGAGATGCCGGAACAATCACAAGCATGCTGCGAGGAACAAATTCAGCAGCAGAACAGCCTTAAGAGCTGCCAAAACGCCGGAGCAGGCAAACCATCAGCAATTTGCTAAATATAGGCGGATCATCCACTCCAACAACCCACAGACAAAGTCGTGGGCAGAGGCTAGTACATTATACAGGGAAAAAATATTATTGGAACTTGGTAGGAGATTATTTTAGGTTTTTCTCTTACCAGGCTTCTATAGTATGATTTTTCCCTTCATAATGTATTGGTAAATATTTGCAGGCATATAATTTACTGGTAGATATCTACACACCGATACATTATACAGGCAAAAAAATATATATATTGTTGGTAGCAAAAAAAAAATACCGCTCCAATTGAGTATAATGAAGCCAGTGGCTTAAGTCTTATATACTTTTTTTTAGATGGATTTTGTGTTCCCAGTATTATTCTATGGGGTCTGGATTTAGTTATGCCCTTTTATAAAAGCCAAGCCCCTTGTGTTACTATCCTAATGTATTGGTTTGGGAGTGGTTATTATTACTATCAATATTTATTTTCTAAATGTAATCTTTTATGTAATATCTTTTATTAGCATAAGATATTATCATATAACAAGTTTTACAAGCGAGATCAACCCAGAAACAAGATAACATTAACTGTAACATGTAATAATTCTCTTATTAGGTGACAATAGTTGGCAGCATTTTTATTGGCATTTTAGTCTGGTATCTCGCTTTAGTCTGGTTTAGTCTGGTAAAAAAAAAAAGCAAACATATAGTTTCCCAGGCTGGAGAAAGAATCAGCCATGGCAGTAGGTGGGAGATGTGTCAATAGTCAGAGTATATAGAAATATAGGTATAGATAACAAATTAGCTCCTACTGTTAATATTATATTATCATACGTAACAACAAGAGATGAGTATAAGACTGCTCAGAATGGGCAGTCAGGCCAGATTTATCAAATGGAACTTTTTAACAAATTGACACAAATTACGGCAATGCAGACTCCGGCAAAACTGACTTCACAATTGCCCTCATGATGAATCTCCTCCACTGTCCCTGTAATTTGAAACATCAGATCTGAGGTCTAAAGTATTTTCTACCTTCCTATGTACATTTATGGTGGATTTTGGAAACAATCCATCTCCCATTTTCATTGTCAAAAAGCAATAACCAGCCAGACTATTTTCCCAATGAAAAATTTCTGCAAAAAATCTGCTCCATCTATACCTATTCTATATTTATAAGCAGCTACCTTCCGAGGTAGTGATAAAGGAATAGGTTTCCTTTTTTCCCATCAAGAATATTTTTCCCAGAATTCCTAGCAGAGGATGCATAGCCCATAATATCTTGAACACCTGAAAAGTTGGGCTACAAAGAGTCTTCCTAGAGTGGGCTTTTGACATTTAAGGGGCTCTATCAGCAAAATCATGCGGCGCTCGTGAACTGACATTTGCTAAAAAAAAATGGCCTGGGCGCATGCGCAGTAGCATGCTGCTTCTACTACAGCTACTGTGCATGCGCCCAGGCCATTTTTTTTAGCAAATGTCAGTCGGAGGAAGACAGGACCCGAGGACATCGGAGGAAGAGGAGGCGTGGATGAAGAAGAAGGCGCACCCTAAATGCCCTAACATTTACGGTGCCTGAATAGCCTTTTTAAAGGCTATTCACGCATATGTGGGGCTCTATCAGCATGATTTTGCTGATAGAGCCCCTTTAATAGACATTAATGTCTATTGTCAAGAGGGTGGTCCCAGTTTATGTGCTCGAGCCAAAGACCACCCACCTAACAGTAGAGAATATAATTAGCATAATGGGTGCTGAAACTAACTGCATTGATTGCTCAGGAATAGCCGGGGCTAGAGAAAAATTTCCAATTTCACCAGAATTGGTGGAGCAACACCTATTGCAGGAATTTGGAGTTGGAGCTGGTGGAGGTGGTGAAAGGTCCTGTTTTAGAAGACATAGCCCCCCTCCTGCCCCTAGTCCATACCTAGACCTTTGCCTTCTACTTCCATGGATAAGGACCATATTTTCCCCAATATATTATTTACCATGAAGTAATTGGCCTATTGAGTTATATACTGTGTCAAGGAAGTTTGGCTGATTGTGAGTTGTTGCTGATGTTTATGAGTATTTCAGGTGTTCTTGGACTACAGTGACTTACTCAATAAACACTTATGTTATTTGGCTCACAAACCGTGGTATGCTTTATATAGTGTTAGTAAAATGATAGGAACAAAGGACATCTGGGCAACACATTTCCTTGACTTATTTACCGCCTGGCAGTTCAAAACTACCACTTTTAGTCAATCATGATTAATTATTAGGAACACAATAGTCATGTTCTTCCTGTTATTAGAGAAACTTATAGAGACTGCGGCATGGGACACAGTAGCCAGCATCGCTGCCATGAGCCGTGGGCTGAATTTAGATGTTTGTGTTGTTGATGAATGGAATATTTGATTGCTGCTATTATGTGTACAGAAAATATTACATGTCAGCTTCAATCATTCATTCTTCCATGAGAAAACTCCAGCTTTGCAAACATGTTTTACATTTGCATTTTTTTGGTACTGACTCTTTATTATGTGAATAGAGTCTGTCACCAGAATCCAGCATCAACTGAGCTCTACAGATAGATAGGTTATAGTCACCAGAACCCACCATCAACCAAACTCCACAGATAGATAGGTTATGGTCACCAGAACCCACCATCAACCAAACTCCACAGATAGATAGGTTATGGTCACCAGAATCCAGCATCAACTGAGCTCCACAGATAGATAGGTTATGGTCACCAGAACCCACCATCAACCAAACTCCACAGATACATAAGGGTGTCAGCAGAAACCAGCATCAACTGAGCTCCACAGATAGGTTAGTGTCACCAAAATTCAAAATTAACCAAGCTCCACAGATAGATAGGTTAGTGTGAACAAAACCCAGCATCAATTGAGGTCCACAAATAGGTTAGTGTCACCAGAACCCAACATCAACTGATCTCCATAGATAGATAGGTTAGTGTCACCAGAATCCAACATCAACGGAGCTCCACAGATAGATAGGTTAGTGTCACTAGAACCCAGCATATCACCCCAGCCTGCAGATAGATAGGTTAGTGTCACCTGAACCCAGCATCAACCCAGTTCCACAGATAAGTTAATGTCACCAGAATCCAGTATCAACCAAACTCCACAGATAGATAGGTTAGTGTCACCAGAACCCAATATCAACCGAGCTTCAAAGATAGATAGGTTAGTGTCATCTGAATCAAATGGTGTTTTCGCCTTTGCAAATAGGTGCTTCATAGGTCAACATATTGCTGTTTTTCTCAATATGCAAATAAGCTCTTTGGAACAACAAGGGTGTTGCCCTTACTCCAAAGAGGTAAGACTCACACTGCCCTTGGTTGCCCTATGCTCATTCCTCTCTTTGACAGGGCCAGGCATGTGTCACATGTACAGATGTAGCAGAGATTACTTCTGCAATTGCTGTAGCCTAATATCTGATCACAGATGACAACAAAAAACAACAATTGCAAAAATGTTTTACAATGACTTTTCATTGGTTTTTGTTTACTTCCTTGACAAGCTATCATGCTGCAGCAGTTTAACCATTGCAGAAGGTGGAATACCTCTGCTATATCTGTATTGCACTAGTACCAACAATAGGAACAGGTGCAACAGAATTTAGGGCTAGGTGAGATTAGATACACAATACCTGGCCCTGTCAAACAGAGGAAGGAGGGAGGAGTGAAGTTTAGCATAGACCAATTAGATTGCTCAAAAGAGTTTATTTGCATATTGACAAAGAGCAACATCTTGGCAACAGAGACACCAATTCATAAAGGGATATTACTGTTTGCTTCAGGTGACCCTAACCTATCTATCTATGGGGCTGGGTTGATATGCTGGGTCTGGTGACAGACTTTCTTTAAAATTTTCTCATGCTGAATACCATACATGGCTTCTTTCAAAATCAAAGAAATTAAATAAAATAGACATATATATATATATGTATATATATATCATATATATATATATATGCAAAAAAAAATAAAAAAAATAATAATAAATAAACCCTGTTTCCCCGAAAATAAGACAGTTTCTTATAATTAATTATCAAACGAAATATATGACCTTTCTTATTTTCGGGGAATGTCTTATGCAGCGGCTGGAGCGGGGAACAATCGGCAGTCATGCTGATGCTGCCTTAGCGGAGCGCCGGCATGACTGCCGGTTGTATGTGATCCAGAAGGTGTAGGGGGGGGGGGTGTGTGTCTTATTTTCGGGGAAACAGGGAAGAAAGCTATGACAATTCCTGCCTGGCGTAGAATTCTATTTTGGCGCATGGGCGTGTACCTTATTGTGTTTTGCGCCTGTTTGGTCCTTCCTTGAGACTGGTCTACGCAATCCTTCCTAAATCTTCTATTGTCTCTACCGTCTATATTTCTTGTACATTTGCCTTTAATAAATCATTTCTAAGGCCATTTCCACTACTGCCAGGCTTGCAAAAAGTGCACTAATACCAGACAGCGACTCCGTATCATGTTACTTAAATTTGGCCGCTGCATTGACATTGCGAGAGAACATTGCTGAAGAACATCATTTATATTTTGTGGCATCTGCATTTTATTTGGATGAACAATAAAATAAATCTTTATTCTAAAACCAAAAATAATTCCTATTGAGCCACAAAAAATGTCTTGAATCGAAGGGAGGCTTCTGGGAGTATATGCAATAACGAAAAACAAGGTCATTGCCAAAAACCTTGGTGTGCTATAAACATGAATACAAGAACTCCCAAACCACAAGGGAATATTAATTATTTAAGGACTTTATTGATGTAAGATGCCACTACAATAGTTAAGTAGCTCGGCTATTGACAAAAGCCTAGGTAGTATATTTCCCTATTCTGGCATATAGGGCTTTATCAGGCTTCTCCAGTCGGTTTGCAGATAATGGCCGCTCTAAAGCCCTTTTATCTTTCTTTTTATGTTTTAGAGCATTTTTATGAAAGGCAATGATCGCGGAGAGGAATTAGCATTCAGGTTTCCTTATCAGCACCATAAAGGCTTTTATGTCACTCTTTATACCTAAAGGTTACCCAGTAAAATCAATTTCTAAAAAGGGAACAAAAGAGGGGGAAAAGTTACGTAGTTTCCACAAAAAGAATATTGTAGAGATGTATTTAGCACATGTCAACTAGTAAAAAACACAAGTACAAAAGTGGCTGCTACCTCAATAGAGAAGTAAGCTATACACGTATGGCAGAGGAGATGAGTCCCCTATAGTCCTGCGGGGGTTTGATTGTAGGTAAATGTATATTGTACAACATTTCTATGTATCGGTTCCCTAAGATTATCAGAGGGTTGCTTCTAGGATGAATGCACGTATGGTGGATTTTGCATTTTACATAGTAATATAGTAGATGAAGTTGGATGGACACCCAGGTCCGTCAAGTCTAACCTGTAATAACCCTACCGTGTTGATCTAGAGAAAGGCAAAAAACACAGAAGCCAATGCCAATTGCCCCATGTCAGGGGAAAAAAATCTTGACATCTCAATTACATATCCGGCAATCAGTATGTAAAATCTGTAGTGATATGAGGGTGACTAAAAAAATAAACGGTTATATAAAGGTTTCTGTTCTGTACACCAACTTATCAGTGCTTTCAGTACAAGATTGCTGTCTACCTGGTGAATACTGTGCAGCTTGGAAGGAGTTACACCAGTTCATTGGTGTCTGCGGTGCAAGAAAAAAAAAAAATCTTAAAGGGGTTGTCCCATCTCAAGGATCCTATCTATACTGCTAGTTTATGTGGATTTAAGACTTTTCCTAAATAAATTGCTTCAGCAAATCAAAACTGCTTTGTTTGGCTGCTATCTGAGATTATTCACTTCATTGTTTACACTGCATTTCCATAACCAGGGACCTGGGGATGATCTTATCTCTCCGCCCAGGACAAGTTGCAAGTTGGTGAGCAGGCGAGTTGGGAATACCCCTTTAACTGTGGAAATACTGTGTTTAACCCCCCCCCCCCAAAAAAAAAAAACAAAAAAAAAAACCCCAAAACCTCAAGTACTTTTGCTGCATTGCGATGTAAGCTTTTTTTCTGCAGTATTTTTTTGCCATGTTAGCCTTAGGGTGCATTCACATGGAGTAAAATGGAGTGTAATTTGGAGTGTAATTTTTACACGTGTAAAAAATTTACACGTGTATTTTGGAGTGGTTTTTTTACACATGGCGTTTCAGTAGCATTTTTTGGAGCATTTACATGTGTAAAAAAACAGCTTCAGTAAACGCTCCAAAAAACACTCCGTAAACGCTACTGAAACGCCACGTGTAAAAAAACACTCCAAAATACACGTGTAAATTTTTTACACGTGTAAAAATTACACTCCAAATTACACTCCATTTTACTCCGTGTGAATGCACCCTTAGCCTCAATGTATCTGGAGTGAAATCTGCAGCACAAAGCTCAGCAACACGTGCAGATGTTGCTGAGTATTTGAGAAAATATTTTGCCATTCCTGAACATACCCTCAAAGAGAGTCTGTCACCTGGAAGCTCAATTTCCAAACACTATGTTGAGTACCACCATATCATTAGATGGTCTTGGAGATAAACTATTTATTGGAAAAGGCTATTTTTTATAAATATGCAAATGAAGATCAAGTGCTATGGAGGCGTGCCCTTGTACGTGAGCCTTATTTTCATATATACACAAGTGGCTTTTTCAGGGAAATGGCGCATCTTTTAAACTATTTAAAGCTACGATGGTGCTCAGCATAATGTCTCTCGCGGTTGTCACTCAGGTATGTGACCTCTGGGGATTCAAGCCACTGATCCCCCAACCACCAGAAACTTACTGTATCTTCTATCTTGTGGAAAGGGAATACGTGTTATTGGTAGGAAAACCCCTTTAAACACATGATAGCATATCTCCTTCAGTCATGTTAGTGACGGCTCAATTCTGATAAATGTTGTTCAAGATTGTTCTAATATTTAACAAGTCATATGGAAGGGACAAGGTAAACTTTCCCATAAGATTACAACACAGTGCTTTGAGAAAGGTCATTTCTGTGCTTGTACTAAGGCTTTCCAGTATATCTTTAGACTGCTGTCTGTTAGCTTTATACTTGTAGGGTTATAGTTACCACTGCAGGTGACGTCAAGTGACATCAACGTTAAAGGTTTTTCATCATAAGACAATGTAGGCCTATTGGTAGTATACAGTGTATACTATACACCATCCGTGTTCAACTGACTGCTGACCATGAAAAAAGACAATCCTATTCTGGCACTTGGTGGGGTTTACAATGGTTGGACCTCTTCCGAGTAACAAATCCCTGGGAAAAACAGAAATGTGGTTATACAAAGATGGCTGAAGGAGGTCAATTATGACTTCTGCTAAACATATGTTCTTCAGCAGGATTTCATTAGGCTCAATGAGATCTAAGTCAAAACTTGGGACGTCAGTCCAGATGCCTGACACCTTTTGTTATAGATGGGAACTAACATGATAAATTCTCAATCTCAGTAAACCAGAGATCCAGTTCTATGTGCTTTTATTCCTATTACTCAGTAAGATTCTGCATTCAGACTTCTTACAGTCATGTTTTCTAAGCGGAGCCGGTTTGATGAGCAATAGTCATTGTGAAGCTATACAGTGAAGATTCAATGGTCTCCTGTACCAGAGCTGATGATGCGTCACGTTACAGGCACTAAGGTATACTGAATGATGAGAGGAAATGAGAGAAGGAATCTGACTTGGAGTGAATTGTGCTTGATGCTAAGTTGCCTATACAAGGTGGAAGTGAGAAGAAGCAGTAAGTGTAGACGGGTGCACAAGATAGACTTAACCCCTACTGCACAGGTAAGGAAACATGGATAACGGACTGGAATGTCGTGTTGTAGGTTTTACGTTATTTTTAAATTTTATACTGTTAATGTTTATAGTTTTGCAGTATTAGATGTTGCAGCTTGGCACGTGATGGTCCTTACTATGGAGAATAAGGGCTCGTTCACATCTGCGCCCGGTCTCCGTTATGCAGGTTTCCGTTTCCTGCACAAAACAGAGCAGGAGACGGAAACCTGCAGGAGTCTTTCTCACCTATTCATTTGAATGGGTGAGAAAGATGTCCGGCCGTGAGCGTTTTATGCTCTCCGCCGCGAAACCGGGTTTTTTAATCCGGACACAGAGTCGGACATGCAGTGCTCTGTGTCCGGATTAAAAAAAACAAACGGTTTTGCGGTGGAGAGCATAAAACGCTCACAGCCAGACCCGGTCTGTGGTTTCCGTCTTCTTGCATGCAGAAGACGGAAACCACAGAACAGAGTGCCGAACGCAGGTGTGAACCTAGCGTCAGCCAAACAGAGCTCCATTACCTATCCACAGCTGTGCAGTGGTTTATCATATCAGTGGAAAAGCATCTAGGCACTACTCGTTTCCAACCTTTTGAAATAATCTGCAGGACATTTAGATTTTCTCTGGAGACTTTCTGCATCAATTATTGCTTGGTTTTTAGGAAGGCCCTATGTTGCGGAAATGCGTTGTTTTGTTGCAGATTTTACAGCATTGTGTTCGAGTCAAATTCAGGAATGGCTATAAAAATGGAAAATATAAAGAGAGTACTGAGATGTTTCTCTTCTGTTAAATTACCTCCTAATTTTGGCTCAAAAAATGGCAACAAAATCTGCAACAAAAATTATGCGTTTCTGCAAAGTGGGGCCTCAGCCTAAGCTCCCTTGCACAGGAATGTATGAATGGTCAGTGTGATATCCGGGTTTCTCCCAGATAGCACACTGGCCCATTAACTTCCATGGGCCTGTACACATGACTGTGAATTACATGGTCAAGTGTGTGGGCTGACAGTCCGTGCAGCAAAATATGGAACAGGTCTGATTGCTTTCTGAGTATGACTAGTGCATGGGCTTATTCATGGCGGCTAGTTAGCTCATGATCGTACACATCAGCACTGTTTTGTCTGCTCTCAGTGTGTTCTCAAGTGTTCACACTTGCACCCGTGTCCACCCGCCGGGTTTCCATCCTATTCCCCGAGGAAACTGGATAGGGGACAGCATCCTGGCAGTCACTTTTAAAACCCATTCATTTGAATGGGTGTTTAAAGAAAACCTCTGATGTCCTTATGTAGCCTCATTTTTTTTTTTTTTTGCACGGATACAAAGTTCTGCATGTCCAACTTTGTGTCCGTGCAAAAAAAAAAAAAAAAAGGTTTCCCCGCAGAGAGGCTGCATGCGGACACCAGCGGTTTGCTTTAAAAACCCATTATAATGAATGAGTTTTAAAACTGACCGCCAGGAAGCCGTCCATTATCCAGTTTCTCCGGAGAATAGGACGGAGACTTGGCGGGTGGACACGGGCGCAAGTGTGAACGCCCTCTCTGCTACTCCAGAGAACAAAGAAAAAAAATACAATCAAAGAGGGGCACGAACAGAGCCGAGGGACACCATTGACGGACACCATTGCCGGGTGTCTATTGAGTGTCTTTTCCTCTTTTTAAATTGAAGTCACTGGCCAAAAAATTTTGGCTTGCAGCACTTTTTCATCTGGTGATTTATGATGGATTTGTATCAGACGGACACTGGACGCAGAAGTGAACTTAACCTTATGTGTATAATTTGTTGTAAGTCTGGATTACTCCAGTATCAAAGCAATAATACTAGTCCACAAACATAAGGAAGTGTCAAACAATTGGCAAGAACAACCAGCTTCATTTAGCTATGATCTCTTTCCCACTCCGCCACAATAAGGAAAGAACTGTCATTGCAATTTAGAGTCATATTCACATTAGAGCCAGAAAATATTCATAATACAAAAGGAAATCTAAATCGCATTATCTATTCTGAGCACATAACTTCTGTGCATTTGTGGCTGTTTAGGACAATAAGCTCAATGTTTACAGTCCTTTATATATTTTAATCCTAGATGTATATTATTTATTGCAGATATGTCTAATAACAAGGATAATATGGATAACATGTGGCTTATAGAAGAGATACAACATGCCACGTAACATGATCGCTGTCTGCTTTCTGTATTGTGCTCAAGCAAATGACATCACTATCGATCTCACGTTGTGGCCGCAGACTATGAGGATGGATTCACACATCACAATAAAGTACAATACTATGTTGGTGAATTGGGTTTTAACAAACCCTATTGATACACAGACCAAAACATCCACAATAGGATCAAGACATATTGCAGATCTTCAAATCCCCAGCATGTCCTATCCTGTATACCATCCTTATTTCCACTATGTTATCAAAGGGTTGTCCAGAGATAAAACACTCTGTATGATCCAAAGAATAAAAATAGAAGTGATACATCATTGAACCGCCATTTTATTTTTGTCTAGATGTCCAGAAATGGGAGATATATGGAAGACCCAGGTAGCATTAGAACAGGAGTGATGGAAGATCAATGGGAGGACCATTACTGTTTTCCACCCCATTCTGAGCCTTGGACAATATCTATCTATCTATCTATCTATCTATCTATCTATCTATCTATCTATCTATCTATCATCTATCTATCTATCTATCTATCTATCTATCTATCTCCATAGGTAGCAGAGTTAACCTGAACTTCTGCAATTGGTTAAACTGCTGCAGTGTGATATCTTATTTTAGAAGATAAAAACCAATAGAAAGTCATTGTAGAAACATTTTTCAATAACTTTTTATTGCTTTTTGCTGTCTTCTGTGATATATATATACAGTCCTATGAAAAAGTTTGGGCACCCCTATTAATCTTAATCATTTTTAGTTCTAAATATTTTGGTGTTTGCAACAGCCATTTCAGTTTGATATATCTAATAACTGATGGACACAGTAATATTTCAGGATTGAAATGAGGTTTATTGTACTAACAGAAAATGCGCAATATGCATTAAACCAAAATTTGACCGGTGCAAAAATATGGGCACCTCAACAGAAAAGTGACATTAATATTTAGTAGATCCTCCTTTTGCAAAGATAACAGCCTCTAGCCGCTTCCTGTAGCTTTTAATCAGTTCCTGGATCCTGGATGAAGGTATTTTGGACCATTTCTTTCTACAAAACAATTCAAGTTCAGTTAAGTTTGATGGTCGCCGAACATGGACAGCCCGCTCTCAAATGATCTGAAAACAAAGATTGTTCAACATAGTTGTTCAGCGGAAGGATACAAAACGTTGTCTCAGAGATTTAACCTGTCAGTTTCCACTGTGAGGAACATAGTAAGGAAATGGAAGACCACAGGGACAGTTCTTGTTAAGCCCAGAAGTGGCAGGCCAAGAAAAATATCAGAAAGGCAGAGAAGAAGAATGGTGAGAACAGTCAAGGACAATCCACAGACCACCTCCAAAGAGCTGCAGCATCATCTTGCTGCAGATGGTGTCACTGTACATCAGTCAGCAATACAGAGCACTTTGCACAAGGAAAAGCTGTATGGGAGAGTGATGAGAAAGAAGCCGTCTCTGCACGTACGCCACAAATAGAGTTGCCTGAGGTATGAAAAAGCACATTTGGAGAAGCCAACTTCATTTTGGAAACAAAGATTGAGTTGTTTGGTTATAAAAAAAGGCGTTATGCATGGCGTCCAAAAAGAAACAGCATTCCAAGAAAAACACATGCTACCCACTGTAAAATTTGGTGGAGGTTCCATCATGCTTTGGGGCTGTGTGACCAATGCCGGCACCGGGAATCTTGTTAAAGTTGAGGGTCGCATGGATTCCACTCAGTATCAGCAGATTCTTGAGAATAATGTTCAAGAATCAGTGACGAAGTTGAAGTTACGCCGGGGATGGATATTTCAGCAAGACAATGATCCAAAACACTGCTCCAAATCAACTCAGGCATTCATGCACAGGAACAATTACAATGTTCTGGAATGGCCATCCCAGTCCCCAGACCTGAATATCATTGAACATCTGTGGGATGATGTGAAGCGGGCTGTCCATGCTCGGCGACCATCAAACTTAACTGAACTTGAATTGTTTGTCCAAAATACCTTTATCCAGGATCCAGGAACTGATTAAAAGCTACAGGAAGCGACTAGAGGCTGTTATCTTTGCAAAAGGAGGATCTACTAAATATTAATGTCACTTTTCTGTTGAGGTGCCCATACTTTTGCACCGGTCAAATTTTGGTTTAATGCATATTGCACATTTTCTGTTAGTACAATAAACCTCATTTCAATCCTGAAATATTACTGTGTCCATCAGTTATTAGATATATCAAACTGAAATGGCTGTTGCAAATACCAAAATATTTAGAACTAAAAATGATTAAGATTAATAGGGGTGCCCAAACTTTTTCATAGGACTGTATATTACACTGCAACAGTGTAACCAACTGCAGAAGTTTGGATTAACTCTACTATATTTGTGTAGATATATATGTGTGTGTGTGTGTGTGTAAGCAGACTATCATGCAGTGGCGTAACTAGGAATTGCGGGGCCCTGTGGCGAACTTTTGACATGGGGCTCCCCCCGACCGACACCAACACCGAAGACCTCAACCGACCCCCTCCTACGCATTTCTGCCCACTATATTATGCCCCATAGTGGCCCCTGCACACAGTATTATGCCCCATAGTGGCCCCTCCGCACAGTATTATCCCCCTTAGTGGCCCCTGCACACAGTATTATCCCCCATAGTGGCCCCTACACACAGTATTATCCCCCATAGTGGCCCCTGCACACAGTATTATCCCCCATAGTGGCCCCTGCATACAGTATTATGCCCCATAGTGGCCCCTCCGCACAGTATTATCCCTCTTAGTGGCCCCTGTACACAGTATTATGTCCCTTAGTGGCTTCTGCACACAGTATTATCCCCCATAGTGGCCCCTGCACACAGTATTATCCCCCATAGTGGCCCCTGCACACAGTATTATGCCCCATAGTGGCCCCTGCACACAGTATTATGCCCCATAGTGGCACCTCCGCACAGTATTATCCCCCATAGTGGCCCCTGCACACAGTATTATGTCCCATAGTGGCCCCTGCACACAGTATTATGTCCCATAGTGTCCCCTGCACCCAGTATTATCCCCCATAGTAGCCTCTGTACACAGTATTATCCCCCATAGTGGCCCCTGCACACAGTATTATGTCCCTTAGTGGCCCCTGCACACAGTATTATCCCCCATAGTAGCCTCTGTACACAGTATTATCCCCCATAGTGGCCCCTGCACACAGTATTATCCCCCATAGTGGCCCCTGCACACAGTATTATCCCCCATAGTGGCTCCTGCACACAGTATTATCCCCCATAGTGGCCCCTGCACACAGTATTATGCCCCATAGTGGCCCCTGCACACAGTATTATCCCCCACAGTGGCCCCTGCACACAGTATTATCCCCCATAGTGGCTCCTGCACACAGTATTATCCCCCATAGTGGCCCCTGCACACAGTATTATCCCCATAGTGGCCCCTCCACACAGTATTATCCCTTTTAGTGGCGCCTGCACACAGTATTATGTCCCTTAGTGGCCTCTGCACACAGTATTATCCCCCATAGTAGCCTCTGTACACAGTATTATCCCCCATAGTGGCCCCTGCACACAGTATTATCCCCCAGTCTTTTCAGACCCCAGAGTATAATAATCGGAGACCCAGGGGAAGAAAAACATAAAAAAAACCCTCTGTTACTCACCTATCTCCCGGCTCCTACGCTGTTGGCCTCCGAAGTAGTCGATCTTCAATGACGTCAGATGTCACATGACCCGAGACGCAGGCCCAGCTCATGTGACATCGGACGACTAGGCCGAAGTCTGCCCGGATCGTGGAGAGGTAAGTAACAGTGTTTTTTATGTTTCTTACCTCTCCCCGTCCGCCAATCATTATACTCGGGGGTCTGAAAAGACCCCCAAGTATAATGATAGCAGCGGTAGCGGCTGTCACCGGGCCCCTAATGTCCCGGGCCCTGTGGCAGCTGCCTCTGCTTCTATGGCGGTAGTTATGCCACTGCTATGATGCAATATCTGCTACAGTAATTTGAGATTCCTCCCACACATATTCCGTAACCTATTTGCTTTATCTTTTTTATTCTCATTTATATTGACAGTATAAACAAGTTCGTTGAAACATAAAAAGTAAAAGAATATGAGAAACATTTTTAGTTTTTATGTGATTCATTGTGATGTTTATTTATCATTTTAGATTGCCATATTCTATCCTAATTCATCTCTAGATACAAAGGTTTTTTTTTTGTCTCAGGGATAACACAAGTATAAAGACAATGGGGGAAGGTTATTAACCCCTTTATGCAGTGGCGTAACTACCACCATTGCAGCGGTAGCAGCTGCCACAGGGCCCGGGACATTAGGGGCCCGGTGACAGCTGCTACCGCTGCTATCATTATGCTCGGAGGTCTTTTCAGACCCCTGAGTATAATGATCAGGGCCCCCTGTTGGTGGAATACTTTCCACCAACAGGGGGCCCCGAAGCTGCAGTAACGGCTGACACACAGGAGCTGCACCTCTGGCTCCTGTCAGCGCTTCAGATGCTCCCCCTCTCTCCCCCTCTCTCCCCCCTCCCTTTCTCTGCTGTCCTCTGCCCACCAATGAGAGGAGGAGGCGGGGCTTATCCCTGCCGTCCAGCACAGAAGAGAAGAGGAAGAAGCTGCTCCAGGAAAATGAAACTGAAGTTACACAGGTACGTACTGGGGTTACTTATTACTATCAGGCATTTGGGGGGATTACTTGTGTTTTAGTAACTCCATGTGCCTCATAGTAATAGCAGTTAACCCTATCATCTCCCTCACATTAACCCCTGTTTGCCTCACCATAAGAGTTACTGATATGTGAGACATTTGGGGGTAATAGTAATGAAGATACTTTATTATTACCTCCATGTCTCTCACATATCAGTAACTCTTATGGTGAGGCACACAGGGGTTAATGTGAGGGAGATGATGGGGTTAACTGCTATTAATATGAGGCACATGGAGTTACTAAATTGTAATGCACAGGACCAGATTTTTTTTTATCCACAATTTGTCCTGGTATAGCGGTCAGCGGTGACAGTATTTAGTCCTGTAGGGGCCATTAAGGGACATAATACTGTGTGCAGGGGCCACTATTGGGTATAATACTGTGTGCAGGGGCCACTATTGGGTATAATACTGTGTGCAGGGGCCACTATGGGACATAATACTGTGTGCAGGGGCCACTATTGGGTATAATACTGTGTGCAGGGGCCACTAAGGGACATAATACTGTGTGCAGGGGCCACTATTGGGTATAATACTGTGTGCAGGGGCCACTATGGGACATAATACTGTGTGCAGGGGCCACTAAGGGACATAATACTGTGTGCAGGGGCCACTAAGGGACATAATACTGTGTGCAGGGGACACTAAGGGACATAATACTGTGTGCAGGGGACACTATGGGACATAATAGAGCGCGCAGGAATGCGTAGGAGGGACTCGGTCGAGATCTTCGGTGTCGGGGGGGCCCCATGTCAAAAGTTCGCCACGGGGCCCCGCCATTCCTAGTTACGCCACTGCCTTTATGTTAGTTTTTTAGTGTACGACTAAGGCCCTCATAGCAAGTCGCAGTAAAAAAGTTTCCTCTGCAGACTTTCTGCTTCCATTATACCTATAGGGAAATGGATGAGGTTTCCGTAGGTATACTTTACATGCTGCGATTTCCAAAAACGCAACAGTTTAGATAATCTTTGTGTGTCCACTGAGCATATTTTTCTGCATTTTTGGATGGGATTCACTGAAATCCCATCCACTATGCAGAGACTGTAAAATGCTGTTCCCTGTCGTCCTCAACAGCGGCACAATGTGGGGTATTTCTGCCCCTGTGTGCTGGTAGGACAGGCGGATATTTAATTAGCCAATCAAATGCGTGGCAGGCCCTATAAGAGGGCACAAGAACCTCCCCTCTGCGTGTTTTTTTCTGTCCTGTGTGGACAGAGGACAGGTGGGAGGACTTGTGTCCTCTTAGAGAAGCTCAGCAGGATCACTCACCTCCTGAGCGGTTGTTTTCTTCTTGTCACCTTCTGTGCCCTGCGGGGAGAAGGTGCTTGTTAGCCATGTGTGGCTACCCCCCTCTATCCCCCCTGCCCCCCCTCTCCTCCGCTTCCCCTGCTCCTTGTGACTTACCTGACATTTTGGTGAGAGTACGGGGACTCCGCATGCCGCCTCTGGTGGCCGCGCGGACTGCCGGCGGGTGGAACCACACTGTTGTGTATCCTGTTCCCCGCCGGCCGCTGTAAGCGCGCACTTCCGGTTTCGCCGGAAGTATCATAGCGCCATGGCAACGGTCTGGCGCTGGCGGCCGCTCACTCAGGGGAGATTCAGGCCTTATTAAAGGCCGGAAAAGACGGGGAGATGTGGGGGTAAGTGCCCGTGTTAAGGGCCTCTTGGTGGGGAGGAATGTATATCTTTGCAGACCCCTGATTACAGGAGTAGTGGTCTGGGCAGGTTGCCTCACCTGCTTTGATTGTGGCTCCGCCCACTTCCAGCCGGCCAGAATTAAGAGGCTGGCTGGCCTGGTGTCAGAGACCTTCCTGCAGTATCTGCTGAAGGCGTGCGATTGTGGTGTTCATTGATCTTGAACTCTTTTCCAGTTTGCAAACTTTATTGGGATCCGTCACCTCGCTGTTCGGTCTACAGGACCTGGTAAGATTTACCCTTTTTTTAAAAGCTGGTATGATGTCATGGTGACAGTGTTGCATGGTCTATTATCTCTCTCTGTAGGATATGTCATCCTCTACTACCCCTCCTGGGGATGGTAGGAGGAAAACCTCTTCCAAGAGGAAACATCTTTCCTGCTTCGATTGCGACACACCGCTCCCTGATGGTAGGTAGCGGCTTGAAAGGTTGTGCCCTGCGGGGTACTACTGGTCCTATAACTTGCCTATTTTCAGGCTATGAGTGGGCCCGTTGTCGCGGGTGCAGAGGTCCTCCACCTGTGGAGCCCTCTCCCAGAGATATGATGGCATGGGTCAAGGAGATGGTGAGTTTGGGCATCGCTTGGGTAAATAGTTTTTCCCTTGCTTGTACTCTCCTTTTTGTTTTGCAGGATGATTCCCTCAAAGGGATCCATTGCACCTTGTCTCAGCTCACCAGGAGACCATGCTCTGAGCTCCGTTCCTCGTCTCTCCCCCCCCCCCTTGTAACACCTGCGGGTGGCAGAGGATAATTCCTCCGAGGACGACTCAGTTATTCCAGCAGAACTGCGTTCCATTATGAACAAACGGGCAGGCTGCTGAAGTCCATCCGGTCTACAGTGGGCCGAGATGTTGACGGGGAAGCCTCCACGTCTGCCTCTGGGGGACATATTGCCTTCCATGCGGACGCCACGCTGACCGACCTTATGGCGCAGCAGTGGAAACAGCCAGAGAAAGGACATTCGCTTTCCAGGATCTTCAAGAGTTTGTTTCCTGTTAACACTACCCAGTGGGATTCCTGGGGGCCTCCCCCGAAGGTGGATTTGGCCGTAGCAAAGCTGTCCCGCAGAACCCTGGTGCCCTTGGAAGATGGTTCAAATCTTCAGGACCCTCTGGATCGTAGGGCGGACTCCGTTCTGAAGAAGGTCTACTCAGCTTCCTCCGCGCAAGCCTCTGTGGCCATAGCCTCCTCTATGGTTGGTGACTTTTTGCGCAACCGCTTAGCCGCCTTGGAGCGGGATATAGACTTGGGCGTAGACAGAGATGAGATTCTGGCCTCTATGAAAAGAGTTCATAGGGCTGCAGATTATTTGGCGGAATCCTCCTGCCATCAATTAAAAATCTCCGCCAAATCTATGGCGTTGTCTACTGCGGCCCGTAGACCCCTTTGGCTAAAGCCTTGGTGGGCAGATTTTGCGTCTAAAGCAGCACTCTGTGCTCTCCCCTTTGAGCCGGGAAGGGTGTCTGGCCAAAGCTTAGACGCCATTATGGAGGGATTAGCTGAAGGTAGCGGAAGGTCCCTACCTCAAGCATCCAGGGGCAGACGTGCTCCCTCTAGAGGCAGAGGTTCTTCCTCTAATTATAGACGCCCTTCCCAACAACGGCGTTTTAGATATCGCCCTAGGGGAGCTGGTCGTGGCACTTCCAAGGAGGACACCAAGAGGAAGCCTGAGTTTTGACGTGGGGCAGCTCCCTGTGGCCCCCCTTCCTGTGGGAGGACGTCTTTCCTCCTTTTCCAGAGCATGTTTCACCGATATCCAAGACCCATGGGTGTTGAAGATCATACAACACGGGTATCACATCGACTTTCATCTTCCACCTCCAGATCGGTTCGTTTCCACCCAAACTCTTCCACCTTCTCAGCAGGCCAGTCTAGAAGCCTTGGTTGCCGAATATGTTACCAAGGGCGCCCTGGAGAAGGTACCAGCCTCAGACCTCGGTCTGGGAGTCTACTCCCCCGTCTTTCTGGTCCCCAAGTTCACCGGGGGCTGGAGGATGATAATAGATCTGAGGTACCTCAATCGGTTTATCAGGAAGAGGTCATTTCGAATGGAAACCGTGGATTCCGTGGCTGTGTTTCTTCAGCCAGGAGAGGTGATGGTTACCCTCGATTTGAAGGACGCCTATCTACATGTCCCCATTGCTCATTTCCACAGGAAGTTCCTCAGGATTGCCGTCGCTATGGCCGGCCACAGGGAGCACTATCAATTCACAGCTCTGCCATTCGGCATCACATCCGCCCCACTGGTATTCACCAAGGTGATTTCTCCGGTCGCCGCGGCCCTCAGACTTCAGGGTCTTTTCATCGTCCCTTATCTAGACGACTGGCTACTGAAAGCTCAGTCTCCTGCTGCCCTCCTCCAGCAGCTCAACCTTGCCATCAACTTCCTACAGGAGTTAGGATTATCAATTGGGAGAAGTCCGAAATCGTTCCATCCACCTGAAGAAAATTCCTTGGATTTATAGTGGATTCAGAAGCGATGCAGATCTTCCTCTCCAGTCCAAGGAAGGAAAGAATCCAAGCCAGTGCACGATTCCTATTGCGCACTCGGCAGGTAACCATCCGGACCGCCATGAGAGTCCTGGGCCTGATGTCATCCTCGGCCAGGGCGGTGCCTTGGGCTTTATGGCATTTGCATCCCCTGCAGATGGAAGTGTTGAGAACCTGGAACAGGTCTCCACGGGGATTGCACAAGAAGATCTGCCTTTCTCCCGCTACCCGTCTTTCCCTCAGATGGTGGATACACCTGAAAGACGGAAGGTCCACGGTCCCGACAGTGTGGACCCTGTTGACAACAGATGCATCCCAGTGGGGATGGGGAGCCCATTGTCAAGACAAAACTGTACAAGGACGATGGAGATGTCCGGAGCTGGGGTCATCCAATCTCAAGGAACTCAGAGCAGTGTACCTGGCCCTAGTACACTTTGCCCCAGAATTGAAAGGCAAGTCTGTCAAAAACCGGTCAGACAATATGACGGTGGTAGTCTATATAAACAAACAAGGGGGCACCAGGTCACCAACCTTGCTGAGAGAGACGAATCTCATATTTGCCTAGGCGGAGAAGAATCTGGTCCAGTTATCCGCTGTTCACATAAAGGGCTCCCTGAACATAGTAGCGGATCAGCTGAGTCGGGGTATTACCGTATCAGGAGAATGGTCTCCCAATCCAGACGTATTTCAACAGATCGTCCAGAGATGGGGTCTCCCGGAGGTCGATCTTATGGCTACCCGACTCAACGCCAAGGTGGGGACCTTCTGCTCTCTGTACCAGGAGGACAATCCCTTGGCGGTGGATGCCCTGTCCATCCCATGGAGGTTCAGGCTGTTTTACATATTCCCTCCAATTCCAATCATACCGAAGGTATTGATAAAAATAAGACAGGACCAAGCCTCGGGAATAGCCATAATCCCGTTCTGGCCAAAAAGGGCTTGGTTTGCTCAGCTCATACAAATGAGTCAGGGCATATATTGGAGGCTTCCCCCACTCCCAGACCTGGTAACCCAAGGAGAGCTGAGATGCCAGGATCTGAGGAGACTCAACCTGACAGCCTGGAGGTTGACCAGTCCCTATTGAGAAATAGAGGACTGTCACAAGCCGTCTTGAAGACCCTATCCAGCGCCAGAGCAGATTCGACTAACAGGAACTACCGTCGAATAGGTAACATCTTTAATGCCTGGTGTCTGCAGCATCAAGTGGACTCCACCGATCCCCCTACGGAGGCGATCCTGGACTTCCTTCAAGACGGACTAGACAGAGGTCTTGCTGCGGCCACACTCAAGGTACACGTAGCGGCCCTGTCCGCCTATCTGGGGAGGCGTTTGTCTCAGGATCCTTTAGTGAGCACCTTTATTAAAGGGGCAACTAGGCTGAGACCGGTGGTAAACACCCCTGTCCACCAATGGGACCTTATTCCGGTCCTGAACGCCCTATGTGGCCAGCCATTTGAACCTCTGGAAGAGGTCTCCCTCAAGTCGCTAACCGGCAAAATGGCGCTGCTATTGGCAGTCACACCTGCCAAACGCGTTAGTGAACTACAAGCTTTGTCCGCTGAGGAGCCATATACCACCTTTTTCTCTGACCATGTACAGCTTAGGTTCCTCCCTGGGTTTCGTCCCAAGGTGCCATCTGCTGTAAACAGGAACCAACTGATTTCCCTTCCAGTATTTTTTCCGTTCCCTTCTTCTGCTGAAGAAGAAAGATGGCACAAGCTGGATGTGGTTAGATGCCTGCAGATCTACTTGCAGCGCACTCGCCCCTTTAGGTGGACTGAAAACCTGTTGGTCAGCTACACGGGGAAAAACAAGGGCGCCAAAGCCGCCAAAGCTACAATATCCCGGTGGGTTACCGAGACTATTAGAGTCGCCTATACCGCCCAAGGGCTGTCGGCTCCATCTTTCCTTCATGCCCATTCAACCAGGGCAGTGTCCACTTCACGGGCAGAAAGAAGTGCTTTGTCTGTGGACCAAATATATGCAGCTGCCTCTTGGGCATCTGAATCCACCTTCATTCGGCATTACCGCCTGAAGGACCAAGTGGCAGATTCCACTGCCTTTGCCCAGACCAGTTTAAGTTCGGTCATGGGTTTGTCCCACCCATCTTGGGGACCTGCTTGCTATATCCCCACATTGTGCCGCTGTTGAGGACGACAGGGAACGAGTGATTATGAAGATAATCTTGTTTCCCTTAGTCCTAACAGCGGCACAAGATTTCCCACCCTGGGAATCATATCTTATGTATAAAACTGTATATAAATATTATGGAGGTACTTTTGTATTTACACGCAGAGGGGAGGTTCTTGTGCCCTCTTATAGGGCCTGCCACGCATTTGATTGGCTAATTAAATATCCGCCTGTCCTACCAGCACACAGGGGCAGAAATACCCCACATTGTGCCGCTGTTAGGACTAAGGGAAACAAGATTATCTTCATAATCACTCGTTTGTGTTTGTTTACAGCATTTACTCCATGTGGGGCCAGGCTTAAAGACGTGTTACATCTTTAGTACAAGGCCCCCTCTTGTACCAAAATTTAGACTTTTCCTCCATTCTGCAGTTCACTCACCATTTTCCATGAAAGTGGATGGAGAGGGGCAGAGAGCGGGACAGGGATGCCTCACCCAACACATGCTACATATTGCCAATTTACCGTCACTAGTGAAATTACACTGTAACTAGAATTGTCATTTGGACTCCTAAAATGAATGAAGTCTGGATAGCGTAGTGAGTGGGGATTACCCACTAAATCCACAGTTTCCAGGTATTTTATTGCTTACAGCGAGTCTCCTCTGATATAGATTGGGTGACGTTGCGTCTACTGTGTACATAAGACATCAAAGGCTTAGAATCACCTTGCAACAAAGAGCTTCCACATATGCGGTAACTAAATGGAGTGATCTGGTTTAGATTTCGGGCAGAGCCCAGACAGGGTGTTCACTGTGCTGGAATCAATTTGTGTCACCATTTTGTTGTCCTACAGGCAGTCTGGTACCTTCATGGAGGGAGAAAAGACTTTGACTGCCGACAGAAGATTTCTGTTTTTGTTTATGTTATAATTTATTTCCGTAATTTGTACGTTTTTTTCTAGGATTGCTATAAAATGATGTCTGAGACATCCGCACATACTGGACTGTTATCAATTAGAGAAGGAAACCGATCGCAGAACAAAAACACATTTTAATCTTTGATGTTTCCTGACAATGTTTTACATCTAATTTATTGTTAAGAGGATGGGTTTTATCATCTTAGGTACAGCGAAACCTCTAACACACCACTGGAGTTATGGAATGACCAGTTAGTTATCTAATATGTAATATCCTAACCTACCATGATGCAAAAGTTGTGAGTAATCCTTAGATCCTATTCACTTGAATGGAAGCTGAGATACAGTATGCCAGTATAGACACTATACAGTAGACTGATTCTGGCTCAGTCCTATATATAGGCTCAGGCACAGCTGATCGGCGTGGGGCTCAGGGGGTGGATCCAACCTATGCTAAGGATGTCATCAGTATCAAAAACAGCCCTCAGCCTGGAACAAATGTTTGTGGTGAAGAGTCCCTTTAAGGCTCCATGCACATGTGTTTTTTCACAGCTCGCACACTAACCCATTATATTGTAGTGGCTCCATACACATGCATGTATGTTATCAACACAGAACAAGTCCTATAACTGCATTGTGCAGTCTGGGCTCACTGAAGGAAGTGACTGGGTTTGAGGAACCACGGATGGCCTTCAACCATGAACCTAATATATAAAATACTGAAGTCTTGCTGGATTTCTATAGTAGTCCCATATTCTGGTGTTGCTAGCATATATATTCCTCAGGGGTGAACCTAGCTTCTCTGCGGCCTGAGGTGAACTATAGAAAGGTACACCACCCAAAAAAGATACCCTACCCAGCTATCTTTGGTTGCGTAATGGCCCCCCAGATTAGGACATGACATTGACAGATCAAAAGATACCCTTATTTGGCCCCCGCATAGTATAACACCACCTTTTGTTTTTGCCCCCACTTTTAAAGGCCCACTCACAATATGTGACCATTTTGTATCCTCCCCACACAGAATATAACCCCTTTTATGTCCCCCACACAGTATATGATCCCTTTATATGTCGCCATCATAGTTTAGGACACCCATTTTTATAACCCCTCCCCCACACAGTATATGACCCCCTCCCCCTACAGTATCTGAACCCCTAGTATATGTTAGGTCACTAACAATAACTTTTATTCACCTGCCCACGCTCCTGTCCGCCTGACACTGAAGGCGTAATGTAAGTGCAGCGCCACCTAGAGGAAGCAGCAGAGGGTGGAATGCCGTTGTCCCAGGTCGCCTCATTTAAGGTTTGCCCCTGATATTCCTCCTTAACCACCTTTTTGTAATGTCTCTGTAGTTCTTTCTCAATTTCTCATTTGTTGTGACCACATTTTGAGTCTCTTTTCACAAAGCTCATTTATTTTCTATAATTGTATTCAGTTTTGTTGAAGACACGTGAAGAGTTATTCATTGCAATTGAGTATGACGCCCTTGTTACAGAAGTTATTATGTGGTAACACAATAGTGATTATTAATATGATTTAATAGACAACATGAACATTGTCTTTATGTATGATTCTCTTCTCAATCAAGTCTCCAAGATTACTAATCTATTACATATACTGTATAGGGTATATGGGTTACCGTATAAATTTTTATTTTTTTTGCTTGACTTGAGTATAAGCCGAGGGGGGCTTTTTCAGCACGAAAACTGTGCTGAAAAAATCGGCTTATATTCGAGTATATACGGAGTATATACAAAGTATATACAGAAGAGAGCAGACCTATTACTCTTCAGGGTGTAACTATGGAAGCAATCTATATAATACCCATTAGGATAAGTGGTAAGTTCATGCCGGTGTTGGACCTGGCATCTTTATGACACCAGTTGGCACAACTTTAAAGCCTGGATAACTTTTTTACAATGTTGGAAAGAGTGTCACAGGGGTCCAAATGGAATCTAAATGGAATCTCATAAAGTGTAACTTCTTTGAAACAATCGACAAAATTGCATTGAAAAATGGTCATCTAGGGGATTGTTTTTTTAATCCCTTCCCAACATGCGCTTTACGATTGTGGTGGATGTCGGGTATTTAAATATTACTGTTCTCTATTGGGTTAACAAAGGGATCTGAGTACCCCGAAATGTGTTATTTTATTGAGATTTCTAATAAATGAAGATCATGATTACATTGAAATCAGTCAACATTCTTATTACATGGTTTTTACCATATTGGGTTTGCACGTCCAGCAGGATTTTTGGGATTCATTTAGTTTTCTCCACTTTTGCATCATCTCGACCTAGTGATAATCACCCCTGGCTGAAACAATCACGGCCGCAAAATAGCGCAGCGCATACGATCCCGGCTCCCACTGGAATCAATGGGAGCGTGAACGGCCCGCAAAAGCTCACGCGGCGTCTACGTGCCACATCACGCGGCACGTTACACCGTGTGAACCCTCCCTAAGATTTAAAGGGATTCCATTTGCCAATTTTTCGTTACTATTTCCATTAAGTGAAATGATAATAACTGCGTATCCAATATTTATAGAAAGTTGTGTATTCAATTTCCAATCATTATGGCTGATCCTTTTCAAGGTTGTACTATGTCTATCCTTTTATCTGGAGGACCATCCCTACCTATAGATTTCTGTTTTAAGACACTCACTATGAATAGTCGGTATAGTTTGGAGATGACTGAACATTCCTGAGTCTCAGATGAAGAAGGTAATATTTATTTGCACTTCCTTGAGCATATGCGATAATTCCATTGCCTTTGCGCCCTGGTATCCTGATCTAACTACCTCCTGACTGTGAACACATTGCTTAATTTATTTTGATGTCCTCTGGCTACACTGAGGTTTGTGTTAACTCCTTCAATGTGTTTGCACCCGTCTGAAAAATTCTAAGCGTCAGAGAGAAGAGTGTGACATAATCTAAGCTGAAGAGTTTGCTGACCCGCACTAAGTAGCAAAGGTCTAATCAAAAGTAATCAAATCGGATTTATTAAATGTAGTTGATGCAATGAGAGATGACAGAAGTTAATGAAGCTGGAACCCCTGTAGTCTCATCTGTTATATATACAAAGGTGCCCATTTACACCCGGTTTCACACATTAATGTGTTAGGATACTGAGCTGATCTCAGCCCATGTAACAGATCCGGGTTAGTAATCAGCAATGTAAACATGTTTTTACTTACAGGAACCGTATCAGTCAATGACTTGCGCCTTTCACTACCTTATCCTCTTATAATTGTAAATTACAAGTGTAGTTACTGTGCAAAGTGTAAATAGTAATGTATCCATTAAGTCTTATGGTGCCGGTTTCAGCAATTTGGTAATTTGCATACCGCTATGAAAGTTCTCTTTTACATAGGCTAAAGGTAAGTAAACTCTTACCATGACATCATGGCTTATATACCACTCCATATTAACTCACCATACATGCATTAACTTATACATTAAAATTTCCCAGTATTTCCTTTTTGGCCTAGAGCCTAGACATAGCTGATGTAGGAAAGCTTTAGATAAGTGTTGACGGACCCCCTCCCCAAACATATGTAAGCTTGACTTATACGTGTTGTGATGGGGAATGAGGAATAAGTTGGTAGAGTCTTGTCAACTCCGAAAACAAAAGGATCAGGCATGTTCTTCTTCTTTACCCAACATCTGCCAACTTGCCATGGGTATTCGCAACACCAAGTCTCCCCCTCAGGCCCTTGTTCTTCTCATTTTGTCAGTAATCCTCTGGCCTTAGCTTTAATGAAATAACAATAACTACAGGCTGTAAAAGGATATGTGTTTTGGGACTGTCAATCATTCTGAGCTCCTCTGCGACTATTAGAATGTCAGGAAGATTTTGTCTGTCCTTAGATCACTTATTTTGCAGAAGTCGATCACTTAACTAGTGTCTCACTGGCAGAGCCAACTGCACAGGCATCGGAGGTGACGCCGAAGAAAGAAGGGGAGGATCCAGCAGAAGATAGAGGCGTCGCAGGATGGTATTCTCGAGCAGCAGTGGGGACGTCCCCATCGCATTTCCAGCGCTGACGCCCGCCCCCATTGCTGCGAGAGAACTAATTTGCATACCGGTAAAAAACGGTATTGCTAAGGAACGGCGCGGCGGAGATCACATCTAAAGGTAAGAGACGAATAGCCTTTCCAAAGTCTATTCGGACGTCTTATCCACAAAAAAAAAGTGTTTTAATGGTAGAATCCCTTTAACATTATTTTATCTGCTCAGATAATAAAACATACACATGCTCATAAAAGTTCAAATTTCCTTTTAGTCTGCGGAATATTTCACTAGTTTATATGTCAGCCCTGCCATACCTTACGGGAGGATAGGAAATCACTGCAATACTGTTAGCTATATTAGTGGCATGTACTCAAGGTGTAACATAAAAGGAACGTGTCACAGAATATTTGTAATTTACTACGTCGCTATTTATGTTTAAAAAAAGTACTATGTCCTTCCATTTTCAATCTAACCACTAAGCCTAATAATAGAATGACACTTGCAATTCTTTAGGGATTTTCATTGCAGAACCTCATTTAGATGAGAAACATGACAGACAGGATTTGTTTTATTTATTGAATGTCCTACATGTATAGCACCAACATATTCCACAGCATTTTACAGACATTGTCAGTTACTGTCCCATATGGGGCTCACAATCTAAATTCCCCAACCTAGGGTTTCTATGTTGCAAGACACAGTAAAAGATTAAACCTCTGTAGATAAAACCTATAGTGACCAACCATTACATTCACTACTGACAATAGATGATGTTACAGCTTTTCTACTTCCCTTCCCTGCATTGATCATGTCTAGAAACCTTCCCCATAACCCTCAATGAGTCCGTTCCAGACTATCATTGCCTATGGCCATGACTATGCTGTAAAGTATATCACTAAATGTTGTAAACAGAACAGAGAGGAATCTCAGGCAAGATGGCCGCCCCCATAATCATGTACGGAAAATAGAATTAAAAAAAAGTCTGCAATCTGAGAATAAAAACAGACTAGAATAAAAGTTACGTTATAATATCTGGTTTTAATAAATAAATGTAAAAATTTGGCGATACATCCCTTTCATAGCCCCTAAGCCCCAGTGCAAAATGTGTAACAGGCCCATGCGCCATTTATAATCCTAGTGTCTAATGTGACATTGAGGCCTTGGAGAGTTTCCGAAGCCAAACCATTACCTGATCGGCTTGTACAAGACAACAGATTCCATACTGCCATGTCATGTGGTACTTGCCCATACTCATAGGGCTCAGCCAAAAATTAAAACCACACGTATCGAATACAAAAACAATAAAGTCAGTGTCCTTGAGGAAAATGTCTGTACATTTCTTTAAAGGTTACACATCCCATTTTTCATTTTTTTTTATTTGTTTAACTCATTTTACTGAGTATAAGAAACAGTCATACGGAGAAATGTAACACTGGGAACAGTGGCGTAACTACCGCCATAGCAGCGGAGGCAGCTGCCACAGGGCCCAGGACATTAGAGGCCCGGTGGCAGCCGCTACTGCTGCTATCATTATACTCAGGGATCTTTTCGGACCCCCGAGTATAATGAATGGCGGACCGGGAAAGGTAAGAAACATAAAAAACACTGTTAATTACCTCGCCACGATCCTGCCAGGCCTCCTTTCTGACGTCTCTGATGTCACATGAACCCGGCCTGCATCCCGGGTCATGTGACGTCTAACGTCATAGAAGAAGGACGGCAGCAGAGAAGACAGCGTAGGAGCCAGGGGACAGGTAAGAAACAGTGTTTTTTTTATGTTTTTATTCCCCCGGGTCTCCGATTATTATACTCTGGGGTCTGAAAAGACCCCAGAGTATAATAATTGTTTATGGGTGTCCACTATGGGCTATAATACTGTGTGCAGGGGCAACTATGGGGAATAATAGTATGTGCAGGGACCACTATGGGGTACAATACTGTGTGCAGGGGCCACTATTGGGGATAATACTATGTGCAGGGGCCACTATGGGGGATAATACTGTGTGCAGGGGCCACTATGGGATATAATACTGTGTGCAGGGGCCACTATGGGGGATAATACTGTGTGCAGGGACCACTATGGGGTACAATACTGTGTGCAGGGGCCACTATTGGGGATAATACTATGTGCAGGGGCCACTATGGGGGATAATACTGTGTGCAGGGGCCACTATGGGACATAATACTGTGTGAAGGGGCCACTATGGGACATAATACTGTGTGAAGGGGCCACTATGGGGGATAATAGAATGCGCAGGAATGCGTAGGAGGGGTCTTCAGTGTCAGTCAGGGGGACCCATGTCAAAAGTTCGCCACGGGGCCCCGCCATTCCTAGTTACGCCACTGGCTGGGAATATGTGACAGGAAGAAGCCAGCATAATGGATTCATTTCACAAAGACTTTGGGACAGTCTTGGAGTCCCAATAAATAAGTGAGAAGCCTGTTACCTTGTCTTATAGGCTAAATCGTAAAAGGGAGTCTGCATGTGAGACATGGCTGAGCTCAGAGCAATTGTGGAGCAGATACGGGGTGAAGTACGCCATGGTGCCCGCACCTTTTGGGATTTCTGGCAGTATTTACCATTCTTATCAACCACTTTAAGAAATGGTTGCATTCTTTAACTGGCACTCAGAGATGTGGTGCACTTAGTGATCACTGTGAATTACTGCAGGTAGTTGGGGGGAAACCTGGGAATGGATAAAAGAACATTGTGAAAGAATTAAGACAGAGGTGTAACTAACATAGCCATTGCTACAGGGCTTGTTACACCACCTCGCGATGGTCGACCTAGTGGTAGCAATTGTATGTCTTGCCTGTATAATAAATGCACCTTGGTACAGAGCTTTCTTAATTCCTCCCTCCCCACTCACACAGTTCTGAGCGAACCCTTCTCAGGGTTTGAACAAAGTGCATTACAGTTTACCCTGAGCAGGATACGTTCGGAGAGAATAGAGAACCGTGATCTTGGTCTTATTTTAAAGCTCATGTCTGTTGTCAATGTCACTTCAGATAACCCCAAGAGAGGGGGGGGGATAAAGAATTTTGTTCATGACATCACCCCCACCCATTATCAATCACCTCTCTTTATATGCTGTGGTCAAAAATTTTATGTACTCACAAAATACAATGTTTGGTCAAGTACATTGAAATAAAGTGTAAAAAGTTATTAAAGCGGGAATGCAGAGAGGAATAAAATGTTACTGGTTTAAGGCTAAAATGCGTTCGATCATTAAAGGCTGTAAGAATGTACATAAGGCAGCGGAGTTATCTGCCAGTAATATTTATTTCAGCCATAAATTCAAAATCTGCAATAAAGAAGTGACATTTTTCAGGGGGTGGGATGTGCAATTTTAATGTGACTGTTCGGCCCCTTGTAGACGACCATGGCGTAGTTCAGTGTGCTGTCTGCATTTTCTCAGATAGTATACTGACCCAATCATTTCTGTTGGGCCACACACACTACCATGACTTACACTGTCCCATGTGTGGGCTGACTGTCCGGGCTGCAAAACTCAGAACAGGTCCTATTCCTGTCTGGTTTTGCGGCTGTGCTACAGCCCCTATTCATTGAATGAATGGGGCCGCAGAAACATGTTCGGTGCATGGATGGCCCATGGATGAGGCCATGTACCGCCCGTGCGCCAGCCATGCCATTTACTGTTGGCCAGCAGCTAGCACGCGTTCGTTTGCAACCGGCTTTAGGGGGTTAAATGGCTTTTCCATCCCAAATGGAGTGCTGATGCTGTTCTGAACTATTCATAGGACGGGTCATCAGTATGTGATTTGTGTGATAGCCGGACCCCACATAGATCAAGCCTCCAGGTGCCAAAAGCTGCTGCAGTAGACAGGGAGAATGTGCAGGTTGCACCTATTCAAGTAGTAGGAGCGGTGCTGCAATTCCCTTGCACTACTGGTGTACAATGGATGGTGTGGGGAATCGTTCAGGTAGATGCTTGTAGCAGTGCAGGAAACAGGGACACAGACACTGGATTTCACACCAGTTCAGGCTTTATTCACATGTAGCGCATACACTGCTTTTGCAAAGCCAAGGGATAAACAAAACAAAATCCTTCTCGGCTGAGAAACTAACTTAAACGTAAGGAAACTTTTCCCTGACTATACAGGAGACTGGCTACCAGTCTCCCACCTTGGCAACAACAACGGGTAGCACAGTACCTGCTTTGGAGGTCCGGTCCGGACAGGTCAGCTCTGTCAGTGTGGTGCCACCCTGCTAGTCTTCACACTCAGACTGTTATTAGGGCCTGATTAGTCAGCTGACCTCCCTGGTGTGGGTCTTTACCATACACCCTTTAGCTGCCTGGCTGGGACATACCTGTCTTCCCAGACCACACCCTTCACGCTCTCACAATGGGTAGCAGAAACATTCCTATTACTTGAATAGGAGCAGCCTGAACACCCTCCTAGTCCCCTGCAACAGCTTCCAGCACCTGGAGGATAACCAGTGGATCGATCATCAGTATGAAAACTCAATTTAGGGCTGGAAAATCCCTTTAAGAAAACACAGTACCTTATACAGACAGCACAGACAACGGTACTATTCCGTTATCGGGCCAGCAGCAGCGCAGTTCAGCAGCAGCTTTCGGGACAGCAGTTCAGCAGCGGGAATTACAATGACATCCGAGGACTGCTGGCCCGATGCTTGTGCCCAGTAACCAGTACATCGATGACCCCCCTCCCCCATCCTTCTCCTCCTGCCAGTGCTGCCCCCCAGCTCTCCTTACATCTTCCCCGTACCCTCTCCCCGCCACACGACTAGGCCTCACCTCAGCGCTAGTACCGAGACCGAAAGGAAAGACACCGGGGCTCAATCCAGGCCCTGACAAGAAACACGCCGACTATAGGAACGGTGAGCTACAGCGAGCCGGAGGGACAAACTTTCTGCAGCGTCCGGCGGCTATCTAGTAGCATTCATTGCTCAAGATTTACGGTGAGGCCTATTACAGGGAGAGGGTACGGGGCAGATGTAAGAAGAGCTGGGGGGCAGCACTGGAAGGAAGAGGAGGATGAGGGCATCGATCGATGTACTGCCTACTACACACAAGCACGGCCTCTATCATCGGGCCAGCATCGGCTTAGTCATGTGGCGGGGAGAGGGTACGGGGTAGATGTAAGGAGAGCTGGGGGGCAGCACTGGAAGGAGGAGGAGATGGAGGGGGGGTCATTGATGTACTGGCTACTGGGCACAAGCATCGGGCCAGCAGTCCTCGGATGTCATTGTAATTCCCGCTGCTGAACTGAACTGCTGTCCCGAAAGCTGGTGCTGAAATGCGCTGCTGCTGGCCCGATAACGGAATAGTACCCAGACAACTGCTACGGGGCCCATGGAAGTGAGGGCCCAGCCAGACAGGCTGCATCACTTCTTATTGTAATGAGTCAGAAGCAGACAGCCCATGTTAGTCTTTGCTGTGTCCACCTCTATAGACGCTCCTGTGTTTAGCTCGGTGTCTTTGATATAGAGAACGTTTCTATGTACATGCCATTATGATAAAGATCACAACCTGACTTTATAGAGGTTCAGAATGAGTGCGCGGACTTATGTACTGTATATACAAATTACTGCAAACAAGTCCACATTCCTTAAGCTTTTCACATTTTTTATCTTTTTGTGCTTTATGATCATAGAGGAGTATAACCAGTTATACAGGTGTATACACCTATAGTGGCTAGTTAGAAATCCAAATAAGAACTCAAGGACATAACTTTTATGATCATAAGTAACTATAGAAGGTGTGGAGAAACAGCCAAAGCAAAAGACCCAGCCATGTGTAAAGTTAGCAACAATGTCAAAATGTCTTCTGTACATTAAACATAATAATTCCATATTGTAACGTACATAGCTGACACGTACACTGCGTTTCAAGGCCTATACAAGGCAGAAAGTTTTGGCTATGAACTTGGTTTCTCTACAAGATCTAGGAAGCTGACGTAGATGTCACTTTGCTGTAAGGATGTGCTGAGTTATTTGAGAATGCAGCAAAAGTGTTGCCTTAAGGAAATAGGATATCCAACATTTTCTATTGGCAAGAGCTACACAATTAACTCTTTCCAGCTCGGTGCCATTGATTCGGGTTCTGTTCAGTAATTCTCGGTGCCTAAGAAATTTCAGAAGAATGCAATTATAATCTATAGCAATTATACAGTGTTTTATAAGTTTTTACACAGCAGTAACCAGGGCCTGGGACATTAGGGGCCCGACGACAGCCGCTACCGCTGCATTTTTTTCTTGTTTTCTTTAAATAGGCCATTACCGGCTGGAGTAACTCCAGACGGTAACGGGCCCTATATACTTACCGATCCTGGCAGGGGCCGGGATCGGTAAGTGACGGCACAGGCCCCAGAAGTACTATTATACTCAGGGGTCTTTTCGGACCCCCGAGTATAACGATCGGAGGCCCGGGAGAGGTAAGATAACATAAAAAACTGTGTTACTTACCTCTCCAGGCAGGCTTCGGCCTACTTGCGTGACGTCATATGACCCGCGACGCAGCGCCCCGGTCACATGACGTCACATGGCGGCAGAGGTCGGTCGGTCGAGGTCTTTAGTGTCAGTCCAGGAAGGGGGGGCCCCATGTCAAAAGTTCGCCACGGGGCCCCATCATTCCTAGTTACGCCACTGTGGTCTATTATTCGACTGTCTAGTCAAGCGGTTCCTAAACTTTCTGAAAGCAGGACCCACTTTTGGATGAGAATTTTGCCAGGGACCCTTATCTACCATATTTAGTCACATTCGAAAAATAAATTTCCCCGTCTGTTTTCTGTCTCTTATTCCATTGAAATCTTTCACCCTCCAAGACCCCAGCGTATAATGTGAGGAGGGAATTTGGCACCGCTTGACAATCAGAATATTAAACCCAGTTTGGGTTCCGATAGCAGGAATATGCAAGGGAAAACAGGAAACTTTGATGCTCACCTTGTCTCATCTCTTTTGGGCATCCTCTCAATGTCTGGCTATGTCACCTAACATTATCTTCAGTACTCTTGTGACATCACGCACCCGGTGATCACATGTAGAGTGTTGCCATCATGACGCATTGACCCTGCATTATGGCATCAATACACCCTATATGATCGCTGGGACACAGTAAGAGGCCTTAGTGCTGACGCCGATGCACGTGGCATAACAAGAGGCCTGAGAAGGATGCTGTAGAATCACTGGATGTCCAGAGGAGTATAAGTGTTTGTTCCCTGTCGTCCTACAGCGGCACAATATGGGTCTTGTGCCGCTGTTAGGACTAAGGGAAACAAGATTATCTTCATAATCCCTCGTTCCCTGTCTAACCTAACATTAAAAGACTTATTAGTTGGCTTAAAAAGTTTTGGCTAATTTTTGTGGCCCCCCACTATTCATAAGTTCGCAACTTAGACCACACCCTTTCCAGATAGGCCACACCCCTTTCCTGTCAGTCCACGCCCCTTCCATGATAGGCCACATTCCTTTTCACACAAGTAATGAAAGTGTCTAAAAAGTCTTAAACACTTGCTAAATGTTGCACATAGCATTGTTAGGTTTTTTTTGGGGGGCCCAAATTATACCAGAATTTGGGTTAATTTTGCTTGATAAATCTCCCTCAGTGTGCTAAAACACATGTACTATTGTGTAATATTAGTTTGCCAAGACTGTGCTTGTCTTTAATTGTGTCTATCAGATGACAATCAGGTTTCATTAGTCAACGGTTGACTCCATTATTGTCAAAATATTCCAAAACAAAAAGCATAATAAATTAAGTTTTACCACAACTAATAAGAGGAGAACTTTAATGATGTTCCTTCTTACTTTCTGAATCCATATATGCTTTAGGTAACATTGGCAGATATCTATTATCCTGTTTCCATCAAGAGATCCTTCAGGCTGTTTCCTGACCCTTGTAGATGATCTATGTTCCTTCCTGTATAGGAGCTTTTCCACTTCAAAGCTGCTGCAAGGTGGTAAGTAATGACACTACTTCCTGCCATGGGAAGCAGAATGTGAAGGAGATAAATGGGACTGGAATTTAGATCTATGGATTTTTTAAAATATAATCTAGTTTGTTCTTCTCTAGTTTCTGTAAAATGGCTTCTTTGCCCCTGTCTCACATGCCCAGCCAGTACCTTGCTCTCAAATAACCTCAAAACAGCGGTTTGCAGATGGGTTCTATTGCTTTTTGGAGGCATTATTCTGGCCTGGCTATTATTCCCAGATTATGCTATTAGGTTTTATAAAAAAAAAAAAAAGCAGGACAATCTACAGGCTTGCAAAAAAAAAATAAAAAAAAAATACAGGATAGCTTGTATTTTATTTTGAAAAAGTAAAAAAGTTAATAGTTAGTTAATAATTAGTTTTCATGTATTTCTTGACCCACTACAACCATTTCTGCTTGTGAGCACGGTTTAGGGGTGGCTGAATATTAGGTTTATGCACAACTGCAAGCCTCTGTAGGATCTTACACATTGAGGTTCACGGGACTCCTAAGGCACCAGCAGCTTCAAATACTTGTTTGCCGCTTTGTAATGTTATTTTAGCAGTGGTCTCAGTAGCTTATTACTCCATAGAACTATACAAGAGGTCACCGCAAAATGCCCAACAGAACATGTGCAGTCGACTCTGCCACATCGGGTTCAGGCAGAGCCGACTGTGTATGTTTGGGATTTCAACCCCGAACAGAACAGCATATGATGCTACACAGAGGAGAAGATGCAGGGAGAGGTGAACATGCAACAAGGAGTGGTGAGTGGGTATGAGGCTGGTGTGTTCAGAGCAGTGTAAATTGAACACTTACATTAAATATATTTGTCCCACCTGCATTTCTGTTATTCATACTTGAAATATTACCAGACTCTTATAGAGTAAGTCAGACTGTATGAATCTGAGACGCAGCTACTTAAACCTTTTATTTACATGTGGACACATTAAAGGCTGGAATTGTTAGGGCCATTGTTGCTAATAATACAATGTTTTCTTTTGTGTTCCACCTTGCCATTGAATTTCTGGGTGTGAAAGGTATACAATGATGACATATGAATAAAGTCCTTACAGACAAAGAGGATCATTTTTATAAATGGACTGCTTGTACAGTTCTCTCTTTAGATAGCAGAGATTGTATGTCAGTGTTCATGGATGCGTAATCTGATAAACATGGTTATTGGAAGAAACATGTATCGGTACATTGTTAACATTTGGTATTATTTCACTTTGCTTACATGGAGGCAACATATTATCCGATTGTAATCACTCCCATGTCACTGCCCCTTCATATTTCCATCTTTCACACAGTTGGAACATACTATTGGAAACCAATTGAAATTTTGGTTTGGAGTTGAGAAAACCCGCGCAAGCATAAATTTTTTGCAGATGTTACCCTGAGTCCTTAGCCAAATTCATACATAGAACCATTGTGGAGTGTTCATTCATTATAAATGTATCACTGATACAGAATGGCCTCTATACTTTAAATATTGAGATTTCCATTTCTACGTAGAGCAATTCATACTTAGATAAGCCAGAGCATTTCACCAGAGCATAACATGAAGTTCCTGGTCCATAATGCAAAATCTATACCATCTCCTCATCTGTAATGTATCATTTACAGTACTTGTGACCTCATACTGGGAACAGACACCCTATGGGCTCCCTAAGGTTCATGGATGCAAATGTACCCTCTGCAATCCTCAAGTTGATGGTCACATCTTTTAGAATGCTAACCAATTTGATTCTAAATCTGTGTTGAATTGGTTGAGAAGTCCCATGTATGACTATGGTAAAACTTTTTTCCTCCAGATCAGGGCCGTTTTAACCATAGGGGCACAGACACACCAGGCTCTATGGCAGCGGGGCCCCCTCAGCTGGATTGAGATGGAGAGTCCCGCTACTCTGCAGTTACAGGAGGCAGGGAGTGATATCAACTCAATCTGTGTCCTTAAGACACATGTTGAATACAATAGTGAGGATGGAGCTATAAGCTCCGTGCTCCATTATTCAGCCTCTGGCTGATGATATCTGCGACATAGGAGCGCAAGAAGCGCTGAACCACAGGGATCATTACAGCCAGGGTCTGCAGATACATGGGAATGCAGTTCAGTGAGTGTTCCTTGTTTTTTATAGCATTGGTGGTTTAGGGGGCAGGCGAATTAAAATTATGGGGGTGGTGCTTTTAGAATCCTTGCACAGGGCCTCATGGTTACATATATATGTCATTGGTCATTCATATACTTGTACATTAGGCCTAACAGTACATTCCTGTCTTTGTACTCGAATCCACCTTTATTTGCCTTTGCCACCGTCATCAGCACCTGATCTAGTTCAGTTATGTCCTTCCTATATAGAAGTGCTCAAAATATTGCACAGTATTCTATATGTGACCTGACCAGTGATTTGTATAGAGATAATACTGTGTCCTTATAATGATTATCTATGTTCCTCTTGATACATTCCATGATTTTATTTGCCTTGTCAGCAGCCGCCTGGCACTGGTTGCTAATATTGGATTTACCTTTCACCAATATCCTCAAGTCTTTTTCAGTAGTAGTTTTATCTAGTGTTATATTATTTGATATACATAATAGTAACACTTGTTACTTGTTACATAAACTTACATTTATATACATCAAAGCTTATTTGCCAATTCAATGCCTAAACTTCCAACTTTCCCAAGTCCCTCCTTTGTGTTGACTACGTTACAGAGCTTGGAATCATCTGCAAATATTGAGATTCTACTCTGTAAAGTCTCTACCAGGTCATTAATAAAAGTACTATAAAAAATTGATGGCCCAGTACTGAACCCTGTGGTTCCCCCAAAGGTGACTGTCACCAAATCTGAGTATCAGCAGATACTGATGTGTAATAAGTTCCACTGTTGGAAAGTTAGGTTGTTTTAGGTGCTTGTTCTATCTCGGTTGGTGGTTTCCTTCTGTCCCATGGCCACGTCTATCTTATTCAGTGTAACTCATCCTCTGCCTTAGACTTGGTCTCCAGTAACACAAAGTATTGGCACTTCATATAAAATATGTAAGATTTTTATAGATACTTATAGCACTCAGGATCTCCGCAGGTCACTGATACCGAGACAAAGTGGTTTGCACTATTGTTTACATACCGCGACCCATGCCGCTCACTTGTCATACACACTGTAGCGGTGAGTGTGGGTACTGCAGCGCTGTCCCATTGAAATCTATGCGGCAGCAGCAGCAGCGGCACACGGTATGTAAACTACAACACAAACCAAGCTGTCTCAGTACTGGTCATGGGTATCAGACCCCCACAGATCTAGTATTGATGAGCTATCCAATGTAGGAAACCTAGGGGAGAACTCCCAATGAAGTCACAGTAGGAAGGAACTTTATGTTTCTAACTGGGCCATCAATGTTAGAACCTGAATAAACCCTCTAATTCCTTACTACACAAAAAATAACTCTTCATATATGGGAAAACGTCCTTAAAAATAAGACCATGACCGTCTTCTATGAAAACAGAACTAATACTTCTCTCTTCACTTGAAGTTGTAATTGCTGTAGCCTTTTTATGGAGAGGTCTAGAAGATTTATCTAATTATTGTACTTAGACATTTTCTACATAATACCATATACTGACTTCATCAATCTTGGCCTGACCTGATCCTTTCTCAGTTTAAACCAACAATACTTACTTTCTTACAAGGCTAGACTATATCCCTGAAGGAATCCACACCTTCTACTTCTGTGAGAACCAAATACCAACACCCACACATCTCATGTCCTTAAGTAAAAAATCAGAAACCTCAGAACTATAACTTTTTAAACGTTAGTAAGGACAAAACTTGTCGCAACTAATGGTTTTATGCCAGTGTTGTCACTTTCTGAAAAGGAGATATGGCACAGGAGTGGGGGGGGGGGCATTTGTCTCACCAGAATTTGTCATCATTTATGCCGAAAACTGGGGAAAATTCCTGATACCTAAACCAGCTATGAGCCATGGAGGGGTCATTAGTATTGAAAGTGCCTTCAGGCTAAGTACATTACAAATGTACATTACCCATATGAGAATGAAAAATTGAGAAAATGCATGGAGATTTTCCCTATGAATGTAACCAGGTCAAATCTGTAGACGATTAAAAGTTAATTTTTTTTGTGAAGATAAGTAATAAAAAACTTTCAAAAATTTCCACAAATCATCTTTCTGCTCTCACCCCAACAGATCAACCAACTGAAATGAGTGAGGGACTCTGGTGAGCGCAGCTTCACAAGCTTTACCAAGCATTGCTTTACAAGATGCTGTGTGCCAAGACGTAATATATAACATGATTTCTCACATCGATTTTTGTTTGTCTTAATGTGGAGGTCAATAAGGATAAGCATTTTCAAAAACAGAAATCCCTGTCAAATCCTGTTCTGTTGTTGAAATGAAACAAAGTATCTACCAATACAAGTAAAGGAGGAAATTGCTAAATACGAACATGACATTTAGTAAACATTTCCCCATCCGTTTCGAGTTATAGTTGTAGTCTGTGACTTAGAGGAGTAGCTCTTGCTGCAAGCATGGTTTATTTGGGTTGGGTAGACTCAAAATTAGGTACAAAAATGCGTCTGGAAAATCGGGAGGTGCAATTATGGATGTTACAAAAGCATCAACCAAAGCCCTGTGTCCTCTTGCCAACGAAGCTTGTACTTCTTGCCAGTGGTTTGTTTAACTGGGAAAAAAACACCTTCATTGATCACATACTTCAACATCTACTTCTTTCCAGCTAGTGTTTGTGTGCCCACAGAAACTGCTTGATCAAACGGCATTGATTATCTCGGCTGCCAAAGAAAAGAGTAAAAAACAAAAGAGACACCGAGCACACTATATAGTGTAGAATGTCTGATAAATTTTGGTGGAAATAACCAGAAGATTTAAAAGGACCAAATGGCCTCTCACCTGATGAGGTTGTGACAATCGCTCACAACTACGTTTGGGGTTTACCGTCAGGTGGAGGAGGCAGCACGTCTGATGGACACCGGCCAAGGCCAGGGAAGATAGAGTTTTCAATGAAATGGAAAGACGGCGCTCTCAGGTCACAACAGGATTTTATTCAAAAAGACAATGATGCACAACGCTAAAAAATCGCCGCGTTTCGGGCACACCTGCCCTTTCTCAAGTGCGTAACTAATTAGAAAATAGATAAAACAAGTATTCACTTCAACGTTTTTTTGGCCAGAGAAGCACTTAGGCCTAAGTTAAAATATACAATGAATTCAAAAAATAATAATACATGATTTATAAAATAATAGTAAAACAAATCTCATATACCAACCTTATCATTTAAAATATAAAAAAATCTATATATACATAATAACAAGTAAATGTGCCAAATCATCTCAATCTCATGATAGAAAGCCATTGCATATCAAACACTGATCGTTAGCATGCATCATTGTGTTGTTATTTATATCAATGTGGCTACCAATAATCCCTAGTTTACAACTACAGCAAAAAAAGGGGGAGCATAGAGAGTCTTACCTTCACACAAAGCTCGGTCAGTCTGGAAGATGTATACAAATTGTATGCCGTGTGCTCCTAGGTTTAAATATAGTGGAGCTCGTTTGGCTCCCTACATTCCTTGGAGTGTTGCCAGATGGTGCGATTCAGGTTGGAGAACATATATGTCCACGCAAAATATTAAAGCTACACAACAATGTGCTCTAAGTTGTAGCGCATACGTGACTCACGCGTGCGTGGTATATTTAGCATTACTAAGCGCATAGCTAAGTGCTCATACGTGATATGCATATTCGTGGTATGATTACCATTACGGAGCACGTGACTGAGTGCTCATGCATAATTCGCGCATGCGTGGTGTATTTAACATCGCGGGACACATGACTAAGCGCTCATATGGTAAATAAAAGGTATTGATGTTTTTTCGGATTTCTCCCTAATATTACAAATGAATTGGAGCAACTCATAATGAAAACAATTGTTCCAAAAAACAACAGATATAGTAAGAAAAAATATATATACATACATATAAACACATATATACACATATATACATACACACACACACACATATATATATATACATATATATATATATATATATACATACATACACACATACATACATACATACATACATACATACACACACACATACATACATACACATACATACACACACATACACACACATACACACATGCTACAGACTGGGACTTATATATTTTCAGCACATATATAATGATTAAACAATGTAGACCTTATTACTATGTGATTACATTTGGGTAAGAAGTATTGATGGTCCTTAAAAGTGCAAAAGTAATAAAGAGCTAAATCTCCAACTATATTTTTGAATACATATTTGGGATAGGAGTAGATAAACTCTTTAGGTATTTGGAGGGAAAATACATTAAATACCTAAAATCAAACACATAGGGGACAAAAAGTAAGATATGGAGTTAGATTAAAGATTGGATTACATACATTTATTTATTTATTAACGTCTTCTGAAGCTATATTAAGACCAAAAGGATGTAATGTATTAAACTTAAATAACCAAAACATTTCTCTCTTATTTAATGTACCATGCCTATCTGTAATTCCAGGAGGGATCCAATCGATGGGTGTTACAGTGAAACCACTAAAGCTTTTGTT